>NC_064429.1:5300000-5900000 GCF_023375975.1 Astyanax mexicanus
AACTTTAGAGTTTTGAATAACAGTGTGTTCCTTGTGAAAACAAGAGATTTTCTTCGTGACAATTGTGTGTAGAGTTTTGGAAAAAGTGTGTTTTAGAACTGCAATTTGAGTGTAAAGCAGGAATTGTGCTTGTAGTTTAGCAGAATTGGTTCAGGGGGTTGGTGCATGAGTTACATTTTGTGGTCATTGTGTTTCAAGTACCAATATTTGTGTGTAAACAATCGAGAAAAACTGTAATGCTGAACAGGAGGCAGCCGTTGTCAACATGGTTCTGGCAAATAATGCCATTAGGCTGCGTGAAGTCAAGGCAGCAGTGATTGCTGATCAGGGAGTATTTAGGAACATCCATACTGTGAGTGAGGCCACAATTGACCGCGTCCTCCGAAGGAATCATATGGCCATGAAACAGCTCTATAGAGTTCCTTTTCAGAGGAACTCTGAAGCTGTGAAGGAGGCCAGATGCCAATATGTGGAGGTAAGGAAACACAACAGTACTATCCTCGTAATCCTTGTTATATCATGCAGTTACTGTAGAGTGAACTGGAGTCACTTTGACATAATTGTAATTTTGCCTTTGTATTATTTAGCGAATAATGGAGCTTGAAGCTGAGGGGGCACATCATATCTTCATTTATGTCGACGAAGCCGGCTTCAATCTTTGTAAAGTAAGGAGACGAGGAAGGAACCTCATTGGGAATAGGGCCACTATTACTGTTCCAGGGCAGAGGGGTGCCAATATAACTATGTGTGCTGCCATCTCCAATGATGGCGTCCTGTGCCATATTCCTACCATTGGCCCATACAACACTGAGCGTCTCATAGCATTCCTGAATGCCCTTTATGACATCCTGATCCCACCTCAGGAGCGAGGCCTGTTGAGGCCTGGCATGCCACGGTTCGTGATTATCTGGGACAATGTGGCGTTCCACCACTCTCGTATTGTGAATGAGTGGTTTGCAGTGCACTGTCGGATGATGGTACAATTTCTTCCTCCATACTCTCCGTTTTTAAATCCCATAGAGGAATTCTTTAGTGCATGGAGATGGAAGGAATATAATCACCGACCCTATGAACAGATGCCCTTGCTCAATGCAATGACTGCTGCTGCCCAAGATATAGATGCAGAGGCATGTCAAGGATGGATCAGGCATGCTAGACGATTTTTCCCTCGGTGCATTGCACGAGAGAATATTGAATGCGATGTGGATGAGGCCTTGTGGCCCAGGCTTCAAGAAAGAGGAGACTAGAAGAGACAGAAGAGTATCACTTGTGGCTATCGCTTATACTCTTATAGTATAGACCTACTATAGTTTTTCATTGTTTACTGTAAAATTCTGTGTTTTTTCATAATTTCTTACACAGTAATGGATTTTATTTTTATTTCCATGTATTTTCAGTTGGAATATTTCATTTGTCAGCCACAGTCTAAAAAAATTAAGCATTTAATTAATAAAATTTGCATCAAAGCATATCTGATTCTGGATGCATTTTTTTTGCTAGAGGGTAAATTTGACTACATACAGTCACATATAGACTACAATGACAAGCAATGGTCACTGATTCACACATGAGTGCTGTATTTTGTATTTTGTTGCCCAATGTGTAATGATTGATTGGAGGTGTTCATACACTTGTGTCAAATGTGAGTTGTTTGAAGGCTAAATTTGCTTTTGTTGCATATTTTAAAGGTTTTGACACTGGTTTGGCCTTTTGCAAACAAAATGTGTAATTTTGAACACTGTGTCACTGTTTAGGTCTCAGTGTTAACTGTTTCGAAAAATGTGAATTTGAGTCGATGGCAGCGTCAAAACAACCAATAAAAACTGTATTTTAACCTTAGTATGGTATTTGATAGTTTGAAACTGAAAACGGTGGTTTTCAGCCTACCACTTTCTCGCTAACGAAAACCCTTTTTTACTCAAATTGATCAAAATGGATTTATAGCGTTTTGGAACCAAACTCTTTATATATTTATTTGAATTCAACACGAATGTTATTTATTTGGGCAGTTCGAATTTTCTTGCTCAGAAAAGCACTTAGATTACAATAAATTTAAATAACATTAAGGTAATAAGTAGTGGTTTTATGCATGGAAATGTTTTCAAACATTTTTTCCAAAGCTCTCACTTCAAAAAAGCCCATTTTTATTTGTATTTTTTATCCAGCAACTTGATTTAGCTTAATAAAAGCATCATTATCTTAATGTGGTGCTGATGGAATTGGGTAAATCTGTATGATTGAGGGGAGATCTGGACCCAGACCTTTTTTTAAAATGCGTCCAAATTGTGCGCTACACACTAAATACATACTAAGAGATATAAGATCCTATATCCTATTCTTTTGGCATTCTACTTATACTTCTCTACAGGTCTTAACCAGGGACTAGCTGTATGTCTAGTCTGTACATTTGCACATCTGTGTCAACAATGGGTGCAACTTTATTTAATAAGCTGAATGCATTTATTATAGAAGGGATGTCCACACACATATAGGGCCCTATTTTAGCGATCTTTCTTGTCTTTGCTATCATAACAACTGGAAAAGTACACCTTGTATGGATCGAAACTTGCAAAAGGCATGTACTAATTCTCTTAACCCTTGTGTGGTGTTCGGGTCTGTGGGACCCGTTTTCATTTTTCATCAAATGATACTAAAAAAAAAACAATTCTAACTCAAACTCATTGGCATTGGCTCATTTTTTTGTGAAAAACATATATCAAAACACATTTTCCATAAACACACTGTACACCCCCCCCCCCACACACACACACACATTTATATTACATACAGTATGTCTGGCCAAGGGCTAATAAACATTGCTTCATTTGTAAATTTGAAACTAAACAAATTTTCTACTCATATCTTGAGTTAAATTCATTTTCTTTTACATTTTATTAAAAAACTAATAAAAAAAAGAGTAGCACTTTTTGAAAGAAATGTAACATAAGAAAGGTAAAGGGCAAATATTAACCATGTAAGCTGTTTGTTTATATTGCTCGAAATTTAGGTGAAGCGAGCATGTGTAAAGCATTTTAATGTAAAATTGCTTAATTTTGCTGAATTAAATACAAGTAACAAAGTAAACCAGTAACAAAAATATGAACACCACACAAGGGTTAATTAATCACGATTGTGTGTCACTTGCCATTCCCTTTAAGAGCCAAATGCGCTTTGATTTAGTCGGATTGCTATTTTAACAGCGCATCCTTCTGCGCTTCTCAGCAGAGAAGCTGACCAGTTTGTTTATGCTGAGAATGTGCATAAACACCTCACTCACAAGATAACACCTCACAACTTATGGACTACGGATTCCCTGAAGTAATGCTTCTTTATCAGTTTAAGTACTGCTGTCACTTGACACTATTTTGGCTTGTCTGTTCATATCAGATTAATACCAAACTAAAGCCATTATCAATTTAGCATTACGCTAACTAATTCTTCACTGACTGTCATTCCCTATTAGTCGTATAAGCTAAAACAAAAGTCTGCCGGATTCCCGCTGGACGCTTCGACCTTCCGGCTGTGTTTTCTCTCAGAATTAGAAAGGCAGGGCTTGCGGAGGAGCGATTGTTTATGATTTGCTCTGTGAAAGCTCCATAATCTTAATCATTAATGCTATTACCCAGAGACTCAATTACAGTGTAGCATTAAAAATCAATATGTCTTTATAAGCGGGGAGGTGTAAGCTCCTCCGTCTTAATCCCGTTTAAACAAGCGCTGCTTATTAATAATTCATGCTGCGCAGTCCTTCAACCGCGGTCGCATGTTTCAGCGCGTTCTGAAGGATGCGGCCGGCGCTAAACGCTCACCGGGGCTCCTCTCGACGGAGCGCCACCATATCAAAGCCGGGCCAGGAGAAGAGACCCTACAGTAGAGCTGTTCTGATCTTCTGAAGCTTTTGTGTTCTTCAGAGGAACAGACCGAGCATCACATCACCTGCAGCTTCCTCCACTTCTCATTCTTCTGCTTCCACTGATGCTTCATCTCGTCTTGTCTCGGACTTTCTCTCAAGGCGAAAATCTCTTCATAGAGATTCGCTATGTGACCATAAGTCTGTGGACCCCTGCTCATCTAAAGAAGATTCTTCAAAGAATCAAGAGCAGTAAAAAAGGAGCTGCAGCCTCTGTTCCTCTCAGAAGGCTTTGCAGAACAATAACTCATTTAGAACTTCTCTGAAAAGTTGGGACGGAGCAGCAAAATGCTGGAAAAGTATGTCTGTCAGAGGCAGAGATGAGAAAATGTGTCTGAAATTGTGGAATAATTCCAGAAAAAGAATGTTTTTCAATGTAAAATTGTGAAAATTAAGATTTCCAAACATTTAGAGCCCATAATATCATCAAAATATTTTGAGAACCTGGGGGAATCCCTGTGTATAAGGTACAAGTCTGATAGTTGGTGTTGTTGGTGGGTGCTGGTGATCTTTTGGCCGCTTAGGCAGAATCCGTTTTTGTATTATTTTTTAAAAAGATTTATTTTCTGGTCTATTTTCACACATAAGGTGCACCAGATCATAAGGCACCTTATGCAACACTAGTAAGGAACAGGGGTGTCGCCATGTTTTCCTTCCATTTCAGCAGGTCTGGTCGCTGGGTGGATAGAGCTGTAAATCTAAGCTAAGTTAAGTAAAGAAAACTATAATTCTTAAAAGAAAAATAAATAAATACATTTA
The DNA here is from genome assembly GCF_023375975.1 of Astyanax mexicanus. Taxonomy (NCBI): domain Eukaryota; kingdom Metazoa; phylum Chordata; class Actinopteri; order Characiformes; family Acestrorhamphidae; genus Astyanax; species Astyanax mexicanus. The sequence goes on from NC_064429.1 coordinate 5,304,670, forward strand.
TATACAAAAAAAAAAAATATATATATATATATATAAATATTAGAGTTAATCGGGCTCTGAATGTTCTTCTACAAAGATTTCTCTCCTGAAACGTGATTTTTTTGGGGGGGGTGAGTAAAGTGCATCCGTTTATTTACAGTAAGCTTAGATTTGCAGATTTCCACTAAGGCAGGGTGCAGCAGCATTAGCATTAGCAGCTAACTACTAGTGCTAGCCAGGGTTAGCAGCTGATACCGCCTAACAGCACTACACAGAGTCACCCTGAGTGTTCCGGTAGGTGGTAACGATAAAAGAGCTAGCGCTTAGCATGGTTAGCGGCTAATGCTAATACTGCTCCAGCCTCGTTGCTGGAGAACTTAACTGAAACTCCTGTATATCTCTGTACTTTAGCGAAATGGCTTAAGTGGAGTCCTTAATACCTGACTTATAGAATTTATACATAAGGAGCACCGGATTAAAAGGCGCACTGAGGATTTTTTGGCGCTTTTTGGTGCGAAAAACATACGGTAGTTGACCCAACCTGTCTGTCTGATATCCAATAAGTGAACGAGTGCCAATATTGGGCCCAATACCAATCACAACAGATCAGAACCGATCTCAAAGTGAAACAGAAATTACTACTATGTCCCCTGTGGATGGTAATATTAGCCTTCTATGGTGTTTTCCTGGTACACATTTTATACAGTGAATAAAGGAATGGTAAATACTCAGAGCTCACTCCAACTCCCATAATTCACCATTTTCATTCATCGCTTTACCACGAGCACACTGGCCATTGTTCAATCTTACTCAAAAAGATAACATCTCAAAACTCATACATCAAGTGTGGGTGTTCTGAAGTCATCACTAATATTGTTCCATTTAATTGGTTTTAACACCCATTTTTTCCTTTTTTTTTTTTTTTTTTTGCCATTTAAGCTCTTCAGGTCCACTCGATGACCGGAAATGCTAAAAAATTGAAAATGAAAAAAAATTAAAATAAAATAAATTATGTTGTAAAAAAAAAGAAAGGGGACGATTTTTAGCAAACAATTCATTGTTTACCAGCTTAAAGATGTTCTGGAATAAAGGAAATAAACTGAGCTTTGTGGAAATGGATTTAAAAAAATGTAAATTTCTTAAAAAGTCTTTGTCTGTAGTAAAGCTGTAGTGGTGGAACAGATGGGAGTAACTGCTATTACTATCTACTGAAGCATTTACAGACTTACACACATTGACACTTTCAGCATCATAATAACTAGAAAAAGACACAGAAACACAGAGAACTTTAGAGAAATTACAGATGAAGCCAGAGAGCGGTGAGTTATGTTCCCTACACCTTCAAAAGACTCTTGGAAACTGGAGAAAACTGATACAGGAAGACGTCTGGCTGACCCACATGGAAATAGCTTTAGCCTTTTTTAGCTCTGTCTATAGTCTCACAGTATGTTTCTCTCTCTCTCTCTCTGTCTGTGTTTGTAGTGAATGGAGGGTGGTCTCTGTGGACAGAGTGGTCTCCGTGCAGTGTGGACTGTGGTAGGGGGGTACAGAAGCGTTCTCGGACCTGCACTAATCCAGCACCGCTGAACGGAGGGGCGTTCTGTGAGGGGATGTCGGTACAGAAGAGCACCTGCAACGCCCTCTGTCCAGGTCAGTGCTGATTAAATAAAGCTTTTAAAGCTTCATAAAAAAGCTTCTCTCTGGTCTAATCTGGTCAACATCATTTTAATTGATAATATTAGGGCTGCGTCTTATGATTATTTAAAAAAAAAAAAGATTAATATGCTGATTTTTTTATCTGATAAGGGAAAAAAGCTAAATTAGATTTCCAACTTTTTATTTAATGAACCAAATTGCCTTTGTAGTAACTGTCATGACTGGACAGAACTAAGACGCGTGCAGATGCAAATAAAGTTCTTTATTAAATAAAATAGTGTGCAAAAGAGTAGTGAAAACAAGCAGGGTCATCACCTGTAAACAGCAGTGAAAGGGAGTACACATAAATCATGTATACATGATAACCAGTCCAAGGTTCATACACAAGCAAGGCAAAAAATCAGGGTAGAAAAAGACAAACTTTCAAGGTCAAAACAAGAGAGTTAACACAGAAAGAAGGACAAGGATTGGTATGAGGAAAAATATGTCAATTCTCAGCGAGCTGTGTGTGAATTAAGGGTGTATATATAGTAAAGTGAACAGGTGAAATCAATACTCAGGTGATTCTCATGTAATTGCTTGAGGAACTGATTGATGTCAGTGTGTGATGCATCCTAGATATTGTAGTCTGGAGGCTGAAGATTGCAGGTGTGTGACAATAATGTTGTAATTGTATAAAGTAACATATAACCTACCATTATTACAAATATTAGTGCTTACATGAATGAATTAACACAAGAGTTACATTTATAAAGAATGAAACAATAATGTTTATTTTACAGCAGCATAAGAGAGTAAACATACCAGAAATAATAATATACAGTACAATGGTAATACACAGGCAAGGTAATATCAGAGGGCAGGCAAAAGTCAGGGTATAAAAAGACAAAAATTCAAGGTCAAAACAAGAGAGTTAACACAGAAAGAAGAACAAGGATTGGTATGAGGAAAAATACGTCAATTCTCAGCGAGCTGTGTGTGAATTAAGGGTTTATATATATATATATATATATATATATATATATATATATATATATATATATCGTAAAGTGAACAGGTGAAATCAATACTCAGGTGATTATCATGTAATCGCTTGAGGAACTGATTGATGTCAGTGTGTGATGCATCCTAGATATTCATGTAATTGCTTGAGGAATATCAAGCAGCATCCTAGATATTGTAGTCTGGAGGCTAAAGATTGCGGGTGTGTGACAATAATGTTGTAATTGTATAAAGTAACATATAACCTACCATTATTACAAATATTAGTGCTTACATGAATGAGTAACACGAGAGTTAGATTTATTTTATTATTTTAATTATTTAACAACACAACAACAGTGTATGCAATGCAAATATATACTTGGCTGTGACTCTAATATAATATAAATTAGAAGAAATATAAATATGAATTATAAGAAAAAAATCAGCAATGGTAAAATGTTGCATTATTGTTATGGAACAGTATTATAGTCTGGGTTCAGTGCAGTTCTGCTCTGTAAACCCATTAATTGATCCCAGTAGGAAATTGTATAGATGCATCAGGGCACGCAAAGGACATCAAATTACAAGGACACTTACCAGCATAACTACTGCAGAATAAATAGACCGAAGAAATATAATAGGCTAAGACTGAAAATGCGCGTAGACAAAATTGTACAATTTATTCAATAAGAACTAAATAGATTTTAAAGTGACCAACAGCATGATGGGAATTAGGCAGCATTTACTGTAGATTGACCAGCGTGGAAAACACTACATTGACAAGTTCAAATCCCAATTATATATAATATCCACACAATAGCAGATGTGTGTGTCTTGTTAAAGTGAGCAGTGAATGAGATAAATCAGTATAAAAGATTGAGTGCAGGATGATTTAATGTGACCTGCATGTAGATCATCACCTGAACTCTGTCAACCCCTGTGTACCCAGCTAATAGAAAACGTAAAAAGAATGTTTAGCAATGGTTTGAAAAGTTTCCATGAGGGCTAGCCTGTTTTGTTACTCCATTATAAAGGAGTTTAGTAAAGTTTCTCCAGCACCCAGGCTGGAGCAGTATTAGCATTAGCTGCTAATCACAGCGCTAGCTCTTTCACCTTTCAGAAGTGAGTTTATTGGACTGATTAGTCTGTGTGTTTACTGTGTTAAAACAAGATACATGGGATGAACCGCTAGCTGATAGCGCCCTGGGTTACCGGAACACTCAGGGTTCCTTAGTTAAGCGCTATCAGGCAGCGTTTACTAGCGCTAAGCACTGCTGAGCATGCAAATGTTTTCAGGAGAGAAATCTGTGTAGAGTAACATTTCAGCACTGGTTTGGCTTGAAAGATAATTTCATTTTTGTTTCCCTATTAGAAGGGAAACATGGTGACACCCTTGTTCCTTACTATTGGCGCTTAAAATGCACCTTATATTACTTATATTAAATAATATGGTACTAGCCATTTGTTTATGCTTGTTATGAAGAAAAAGGACATAAAACATTGAAACTACACTTAAAAATATGGTGAAATAGTGGTTATTGTAAATTTTATCAAGGGAAATATTTACATTTCTGGGTTTCTTTGTTGGCTGGTGCAAACGCCATCTTGCCAGTGATTCTCAAAGTCCTCTATTTTGAGTGTTTTTCTGAAAATGATTGGTTTTAAGTGACATGCAGCCCTAACACTTCCCCTAACCTACCCCTCCAGACTAAGAATCGGGACACCTGCATGACCTCCACCCAAACAATAATGGAGTATGATAATAAAGGATGAAAGGAGGATGATAATAAAGTATGTTTGATTGGTGTAGAGTATAGACCAGTGGTTGGCATTTAAGTTTGGCTGTGGGTCTGATATTTTCCAAGCCATTATGTGACAGGCCACAAAAAAAAATCTGTTTTGGAAAATGAAGTGTAATGGGATGGAGTGCTACAGACTAGTAGCTCTCCAGCCCAGAGGGTTGTTGAACCCAATTGGCAGAACAGTTGATCTCAAAGCAGGTAAACCCAAGAAGAAAGGAAACAATTAATTAAAGTACTACACTACCGCTGCCCTAGCTAGTGAATTGGGAAAAAAAACGCCCTTATATGGAGATAGGGAGCCCAAGAACAGGCAGAAAAAACGAGAACGAGTGAAAAAGTCACAGGCCGGATGTTTCATGCTCGTGGGCCACCTATTGCCGACCCCTGCCTTGGTAAAAACAGTACCTCACACAGCTCTGAAATGCCTAAAGAAGTGCAGCTTTATTAATCTTAGGCTGAATTGCACAAGGGCGTCAACCAATTAGAGCGCATCATACAACACACCAAGCTTCAAGACCACATACAGCTGCACACAGGTAAAATTAAAGGCATACTTCACCCTCACACACACAGACACACACACAGAGGAGCGAGTGTTAGCTAATTTAGCCGGTTAGCATGCTGTAATGCTGTTAGCATGCGCACACACTGAGCCGCCATACTCATCACCACCACCCCAGGAAAGAAAGTGGTGTTGTGTGATAAGCCGTCCGCACCTGGCTGCTGCTGCCGCTGCTGCAGCATCATCATCATCATCGTCTGTGTAAATGAGTTTGTGAAGGTTCCTCCGAGTGGACCCGGATAACTAGGCAGGAGTTTCCAGCGGCCTGGACCCGGCAGTGACCCGCGTCTCCGCTTTATTTTAATAATCACCTCACGCTCCGCCGCCGAGCCGCACCGCCAGGCAATAACCTGCTGATTTAATTGCTCCGGCTCTCGCCGAGAAATCCGCCGCGCACTCATATTCATATACGAGGCTCTTCTTCCGCCTGCCTCTCGCGTCGCTCATTTGAATTATTAACCATTAGAAAGCAACGCTAATTCCTAAACGAGGCAGAGCCGCTTTTTCCGAGTGCGTTATTTCATCGACGGCTTCTGGAATTAAGCAATTTAACCTGGGGCTCGGCGCTTTTCTGAAGTTAAAAGATTGCTGTGATTACAGAGTGTTTTTTCCCCCCACTAATGAAAGAGACACTTCGCTATTGTTTCCCAGACTTCAGATAAGAGCCGTTTTCTCCTACGCGCTCTTTTCTTTTTTTTTTTTGCCGGTTTGTTCACTTTTCAAAATGGCCTCAGACAACAATGGCAGTGATTTGATTGTTGACGCTGCTGGCATTCATTAGCTTCCCTCTGTTGCGTCCAGAAAACATTTAGCAGCGGTTTCATCAAACGTTTCGCCTCTTTCCTCAGACACGGGTGAAATATTAATTGCCTGCAACATCAGGCTCACTATAAACATGTTTATTCTTAGTCTTTTGTACTTATTTTTTTCGCGAGTAGTCGAGTAGAAAACCCTTAAACTAACTTTTAACTGCTCTGTCAGTCTCTTATGCTGCTTATGCTGCTTTCGTATCCACTACTTTGTTTCGTCCGGATCTTCGTTTAACTTTTCTTTGGGTGTTTTCACACCTATTCACAACTATTTGAATGAAGTTCAGCTTATATAGTGCCTTTCTAGAAACCCAAGGACACTTTACAATTTACATGTTTTTTATACACAAGCACACAATTACACATCAACACTCAACCACACACCGGTGAGAAGCGGCAGCCAATAGCGCACAGCGTACTCTCAACCGGAAACGACCGTCCACCTGGAGGACTGCATCGGGCACCACAGCATTTACCCAGAACAGAGTGCCAATCCATATCTGGACACAGTCATACACACACTTACACACATTTACACACACAAACTTACATACATACCACACACACACACACACACACCAGATCAATTTTAGAGTATCCAATTTTACCTGATCCACACGCGTCTCGCTTTCTCCCCTGTCTCTCTCTCTCTCTCTCGCGCGCTCAGCGTGTCTTTAGTTTCCACCCGTTCTCGTTTTTCCGCCAGTTCTCGGGCTCCCTATCTCTTTATAAAGGCGTTTTTTCCCGGCCGTGTCCCAATTCACTAGCCAGGGCAGTGGTCTGCACAGATCTGATTGGCAGAGGAGAGCTTTTGAAGATTTTACACCACACGTGATTGGTCTGTGAGTTTACTGTGCCGCAGAGCTCGTATACCGTAAAGACAATAAAAGTTGCACCGCTTTAAATGAACGCAGTCAGCATTAAATCCTTTTCAGTAGTTTATCTGTTTGGGGCCACATTGGACAACGTCTGGGTCCGGACCCGGACCACAGTCCGTATATATGTGATCCCTGGTCTAGACCATATACACGGTTCTGTTTTATAAAAGCACTCCTTGCTGCCCTGCAGGGAACAACAAGTTCAATGTTCAGTTTTACAGTGTTAAATATGTCAGGTCAAGAAAGACTTTCTTTATTTTATATTTTTTTATAAAAACAAGTATTTATGTTTAGCGAAATCAAGAAAGACCATATTTTATTTTTTATATAAAAATATTGATGTTGATTCAAGAGAAATGGTCTTTTATTTTTATAAAAAAAAAAACTTCTTTTTTCAGGAAATAGTTCAACTTTAAATGTCTAGAGATGCATTGTTGCTGTTAAAAAGGCATTTTCCAAGGGAGTATTGGCAAAACTGGTTATAATTTTTATGTTAAGGCGGCGGCAGAATGAATTTACCCAAGCAGTGCCATTCTACTTATTCATTTATCCTAGGAGTGCCTTTGTACTCATGAATTATACTTCAGCAGTGCTCCTCTAAAATATAAATAATGTAAAGTAAAAAATTAATAAATAAATACTGAAGTCATCCAGACTTTGAAGGAATCATATAATCGTGTTGGTAACATTTTATTTTAAGGAACACAAATTAGGCACTTATTAATGTCTTATTATTTGCTTACAAAAGTATTAATTAGACATTTGTAAACGTTTGACTCACAACTTATTAGGCTTTATTCCGTGTAAGTGTTATTGGTGCTTCATTAGGGGTCTGTTATGTGGAAATGATTAATAATGGCTGTATTAGATCTTATAGTGCACTATAAACAGTTATGTTAGCACCCTGTTAAGCAGATTAGCATTTGAGGGTACCTTTAAACTTCTTTCTTTATTTATTTTTTATTTTTTGATTGACGGACACTTCGTTAATTAAATAGGGTTATTCACTGAATTCCAACTCTACCTCTTCACATCTACACAACTGATTAAGGGGCAAACAATTCAAATAATTAACTCTTGATGAGTTTAGCACAGCTGTTAACTGAAAGCCTGAAGTCCAGGTAACTCTACTTCATAAAGCTGACTGAGAAAATCCAGCCAAATATGTGCAAAACTGTCTAATCTAAGCAAGAGGAGCTAAATATAAAACATATTAATGAATTTAAAATGTGACTTTTGATTGGTAATGTATATTGTAATTAAATTTAGGATAAATAGCCGTGTCGTGTCCCAAGCTACTGATTATAGAGTGCTGTAATGTTTAGGATTCTTCACCCACATTAGCGAGGGATGTTGATGCGGCACATGTTCTCAACACCTGAAACCTGCCGCCACATTAGCTGTAACACATGAACATAATTTGCATTTAGATGAGCCAGGAAGGATCCTCGAACAGCCATGAAGAGCTTTAAGAATCCACAATACAATAACCGCAAACCGCTTTCCTCCGGGGCTCTCCTGTAAGTGTTGTTTCTTGGCAGCGGGCGGGTCACACAGACGTCTCGGGGCATTGGGCGCGGTGGAATTGGCTAATCTGGGCATGATGCTCTCAGATGAAATGGTATGGATGATGGATGAAGATTAATTCGTTTAGAAATAACGCCAGGGTTCGATTCCTCGTTCAGCGGGAGGCTCTGGATGGGAAGATAAGGACCGTGTTGCTGTTTTTGGACTAAACCTCTGAGCAACATGTGCTTCTGCAGCAAAGAGGGGGTGGAGCTGGAGTGGAAATATGACCAAATATAACCAAATTTGACCAGATTTGACTAGATTTGGATTTGGGCCAACCAGCACCACATCCAAACCAGTATGAACCAGCACTAAACCAGCTTAAATGAGCACATGTTGTTGATTTCAATTGATAATGTGCTCATCAACCAGGACAAAACTGCTTTAAAACGAGCATAAACTAGGAATAGACCATCGTAAACCAGTTTGTTTGGAGATTTGAAAGTGTTTTGGTCAACCAGCATTAGAAAAGCATAAGTCATTAACAGACCAGCTACCAAACTGAACACCACCAAACTCAAAACCCCTTTTACTTCTTGTCTTAATTTCTTTCATAATGTTCTTTTCTCTCACTTGTGGTGTTTTACCTCCTTTTTTCTTTGATTTATGTGAATTTTTCCGTTTTCCTTTCTCTTTTCTCTTTTACCCACTGTTACCGGTCACTCCTCTACAAAGGTACAACAGCGAGGACCCTTACCCTATGGGTGCTTTCACACCTGAATGTCCAGACCGTGGTCCGAACCAAGGTTCATGTGTTGCTACATTGTATATATTTGGTCTGCTTATTTTTGTTTTCACACTGCAGTTTAGGGAGTGCACCAAAGACCTTTTCAATTCTGCTCTCTCAAAGCTCTGACAACTGAGGGCAAGCTGCATGACTGGGATTCAAACTGGTGATCTCCCAACTCTGAGCCTCCAGAATCCTACGGACGGATTTTCCATCCAGAATCACATATTGTGTTCTCAGCTTAATTACTCAGGAATCCCTTCACACATAAACATAATCCATATATAATTAAAAAGGGCGGAGCTTACTCTTTCTAAAAATAGTGATGAACATCCTAGTGCGGTAAAGCTAAATCTACAAGAAACCCATTGATAAAAACACCTAAAAAAGTGAAAAATCTCCTTCCCCAACCAATATTATTTACCTTTAGTGCTTCAAACATATTTATATGATGTTTCAAACCAAATAATATCAGTAAATATCAGACTCAAAAGTGTCCACAGGAAAAGTGTGAAACTACCTGCTTTACTCAAACTAAAGCTAGGTATGGTGTGCGCACTACTTTATATAGTTTTTATTTTACTCACACATTTTTAATAAGTAGTTATTTTGCACTAAACATTTTTATTTATTTAGACTAAAAAGTTTATATTTTTGAATATAGTTTTCTTTGTGTGTCCTGATCATATATAAATACTGAAAGGCATAGGCTGCTCTGAGTGTCAGGTTTTTAGTATCTACATGTATCCTAGAGGTGTGATTATTGATTATCAAGAAAAATAAATCCACCTGATGCTGTTTTTTCATGTATTTTATCAAAGTAATAATTAATAAACCATGTAATGAACTCAAATCATCAATATTATTATGCTTTCAACTCTTAAACACTCTAGTCTAACCATTTTTGAAAAAATATCTTAGGTGTGAATATATTTAAAGTCTATATACATTCAAAAATAAGTAAAAAAAAAAAAAAAAACAGGCGCTTGGTAAAATTTTGACCAAAACATGATCAGTTCCAGGAAAATATAACAATTCTGCTTCCTTTTACATTTTAAATGATTATATTTTTGAGCAGCCGTATGACTTCTGGAGTAAAAGAGATCAGGGCATGTGTCTGTCTGATATAATTACTGTGTTATAACACCTGAAAGAAAAACTGACAAAAACAGAGACAAAAAAACACACCAAAACAGCCTAGAGTTCATAGGGTTAAACATTGTTGATGCTTCATATTAATCTGGTGGTGTTATTCTCTCTGCAGTGGACGGCGGCTGGGAGGAGTGGAGCGAGTGGACGATGTGCAGCGCTCAGTGCGAGAGGCAGCGATGGAGGGAGTGTAACGCCCCGGCCCCTCGCAACCGGGGCCGCATGTGCGAGGGCGAGAGCCATGCCATGGAGAACTGCACCGGCGGCATGTGCACACAGAGTAAGACTGCTCTACAAAGCATTTTTTAATAGATCGCAATTACGGTCTTTAGATTGGGCGATGCATCAATAAAGACTATATGAGTTTAGTTATAAAGGAAACTCCATCTACAGTACACTTTTTCTTATTCAGTGTTTCACCAGAGGTAAGAAGTAACTAATTACATTTACTCACTGTACTGTAATTGAGTAGATTTTATGAGTACTTGTATTTTTGAAAGTAGTTTTTAAATTAGGTAATGTTACTTTTACTCAAGTTCATTTTGACCCAAGTAATTTACTTCGCTACATTGGAAAACTCCCCGTTACTGAGTAAAAAATAAAATGCTGGAAAAAAAAAATCAATTGTCTGAATAAAAAAAATTGAGTTTTGTTCTCCATGGCAGCGCAGCTGAACTTCACCATGCAGTGTAGGCTGGGGCCAGTGTTCAACCTCAATCACAATATAACACCTCACCACTTATACATGTCATTGGACATTTTTAAGTGCTCTACTGAGGTAAAACTGTTTGATTTGTTTAGATACTCAACTTCCTTATTGGCTTATTCTTCATCATCATCATCATCATCATTGTCGTCATCATCATAAGCTAGAGCACATATTATGCCATCATCCAATCATCAATCAGTTTCAGTGCAGCTAAACAACAGTAAAATTACCTTATTTTCTCCATAATGTAGCTGAGCCAATTATTCAACCCACTCCCATAGGATAGGTGGTTAAGGACAAGCGCATGCCTCCTCCGATACTTGTAAGGTCAGGCCCCGCCTCTTTTCCAAATGCCACTAATGCAGCATCACTGAAAAGGGATTGCGCTCTGAGGAAAGCGCTGGATTCCCAGCTCTGATACATCAATGAGGCCAGAAAGTGCCATGTTTCGAGCCCTATTTTAGTGATCTATATTGCACCGGTCAATTGCGTCTTTGGTATCGTGAGGGTGCAAAAAATATGCCTTGTGGGCCTTAAAATGCGCAAAAACCATGTGCTAATTATCTTAATTAATCATGGGTTTGTTTTGGGCGTACTGTGAAATAAACCAATCAGTTTGCCAGTTATCATTCCCTTTAAGAGCCAGGTGAGCTCTGACTTTGGCACGTTCCCATTTCAGGTTCATTTTAGTCAGTGGTGCGCCATTGCCTTCCGCCACCAAAAGAGCAAACACGCAGAGATTAACCTAAACACAGTTAAGATGTATTCCTAATCTCTGACGCTATTTCAACAACATGGGCACAAGGCGTGAAAATATATTGTTGACAGGGTGTAGGATAAGAATAAACATGGCAACACCTTGTATCGTACAGCCCTGAGTCTCTTAATTGTACTCTCTCAGAGTCTGGCTGCTGATGGTGCAGAGCAGCAGACCAACGCAAAAACCTGGGACTCAAAATGAATGAATGAATGAATGAATGAATTAGAGCATATCATCCAAATACAGGGGTTGGACAATGAAACTGAAACACCTGGTTTTAGACCACAATAATTTATTGTCCCAACAGACAGTTCTGGTGGAAACAGGTGAGTTGAGGTGCACATTGAATTCTGTTTTTTGGATACAATCCGGGTTAGCACCCGAACATCCCTTTCAGACAGCTTCCTCTTACAGCGTCCACAGTTAATCCTGTTGGATGTGGTTGGTCCTTCTTGGTGGTATGTTGACATTACCCTGGATACCGTGGCTCTTGATGCATCACAAAGACTTGCTGTCTTGGTCACAGATGCTCCAGCAAGACGTGCACCGACAATTTGTCCTCTTTTGAACTCTGGTATGTCACCCATAATGTTGTGTGCATTGCAATATTTTGAACAGAACTGTGCTCTTACCCTGCTAACTGAACCTTCACACTCTGCTCTTACTGGTGCAATAATGTGCAATTAATGAAGATTGGTCACCAGGCTGCTCCAATACTAAAATTTTTACTAAAATGTCAGTTTCATTGTCCAACCCCTGTATATATACTCGATACAGTGGAAGGAAAGACTAGCATCTTTATGAAGCTGTCTGAGTCTCTCTCTCTCTCTCTCTCTCTCTCTCAAGCTCTCTCTTTTTCTTTTTCTCAAGCTCTCTCGCTCTCTCGCTCCAGCTACTCCACAGGGGTCCGTTCTGAGAACTTCTTCTCCGTTACTCCCCTCCTTCTGTGGGTAAAGGAGGAGACAGAACCAAAGCGCGAGCGTAGCCCGAGCACCTCCATGCCATCTGTCAGTGCGTCCCCCTGGTAATGATGCTATGCATCATTATCTCCAGCTGATGTTGGCATAGCCAGCAGTTGGACTCCACCACCACATGATCGGAATCATAGAGTGCTTTAGTTAACTGATACGGGGCTGCTCTCTAATTCTCTCTCTCTCTCTTTTCCTCTCTCTCTCTCTCTCTGCAGATGGGAAGATGCTGCATGATGTTAAGCCTCAGAGTGAGTCTCTTTCCTCATATTTCATATATTATAGATACAGATATATATATATATATATATATAATCCATTTCCAGAATCAGCCCCAGCAGCTCTGCTGATATCTTCTGGAAGGAGAACTGTGTCTGTGGGAATAAAAAAAAAGGAGCTGCTGCAGGGACTCTAGACGAATCAGGTTCTCTGATATCGCCTCAGCCTGATGTTGGCTTTTATATCCAATGCATACAATTACATATATCCAGATATCCAGAGGCGTATTCCTGTATTCTGTTTTTTTTTATACGTTTTTACGGAATTTTAAGACGCCTGATCCGCATGGAGCCGCGCTCTTCAGTCGTTTTCATCCCCGCAATGAACGCAGATCCGCATCACAGTATATAGCACGCTGCAGTTTATCTCCACGACGACTGGGAGATGATTGGCCGGCAGCCCATAGCTGATACTGATACTGAAACTGAAAGAGAGATAAATAATATTAAAAAACTCATATCCTACATGTTCTGCTCATAATTCATGTCTATGCTACCATCTTCCAACCTCTCTAAACACCAACTCATAACAAGCCATAACATTAAAACCACCTGCTGACCTCTGAAGATGAACTGTGGTATCTGGCACCAAGACTAATTTGTACTTAGACCCAGGATACGTTGTGAGGTGTTATCTTGTGAGGGAGGTTTTTGAACACTGGCCAGCGTTCTCATGGCAAGGTGACATGGTGATTTACAAGGGTTGAAGTACTAAAAATTAAATAAAATAATAATAATAATAATAATAATAATAATAATAATTATTATTATATTAAATAGAAAATAAGAGAAATTTGGATGTATATGATTTTGATGGCTACAAATGATGTGTTGTTAACTTTCTGAGAGAATATATTTATATATATATATATATATATATATATATATATATATATATATATATATATAAATAATAAAATATATTTTAAACATAATATCATTAATGGAACTTTGTTTTGCTTACTTTTAGATTCATATACAGCTCGGGAAAAAAATAAGAGGCCACTTAATAATTTTGAGTTTCTTTGATGATGGATGCTTTGAAAATTTCATGAGTGGCATACATTTATCCAAAAGCAGTGTGTAAGACTGGTGGAGGAGAACATGATGCCAAGATCCATAAAAACTGTGATTAAAAACCAGGGTTATTCCACCAAATATTGTTCTGCTTGACCACTCAGAGCCCCTTTTATTTTTACATGTAATTTGAATTTGCCAGCGATTCTGCTGGGAGTTTCTAAGTAAAGTTTATTTATTAATTAATTAATTTATTATCTACAGCTCTGGAAAAAAAGTAAGAGACCACTTCAGTTTCTGAATATTTTTCTCTAATTTTGCTTTTTATAGATATTTATAGGTTTTATTCTATAAACTACGGGCACCATTTTTTCCAAGTTTTAAATCACAGTTTAGTTCATGCATCTTGGCATCATGTTCTCCTCCACCAGTCTTACACACTGCTTTTGGAGAACTTTATGCTGCTTTACTCCTGGTGCAAAAATTCAAGCAGTTCAGTTTGGTGGTTTGATGGTTTGTGATCATCCAGCTTCCTCTTGATTTTATTCCAGAGGTTTTTAACTTGGAAAAAAAATTTAAGAAACTCATCATTTTTTTTTAAAGGACTCTTATTTTTTCCCCAGAGCTGTAAATAAAACAAGAAGTCCACCCATATTTCATCTGACAAACTCCTTGTCAGATTGGGTTTGTTGTGAAATATTTTATCGTAGAGAAGCATACCCAGTCCTGTTTCTTTATATAGCGCTGATAGCAACCGATAGCAAACAAAAAAAAAAATGCTGCGTCACAGAGCTCAGTTTAAACCTGACAGCGTGTCGCTTAACTCGTGTAGCAGCTTATCTTTGTCTCCAAACTGTTTGATAAATCCAGCTTTTAGCTGCGCAGAGATACGCTGGGATACCTGCGCGCGAAGGTCTGTTTACCTCAGGTGTCACTCTTCCAGAAGAAAGCCTGCCGAGCGGAAGATTAGGATAATTGAGTATCTCTGCTAAGCATCTGCAGCCACATCTGTCAAATATGGCGTTTGATTAATCTAGCGGAACGGGAGATCCGTACTGTCGGCGGATGAATACCTGTAGCTTTTTTTTTTATTTCACGTATTTTTAGAGCACTGTAACCATCAGCTCATTTTATGCATCCATCCATCACAGTTTGTTTATCAGAGCACCTGCCAGTCAACGGAAACTGCAATATTGGCACCATTTCCCATAATCCCCGTCGCTCCATTCACTCGTCCGCCATCCGGGACGTCGGATTCGGCGCCGCACGGATTTCAGATTAGCGGGAATGACTGATGGGACGCGGCGCGCGAGCGTGCGCTATATTTAGACGAGCTAATGGGGTGCAATTACTGCACATTAGCTCACTTAAGCAACCGTAGCATGTCTTCATATTCCCCCCTGCGTCCCTGTGTTTCGCCTCAACCCCGCGGCACAGTCACCTCTCGCCACAATAGTGCACATTCTGAATCACAGTGGCGGTGGCAACAGGTGCCTCCCATAAGCCCCAGCAAGCATCAGTACCATCAGTACCTGCTTTACATCAAATTCCAAATTATTAATTATTATGCAAGTGATATTTTTCTCAGATTCTCCTAAATGATCAATATAAATGACAGTAAGTATAATTTCTAAGGCATGACCCGTAACGTATAAATCCAATTTTATTGAACCTTAAACTTCCCAATGAGAATACTATTTTTTTGTATTAAAAAACTCAAAATGCACTGTTTCGCACTGTTTTGTTTAAAGCAGGCCACAGGTTTCAAGCAATATATGAATAAAAGATCTCGGAAAAACTTACATACATTAGATTAGGGGTGTCCAAACTTTTTTTGTTGCGGGCCAGGAGGAGAAATATATTTTAAGTCACGGGCCACACTCCGTAAAAAAACACATAATAAAATCTACCTCTTTAAATAATACTTTTTTCCTGATTATTTCATTTACACACCATTTTACTTGACTCACTATCTTTATCTTTGACAGAGTTGTGTAAACTAAGATTTTTCAAATGGATGTTCAATTTCATGATGTCTCTTAATATTAAACTCCTTAATTACGGCAACTTTTAGACTCTTTGCCCCGTTTTTCTGCGCTAGAACTGCGCACTCTATCCACTTTTAGACTCTTTGGCCCGTTTTTCTGCGCTAGAAATGCACACTCTCTCCGCTTTTAGACTCTTTGGCCCGTTTTTCTGCGCTAGAACTGCGCACTCTATCCACTTTTAGACTCTTTGGCCCGTTTTTCTGCGCTAGAAATGCGCACTCTCTCCGCTTTTAGACTCTTTGGCCTGTTTTTCTGCGCTAGAAATGTGCACTCTCTCCGCTTTTAGACTCTTTGCCCCATTTATCTGCGCTAGAACTGCGCACTCTATCCGCTTTTAGACTCTTTGCCCCGTTTATCTGCGCTAGAACTGCGCACTCTCTCCGCTTTTAGACTCTTTGACCCGTTTTTCTGCACTAGAATTGCGCACCCTCTCCGCTTTTAGACTCTTTGACCCGTTTTTCTGCGCTAGAAATGCGCACTCTCTCCGCTTTTAGACTCTTTTGCCCTGTTTTTCTGCGCTAGAAATGCACACCCTCTCCGCTTTTAGACTCTTTGGACCGTTTTTCTGCGCTAGAGATGCGCACTCTCTCCGCTTTTAGACTCTTTGGCCCGTTTTTCTGCGCTAGAAATGCGCACTCTCTCCGCTTTTAGACTCTTTGGCCCGTTTTTCTGCACTAGAAATGCACACTCTCTCCGCTTTTAGACTCTTTGGCCCGTTTTTCTGCGCTAGAAATGCGCACTCTATCCACTTTTAGACTCTTTGGACCGTTTTTCTGTGCTAGAAATGCACACTCTCTCCGCTTTTAGACTCTTTGGCCCATTTTTCTGTGCTAGAAATGCGCACTCTCTCCGCTTTTAGACTCTTTGGCCCGTTTTTCTGCGCTAGAAATGCACACTCTCTCCGCTTTTAGACTCTTTGGCCCGTTTTTCTGCGCTAGAAATGCGCACTCTCTCCGCTTTTAGACCCTTTGGCCCGTTTTTCTGCGCTAGAAATGGGCATTCTCTCCGCTTTTAGACTCTTTGGCCTGTTTTTCTGCGCTAGAAATGTGCACTTTCTCCGCTTTTAGACTCTTTTGCCCCGTTTTTCTGCGCTAGAAATACGCACTCTCTCCGCTTTTAGACTCTTTGCCCCGTTTATCTGCGCTAGAACTGCGCACTCTATCCACTTTTAGACTCTTTGGCCCGTTTTTCTGCGCTAGAAATGCGCACTCTATCCACTTTTAGACTCTTTGGCCCGTTTTTCTGCGCTAGAAATGCGCACTCTATCCACTTTTAGACTCTTTGGACCGTTTTTCTGTGCTAGAAATGCACACTCTCTCCGCTTTTAGACTCTTTGGCCCATTTTTCTGTGCTAGAAATGCGCACTCTCTCCGCTTTTAGACTCTTTGGCCCGTTTTTCTGCGCTAGAAATGCACACTCTCTCCGCTTTTAGACTCTTTGGCCCGTTTTTCTGCGCTAGAAATGCGCACTCTCTCCGCTTTTAGACCCTTTGGCCCGTTTTTCTGCGCTAGAAATGGGCATTCTCTCCGCTTTTAGACTCTTTGGCCTGTTTTTCTGCGCTAGAAATGTGCACTTTCTCCGCTTTTAGACTCTTTTGCCCCGTTTTTCTGCGCTAGAAATACGCACTCTCTCCGCTTTTAGACTCTTTGCCCCGTTTATCTGCGCTAGAACTGCGCACTCTATCCACTTTTAGACTCTTTGGCCCGTTTTTCTGCGCTAGAGATGCGCACTCTCTCCGCTTTTAGACTCTTTGGTCCGTTTCTGACACCTAGCGTTCAAACTTTGAATCTCACATTATAAAAACCTGCTTAACAGCGGGCCAACTTTCATTCTATTTCTAAAATAACTCGCGGGCCGCTCCAAAAAAGGAAACGGGCCGCAAATGGCCCGCGGGCCGTAGTTTGGACACCCCTACATTACATATTTCACCAGAACTTAAGCGTGATCATCGTACTGTGGAGAGATTTGTGGCTGAGTCAGAGCACAGACAGGTTTTTTTGGCAAGGAAGGCAAAATGAGTAAGATTTCTGCCAGACGAATTCATCAGATTAAAAGAATATCTGCTAAAATGCCATTACAAACCAGCAAACAGGTTTGGCTTTGCTCTCTCTGGGTGGGTACAGTAGATGGCGCTCTTTCCCCTCATCACTTCTAGGGTGATGTGGATCAGCACGAGGCTGCGTCTGTGAGCTGATGTATCAGAACCGAGTCGCTGCGCTTTCCTCCGAGCGCAAGCGCTGTGATGCTACTCGGCAATGCTACAGCATCAGCAGCAGTTCAAAAAGAGGCGGAGTCTGACTTCACATGTATCAGAGGACTAGTAAACATTAGTTTAGGGGTAACTGCTGTTTCGAATTGGAGAGAAAATTTAGAAATATAAATTCAGAAATAACTATTAAGATAAAAAAAAATAATCAAGAATATTTGCATATTTTACAATATATATTTACAATATTTTTGTTTCATTTGCTAAAATTAACAAACACAAATCGAATTTTATACGCTACATTTTAATATACTGTATATGAATGTATCTGAATCTAAAATTTAGGAGGAAAAAAAAAACAAAAACGTTTCATTAACCCTTTTAGACCCAGCATCCATTTTCAATGAACATCATGTATTTTCGTTATTTTAAAATGTTTTGTTGCATAAAACACTCAGAATAAATCAGAATAGAACATGAACCAGTCAATTAAGAAGTTTATTCTTAACCCTCTTGGTGTTGGGGCATCACTAGGCTTTGTTTGGAGGTTTGTTCAATAAAATTGGATTTATACTGAATGGGTTAATGACTTAATGACTTGAAAATGATACTGACTGTTATTTGCATTGACCATTTAGCAAACTCTGAGAAAAATATGTCATCCTCGTATAGTAATTAGGGCTTGGGTAATTCCTAAAGAGGCCTCAGTAATGCCCTAAATCTCCAAACAGCTGTCAGGTGACCGCCCCGATGCCCCCTCACGCACTTAAACCCAGCGTCCGTCCAGATCTGCATTAACACTTCAGGGGCTTTAAAGTACAGTTCAAAAACGCCGGTTAGCCAGTCTCGCCCTCGCCGCTTGAGCGACGCCCTTTCTCGTCCTCTGGCAAAGGCCCGGCACGGCGGAGGTCGAGCGGGCGGGCGGGCGGGTGGCGGAGCAGCTGAACAGATGTAGCCTGGCGTGTGGCGCTGGCACGCTGCTGCGGCTCTGATTAAAGTTGTGAGAATACTGGAATTTGAGGCCTCCCGAAACGGAGGCTCGCGCCAAGCATGTCTTCATACGCCGCTAAACACGCGCACATATTGCACCTGCTCGGATTGCACAGGTGTCTGAGTGATGCCGGGTGAACCGTAAGCGCTGGAAAGCGACCGCCATCTTTCTGCTCCAGTAGACCAATCATGACCCCAGTTTAGGGGGAGCCTTCTGTGGTGCCAGTGTAGATTTAGAGTTAACCCTTTTAGACCCAGCATCCATTTTTAATGGACATCATATATTTTCATTATTTTAAAATTGAGAAAAAATCATGAATAGACCATGAATCAGCCAATTAACGAGTTTAAAACTAATTAAACTTGGCCCCCAGGTGCCCACTGTACTAGAAAAAACAGCTAATTTTTACTAATTTAATGTGATTTAGAACATTTTTTGGTACCACTTTAAAATAAGACTACCTTTATAAAGAGTTTATTAATGGTTGCTAATTAGGTTGTAAATGCCTTAAAAATCATTAATAATCAGTTATAACACATACATAGAAAGGGCTACAATGACCTGTTGTTTGCCAAATAGTGAACCCACAGCCATCTATATTGTTGCCCTTTCTAATTATGTGTTATAACTGATTATTAATGATTTTTAAGGCATTTACAACCTAATTAGTAACCATTAATAAACTAATTGTAAATCATTTATAAACCCTTTATAAAGGTAGTCTTATTTTAAAGTGGTACCCATTTTTTTAATCATGTTTTTTTTTATGTTTAGAGATGGTTTATCAAATAAAAAGGTCAATATAAAGATATTAAATATTACACACAGACTCCCAATGCAATTGAAGCAAATAAAATCTATTAAATATTTGATTTTAGTTTTACTATTTTATTTACTATGTAGATTTTATAGTAGAATATTCTAAAATAGTC
This sequence comes from Astyanax mexicanus, assembly GCF_023375975.1. Classification (NCBI taxonomy): domain Eukaryota; kingdom Metazoa; phylum Chordata; class Actinopteri; order Characiformes; family Acestrorhamphidae; genus Astyanax; species Astyanax mexicanus. The sequence continues at coordinate 5,324,694 of NC_064429.1, forward strand.
TTCGTTTCTGTTTATTACTGTTTATTACTGTTTATTATTCTGTTTATGTTGTGTTGCGCATAACACTAAATAAACTAGCTGTTGTTGTTCATCAGAATAGAGCGTGAACCAGCCAATAAAACAGTAGTTTAGCCCCGCCCACTTCTCTGAAAAAAAAAGGCAGCCCAATGTTAGCCCAAAGAAAAAAGAGCTATTTTTTGCACATTTTATGTGATTTAGACTTTATTTTACTGAGTAGGAATGGTTTGTAACATAAAAAGGTCAATATCAAATATAAATTATAAATGTTAAACCTAGCCTTGCAATACAATGGACATGGTGGATGGTTTAGTTCTCCAGCACAGACACTGGAGCAGTATTAGCATTAGCCGCTAAGCGCTAGCTCTTTGGCTGTTTAATTGGGCTTACTTTAAAAAAAAAACAGAAGCACTTTACTTACCCAAATAAACATTTTTTTAGGAAAAAAATCTGTGTAGAATAAGAACATTAGGCTTTAGAGCATGGCAGCACTTTAAAAAGCCAACAAGGCAAAGAAAAAAGAGCTAATTTTTGCACATTTTATGTGATTTAGACTTTATTTTACTGAGTAGGAATACTTTTGTGACATAAAAAGGTCAATATCAAATATAAATGATAAATGTTAAACCCAGCCTCGCTATACAATGGACATTTAAAGCTGATGTCTCCTTTCAGAGCGGATGAATCCGATTCCAGGTTATGTTCAGTCAGAGAGAGAGAGAGAGAGAGTGCTCTCAGTCCGAAACTTCACTCCTTCAATTCTTTGTTTTTTTTCTATACATGTGACGTAAGTACGTAAAGACACGTAACGTGGCCAGAAGAACTCCAGCGAAAAGCGACCAGACACCCCTGTTTTTAGAATGAATATATTAGGCTTAGCAGTACCATTAAACACAATATTATATCCATATTCTTCTCCACTCCGAAATGCCTCTGCTTTCAGTTTAGAAACTAAATAATACAGACTGCCACTTTAAAGAACATTAAAACAATTAAATATTTTAGTTAATTGTATTTAACTGGACTTTGTATTAGAGTGTCCATCTCTGGAATATAACTTAGCTCTGAAAGGGTTAATGTGTTTAAGAGCATCAGCAAGAGGTAGGGTTCCAGGTATACAGTGAATAGCTCTATTAGAGTAATGTTCTAATCCAGATTATGAGAAGCAACAACTACTCAACTAAGTAAAGAAAAAAAAGATGGTCAGTCAATCTGAAACATTTCAAGAACTTTCAAGAAATTATCCTCAAGTGCAGTCACCGCAAAGACCATCAATAACATAGTAACAAATAATGATGGAACTGGCACTCATCAGGACCAGGAAAGTAAAATCAAGGATAAGCTCATCAGAGATACCAGCCTCAGAAACCACATTAAGCATTAATGCTACACAGAGTATTTATTTGGTTTGTTTAACAGTTTTTAGTTCCTACATGATTCCTTATGTGTTCCTTCATAGTTGGAACTGACTTTACTATTCATTTACTATGTGGGGAAAAGACACCAACCTCCTGTCTCTGTGTGGTTCTGTCTTTTCTCAGGTATGGACGGCTCCAACGACGTGGCGCTGTACTCTGGTCTGGCTGCAGGGGTCATCGCCGTGGCGGTCCTCATCATATCCGTCACGCTGTACCGCAGGAGTCAGAGCGAGTACGGGGTGGATGTCATCGATTCCTCAGCGCTCGCCGGCGGCTTCCAGTCCTTCAACTTCAAAACCGCCAGACAAGGTGAGATCAGACAGCCGAGCCGCTCAGACTCCAGATGAATAGATATATATCCTCACAATTCACTGAACGACCTGTCTCACTGCTTCAGCTCACTGTGCTGTTTCTTACTGTATCACATCACAGGGAGACTAGAGTACTGTATTTGTCACACTATAAGGTGCACCGGATTATAAGGCGCATTGTGCAACACTAGTAAGGAACAGGGGTGTCGTCATGTTTTTCTTCTAAATCAGCAGGTCTCACTGCTGGGTGATGGTAAGGGGTGATAGATAAAAAAGTTAAGTAAAGCTGAGTTAAGTACACAAAACTATCATTTTCATTATCTGTTAAAGACACATTAGAGCTGGATGTTATTCTACACAGATTTCTCTCCTGTAAACTGTTTATTTGGGTGATTAAAGTGCTTCTGTTTATTTACAGTATGCTTAGATTTCCATATTTGTACTATAGCTGGGTGCAGCAGCATTAGCATTAGTGCCGTTAGCACTAGCCACAGTTAGTGCTAGTAAATGCCACCCGATAGTGTTCCGGTAGTCCAGGGAGATATTAGCTAGCGGTTCGTACCACGTAGCTTGTTTTAACATGATAAACACACCGACCGATATACAGTCAGATATACTCTCCTCTGAACAGCAAAAGAGCTAGCGCTTAGCGTCACTAGTGGCTAATGCTAATACTGCTCCAGCAGTGCTAGCTAGGTGTAGCAGCAGGCTACAGGCCGATAATACTCACCTCTGAATGGCGTAAGAGCTAGTGCTTGGTACAATTAGTGGCTAATGCTAATTCTGCTCCAGCAGTGCTAGCCGGGGTTAGCAGCAGGCTACAGGCCGATTATACTCACCTCTGAGCGGCTAACACTGTACTTCAGTGGAGGGGCTTTACAACCTGACTGTTAAATTTCATACATAAAGCACACTGCTAATTTTTGGGAAAATTCAAGGATTTTAAATGTGCCTTATAGTGCGAAAAATATGGTAGTCTTGAAAATAAATAATAAAGGAAAAATTAGATTATCATAAATTTAGATTAGGACTGTCAACGTTAAAGCATGTATGTTGTGTAATTCTCCGGAGCCGGTCTTACTTCAGACTTCTGACCCAGATAGAAAGCTTTGGGGCAGGAGAAACACGAAGCACATGGAGCAGATAGGTCACTCGGACACACTCTGGCTTATTTATTAGTTCGTACATAAACTAATGTAACACTTACACGCACTTCGTGATACAACACAACACACACTACACGGCTCTTAAAGGGACAGTGCACACATTACTGAATACTGGCTGTTACATATTTTACCCAGGCCATTTAAATGGTCATCCCCCCCCATTATGAGCATTGGTACAATACCAAACACTTCCTGAGCTTTTTATACTCAGCAAATTAAGTTCTAATTCAGAAATCTTTTGAATAGATACTGTGGATTGCTAACCCTGTGCATTTCTAACACTCTGGAGTGGTTACTGTACAGTGTCCTATAGCGAGAGTTTATTTTTAAACCCAGCTAAAGGCAAGAGTAGCATTGGCGCTGTCCTTGGCTCGGCTAATGATGGTTCTCAATAGATAGTTCCTTGTGCAGCCAAGGCCTCCACTTGATCTGTATCCAAAACATGTTTCTGAATCATCAAAGATCCTTGGTATCTAATTTCAGCTTAATTTGTTTTCATTATTTAAATAAAAGCCGAGGTCATTATTTTATATTGTGCAGTTGAGTTGCTAACCATATACATTCCAGCAGCTTTCTAATAGGAAATCTGAAAATCTGTCGCCCTAAAAGACTGCAGGGAAAATCCCCTGAATGCTCCTCTTCTTTTTACCTTCTTCTACATCTCTCTCTCTCTTTTTGCTATCTCTTTTTCTATCAGGTAAAAGGATGAGACCTGAGACCTGATGTCATGTCTCTCTGTCTGCTCCTGAACTCTCCACCTCATAGTAATTTTAATCACAGCTCTAATTTTTAATTCCAGTTCTCTCCCCCAAGGTTTCCCAACTCCAGGCTCTGTTCATTACTTTTTTCCTGTCACACATTTGTCCCTGTTCCGTTCTGCCGTGTCCAGCTTAAAGACCCTCCATCTGCCAGAGGAGAGGCATGTCTGCAGGTCATGCCCAACCAATCAGAAAGAAAGAAAGAAAGGAAAACGAAGGAAGGAAGTGAATGAATGAAATGAATAATGTATTTGATTTCAAAGTGCCTTTCAGAGTACCCAAACACACGTTCTGCCGCCAGTGTTAAAAGCTTCTAAATACTGTATCTAATAATAGGGGTGCTTTCACTTTCTTTTCTTCTACCTTGTGTCATCTGAACTTTTGGACTTTTCAGTTTGGTCTGAATCAAAAGAACGACCCTAGGGTCAAATGTGGCATCGGCATCACTTAAAAAAAACAAAAAAAAACATAAGTGGTTTATGAGCATAATAGTGAGAGGAACAATACTTAAATTGGTACCACTTTAAAATAAGACTACCTTTATAAAGGGTTTATAAATGGTTTACAATAGGTTTATTAAGGCTTAATAATTAGGTTGTAAATGCCTTAAAAATCATTAATAATCAGTTATAACATATACAAAGAAAGGGCAACAATATAAATGGCTGTGTTATATAGTTTACTATTTGGCAAACAACCGGCCATTGTTGCCCTTTCTACTGTGCATATGTGTTATAACTGATTATTAATGATTTGTAAAGCATTTACAACCTAATTAGTAACCATTAATACACTAATTGTAAGCCATATATAAAGCCTTTATAAAGGTTGTCTTATTCTAAAGTGATACCCTTAAATTTGCCATCAAGCTGCCGGTGCTCAGAGGGAGCAAAATTGGCCCTGCTCCCTCTGGGTGGGTACAGTAGATGCGCTCTCTCCCCACATCACTCTCCTAGGGTGATGTCTGCAGCACAGGGCGTCTGTGAGCTGATGTACCGAAAATGAGCCAATGCGCTTTCCTCCGAAGCGATGGCTGGCTTCACATGTATCGGAGCAGGCATGTGTTAGTCTTTACCCTCCTGGTGTGTTGGGGCATTACTAGTGATAGGGGGAGTCCTAGTGAGTGGGTTGGGTAATTGGCTGTGTAAATTGGGGAGAAAAAGGGAAAAATAAGAAAATATTTTTGTTGTCATCTTCTATCATGACCAACATTCAACCTGAATTTAACGTCTATTGACGATGGTGGCCAGCTGAAAAAAAAAAAAAACTATAAAACACAAAAAAACACTGTGATTTTCCACCAATAGAACTGGTTCTTAAACTCACGTTTTGACCAGTTTTACTGGTACCGTTTAAACGTCACATCATACATCACCAACAGAGGGCGGTGTTGGTTAGAACTGAAGAACCCAGTATTCTACCATTTGTGAACGATCGTTCCTTGTTCTGAGACCTACTTTTGTTGGTGGAAACACTGCGAAGGGTTCAATTTTAGCTTCACAAACCAGAATGATGCCGAATCTATGTGAGAGCTAATCCCTATGAGTTCATCGAATGCATCAAATTCCTTGTCTACAACAGGAAGTGACATCAGTTGGTTCTTCTGAAGATCATGAAAAGAATAAAATTAAGTTTCCTCATTAGTTTTTCTGTATATTTGAATTTATTGTAACTATTGACTGAGGAGCTCAATCTCTATGTTTTGTCCTGTTACCTAATTTAATTCTTAGATCTTATTTGTTTTTTGTTTTTAAATAGAGATTTTGGGAAATTAAATTAATTAATGTCCTCATGCTATTAGCATAGCCTCCATTTAGCTAATTTTCATGTTTTTTTGCTAATCCTTTGCTAAAAAAAACAAAAATCAGTACTGTTACTTTAATTCCTGTTACTCAAAGCTTAAAAAAGTAACAGAAATGAGTGCTGGTAACAGGAATGAGTGCCATTAACAGGAGTGATATTTTTTTTTTAATCATAAACATCGATTATTTGAACATGCAGTCAACCATTTCTTTAAAATAAAGACTTTTTTGAGAAAATTGAAAAATGAATTAGTGGACTTGCTTTTAAACATGCTTTTTAAAGGTTGCTAAAAAAAAGTTTTGTAGCCATTTTCAGATTAGAAACCTTGTAAAAAAAATAAAAAATAAGTAAAGCTGCCTGAGTTTGACCAGTATTTTTAAATAGTCAAATGCATTATTAGATTCAACATAGTTATTAGATTCAGATTTTTTTGAGAAAAAAAAAAGTTTAATTTGAAAGAGTTACAACAAGCAAATGACACCCATATGGAATAGGCCATATATAATAATTATACAGTTTTCACCCCTGTATTTAGTCGCGTCGTCGGTCTGAGCTTCCATGGATGGTTAGAGCTTCAGAGCATGACTGTGAAAGAATAATTATAGAAGATACTTTAAATATATTCACAGTCTGTCCAGTCTGATTGGGCAGTGCTTTCCACTGCTTGTGGATGTGTTACTCATTGTAATCTTCATGTGGAGAGGGATGATTCATCAGAACATCACATGATGTGTCAATACTAATTAGATGACAGTGTGTCATCGCAGTGCCTGAGAACACTGTCTCGACTGAAACGCAGATAATGACTGAAGGGACGTTGAATCGCCTGAATACTTTTAAAAGTATATATAAATAAATAAATATATATATATATATAAATAGCGCTTTCCATGTAGCCCAATGGGTTCGGTGACCGGAAACTTCCAGGCTCTTGTGACAGCAATCAGCTAGCCTGCGGTAATTAACGATCCTCCTAAAAATAAAGCCCTATTAGCCTCCTGCCTCCTGCCTGTCACTGGGTAGCAGCTGGGCTGAGGGTTACGGTTAGTTTGACGCAGGAAAAGAATCGCAGGACGCCGGCGCCCGGACACGCCAGAGCTCCAGACTGGCAGAGGTGGAGGAGATGCCGAGGAGCCTCACCAAACCCCCTGCTGAAGTTCACGCAGCAAGCAGCGTCAAGATTTAGTCACTCTAAAACGAGAAGGTCACGCAGACCGAGCTGAAGGGGGAGCTGCCGCAAGAAGCAGACAGGGAGGCAGGGAGTCGGGGGGAGAGCTGGAGCTGAGGAGGCAGGGGGTGATGATAATGATATTGCGCCGTATGAGATTTGAGTCATAACCAAAAGAGTGCAAACAATTGCTGAGAGGAAAATCTGTGAGGAGGAAAAAAAAAAGCTGCTTGCGAATATAAATGGCTTGCTAACGAGCTTTAATACACTAACTGTGGTTTGGACATCGGGACACATCTTAAATAAGTCAGTGAACTTTCAATGGAAGTCAATTTAAAGAGAGTTTGTTTTATTTTAGGCAATTTTAAGGTATTTTTATCAAGATATTTTGCCACAGTGTAAGGGACAGTTTGTCTGTTTAAATTATGTAGTAAACTTAAAATCGACAAAAATGGAGTTGCTTATTTTTTAATTGGGCAGCAATTAAAAAATTAAAAATGATGATGAGTTTCTTTGATTTTACCAAATTAAAAACCTCTGGAATATAATCAAGAGGAAGATGGATGATCACAAGCCATCAAACCACCAAACTGAACTGCTTGAATTTTTGAACCAGGAGTAAATCAGCATAAAGTTATTCAAAAGCAGTGTGTAAGACTGGTGGAGGAGAACATGATGCCAAGATACATGAAAACTGTGATTAAAAACCGGGGTTATTTAATCAAATATTGATTTCTGATCTCTTAAAATTGTTAATGAATATGAACTAGTTTTCTTTGCATTATTTGGAAAAAACTGTTTGCGAATATAAATGGCTTGCTAACGAGCTATAATACGCTAACAGTCGATTGGACATTGGGATCTTAAATAATTCAGTGTTTTTTTGTTTTTGTTTTGTTTTTTCGCTTATTTTTAAATGTTCTGCATTGTAGATTAATACTAAAGTCATCCAACCTAAGAAAACATGGGAAAACATATATAAAAACTGTAATTCAGGCTTTTAGTTAACAGCTGTGCTGAACTTGTCAAAAGTTAATTGCTTTAATATTTTGAATTTATTGTCTCTTAATAAAGTGTTTGAGAGCATCAGTTGTAAAGTAGTGAAGAGGTAGAGTTACAGGTATACAGTGAATAACTCTATTTGAGTATGATGATGTTCTAATTCAGATTATGAAAAACAACAACTACTCAACTAAATAATATAAAAAAATAATAATAAAAAAAAAGTCAGTCAATTCAAAACATTTCAAGAACTTTTAAGAAAGTGCAGTTGCAAAAAAGACCAACAAGAACATTATGATGAAAGCGTGTACTATTGGGCACATCATATTTAAAGTTTTATATACAGCTCTGGAAATAATTAAGAGACCACTTCAGTTTCTGAATCTGTTTCTTTGATTTTGCCATTTATTGGTTTATGTTTGAATAAAAAGAACATTGTTTTTTTATTCTATAAAATACAGACAACATTTCACCCAAATTCCAAATAAAAATATTGTCATTTAGAGCATTTATTTATTTGCAGAAAATGAGAAATGGCTGAAAAAACAAGAAAAGATTCAGAGCTTTCAGACCTCAAATAATGCAAAGAAAACAAGATCATATTCATAAAGTTTTAAGAGTTCAGAAATCAATATTTGGTGAAATAATCCTGGTTTTTAATCACAGTTTTCATGCATTTTGGCATCATGTTCTCCTCCACCAGTCTTACACACTGCTTTTGGATAACTTTATGCTGCTTTACTCCTGGTGCAAAATCTCAAGCAGTTCAGCTTCAGGTTTGATGGCTTTTGATCATCCATCTTCCTCTTGATTATATTCCAGAGGTTTTTAATTTGATACAAAGAAACTCGTCATTTTTAAGTGATCTCTTATTTTTTCAGAGCAGTATATAAAAAAAATAAACCTTATAGATGTTAAAATCATGTAGTGTGAACTAGGCATCAGCTGAACCCTGGTGCTTTGTGAACATACATCAGAACAACGATTTTAGGAAACACCTGTGTAGCTTAATGATGTTTTTCATGGTGTAATTTACTAACATACTAAATGTACTAGTCTCTGTGGTTGCCTCCATAGATCCAGCTACAGTTTTGAGAAAAAATCTTCATCACAGCTGCTTTGTTTAGTCTGTATGTAAGCTGCTAACGATGCTTTTATAAGGATGCTTTTATAAAATAAACCCCTGGTCTCTGATGTTCAAGGTATTTTTGTGTTTTGTTTTGTGTATTTAATTTTTTTTTCACTTGTCAGTGATTTTTTTCAGTGATGTTTTTTTTCCGCAGTCTGAGTTTTTGCTGAGATCTTCTGCATTTGCGGGTAAATAAATAAACAGACGCACTTCTCTTTGTAACCTCTCTCTCTCGCATTTAATATTTCAGTCCGCAAATGAAATATTTCAGTCCTTTTCTGTTTGCAGTCCAAGGTTAAGTGCTCCGGTTCTCAGCAGAGCTCATATCTCCTGATTCCTGACCTCGCTGTAACTTTATTCTCCTCCCTTTCTGTGCTGTCGGTTCAGTGCACACCCCCCCATCACCACCACCCCCCCCCCTCCAGAGACGACTACCATAACTATACCACGGCCTGTCTCTCCGTCTCTCCCAGGCAACCCTCTGCTTCTGAATTCCTCCATGCAGCCCGAGCTCACGGCGGGCCAGACCTACAGTGGCCCCATCTGCTTCCAGGACTCCATAGACAAAGAGCTCTTTGACCCCCTGCCCGACATGATGGTCAAAGTTCAGAGCTCCTTTATGGTTTCACTAGGTGTAGCGGACCGGGCCGAGTACCACGTCAAGGCGCAGCTGGAGACTTACGGCGGCACCCAGGGACGCAAGCCCAACCTGGCAGCCCCCAACGGGCCCCTCGGGCCCTGCAAAGCTCAGCTGAGGAGCAGCGGGGTGTTCGGACACCTGGGCGGCCGCCTGGTCATGCCAAATACAGGTGGGTGGAGGTTGTTAAGCCTTTCAAGTAACTGACCAATGCACTATAAACCCATAATTTGTCTCTGGACAAAATTAAGACACCACTTCAGTTTCTCTGATTTTGCTATTTATAGGTTTGTGTTTAAGTAAAATAAACATGGTTGTTTTTTTTCTATAAACTACAGACAACATTTCTCCCAAATTCTACTTAAAAATATGGTAATTTAGAGCATTTATTTGCATAAAATGAGAAATGTCTGAAATAACAAAAAAGATGCAGAGCTTTCAGACCTCAAATAATGCAAAGAAATCAAGTTCATATTCATAAAGTTTTAAGAGTTCAGAAATCAGTATTTGGTGGAATGACCCTAGTTTTAAAACACAGTTGTCATGCATCTTGGCATCATGTTCTCCTCCACCAGTCTTACACACTGCTTTTGGATGATAACTTTATGCTGCTTTACTCCTGGTGCAGAAATTCAAGCAGTTCAGTTTGGTTTGATGGCTTGTGATCATCCATCTTCCTCTTGATTTTATTCCAGAGGTTTTTAATTTGGTAAAATCAAAGAAACTTTCTAAATATTAGTAAACTATTTTGAGTTAGCTGAATCATTTGTGGGCACAAATTACCTCAAATATTTTGAGTACATTTAAGTTATTAGGGTTTACAATGTAAGAACTCATGATTTGTACACATTTATATACTATCCCGTTCACAGTGTTTCTTATCAAGCGTCTGTAAAGTGTAAAAAACAAAGCTTTTTAATCATCTGAACAAACAATAAAATTGAATTGCCCCGTAAACTATAGTAAACTAATCAATTCAACCAACATTATTCATTTTCTTAAGCTTAAAAGTTGGTCTGACTAAATAACTTGCCTTGGCAAACATTACAAACCTTCCAGTTGCTAACTTAAACTAACTAACAAAACAGTTTTGCGCCACTACATGAGTTTGAATAATGTAAAATGTGAGTGACACTTTATTTGTTAATTCTAAAGTATAGTCAGCAGAACTTTACTTTTTAAATTTACACATTTCATATAACGTATATATGGCCAAATAAAACACGACTTGAATTTTTAAGCTGGTGAAAGTGAGGCATCACAACTAAAAATCTAAAAATAAGACTTTGAGTTTTTAAGGCTAATGGACCGAACCGGCAATGAAAGTCATCACACACTCCACCCCAGCACATTCTGACAGTATAAGAAATTTGAACTTACAGTATGTTGTTTATGTAAAAAAAACTAAAAAAGTCTGCTTAAGTCAGCAAAACAAAAATAAATAAATAATAAATGTTTCTTTATCTTTACAAACCAAGAGATAGTTTTACATTTAGGTGTTTCTTTGGCTCTTAAGACTTTTTTTACATAAAAAATAATAGCATTTCCAAAGAATCCTGTATTCAAAATGCATTGTATGGTAAACATAATACTTTATATTGCTAAAAGTATTCGTTTGTCTGTCTTCACATGCATGTGGACTAGAGTAACTTCCTATTCTTAATCCATAGTGTTTAATATGACATCAGCCGACCCTTAGCTGTAATAGCTTCAATTCCTCTGGAAAACCTTTCCACAAGGTTTAGGACTGTGTTTATGGGGAATTTTTGAGGTCAGACACTGCCTTATAGTCTCCACTCTAATCTTTTAATTCATCACAAAGGTGTTCTATCAGATTGAGCCTTTATGGACTTTGCTTTGTGCATGTTAATACAGGAAGGGGCTGTCTCCAAATGGTACCGGCAAAATTGGGAAAATGAAAATGATGTCCAAAATATCTTGGTATGTTAAAGCATTAAGAGTTCCGTTCACTGGAACTAAAGGGCACAGCCCAAATACTGAAAGACAACCTCACACCATAATATTTATAATGATCCCCCCTCTACCAAACTTTACACTCAAATACACGCAATGCATTCAGAGAAATACCGTCTTCCTGGCAGCCGCCAAACCACCAAGACTTGTTCATTGATTGTTTAGTTGAGTGTTGACTGTGAAATATTAGAAATTTCTTGACTGGACTTGGACTGGTTGCACAGGTACTCTGTAAACCCAGAAGTTGTTTGAACTCAAATAAATGAAGTCTGTTTTACATAAAATTGGAGATTTCTAAACAATACTCAACTATTTTGAGTTAGTTGAACTGAATTTGTGGGCACATATACTGTACCATTCAAACTGAGATCTTTGAGTTGACCCAACTTATAATAACTGAGTTTAGTCTGTTGTCATTAACAGCTTCTTTTCCATTGGCTTCTGTCACAATCTATTTGCATACTGGGTGTGTCCAACAGTTTCTGACTAACACTCACCATCAGTGTGTAGTGGTAAATCGGGGCTACCTTAGTTAAACTTGTAGATTATATATTATGATTAAATGCTTGGTCTCTGTGTTGTAGCTGTAGAATAAGCATCATTTACTGAGCTGCAGTAACTCTGTGTTCTCGCTGTGCTCTCAGTACTTTTAATTCTTTACTGTTTTCTTTCATCTACTTTTCTATGAGTATTTTTTTTAAATTGTTGAATGAAACCAGAAAGAAGACTAAATACAATTTCAGTAAAATATTAATTTTAAATATATATATGTATATGTATTTGTTAAGTTCACTGTACTTAAAAATTATATTACATAAACTTAAAATTTATTAGGTAATTGGTTATAACAAAAGTTTTGAGTTTAGTCAACTTGTCGGGTTTTACAGTGCAGTCTTACAATAGAAGAAAAATAAAAAAGTTAAATCAACTTCCCCTTTAGTTGTAATAACTTGATGTTCTAAGTTATGTTAATTTAAGTTTTCTTAACCCATTACTTAACTTTTTAAGGCAACCGGTTTCCTCAATTTTTTAAAGTAAATTCAACTTATCCGGGTTTACAGTGTAGTGACCTAAAGTATAAAACTAGAATTTACTCAGCTCCTGAGAGTGGCCCATTCTTTCACTAATGTTTGTAGAAGCAGAGTCTGCATGCCAATTATGACCATGGAAGTGATTGGAACACCTAAATTCAAATGCTTTCAGAAATATTCATTCAAACGTTCTCATTTATGTATCTTATAAAGACACTCTGGGTCCATGAACGCTTCAGTTCAGCAGCCGAGAGTAATTAGGGACTGTGTCTGATTTAGCAGCACTGGTTTAGAGAATGCTCATTGGTGCCCTGAGACAATCCCCGTTTTATTGGCTGACAAGACCCGCTGGATAATAATACAGGCGAGCGTTCTGCTGGGCCTGCTTTCTTTCAGGTCCTCATGTTGAGCGGTAACTGGGGCCTCTTTAGGATTTCACAGTAGAGCGGCTGTTGTTGAGTGAACACATGGTGTGGGCAGATGCAGGTATGGACGCTTATATAATGATGGCCTTGCTCTCGATGTACAGTTCTCCCACTGCGTCTCGAACAAATGCTCGCTGTAACAACAAAGATGTTTACAAAGCTGCTTCTTCAACATCAAGTTTCATTTTCTTCATACCCCTGGTGATGTCTGGATCGCCGGCTTATGAGCATTCCACTGCCGTCACCGATAAAAACAGCCGACAGCGTGGCAGGTGTGGGTTTAATGAAGTCTAACTGGTGTTTTTTTGGGGGTTTTTTACGCTTTGAAAGAGAAAGACAGTGTATTTCTCAGCTCAGGCAAACAGTACAGGTGGTTACTCCACTGTAAAGCCACAAGTTTTTTTCTTTTAAACTAAAAAAAATTAAATATCATTGAGAAGTTACTTGATTTCACGTTTTATAATGTGAAACTCATATATTATATAGATGTATTACACACAGAGTGTGGATCTATTCTAAGCGTTTATTCATGGCTTACGGCAACTGCTACTTTTGGCAGTGTGGGCAGTGTGCCAAATCCTGCTGGAAAATGAAATCCACATCTCCATGAAAGTTGTCAGTAGCAGAGGGAAGCTGTAAGATGAAGTGCTGTAAGAAACTTTGTTTGTGGGAAAAAAAAAACTGCACTGACTTTAGACTTGATAATAAAACACAGTGGATCAACACCAGCAGATGACATGTCTCTTTATCCAAACCATCACTGATCATCAGTAAATTTTACATTTTATTTGTAAATCAAGGGATCAGAGTCTGGAGGAAGAGTGGAGAGACACACAGTCCAAACTGCTCGAGGTCTAGTGTGAAGTTTCCACCAATCAGTGATGGTTTGGATAAAGAGACATGGTGCACCTGTGTTTCTTGCTGCCAAAATAGAAACACTCCAGAAATTTACCTGAACACACCTCACTCACTTCCAGACCACCACACCAAACCATCAGTGTAGATTTATTCTTAAACTCTGATGCTATTTTAACAGCGCAGGCACAAGGCGTAAAAATAGACTGTTGATGGGATGTAAGATAGCAATGAACATCGCAACATGCCTTACGCAGAGTGAATGATACGACCCATAAATAGTTGTTTGTGTTACTTTGTGAAAATTGGTTTAAACCAATCTGTTGAACACTGTACGTTGTTAGTATGTTTGTTGTTACTTGAGTGTTAGAAACTAATGGAAGATTCCTTTTCTGTTTTTTGTTTTTTTGTAGGAGTCAGCCTCTTGGTGTCTCACGGGGCGATTGCAGAGGACACTTCCTGGGAAATGTACATGCTCATAAATCAAGGACAGTCCAGGTGAGACCACAGCACTCGGCTCAATCAATTCAGCCTTACATCATTATGCCCATTCCTATCTCTTCCACCGCCTGCTGAGAACAGTGTCCTCCTCCTTTCTTAGAAGGTGAATGAAAACATCAATAAATCATTCATACTTCATTCAATTCATCACTTCTGTCTTATAGAAAAGTTTCTCTTCTACTTTTCCTTTTCTTCCACTCCAAACTGGTTACTGTCCACAGACAGCCATGGACATTATTGAGTTGTAAAAGTGAAGTTTTATAGACTTTCCAAAACTGTAGAAAGTAAGACTTTACTAAAGGTCATCATTCATAAAGAATAAGGATATCTGACACCTATATAAGCTTTATATGGCTTTAAAAAAAAAAAACTACATAACCAGTTATAACAGCTTATTCCAACAAGTATCAGTTCCTTTAAATAGATGTTTGAACCAGAGACTGTAAAAAAGGACGTGTCGCCGTTCCCATTCATTCAATGAATATGAAGCCAAAAAATATTTCGCCATGTTTGCGATCCTGATACCCGAGTCTGTAGAGCGCAGTAGAGACCAGAGGAGGGAGAAAGACTGTGGAGAGCAGCCTACTCATTTAAATAACCCCGCCCCTGAGGGCTGCCTCGAGGTCACAGGCTGCAGAGCAGAGCGGAGTGGAGCTGACGGTCTGTTACTGGTCCCGCCCATAACCAGCCCTTTTACAATAACCACACCTTTTTTTAATAGAGCTGAATAACGTTTTAAAAAACGAATTTTGTGGGGATATAAAAATTTAACAATATAAGCAGAGGTTACACTAGCTGCTGCATTTAAACAATGGAGGTAGAATTACAGTATATTAGAAAAAAAAGTGATTGAAAGTTGTCTGTTTTGCCATTGAAACCTATGGGGATGGGTGGGGTTACACAGCTTTCTGAAACCGAACAGCAGGGGGCGCCTGACCTGTGGTGGCTTCACTTTTGAGAGACGCTGCTCTGTCCAGCTATATACAGTCTATGCTTTGGACACACCTTAAATTCAGTGTTTTGTCATTATTTTAAAATGTTCTGAACTGTAGATTAATACTAAACTCATTTAAACAATAAAGATGTTCAAACCAGAATATGCTTTATATTTTGGATTCTTAGATTAGACAGTTTTGCACATATTTGGCTAAATTTTCTCAGTCAGCTTTATGAGGTAGAGTCTCCTGGAATCCAGGTTTTCAGTTAACAGCTGTGCTGAACTCATCAAGAGTTAATTACTTGAATTTCTTGTCTCGTAATAAAGTGTTTGAGAGCATCAGTTGTAAAGTAGTGAAGAGGTAGAGTTACAGGTATACAGTGAATAGTGAATATTTGAGTATGATGATGTTCTAATCCAGATTATGAGAAGCAAGAACTACTCAACTAAATAAAGAAAAAATGTATTTTAAGAAAAAAATGAAGGTCAGGTTTTTTAAGAACTTTGAAAGTATCATCAAGTGCTTTCATCACAAAGACCATCAAAAATATAAAAATGATAATGATGAAACTGGCTCTCATCAGGACCGCCCAAGTGAAGGAAGAGCAAGAGTTCCCACTGTTGCACAGGATAAGTTCATCAAAGTTACCATCCTCAGAAACCGCATTGGTGCACCTGTGTTTTACATTGCCAAGATAAGATAGCAATACACAAGAAATTTACCTGAACACACACCTCATTTCCAGATCACCACGCCCATCAGTGTAGATATGTTCAGAAGTACCATTGCTATTTAAATGATACAGATGTTAGAAGATGTTAAAATAGAGTGTTGGTGAGGTGTAAGATAGCAATGAGCATCACAACTCCCTTTGCGCATGGGTTTAAGAAGAGGCCCATGATCTTAAAGGAAACATATACAGTATTGATTTTAAATCTCAGTGTACTTTTCTGCATTGTTGCTGCATCACAGAAGAGTATTGATACACCGCTATACCAAGTCTATACCAAGACCCTGACTTTTTGGTAATTTTCCAGAAAAACATGAAATATCTTGAATTTATATCAAAATAAATGTAAGAAACACTTTGTTTTCTTACCAGTCTTGTGGTAGGTACTCAAAATGTATTTCTTTAAAAGTTACAACAACAAATTTTTCTCACAAATTGTGGAACCACTTTAAAATAAGACTACCTTTATAAAGGGTTTATAAATGATTCACAATTCGTTTATTAATGGTTACTAATTAGGTTGTAAATGCCTTAAAAATAATTCATAATCAGTTATAACAAATACGTAGAAAGGGAAACAATATAGATGGCTGTGGGTTCACTATTTGGCAAACAACAGGTCATTGTTGCCCTTTCTATGTATGTGTTATAACTGATTATTAATGATTTTTAAGGCATTTACAACCTAATTACTAACCATTAATAAACTAATTGTTAAACATTTATAAACCGTTTATAAAGGAAGTCTTATTTTAAAGTGGTACTCAAATTGTAAATACATTGCATTACTTTTCATTTTCGCTTCAGTCAGAGCTCCGCACTTTCCAAATCAGAGCGTTCGGGTCACTCCAGCTGTTTGAGGTCACAATAAAATGAACACTCTGGGTAATCTACCTCATGTTTGGCTGCGGTGAGTGCATTAAAAAAGCTCTGAAAAGGCTTTTATACTGGCATTAAAAGAGCTGTTTGGTTGGAGATTGATTTATTTAAAAGTGGATGGATGCTGTGTGGGGTATGGCATTCACCATGAATATCTAATGCTAAAAATAGAGCGAAAGCTCACCGACTGAGAGGTGCAGCCTTGAAATTGCAGCCTGGAGAAGTTCGAGCTCACGAAAAACTCTGACTCTCCAAGTGGAAGTTATGTGGTGCTTAAATGTACTTTTCCAACTTGGAGGTGGAAGGCTTCTCACTTTCCACTTGATCACGAACATAGCGTATATACCAAGACCTATATTTATATATAGAACATGAACATATATACTGTAGCACTTTCTATGATTCTTATTCCTAAGACTCTATGTACACTGTTACACAGTTGCTTTTACTCAGTTAATCAGAAACACTGTTACAATGTACAATAATGATTACAGTGTCCTTAAAGTATTGCAGTGTATCATTACTCATAAACACTGTTACAGTGAATAGTTTACAGAAAAGATAGCAGAGTACAGTTCTTTGTAGTACCGCAGTGTATAGGTGCTCAGAAACACTATTAGAGTGTACAGTAACTACACTGTGCAGATACTCAGCACTGTTACAGTGTACAGAACTGTTGCAGTGTACTGACTCTCAGAACTGTTACAGTGTACAGATACTCAGAACTGTTACCATATACTGACTCTCACAACTATTACAGTGTACAGATATTTAAAACTGTTACAATGTAAAGAAACTGTTACAGTATACAGTTACTCACAACTGTAACAGTGTTCAGATAGTCAGAACTGTTACAGTGTATGGAACTGTTACAGTGTACATACCTTTTACAGTGTACAGAACTGTTACAGTGTATGGAATTGTTACAGTGTACAGAACTGTTACAGTGTATAAATACTCAGAACTGTTACATTGTACAGAACTGTTACAGTGTGCAGTTACTTAGAATTGTAACAGTATGCAGGTACTCAGAACTGTTACAGTGTACAGAACTGTTACAGTGTACAGTTACTTAGAACTGTTACAGTTTATGGAACTGTTACAGTGTACGGAACGGTTACAGTGTACAGATACTCTGAACTGTCACTGTATACTGACTCTCAGAACTGTTACAGTGTACAAATACTCTGAACTGTTACTGTATACTGACTCTCAGAACTGTTACAGTGTACAAAACTGTTACAGTGTATAGATACTCTAACCTATTACTGTATACTGACTCTCAGAACTGTTACAGTGTACAAAACTGTTACAGTGTACAGATACTCTAACCTGTTACTGTATACTGACTCTCAGAACTGTTACAGTGTACAAATACTCTGAACTGTTTCTGTATACTGACTCTCAGAACTGTTACAGTGTACAAAACTGTTACAGTGTACATATACTCTAACCTGTTGCTGTATACTGACTCTCAGAACTGTTACAATGTACAGAACTGTTCCAGTGTACAGATACTCAGAACTGTTCCAGTGTACAGAACTGTTCCAGTGTACAGAATTGTTACAGTATACAGGTACTCAGAACTGTTACAGTGTACAGAAATGTAGTAGTGTACATAACTGTTACAGTGTACAGTTACTCAGAACTGTTTCCGTATACTGACTCTCAGAACTGTTACAGTGTACAGAGACTTAAAACTGTTACAGCGTAGAGAAACTTTCACAGTGTACAGTTACTCATACCTGTAACAGTGTACATAACTGTTACAGTGTACAGATACTCAGAACTGTTACAGTGTACAGTTACTCAGAACTGTTACAGTGTTCAGTTACTCAGAACTGTTACAGTGTACAGATACTTGATGTACAATAGTTTGTACTGGATATTGAAAATCAAATCCCTCATGTCTTTTAGCTGTACTTTCACATTGTGTTCTCCTCTCTCTCTCTCTCTCTCTCTCTTTCTCTCTCACTCTCTCACACACACACACACACATACACACACACACACACACACACACACACACTGAGAGAGAAAGACAGGCTCTGTATGCTCCTTTCACATCACGGCCTCTCGGCGGGAGCCCTCCGGCTGTTGAGAGGAGCTCGTGTTCCCCGTCAGCCTCACCAGTAGAATCACAAGTGGCCGGCTTGTGGGGGGGGGTGGAGGAGTGGGGGGGTGCAGGGGGTTCCTTCTGGAGCTGGCGATGTATCTGCATGTGCTGCTCTGTAACAGGATTAAACAACCTTACAGTAAAGCAGCCCTGCAGACCAACCCTCTCTGCTTAGGAGAGGAACCTTCAATTAACATACAACCATCTCCATCAGCAGCCGGAGTCCGAGAGAGCACAATGCACCAGGCTCTCTCTGGGTGGGTACACTAGGTGGCTGATACTAATTGATACTAACTGAGATTAACTGATACTGACTGATACTATACTAACTGATACTCACTAATACTAACTGATACCCTCTGATACTATTTGACACTCACTAATACTAACTGATACTAATACTCACTGATACTGTCTGAAACTTACAGATACTAGTACTAACTGATACTCACCAATACTCACTGATACTCTCTGAAACTTACTGATACTAGTACTAACTGATACTCACCAATACTCACTGATACTCTCTGAAACTTACTGATACTAGTACTAACTGCTACTCACTAATACTCACTGATACTCTCTGAAACTTACTGATACTAGTACTTACTGCTACTCACTAATACTCACTGATACTCTCTGAAACTTACTGATACTAGTACTAACTGATACTCACTAATACTCACTTATACTGTCTGAAACTTACTGATACTAGTACTAACTGATACTCACTAATACTCACTGATACTCACTGAAACTTACTGATACTAGTACTAACTGATACTAACTAATACTCACTGATACTGTCTGAAACTTACTGATACTAGTACTAACTGATACTAACTAATACTCACTGATACTCTCTGAAACTTACTGAAACTAGTACTCACTGGTACTCACTAATACTCACTGATACTCTCTGAAACTTACTGATACTAGTACTAACTGATACTAACTAATACTCACTGATACTCTCTGAAACTTACTGATAGTAGTACTAACTGATACTAATACTCACTGATACTCTGAAACTTACTGATACTAGTACTAACTGATACTCACTAATAATCACTGATACTCTCTGAAACTTACTGATACTAGTACTAACTGATACTCACTAATACTCACTGATACTCTCTGAAACTTACTGATACTAGTACTAACTGATACTCAGTAATACTCACTGATACTCTCTGAAACTTACCGATACTAGTATTAACTGCTACTCCTTAATACTCAGTGATAGTCTCTAATACTCACTAATACTAACTGATATTTACTGATACTCTCTGAAACCTACTGATACTAATACCAAGTAATACTAACTGATATTAACTGATACTTACTGATACTCTCTGATATTAACTGATACTCTCTGATGTTTTCTAATACTACCTGATACTCTTTTATATAAACTGATACTAACTGATATTGACTGATACTTTCTGATACTAACTGATACTCTCTGATCCTATCTGACACTCATTAATACTAACTGATACTAACTAATACTCACTGATACTCTCTTAAACTTACTGATACTAGTACTACCTGATACTAACTAATACTCACTTATACTGTCTGAAACTTACTAATACTGGTACTAACTGATACTCACTAATACTCACTGATACTCTCTGAAACTTACTGATACTAGTACTAACTGCTACTCACTAATACTCACTGATACTGTCTGAAACTTACTGATACTAGTACTAACTGATACTAACTAATACTCACTGATACTCTCTGAAACTTACTGATACTAGTACTAACTGATACTAATACTCACTGATACTCTGAAACTTACTGATACTAGTACTAACTGATACTCACTAATACTCACTGATACTCACTGAAACTTACTGATACTAGTACTAACTGATACTCACTAATACTCACTGATACTCTCTGAAACTTACCGATACTAGTACTAACTGATACTCACTAATACTCACTGATACACTCTGAAACTTACCGATACTAGTATTAACTGCTACTCCTTAATACTCAGTGATAGTCTCTAATACTCACTAATACTAACTGATATTTACTGATACTCTCTGAAACCTACTGATACTAATACCAAGTAATACTAACTGATATTAACTGATACTTACTGATACTCTCTGATACTAACTGATACTCTCTGATGTTTTCTAATACTACCTGATACTCTTTTATATAAACTGATACTAACTGATATTGACTGATACTTTCTGATACTAACTGATACTCTCTGATCCTATCTGACACTCATTAATACTAACTGATACTAACTAATACTCACTGATACTCTCTTAAACTTACTGATACTAGTACTACCTGATACTAACTAATACTCACTTATACTGTCTTAAACTTACTGATACTAGTACTAACTGATACTAACTAATACTCACTGATACTCTCTTAAACTTACTGATACTAGTACTACCTGATACTAACTAATACTCACTGATACTCTCTTAAACTTACTGATACTAGTACTACCTGATACTAACTAATACTCACTGATACTCTCTGAAACTTACTGATACTAGCACTAACTAATGCTCACTGATACTCTCTGAAACTTACTGATACTAGCACTAACTGATACTAACTAATACTCACTGATACTGTCTGAAACTTACTGATACTAGTACTAACTGATACTCACTAATACTCACTGATACTCTCTTATAATCACTGATACTTACTGCTACTAATACTAACTGCTACTTCTCATACTCAGTTATAGTCTCTAATACTCACTAATACTAACTGGTATTTACTGATACTCTCTAAAAAAACTACTGATACTAATATGAACTAATACTAACTGATATTATCTGATACTTACTGATACTCTCTGATACTCTCTCTGATGTTTTCTAATACTAATTGATACTCTTTTATATGAACTGATACTAACTGATACTAACTGATATTAACTGATACTTTCCGATACTAACTGATACTCTATGATACTTTCTGATACTCACTGATACTACCTGATACCCTCTAATACTTACTGATACTTACTGATGCTCTCTGATACTAACTAATACTATCTGATACTCGCTGATACTCTCTAATATTAACTGTTACTCTCTAATACTGTGTGATACTCAATGATACTCTCTAATACTAAGTGTTCGGTTGTGCTTCTTGATGCTACTTGATGCAGCTACTTTATATTTTTCTGTGAACCGAAACATCTTGTGCAAAAGCATTTTTATCATGTCTTTATGATTTTGTTTTTTTGTTTTTTTTTGTGAAGAAAGTTCATCTAGTGGAAATCTAGTAAGCAGAAATAACTTGACATAAACATGTTATGACAGATGTCATGTGACACTATAATGAGTTCTAATGATACTTTTTTCTGTACAGTTGCCGTGCTGTGTTACAATATTACCTGTATCTGTCTTAACCTGTCAGATGCTGCAGTGTTTGACAGTTTATGTCACTCTCTAATTTAAAGTCTTGGCATCAATAAGAGAAGCATCTGCCATGACCGGGTGACAGTGGTATAGAGCTCACGAGATGATCTGCAGCAGTATGTGGTGTAATTTGGTCTATAGGTGTAAAAGTGGCTCAAATTATTTTACATTATATGTGAAAAAGATCTGAATCTTTGTGGGAGTGTAAACGGAAGAACCACAGTGATTCGGATTTTGTCAATATAAACTTCATTTTTTTGTTATGTACATATCTGGGTAACACGTTACAACAAAGGTACATTAATTAACAGTACTTAGTACAGAAAGTCAGAACTAATTATTATTAATTGACACTAGTTAAGATTTTTAAACTAATATTCATGGCAAATCTTAAATTAGAGCATATGAAGCATACTACCAGAGGATCAGTTAGGAGGTTCTATAAAAGCTGGCATCCATTTATGATGTATTTCGAGTCCTCCTAAAATTCAGCAGCCATCCCTTAACATCCTTTATCACATTTATCTATTTACCCTTTTTTTTATTGATATGCTGTATTATTGTTATTATTATTATTATTATTATTATTATTATTATTATGTATTTTATGTATTTTTTTTTCTCTCTCTTCTCTGCTTTGGTCAATGGGAAAATGCATTACATGCTGGAATAGTTCGAGGGAGGGTTTAGGGGATTAAGAATGTTTGTCCACTTGTCTGTGTGTATGTGTTTGTATTTTCAAGAAATCAAAATTAATAAAAATAATATAATAATAATAATAATATAATGTGCACCATATTTTAAGGCGCACTAATAATGAATGTCTATTTCATGGTATATTTTCATACATATTATTATATTATAAGGCAAACAAAACACTTTCTTTTAAAGTCAAACAAGCGCTGGATTTTAATCTACACAGATTTCTTTCTTACAAAAATGTTTATTTGTGTGAGTACAGCACTTCCGTTTATTTACAGTAAGCTAATATTTTAGGGCAGTTCGCAGTGTTTAGCGCTAGCCGTGGTTAGCAGTGCTTAGCGCTAGTAAATGCTGCCCGATAGCGCTACACTGAGGAACCCTGAGTATTTCAGTAAGCACTCAGGGTTCGTCCCACGTTGCTTGTTTTTTAACACGGCAAGTGTTCAGTGTATAAATCACATTAAAAAGATAATGTAAACAGCCTTAAATACACATCAGGATCAGGATCAGAAGACTTTCACCTATCAGGACTTGAGCAGCGTCTCTGATCCAGTCCTGCTGCTGCTGCGTGAGGCTCTGCTGGGCTTTATCTCTCGTCCGCTGGAGCTGAAGGAGAATGGACGTGTTTGGCTGTCATTGCCCACACTGAATATATAGCTTTAAAAGGAAAGAAGAGCATGATGGGAGGCAATTACAGCATCCAGGCGTAAAATGGGGGTGTTCCGAGTCATTGTGCAGGCAGACGTGGATGGAGCTTTCCATCAGGCTGACACCTCAGAGGTTTTTTTTTGTTAGGTTGCTGATAAATCTGGAGAAAAGGTGAAGCTTCTGGAAGCCAAACCTTAAAATGATTGTAGTTGTGCATAATTACTGATTTGATTGGACTGATTTAATTCAGATTTTACAAAAGCCCAATTTGATTAGCTGCATCTGATTTAATTAGGGATATTTCAGTGACAATAACAGGTTCTGAAACATCATTAACTTGCGTAGAATCATTGATGGCCTTCCAACAACAGGAATCCTCTTTATAACATATTTTTTGCACTATAAGGTGCACTTAAAATCCTTTAATTTTCCCCAAAATCATCAGTGTGCCTTTTAATCTGGTGTGCCTTATGTATGAATTGTATCAGTCAGGTATTAAGGAGCAGTAACGCTCCTAATGGGAGTTTTTTTTTTAGTAAAGTTTGTTCAGCACTAAGGCTGAACGCAGCAGCATTAGCATTTGCCAATAAGTGCTAGCTAAGTGCTAGCTCTTTTGCCCTTAAAAGGTGAGTATTATCGGCCTGTAGTCTGCTGCTAACCTCAGCTAGCTCTGCTGGAGCAGCGTTAGCAATACCCGCTAACCGTGCTAGGTGCTAGTTAGCTCTTTTGCTGTTCAAAAGTGAGTTTATAGGACTGTAGTCTGCACATTTACCCTGTTAAAACAAGCTACATGGGACGAACCACTAGCTATTATCGCCCTGACTTACCAAAACACTTAGGGTTCTTTAGAGTAGTAATATTGGGCGGCATTAGCTGCTAACCACTAGTGCTAGCTGCTAATGCTAATGCTGCTGCACCCAGCCTTAGTGGATATCTGGAAATCTAAGCTTAATGTAAATAAACGGAAGAGCTTTACTCACCCAAATAATCAGTTTACAGGAGAGAAATCTGTTCCTTACTATTGTCACATAATGCGTTTTATAATCGGATGTGCCTTATGTATGAAAATAGACCAAAAAATAGATTTATTGATAGTGCACCTTATAATCCGCTGCGCTGTATAGTGCAAAAAATACAGTATTAATAAAAAAAAATGCTGTGGCACAAAATATTTGAGACTTCTATTTAGGGCTGCATGCAATTAATTTGGAATCAGTAACGTGTTATTATTTTTTTAATGCTAATTAATCACATCACCAAGTTTGACCCCAACTTCCTACATAATTTGCCCCGCCTGAGCCCAACGTGTGATCTCAGGCTGGTCCCAAATAAATTCTGGAGTTGTTTGCTTGTGGTGAAAATGTGATCTGGTCTCAATCCGCCCCAGCTATCAAACTACCTTTTTTAAACGAGTGGTAGCAATGTTAGCGGTGCGGCTAAAGTACTGGGTGAGGCGGGAATTGCTAAACATATATAGGAAAATGGAAAATTGGCTAATTTTAAAGTTTATTACATACATTTTATGCACACACCCTTAATAATAGTGATGCTAAATATTGCAGCATGTAATTTATACAGAAAACAGAAGACGCTTTTATAGGAGACTGTGCTTAAGAATCGAGTCTGTGAGTGGATTGAGGGATATGAATAGCTCTTCAGAAACCAGATTCTCCTGATTCTCTCCTGGCGCGAAAGCGACTCAACTCTCCTGGGCCCTTCGCAAAACCGTCATCCGCTAAGCTGTCACTCAGCCCCCCTCCAAGGCCAGGAGAGACCGGTGGAGAATTGAATTCTCCTCGCAGTCAGCCGGATAGACTCAGGATAGACGACACTGAGCACTCTCCTCCTCTAAAGCGTAGTAGAAATCCATTAAAAACACATAGATAGATAGATAGATAGATAGATAGATAGATAGATAGATAGATAGATACAGTTGTGGTCAAAAGTTTACATACACTTGTAAAAAAACATAATGTTATGGCTGTCTTGAGTTTTCAATAAGTTCTACAACTCTTATTTTTCTGTGATAGAGTGATCATGTTTGTCACAAAAAACAGTCATAAAATTTGGTTCTTTCATAAATTTATTATGGGTCTGCTGAAAATGTCACCAAATCTGCTGGGTCAAAAATATACATACAGCAACAAAATTTGTCAATTTTGGTGATGTAGCGAGTTGTGTCAATCAAATTAGCTTCATGTCATGGCCTCTTCACTTCTTGTAAGTGATTCTGATTGACTACAGCTGTTGACTTCTCATGAGCCCATTTAAATAGGGCTCATTTGACCCAGTGATTAGACTCAGCTACAAAAGCTACAATGGGAAAGTCAAAGGAACTCAGTGTGGATCTGAAAAAGCGAATTATTGACTTGAACAAATCAGGGAAGTCACTTGGAGCCAATTCAAAGCAGCTACAGGTCCCAAGAGCAACTGTGCAGACAATTATACGCAAGTATAAAGTGCATGGAACAGTTGTGTCACTGCCACGATCAGGAAGAAAACGCAAGCTATCACATGCTGCCGAGAGGAGATTGGTCAGGATGGTCAAGAGTCAACCAAGAATCACCAAGAAGCAGGTCTGCAAGGATTTGGAAGCTGATGGAACACAGGTGTCAGTCTCCACAGTCAAGCGTGTTTTACATCGCCATGGACTGAGAGGCTGCCGTGCAAGAAAGAAGCCCTTGCTCCAGAAAAGGCACCTTAAGACTCGGCTGAAGTTTGCTGCTGATCACATGGACAAAGATAAAACCTTCTGGAGGAAAGTTCTCTGGTCAGACGAAACAAAAATTGAGCTGTTTGGCCACAACACCCAGAAATATGTTTGGAGGAGAAAAGGTGAGGCCTTTAATCCCAGGAACACCATGCCTACTGTCAAGCATGGTGGTGATAGTATTATGCTCTGGGGATGTTTTGCTGCCAGTGGAACTGGTTCTTTGCAGAAAGTAAATGGGATAATGAAGAAGGAGGATTACCTCCAAATTCTGCAGGAAAACTTAAAACCATCAGCCCGAAGGTTGGGTCTTGGGCGCAGTTGGGTGTTCCAACAAGACAATGACCCAAAACACACATCAAAAGTGGTAAAGGAATGGCTAAACCAGGCTAGAATTAAGGTTTTAGAATGGCCTTCCCAAAGTCCTGACTTAAACCCCATTGAGAACATGTGGACAGTGCTAAAGAAACGGGTTCATGCAAGAAAACCATCACATTTAGCTGAACTGCACCAATTCTGTCAAGAAGAGTGGTCAAACATTCGACCTGAAGCTTGCCAGGAGCTTGTGGATGGCTACCAAAAGCGCCTAGTTGCCGTGAAAATGGCCAAGGGACATGTAACCAAATACTAATGTTGCTGTATGTATATTTTTGACCCAGCAGATTTGGTGACATTTTCAGCAGACCCATAATAAATTTATGAAAGAACCAAATTTTATGACTGTTTTTTGTGACAAACATGTATGTGTTCCGATCACTCTATCACAGAAAAATAAGAGTTGTAGAACTTATTGAAAACTCAAGACAGCCATAACATTATGTTTTTTTACAAGTGTATGTAAACTTTTGACCACAACTGTAGATAGATAGATAGATAGATAGATAGATAGATAGATAGATAGATAGATAGATAGATAGATAGATAGATAGATAGATAGATAGATAGATAGATAGATAGATAGATAGATAGAACTTCTAAGGCCAGGATGACGTGCCTTCATTCATAAAATTATGACTTCTAATTATATCAGAGATATATTCTAAAGGGGAATGTCAGGATATCTGTCCATGAACTGAATCTCAAGAGGAGGTGGGTCATGCAGCAGGACAATGACCCTAAACACACAAGTAGTTCTATCAAAGAATGGTTCAGGAAGAACAAAGTTAAAGTTTTGGAATGGGGCCAAGTCAAAGTTCTGACCTCAATCTAATGGAAATATTGTGGGAGGAGCTGAATTGAGCCGTTAATGTGAGGAAACCCAACAACATCTCAGAGTTAAAGCTGTTCAGTATGAAAGAATGAGCTCAAATCTGATCAACAGTTAGTTAACAGTTAATCACACTCACAAATATGTACTATTGGGTAATTTCCCTCGATTAATAATTGAGCAAATATTATATTTTCTATTCATTTGTTTAATTGTGTTCTCTTTATCTGATTTTAAGATTTGTGTGAAAATCTTATGATGCTTTAGGTCTTATTTGTGCAGAAATATAGACAATTCTAAATTGTTCGCCAACTTCCAAGCACCACTGTTTTTAGTGCACTCAACCCTAGTGTTATATTACGGATCAAATTGACCCTTTTAAAAGTTTAAAGATCTAGGAAAAATAGTTCAAAATATATATTTTTTTCAGGATAAAATTCTTCTGCTTGTCTTATAGCAGCACTAGGTAGGATTTCCTTGATTTTTGATCTTTTTAAAGAAGTAAAATTACAACTTGAAACTCACTGCAGCGCTGCATTGAGGTGTAATAGGAGGAATAGCGGTGCTCTCGTGTCTGTGCCGGAGCTCCTCTGAGCTCAAACCAGACTCTGTAGGTTTTCCGAGGCGTCCGCGACCAACGCTCTCGAGAACTGCGACCTGCTTTCCGACCTTTAGTTCTAACAGTTCTACAAGGACTACTGGTTTATTCTTTACAAACTAACATACACACACTCTGGCAGAAGCTGGAAAGAGACCGAATATGTCTGTGAAAGCCAGAAAACGAGAAAGAGAAACTAATCCGCCTGAAACATTTATTACACTCTACAACTGTAGGTGGAGCCCACGAGCACAAAATCTCAATCCTACCTAGTGGAGCTTTAAATAGTGTAATCAACATATAACCCCTGCAATACTTCATAATTAATTAAGTACATGCTACTGCCCTACGATGTTTAGCTTTTTTTTTTTTTTTTTTTTTTTTAGTTTTTAGATTAGATTGGCAAGTAAACCCAGACTAAAGTGACTTTCAAAGAACTCAGTAACACCTGAAGGCAAGCGTTCATAAGGCACACCTACCCAGATCTGGGAAGTCGGCCCATAAAGGATTATTCCAACAAGTGCCAGTTGTCAGAACTCCTTCTGAGGTCAACACGAACAAAAGCAGCTTGTTAAAATCATCTTCTATCAATGCTTATAGCTGTACGTAGGGTTTTCTCTCTCTGTTTTGCATAAGAAGCCACTAAATTCCGACCTCCAGCAAAGTGGGCTTCAGTACAGGCTTTACAAAGCCCTTAAGTCAGCCCCACAAGTCAAGCCATTAATGATGGGAATGTTAAACATATGTATTAGGTGTGAAAGAGGTTGTCACAGTATTACAACCCACGTCTCCACTCTATCAGATATCCATTAAAACAAGACCTCGCAAGAAGTGGCGCGGCCGCTAATGGATCCTGTTCGTTTCTCGTTAAGTCTGGTGTCTCCTACCGAGTCCCAGAATGCCACAGAGCCAGGCTGCCTGTCTCAGGGGGATGAATCATCAGTCACTTTGAATAATGCGTCTCATTACAGCCCCGGGTAGCGCTAGCATGAGCCCCTCAACGATGATGTGGAGTGGAATTCTAAGGAGGACGGGCGGAGAAGAGAAACAATGAGATGCTTTAGAGATATACTCATCTCTCGCAGGTGTTGCGCCACTCCAGACATAAGTAATCCATGCTCGGCTTCTTTGTCTACGAACTCGATGTTCGGACGTGAAATAACGAATTGCTTTTACAGCCTTAAATCAGAAAGAAAACAAAAAAGTGTTTCTTGGTTTTACTTTGACTTTTATTTGATTGCTGACAGTTTGACCAAAGAATCAAGTTCATGTTTTACATATAGTAACCATTAATAAACTAATTGTAAACCATTTATAAACCCTTTATAAAGGTAGTCTTATTTTAAAGTGGTACCCAAATTTCATTTGTTAAAGGCGTCATTACATCATTTTTATTTCATTCTTAAAACATCTAGTTGTGTCTCTAGTATAAATGAATGCTCTGTGAGCTTTTTTTTTTTGTTGTAAAAAACAGTTCTCCAGTGATCCAGTATAACGCTGCTTTAGTCTGATGGAGGAGTGGCGAGGAGAAACGATAGGATTTCAGCTCTTGCTCATGAATATTCATACATGCAAACATATTGCCTCTGATTGGCTAACAGCACTGCGACACCAGGAGACAGTAAAACAAGACGGACAACAGTTAGAAATGTTTTAAAATAAAGAAATTGCAAACAGTCTTTGCAATGTCATATGTCACTTTACAACATGTGTAATAATGCCCTGCTAAGTGCAGTTTAGCCATTGACCTAGTCTTAGAGTCTCTGTAAAATTTGAAATCCACCGGAGATCCTATTTAAACCTATAGTTACACACACAGAGGTGTGTAATCCAGGTCCAGAAAGTACAAAATCTTTTAACTAGTGTAAACAGAACTGATCTAAACATACACCTACCTATCTCCATTGTACTACTAGTTGTGTTCAATAGACAAATTCTAACCATTTGTTCCTTTGTTACTTCTCTACAATACAAAGTTACTATAGTCACTAATACCACTTATAACTTTACTACTGTACACAACACAAGCCTTATGTTCACCATGTCCAGAAGAAGCTCCGCCCACTTCTCTACTACACAATACAGAGTTACTATATTCACTAATACCACTTACAACTTTACTACTGTACACAACACAAGCCTTATGTTCACCATTACCAGAAGCTCCGCCCACTTCTCTACTACAATACAGAGTCACTATATTCACTAATACCACTTACAACTTTACTACAACTTTACTACTGTACACAACACAAGCCTTATTATGTTCACCATTTCCAAAAGCTCCGCCCACTTCTCTACTACACAATACAGAGTTACTATATTCACTAATACCACTTACAACTTTATTACTGTACACAACACAAGCCTTATTATGTTCACCATTACCAGAAGCTCCGCCCACTTCTGTACTACACAATACAGAGTTACTATATTCACTAATACCACTCACAACTTTACTACTGTACACAACACAAGCCTAATTTTTTACTGCAATAGAATAAAAAGCTGCATTTTTCATACTGTCCCATTTTTTTTTTCTGACTTAGGGTTGTTCATCCGTACAAAGCTTCTGAATGAACCGATTCAGGAATCTGAATTGCTTCTGTTTCCTTTCAGCACTGAAAAGCCTTAAATGAGAATGAAATCATGACTCAGGCTTCTGCCTTCTCATTGCTGAACTTTTGTGGGTGTTGAGCGACAGCTTCTTCCTGAGTGCTTCGCTCTCGAGAAATGTTACGCAAGGTCTTTTGGAATAGATTTCCCTGACAAGCAGCTCCTCTGCTCTGGGAATCAGGTCCTCACCACGTCGTTAAAGTGATGACAGCCCCATTGAGTCGTGTCTTTTTGAGGAATGCAAGCTGATGACTGAGTGGAGTAAAGGATCGAAAACACCTGAAATGAAGCCTAAAGAAGCCCAGCTTGTATTAAGTATTCTGGCAAAGATGAAACCGAAACTTTACGTGAAGCGCTGCTGTTTTGCGAATGTGCATTAGTAGCAGATTGCAGACTGTTCAGACAAATACGGTACGTAAGAGACAAGACAAATTAAAAAGATAGTATTTACAGCCTGTGATAGACATCAGATTTGGTGAGAAAATCTGATTTGGGCAAGTCTTACTAGGTCTTTTAAGGTGAATGCTTGTCCGGCAATGAATTCTTTCTAACAATGGTTTAAACGAAAGCTTGTTTGCCCTTGTTTTTAAACCCTACACATAAAAGATCTGAAAATGCCTAATTGCCTGGCATCACATTTGCTGTTCCTTAGGAAACTTGGCTCGAGAACGCATCTTCAGCCCCGTGTAATGAAATCCAATTTGCTAGGACTCTTTTGCTCTCACTTGTGGTGCTGAAAGTACGAACTCCAGGAGGTCTTCTTGTTTTCCTGTGTCCTGAAGTTTCACGACAAGCAGGGAGCCTTCGTTAGCTGCAGCCCCTTCTTCCCTCCTGTTAATGGGCTTTATTTCATGCTGCACAATCGAGAAGAAGAGATGGAAGGCGATGATAATAGGCTGGAAATTATAAGCAGAGCCTTATGAATATGCAGCAGTAGCCGGTAAACGACTTGCTCTCAGGTGCCCTCTGAGAATCGTCGGCTTTCTCGCGGAATTATAGGCCTCTCCGCGAAAGCTCGCTGCCTTTAATGATTTCCGAGGCTGCTAACCTGGCAGTTGGGGTAACTGTTTGTGCAGGCTTGCGTGGTCTGCGGGCGCCAGCGGTTCTGCTAGCGCATATTCGATTCACGCTTTTTGTGTTTGCATTGGCTAATTTCTAAATTCTAAATTGCACCAGATGAGTTGACTGATTGAAATTGGCTCAGACTGCAGGAGAATGAGTGCACTACAGTCAACGGAAACAAACTTAAAAAAAAAAAAAAAAACATAATGCTTCTTTTGTTAGCATGGTTTGTTGGGCTTTTGATTGTAAAGTTCTTCTTGGCATGAAGATAAAAGCTTCCCAGGTAGCAAGAAGATTCTGAACGAGTTTAGCTGAAGTACATATATGGCACCATCTGCTAAGTCTTGGCACCAGCCATTCCAGAATTGGGTAGGATGTGTTTTTTTTACTCATCAAATGGATGGTAAAAAGTGGCTCAAACACAATTCTGTATTATACTTGTCAACCGGAGTGATGGCATATGTGGCTCAGACAGAATCCTGTATTATACTTGGCAACCGGAGTGATGACACATGTGGCTCAGACAGAATCCTGTATTATACTTGCAAACTGAGTGATGGCACATGTGGCTCAGGCAGAATCCTGTATTATACTTGGCAACCAGAGTGGTGGAACATGTGGCTCAGACAGAATTCTGTATTATACTTGGCAACCGGGGTGGTGGCACATCTTGCTCAGAGAGAATCCTGTATTATACTTGAAAACCAGAGTGATGGCACTTGTGGCTCATGCAGAATTCTGTATTATACTTGGCAACCGGAGTGATGGCACATGTGGCTCAGGCAGAATCCTGTATTATATTTTTCAACCGGAGTGATGACACATGTGGCTCAGGCAGAATCCTGTATTATACTTGGCAACCAGAGTGGTGGCACATGTGGCTCATACAGAATCATGTATTATACTTGGCAACCAGAGTGATGGCACATGTGGCTCAGGCAGAATCTTGTATTATACTTGGCAACCGGAGTGATGGCACATGTGGCTCAGACAGAATCCTGTATTATACTTGGCAACCGGAGTAATGGCACATGTGGCTCAGACAGAATCCTGTATTATACTTGGCAACCGGAGTAATGGCACATGTGGCTCAGACAGAATCTTGTATTATACTTGGCAACCGGAGTGATGGCATATGTGGCTCAGACAGAATCCTGTATTATACTTGGCAACCGGAGTGATGACACATGTGGCTCAGACAGAATCCTGTATTATACTTGCAAACTGAGTGATGGCACATGTGGCTCAGGCAGAATCCTCTGTTATACTTGGCAACCAGAGTGAAGGCACATGTGGCTCAGACAGAAAAAATCTCTATATTATACTTGCTAACCGGAGTGATGGCACATGTGGCTCAGACAGAATTCTGTATTATACTTGGCAACCGGAGTGATGGCACATGTGGCTCAGGCAGAATCCTGTATTATACTTGGCAACCGGAGTGATGGCACATGTGGCTGAGACAGAATCCTGTATTATACTTGGCAACCGGAGTGATGGCACATGTGGCTCAGGCAGAATCCTGTATTATACTCGGCAACCGGAGTGATGGCACATGTGGCTCAGGCAGATTCCTGTATTATACTTGGCAACCGGAGTGATGGCACATGTGGCTGAGACAGAATCCTGTATTATACTCGGCAACCGGAGTGATGGCACATGTGGCTCAGGCAGAATCCTGTATTATACTTGGCAACCGGAGTGATGGCACATGTGGCTCAGGCAGAATCCAGCTTGGTTTAATGTCTATTATATTCCAGAGGTTTTCAATTTGGTAAAATCAAAGAAATTCTACATTTTTAAGTGGTCTTTTATTTTTTTCCAGAGCTGTATGAATCATTTATTGAGTCATTGATTTATGTAAGTCATTTGTCAGCTTTAAATAATAGTAATAATGTGGATTAATTCAACTAGATGAATCAGAACTTAATTGCTGACAGTTATTAAGAGTCTAAAAAAATGACTCCATAGTTCTATTCCTTTCTCTTTCTGTGGGCCTCGTGTTTATCACACGTGAGTCAGGTGAATGCTTGTGATCATTTTATACAATCTACATTATTGTATTACTCATGTCACAATCTGCTGGACTACAATCCCCAGCATGCACTACAGTCTGTTGTACACTCTGGTCTTTCTACAACTAATGTGGTTGTTGGGACATGATTTAGTTGCTAGATGTAGCAACTTCTGTATTATACCAGGTGTGGTATGTATCCAAAAGTTATCCAAAAGCAGTGAGTAAGACTGGTGGAGGAGAACATGCCAAGATGCATGAAAACTGTGACTAAAAACAAGGGTTATTCCATCAAATTATGATTTCTGAACTCTTAATTTTTTTTTTTTAATATGAACTTGTTTTTTTTGCATTATTTAAGGTCTGAAAGCTCCACATCTTTTTTGTTTTTTTCAGCCATTTCTCATTTTTGAATGAGATAAATGCTTTGAATGACAATATTTTTATTTGGAATTTGGGAGAAATGTTGTCTGTAGTTTATAGAATAAAACAACAATGTTCCTTTTACTCAAACATATACCACCACTGCATTACATTTATTAAAAGAACATTTAAGTTAAAAAAAAATAGTGCCAGATGAGTTGACTTGATCTCAGTTAACTCAAAAACTCAATCTGCAGGAATGAGAGCACTGCAGTTAATGGAGACACAGATGGAGTGTGGAAATAAACTGCATAGTTCTTGTCAGGAGCTTGTGAACCACAGCTGAAAGTTTCTCTTGTCTCTCTGGTGTTTCTCTGGTCGTACCCCCCAGCGCCCCGTCAGAAGAGAGGTGTGAGATCCTGCTGGGACCGGAGGTCACGTACGGACCCCCGGGGCTGAGCCTGTCTTCTCCGGTTGCCATGACGATAGCCCACTGCGCTGAGGTCAGCGCGGAAAACTGGAACATTCAGCTGAAGAGACAGACCAAGGACAACAAGTGGGAGGTAAAGTATTACCGAGCCACAGCTCATCTCTGTTCTCCTGTCCTTCACCGCATCTGAAACTCAGATCAGCAGGAGAACAGCCTGTCTTTCATCCATCATCCCCTCTCTCATTTACATACTCTGATCCTGAGACACGGCTCAGATTAGCCCAGAAAAGATCAGACCATTATCAGCTCCACTGATCATAAAGGGACTAGGGCTGCACGATATTGGAAAATTTTACATTGCAAATGTGTGAAGGTTCAGTTAGCAGGGTAAGATCACAGTTCTGCTCTAAATATTGCAATGCACATAACATTATGGGGGACATACCAGAGTTCAAAAGAGGACAAATTGTTGGTGCACGTCTTGCTGGAGCATCTGTGACCAAGACAGCAAGTCTTTGTGATGCATCAAGAGCCACGGTATCCAGGGTAATATCAGCATACCACCAAGAAGAACCAACCACATCCAACAGGATTAACTGTGGACGCTGTAAGAGGAAGCTGTTCTGGTGCTAACCCGGTGCTAACCCGGATTGTATCCAAAAAAACATAAAACCACGGCTGATCAAATCACAGCAGAATTCAATGTGCACCTCAACTCTCCTATTTCTACCAGAACTGTCCGTCACCACAATAAATTATCGTGGTTTAAAACCAGGTGTTTCAGTTTCATTGTCTAACCCAGAGATTGTAAAAAAGATGGACGCCACGCCATGAGCGGAGCTGACGGTCTATTATTCGTCCCGCCCATAACCAGCCCTTTTACAATAACCACACCTTTTTTGAATAAAAAATAACGTTTTAAAAAATGAATTCTGTGGGAATATAAAAATGTAACAATATAAGCAGAGGTTACATTAGCTGCTGCATTTAAATAATGGAGGTAGAATTACAGCATATTAGAAAAAAAATGTGGTTGAAAGTTGTCTGTTTGAAACCTACAGTATGGGGATGGGTGGAGTTACACAGCTTTCTGAAACCGAACAGCAGGGGGCGTCCGACCTGTGGTGGCTTCACTTTTAAGAGACGATGCTCTGTCCAGCTATACACAGTCTATGGTCTAACCCCTGTATATCGCAAT
The DNA here is from genome assembly GCF_023375975.1 of Astyanax mexicanus. Lineage (NCBI taxonomy): Eukaryota > Metazoa > Chordata > Actinopteri > Characiformes > Acestrorhamphidae > Astyanax > Astyanax mexicanus. The sequence goes on from NC_064429.1 coordinate 5,360,526, forward strand.
ATTAAACAATGCAGGGCAGAAGACGTCACCAGCCCCACCACAACCCGTGCGCTGTCTCGTGTCCGAACCAATCAAGAGCTGAGTCAGCGCGGAGCTCTCAAAACCCAGCAAAACAACATTAATCGGCCTTTTAATCAGGCATTTAAATGGCTTTTTAAAAGGTAAATAAGAGTGTTTTTCTGTATCTGTTTCTCTGTATACTTTATTATTAATCCTCCTTTCTGGTTTATTTAAAGCTAAGCTTACTGTAAATAAACAGAATCGCTTTAGTCACCCAAAATAATAAACAAGACTGGGACAACTAATTAACAAAGACAACAACAAAGACTAAACAAAACTAAGAAAACAAGAAACTGAATAGAACAAACCTGCTACGCATACACGGTATACTTAGCACACAAAAGACTTCACAAGGACCACTGAAACAAAGAGGCTTATATACACGAGGAGGGTGAGGAACACGTGGGGAAGAAAACGAGGGGGCAGGGTTACAAATAAGACACAAGGTGACAACACTAATGGCTAGGGCGGAGACAAGACAATAACATAGGGCCATGACTTCAGGAGTGAGCATAGGCCAAAATAACAAATAAACCAACAAACTAAGAAAACGAACTGATCCTGCCAAAATAAAGAAAATAAAATACACAAACTACCCTGACTCCCCGTCACCAAAACAGGAGAAAAAGGTAGCAAAACAAAATGGCACTCACCCCCTACTTTACCCAAAGAATAATATAAACTGTAACAAAAACTAAAGCAACACACAGAATACAAAAAGGAGGTGCCATAGGTGTTGGTCTGAGCAGGAAGTTGTTCCAGGTCAGGAAAGGGGAGGAGCCCTGAACGTCTCTCTCAGGTCAGGATTTCTCTTGTCCTTTTATAGAGTGTGCCCCTGGTGGCCAATCACGGTCCTGCAACTAAAAACTAAACACAAACAACACAGAGGGCACACAAGAATAAAAACAATACGACCAGGGGTCGTAACATGGACAGAAACAAAGAAACAAACAAGAAAACACACAAAAAATACCAAAGCTAAAGGTGAGACGGTCAGTCTAAAAAAAAGAGGAATTGCAAGAAATTTGAAAGTATCCTCAAAAAAATTAAAAACTGTAATGAATAAACTGGCACTCATCAGAGTCACCCCAGGAAAGGCCATAGAAGAGGTATAGAAGAGTTTCTTCTCTTGCACAGGATAAGTATTTTTTTAGTATTTTGGTTTGTTTAACACTTTTAAGTTAATACATAATTCCTTATGTGTTTCTTCATAGTCTGGATGACTTCATTATTCATTTACGATATAAGGAAAACATAAATAAAATAAATAAATAAACCTATAGCAGATGAGGTTCTGAGATTCCAGTCAAGCAGGTCCAGTGTAACAAACAGCGTGTTTTATTATGTAATATTCAGTCAGTGTGTCGTACAGGGGCCGACCCGCTGAGGAGCAGCTCTGGGTTCATTGCTCAAGGGCGTGATAGCGGTGGCGAGATTTTACAGGCTGGCATTAAACCCGCAACATGTTGGTCTGAGGCCAGGTTCTCTGACTGCTAGACTGGCGGTGTTCAGACAGAGGGAGCTTAGCTGAAGCTTTCATCAGCGTGTCCTCGCCAGGCTCTTCCCGGGCTCTGCTGCCTTACGGCTGTAGCTGGAGGTCTTTAGCAGGAATCTGAGGATGCCCTGTGGTGCTGATGGCAGGTGAGAAAATGATGCTAAGAAAAAAACACAAACACAAACAGTGACAGGACACTGTGTAGTGAAGAAGCCACCAGGAGGCTCCTGGCATTTGCAGGGCTGGTGGGACAGTGGGGGGGGGGGGGGGGGGGGCAGTGGGAAATAACTGGTATTGATTCGGCTCTACTGAGGAACAGCTGAACTGTACTAGTGTGAGTTTCCCAAAAATGAATGAACTTAGCGATTTATGAACAACTTGAGGAATGATGTAACTTTAAGAACGCCAATTTTACACCTGTTAGCCAAATGGCATACTAACCACACAAGAAACTCCACAAGGAACATTAAAACAAAGAGGCTTATATACACGAGGAGGGTGAGGAACAATAACACAGGGCCATGTGCTTGAAAAACTATAATGATGAAACTGGCACTCATCAGAACTGCCCCAGGAAAGGAAGAGCAAGAGTTCTCTCTGTTGCACAGAATAAGTTGTTAACCGCAAGTACACAACTTCCCAGATAAGATCACCTAAATGTTTTTTCACAGAGTATTTTGGTTTGTTTAACACTTTTAAGTTACAGCATGATTCCTTGTGTGTCCCTTTATAGTTTGGATCCGGATAAATTACTTTCTCAGGGGGTTCTGGGGTAATTTTTTCTTTTATAAGCGTTTTTTTATCCTCTGTGATTTTATTTAAGTGCAGAACATCCATGTATGTGTTTTTCTTATAAAGTTACAGGCTGAATTATCAACTGTTTTTTTTTACTGAACTCTGTGGTCCTCCAGTAGTTTTAGTCCCGTCCGGAGTCACATCTCTGAATTTCATCACGTCGCGTTTATTAAAATAGCTATTTGTCCACTGGCCAGCACCATAACTACTCTTTGGGATCACGTTTCCACGGAGATCCACGTAAACACAACAGCGAGTGGAAATGGAGGAGCTACTGAACGTGATGTCATGGGACCGAGAAAGTAGGGCTTTAGTCTCCAAAGTTATGAATGAGTCTTAAATACTTCAGAATTGGCTCCAGCTCTGCAAGCTGTGCTGGAAAGATCCCCAAGACCACTGAATTACATACATTTTCTTTTTTTTCATGAAAGTTGGCCAACTATTAAGCAGGATTTTATAATGTGAGATTCAAAGTTTGAACGCTAGGTGTAGCTATCACATAATCCCAATCTAAAACGTTCCTCAACTCCCTTCCTTACTTCATTATACCTACATTATTGTTCCTGGGCTTTTGGGAGAACATAGTAGCTCCAAAGAAATGGAAAATAGACAGTTAATGCAACCACATCCACAGTTAATCCTGTTGGATATGGTTGGTCCTTCTTGGTGGTATGCTGACATTACCCTGGATACTGTGGCTCTTGATTCATCACAAAGACTTGCTGTCTTGGTCACAGATGCTCCAGGAAGACGTGCACCAACAGTTTGTCCTCTTTTGAACTCTGGTATGTTACCCATAATGTTGTGTGCATTGTTTACAATATTTAGAGCAGAACTGTGCTCTTACTCTGCTAATTGAACCTTCACACTCTGCTCTTACTGGTGCAATGTGCAATTAATGAAGATTGGCCACCAGGCTGCTCCAATTTAGCCATGAATCGTTCAAACTTTGAATCTCACATAAAAAAAACCTGCTTAATAGTGGGCCAACTTTCATTTTATTTCTACACAGGCCACAGTATAGACACCCCTGCTGTAGACAGTAATGTAGTCCATTATGTTTATGATCTCTATTGACCGCTGACAGTCTGTGAAGAAGATCCTCCTGCTTCAGGAGATAAGTGACTTCCACTGCTGTCCCCGAGAAGAGGTGCAGAGTTACACGAGGACGAGTCGATGTCAACATGAGAATATATTAGACCAGATCAATGACGTTCTCAGGTACAGCAGAGAAGAGCAGCGGTGGAGTCGGGTCACCTCTGTAAACAGCTCCTCCTCCACCTCAGACCTCCGCTTTTCTTCCTTCATCCTTCTCTTTTTTTCTCATCCGTCCATCACATTCGACCCCAGCGCTGGGTTTTATCAGATCTAAAGGCTCTGTTCTCAGCAGAGGTCACTCTGTTTGATATGAATGTCTGTTTAAAGACATCCAGGGCTTTATTATATCGACGGGTCATTAGCCTAACCCCCCCGGCCGGGGGACGGCAGAGACGTGACCTTGGTGATTGTTGAGCGATTTGCCGCCTCGCTACAATGAGTTTACTACTCGTTGCCATGGGCTGCTCCACCATTCTTTTATTCTTTCAAAGAGATAGGCAGAAAAAGAAGATGCCTCAGAGGAGGACAGCGCTGTTTAGAGGCTTTCAGTGCAGATGACACAGCTAGATAATTAACACATCAGTGTGTGTTCTTGTAGCATTGTCTTGTTGAATCTGAAGCAGAAATAAAAGCAGAATTCAGTTCCTAAAGATTGTAAGAAGCAGTTGAAGCAACCCAATTTCAGTCTGCTGGTTAAGAACCTTAGACAGTACATAGCAGGATTAGCCAGTGGACTTTGTCTGAAGGAGGGATCTGTACTTACTGTATTCGGCAAGTCAGCAGATGTGTACACAAACCAAATTTATACTGGGTCAACCATATTTTGCAGTGACTAATGTCAGATTTTAAACCTACACACACCGCAGATTCATACTGGATTAAAATCACTCCACAATTATTACTGTCAAATTGTAAGAAGAAGTTGAAGAAACACCATTTCATTCTGCTGGTTAAGAACCTCAGACAGTACACAGCAGGATTAGCCAGTAGACTTTGTCTGGAGGAGGGATCTGTACCTACTGTCTTCGGCAAGTCAGTAGATGTGTATCCAAACCAGATTTATACTGGATCAACAACATTTTTAAGTGATTAATGTCAGACTGTTAAACCTACACACACCGCAGATTCATACTGGATTAAAATCACTCCACAATTATTACTGTCAGATTGTAAGAAGCAGTTGAAGCAACGCAGTTTCAGTCTGCTGGTTAAGAACCCTAACCCTAACCCTTAGCCAGCAGACTTCGTCTGAAGGAGGGATCTGTACCTACTGTCTATGGCAAGTTAGCAGATGTGTACTCAAACCAAATTCATACTGGATCAATAATATTTTCAAGTGATTAATGTCAGACTGTTAAACCTACACCTGCTGCAGATTCATACTAATAATAATCCACAATTATTACTGTCAAATTGTAAGGAGAAGTTGAAAAAAAAACGCCATTTCGGTATGCTGTTGAGACCATCAGACAGTACGCAGCAAAAATTGCTGTCAGACTTCGTCTGAAGGAGGAATCTTTACCTACTGTCCATGGCAAGTCAGCAGATGTCTGTACAAACCATATTCATACTGGATCAAAAATATTCCACAATTATTCCTGTCGGACTTTTAAACCCACACACACTGCTGATTCATACTGGATGCAGATCTATTATAATAGTGATAACAAAACTATACACTTATATACATTATTGGATTCAAATAATGGATTTATACTGGAATAATAAAACTAAATAGTTACTACTTGTAGATTAAAAATAATGTACATTTTATACTGAAAATCCTGAAATCCTGCAAAAAAGACTGTGCTGTCATGTACACTGCTAATTCATACTGCATTAAAAAAACCATTGGTAATGGTTAAGCTAGTCTAGTTTCAAAGGGCTATAAAATATGTTGGTTATCCTAAATAATAATAAGCAGTATGGCTGGGCAATATGGCCGTAAAATAATTGTTGAAACAATGTTTCAGGATATGTTTGCGGTAACGATAATGATATTCTTGGCGATATGACAAAACATTTAATTATTTTAAATATATTTCAAGAATATACAACTGCAAGAACATTAATTTAAATGTTTTATTTTGTATAAGTATAATAGTTTTATACATTCTCCACACACCAAAAACAATCATACATGTTTGTCTTAAACAGTAGCTTTTTTAAAAAGAAGACTCAAATATGTAAATATTAACAAATATTTGATATTTGCATTAATTGACCATATTTTAATCAGAAATTAAAATATCTACCTAGCACCAGTAATTTATTTGTATTTTTTTGTTTGTAAGGACTATAAAACAATTCAGCTTTGAAATTTGGTCCCACTTTATAATAACTGTCCCTAAGTACTATGTAGTTACACGGTAACAATCCATGTAACTACAGTGTAACTACTGATAAAGTACACATTGTTACAGATTAACTACAGAGGTACAGGTTAAGTAATTAAACATGTGTATTAAGGTTCATTTTGACTTGTGTAATTACACATGTGTACCAGGGTGAGTGTATTTACACAAGTAATAGAGCAAATGTACTTACACATGTGTAACAATGTGTGTGTACTTACACATGTGTAATAGTGTGTGTGATAAGTTGAGTATAAACTTATCCAACAGCTACTGTCTAGTAAGTAATTAGGGCTGATTGAGTACACACACATTGTTACACATGTGTAAGTACACTTGCTCTATTACTTGTGTAAGTACACTCACCCTGGTACACATGTGTAATTACACAAGTCAGAATTAACCTTGATACACATGTGTAATTACATAACCTGTACCTCTGTAGTTAATCTGTAACAATGTGTACTTCATCAGTAGTTACACTGTAGTTACATGGATTGTTACCGTGTAACTACATAGTACTTAGGGACACTTATTATAAAGTGGGACCTGGAATGTTTTTGGGAAATTATAATTTAGGGTGATTTTGAGCTGAAAGTGCAGTAATAGTAATTGTAATTGCTGGGTCATATTGGATTACATAGATTGATAAGTATATTAATGATACATGATCAACTAAAAATAAATATTCTCAGTAGCCTAAATAAAATAGAAATATATATATATATATATATATATATATATATATATATATATATATATATATATATATATATATATATATATATTTCTGTATAGTTGTTTAGTAGCTTGTATGTATTTTGCTTAATCTCTCGGAGTCCAGGACATCCAGGCAGACAGAGAGCATGATTTAGGGTTTTAAAAACACAGTCACTGAAAAACGAGGAAAACAACAAAATACTGCATTAAATGGGCATTTAAATGGGTTTAAACCCCTATGCTTTCCCCCACACTGACACTCTTACAGGTGAACCAATTTATTCGTCATTGACCGTCGCTTAGCAACCAGCAGCGATTTTAATTGAACAGTAGGCACGGCCAAACTCCAGTGCAGAGTGCCTTTGGTCAACATGACCTGTAGAGAATGTAGTGAATACTGGCGCATAGGTTTAGTTTTTTATTATTTGTGGGGAAAACTTTGACGATATTATTGCATACGTTTTAATATACCATATCCTTTCTTCAACAGGAAGTGATGTCAGTGGAGGACGAGTCGACTTCCTGCTACTGCCTGCTGGACTCTCAGAGCTGTCACCTGCTGCTGGACGAGCCGGGCTCGTACGTGCTGGTGGGCGAGCCGCTGAACGAGCACGCTGGGAAGAGGCTGAAGGTGGCCGTGTTCGGAAACGTGGAGGCGTCCTCGCTGAACTACGGCCTGAGAGTTTACTGCGTAGACGACACGCCTCACGCCTTTCAGGTCAGAACAGATACTGAACACTGCATCCAGATTACTTACACTGATTAATTAACCTAAATAATTATGCCATTATTCTCAGCACTGCTGTAATTAGCTGTTTTATAAAACCACTCCTTGCTGCCCTGCTGAGAACAACAGGTTCTATGTTCAGTTTTACAGTGTTAAATATGTCAGGCCAAGAAAGACTTTCTTTATTTTGTATTTTTTTTAAACAAGTATTTATGTTAAGTGAAATCAAGAAAGAACATATTTTATTTTATTTTATTTTTTTTATATAATTTTATTTCAAATTTTTCACATTTTCTCCCCAATTTACATGGCAAATTACCCAACCCACTCATTAGGACTCCCCCTATCTCTAGCAACGCCCCAACACACCAGGAGGGCGAAGACTAACACATGCTTCCTCTGATACATGTGAAGCCAGCCACCTCTTCTTTTTGAGCTGCTGCTGATGCTGTAGCATTGCCGAGTAGCATCACAGCGCTAACGCTCGTAGGAAAGCGCAGTGACTCGGTTCTGATACATCAGCTCACAGATGCCCTGTGCTGCAGACATCACCCTAGGAGTGATGTGGGGAGAGAGCGCCATCTACTGTACCCACCCAGAGGGAGCAGGGCCATGTTTTACTCCCTCTGAGCGCCGGCAGCTTGATGTTAAAGCTGCATGATCGGGGGTTCGAACCTACGACCTCCTGCTCATAGTGGCAGCGTTTTAGACCGCTGGACCACTCGGCACCGAACATATATGTATATTTTTTTCAGGAAATAGTTCAACTTTAAATGTCTAGAGATACATTGTTGCTGTTATGGTGTATGTTAAGGTGGCGGGAGGTGGAGTCTGCAGCTGCTGAAAGTAACTAATAAAGTAACTTGTAAAGTAACTTAGTTACTTTTAAAATCAAGTAATCCATAAAGTAACTAAGTTACTTTTTAAAGGAGTAATCAGTAATCAGTCATCGGATTACTTTTTCAAAGTAACTATACCATCACTGGGTGTTAGTACGAGTGTTTCTCTGTTTTCCTGCACAGCTAATACTCATGTTAACTGTCAAGGACCTGGAAATTGCAACTCATGCTTTTATCACATCACGTTTGGACTAATGCAACTATCTTTATCCGGGTATCAACCAATCAGCTCTGTCACATTTGCAGCCGGTCCAAAATGCAGCTGCTCGACTCAACTCAACTCGACTCATTTAAAGCCTTAAATGGCAACTTCTTTTTCCATACTCAACCCAAAGTGTCCTAAGATCTTCAAATGAGCTGCTTTTGGAGACGTCGCATTCTAGACTGAAGTCAAAGGGTGACAGAGCTGTTTCCGTTGCAGCACCCAGACTAATCTGCCTGTTTTATTAGGGCATCATCCACCATTACAGTTTTTAAGTCTAATCTAAGTTCCATTGGTTTTGTTAGTGTTTTTTAAATGGTCAACTTCAAATTTGCTGCATATTAATGCCATGTGTTCCTTCACTGATCATCAGTATATTTTACATTTCATTTGTAAATCAAGGGAGCAGAGTCTGGAGGAAGAGTGGAGAGACACACAGTCCAAACTGCTCGAGGTGTAGTGTGAAGTTTCCACCAATCAGTGATGGTTTAGGGAGACATGTCATCTGCTGGTGTTGGTCCACTGTGTTTTATTATCAAGTCTAAAGTCAGTGCAGTTTTGTTTTCCCACAAAATCTTACAGCACTTCATGCTTCCCTCTGCTACTGATAACTTTTATGAAGATGCAGATTTCATTTTCCAGCAGGACTTGGCACACTGCCCACACTGCCACAAGGACTAATTGGTCTTATATAATATTCTAATTTCTTGAGACACTGCTTGTTGGGGTTTTCATTGGCTGCAAGCTAAAATCATCAACAATAAAATAATTACTGAAATAAAGTAACTTTTCAATAATATAATTTTTTTTTATAGGAAAAAATAGAAGATCACTTAAATAGCGCCCGAACCTTGGGGTGTTGTACTTCGTTCACGTCTGTTCAGTTCTATCTATTACTTTCTCAGTATTGAGAGATTGTAACCTTTTAACTCGACTGCGGTCGGTGTGATTTTGATCTTGCTCCTCTGGCGTACCCTGGGGGTCTGAAAACGCACAGAACAACCAGAGGATGAGCAGAAGGTGCTTGGCGGTATCTGGTCTCCATTGATCCACATACTACATAATACATGAATATATTTCAGCAGATATGATCAAAACCACGAGCAGTCATAGGATCAAACACTGGATCACTAACAGACAGGGTAGAATAAAACTTCTACCCCCTCATTAAACCCCTATTGTAAACTTTACTGTATCATTATATATTTCAGTAGTTTAGATGCCCAGTCATGGAGTAGAGATTCAGAGTGGCCGTGAGTATTTCATGTAAAATGTAACTTAAAAACAGTTTTAACCTGGTGAGTCTTCAAGGCTTGGACCCCTGAAGATGCTCTGCAGTGTGTTTTACCCCCAAAACAAAGCAGATGCTTTAAATTCTATAAATTGTAAGGTAGAATCACCACAGATTGAGACCCAGGTATGTGTCAAATGTAGTGCTGGACGATATATTATATTCGGTCGATACGATATAATTTTGATATCAATATAAATACTTTGAAGGCCTCAGAAAAACTGCTAAGAATCCCTGCAATGGAAATCTGTACACTACTGTCTGAAATTTTTAATTTAAGTTTTTAAAGCCTCCTCTCACAAAAACTATATAATACTTTAGAAATACAAAATGGTCAGAATAAATCAATGCTCACTTTTATTTGCATGTATAGCCTGCATGCTATGGAGGCTGATTGTGTTCAGCTCTGCAGTGAACTGACCGCGCTAAAGACTGCCTGTCTGTGCTAGATTCTGTAGATAATACATATCGATATGCCACAAAAATGATTATTGAAACCGTTATTGAAACATTTCTTGTCGTGATAAATACCGATATAGAATCATTATCCAGGCCTAGTCAAATGTATGTGTCAAACATAAGGCTGTATATTTTATACATATATTTTTGCACCTTCAACCTGCCTCGTTTAAATAGCAACAGTGCTTGTGAATATATATATACGCTGATGGACGTGGTGGTCTAGTGATGAGGTGTGTTCAGGTAGATTTCTGGCGTATTTCCACAAGGTGACTCTACCTCATAAAGCTGACTTCATAAAGCAGATTTTGCATACTATTATATTTCCACTTGGGTCTCGATTGCCTCTATAGACACTCTCCTATAAAAAAAATCCATCCATCCATTTATTTTCTGTGAATCAGCTGAAAGATTTTGGTGTCAGGAATCATTTGCTTCTATGAGCCGCTCTCTTATTATGACATCACAATAAGGAAATCTGCATAGAACCACCCTGGCTCACCCCACCCACTAGATCAGTTGAAGAATCGCCACTTTAGTAATTTTGGTTGTGAACCTCAGACAGTACACAGCAGGATTAGCCAGCAGACTTTTTTTGATAGAGGGATCTGTGCCAAGTTAGGACCAGCTTGTTCGTGTTCTGCAGTTTAGCTCAAGCTTACACTAACTTGTGGAAAACACTCAACGTTAAAATGGGGCATGGTCAGCAACAGCTTATTTGCGTTTGCAAAAGTGACAGAGCCCTTAAATGGCTCATTCTGAAAGAGACTGCACAGTTTCATTATTGACTAGGATTTAACTACTGCAAAGTCTGTCTTGACTCAGGACCTTTTAATGCCACAAACATTATTGGTTTTAAGTCAGTTTCATTGTAATAAGACCTTTTTCTCTACACAAACTATATTGCTAAATTATTTTTGGGACTTGATTTTAATCATTCCTAGGTCTTAAGGTGCTTTTTCACCGGCATGGTGCCAGTGCTGGTGGCAGGTTTCCGAACGGTTCTTTGCATTTCCACCGGAAAATCACAGGTTTTTCGGCCAGAAAAGCCGGTTCCGTTGTGGCCCCACAATCTTGCTGGTCTGGAACCAGCGAATCTGTGACGCGAGCGGCCAAAGGGCGGGGCATTAAAGCGTCTCCGGGGCAAAGTTGTTTACAAACCTTACCTGCATTCACAGCTAAGAGCAGCAGAAGCAGCTACATGAATGAAAATGAATCAACTTTAAAAAGGAGTGAGTGACTCCTTAAAGCCAGTTCTTAAAAGGTTTGCAAAAAACGAATTTGGCACCGGCACCAGCCCTTTGTTGGTGGAAAAGAAGTATTAGTGATTGATAAGTCAAGGTCTTGGTCTGGACTTGGACTTTTGTCAGGGTTTCAATCTTAACTTTACCTCCACAAACTATAATATGCTGGACTTGTGTTAAGGCCTTTGGTCTTGACATACAGTCATATGAAAATGTTTGGGCACCCCTATTAATCTTAATCATTTTTAGTTATAAATATTTGGGTGTTTGCAACAGCCATTTCAGTTTGATATATCTAATAACTGATGGACACAGTAATATTTCATTTCTGCAAGCCTGCCACAAACTGTGGCAAAAGCACACCTCAGGCGACTCTGTTTGTGGCGTGCTTGCAGAAATGGCTTCTTTCGCATCACTCTCCCATACAGCTTCTCCTTGTGTAAAGTGCGCTGTATTGTTGAACGATGCACAGTGACACCATCTGCAGCAAGATGATGCTGCAGCTCTTTGGAGGTGGTCTGTGGATTGTCCTTGACTGTTCTCACCATTCTTCTTCTCTGCCTTTCTGATATTTTTCTTGGCCTGCCACTTCTGGGCTTAACAAGAACTGTCCCTGTGCTCTTCCATTTCCTTACTATGTTCCTCACAGTGGAAACTGACAGGTTAAATCTCTGAGACAACTTTTTGTATCCTTCCCCTGAACAACTATGTTGAACAACCTTTGTTTTTAGATCATTTGAGAGTTGTTTTGATGAGCCCATGATGCCACTCTTCAGAGGAGATTCAAATAGGAGAACAACTTGCAATTGGCCACCTTAAATACCTTTTCTCATGATTGGATACACCTGGCTATGAAGTTCAAAGCTCAATGAGGTTACCAAACCAATTTTGTGCTTCAGTAAGTCAGTAAAAAATAGGAGTATTCAAATAAATAAAATGATCAGGGTGCCCATACTTTTGCACCGGTCAAATTTTGGTTTAATGCACATTGCACATTTTCGGTTAGTACAATAAACCTCATTTCAATCCTGAAATATCACTGTGTCCATCAGTTATTAGATATATCAAACTGAAATGGTTGAACACCCAAATATTTAGAACTAAAATGATTAATATTAATAGGGGTGCCCAAACTTTTTCATATGACTGTAAACTTGTCTACTACAAAGTTTTTGTCTTGGCTGAAACTCAATAGGTTGGATTCCCAGAAAAGGAAATTAAGCCTAGTCCTATACTTCATATCTCTTTCAATGGAGAATCTCCATTTACAGTGCTGAATAATTTAGGATTAGCATTAATCTTTGTTAAAAAATTACTTTTACTTGCTATGTCTTAATTTTAGTCTTGCCAGAGATTTGCTTAGACTACTACAAAGGCCTGGTCATAACTCAGACCTGCATGCTGCTACACCCAGTCATGCTTTAGACTCTGCAAAGACTACTGCAAAGTACTGGACCTACTTGGACCTGACTACTGAGAAGTATTGGACCTGACCTAGACTTCACTACGACAGAGTCTGGAACTAAACTCTGACTGGAATTCATTGTGACAGGTCTTGATGTAGACTTGCTGTAAGCAGGTTTTAGACTCAGAGTAGCAGCAGTGGTGGTGTGAGATTGAGCAGAGAAAAGACTTTCCACTGTTTAAGTTCTGCAGAACCCTGCACAGCCATTTGTCCTAACACATATTGACTATGCAAATGGAGCGGCTGTGAGTCAGGGCTCTGTGTTTGCGAATATGCAGAAGATGTTGATTTTTAGAAACTAGTTTTCCGTCTGTTCTTTTGTGTTTGGAGTCTGTATTTGCAGTTTTCTTCACAGGAGGTAAAAGCCAGGACATGGTGCTTTGAAATGGTGAATGATCTTGCAGGAACACACTGAGATCTGTTGACAGATAAAGTCTGCCATACATCTAGGTTTTTTTTTTTTCAGTTTTTGCTCTGATTTCTGTCTGGTTGTTGGTCGGACCTCACTATGATTTGTTGTGTCCAGGACTCAAATCTTGACTCTGTCTTGTGTCCAAATCCAGGTTTTGGATTGAACTAATGTGCCCAGGTCTTGGTATTGACTCAGATTCAGGTCCAGGTCTTGGTCTTGACTCAGATTCAGGTCAGGTTCTCTGTTCTTACTTGATTTTGAGGTGTCCTGGTCTTGGACTTGATTCAGAATTAATAAGTCCAGGTCTTGGTCTTGACTCAGATTCAGGTCAGGTTCTCTGTTATAACTTGATGTTGATGTGTCCTGGTCTTGGACTTGACTCAGATCCAGGTCCAGATCTCTGTTCAAACTTGATTTTAACGTGTCCTGGTCTTGGACTTGATACAGATTCAATAAGTCCAGGTCTTGGTCTTGAATCAGATTCAGGTCCAGGTCTTGATCTTGACTCAGATTCAAGTCTAGGTCTCTGTTCTAACTTGATTTAAACGTGTCCTGATCTTGCACTTGATACAGATTCAATAAGACTAGGTCTTGGTCTTAACTCAGATTCAGGTCAGGTTCTCTGTTCTAACTTGATTTTGAGGTGTCCTGGTCTTAGTCTTGACTCAGATTCAGGTCCAGGTCTTGGTCTTGACTCAGATTCAGGTCCAGGTCTTGGTCTTGACTCAGATTCAGGTCAGGTTCTCTGTTCTTACTTGATTTTGAGGTGTCCTGGTCTTGGACTTGACTCAGATTCAGGTCCAGGTCTTGGTCTTGACTCAGATTCAGGTCAGGTTCTCTGTTATAACTTGATTTTGATGTGTCCTGGTCTTGGACTTGATTCAGATTCAGGTCCAGGTCTTGGTCTTGACTCAGATTCAGGTCAGGTTCTCTGTTCTAACTTGATTTTGAGGTGTCCTGGTCTTGGACTTGATTCAGATTCAGGTCCAGGTCTTGGTCTTGACTCAGATTCAGGTCAGGTTCTCTGTTCTAACTTGATTTTGAGGTGTCCTGGTCTTGGACTTGACTCAGATTGAGGTCCAGGTCTTGGTCTTGACTCAGATTCAGGTCAGGTTCTCTGTTATAACTTGATTTTGATGTGTCCTGGTCTTGGACTTGATTCAGATTCAGGTCTAGGTCTTGGTATTGACTCAGACTCAGATCCAGATCTCTGTTCTAACTTGATTTTGACGTGTCCTGATCTTGGACTTGACACAAATTCAATAAGACTAGGTCTTGGTCTTGACTCAGATTCGGGTCCAGGTCTTGTTCTTGACTTAGATTCAAGTCTAGGTCTCTGTTCTAACTTGAATTAAACGTGTCCTGATCTTGCACTTGATACAGATTCAATAAGACAAGTTCTTGACTCAGATTCAGGTCCAGATCTCTGTTCTAACTTGATTTTGATGTGGCCTGGTCTTGGACTTGATACAGATTCAATAAGACTAGGTCTTGGTCTTAACTCAGATTCAGGTCCAGCTCTCTGTAATAACTTGATTTTGAAGTGTCCTGGTCTTAGACTTGATTCAGAATTAATAAGTCCAGGTCTTGGTCTTGACTTAGATTCAGGTCCAGATCTCTGTTCTAACTTGATTTTGACGTGCCCTGGTCTTGGACTTGATTTAGAATTAATAAGTCCAAGTCTTGGTCTTGACTTAGTTTCAGGTCCAGGTCTCTGTAATAACTTGATTTGATGTGTCCTGGTTTTGGACTTGACTCAGATTCAGGTCCAGGTCTTGTTCTTGAATCAGATTCAGGTCCAGGTCTTGTTCTTGAATCAGATTCAGGTCCAGGTCTCTGTTATAACTTGATTTTGACGTGTATTGGTCTTGGACTTGATTCAGATTCAATAAGTCCAGGTCTTGCTTTTGATTCAGATTCAGGTCCAGATCTCTGTTCTAACTTAATTTGGACGTGACCTGGTCTTGGACTTGATACAGATTCAATAAGACTAGGTCTTAGTCTTGACTCAGATTTAGGTCCAGATCTCTGTTCTGACTTGATTTTGATGTGTCCTGGTCTTGGACTTGATACAGATTCAATAAGACTAGGTCTTAGTCTTGACTCAGATTTAGGTCCAGATCTCTGTTCTGACTTGATTTTGATGTGTCCTGGTCTTGGACTTGATACAGATTCAATAAGACTAGGTCTTGGACTTGACTCAGATTCAGGTCCAGCTCTCTGTAATAACTTGATTTTGATGTGTCCTGGTCTTGGACTTGATTCAGAATTAATAAGTCCAGGTCTTGGTCTTGACTTAGATTCAGGTACAGGTCTTGGACTTGACTCAGATTCAGGTCCAGGTCTTGATCTTGACTCAGATTCAGGTCCAGATCTCTGTTCTAACTTGATTTTCATGTGTCCAGGTCTTGGTCTTCACTTAGATTCAGGTCTAGGTCTTGGACTTGACTCAGACTCAGGTCCTGGTCTTGGTCTTGACTCAGATTCAGGTCCAGATCTCTGTTCTAACTTAATTTGGACGTGACCTGGTCTTGGACTTGATACAGATTCAATAAGACTAGGTCTTAGTCTTGACTCAGATTTAGGTCCAGATCTCTGTTCTGACTTGATTTTGATGTGTCCTGGTCTTGGACTTGATACAGATTCAATAAGACTAGGTCTTGGACTTGACTCAGATTCAGGTCCAGCTCTCTGTAATAACTTGATTTTGATGTGTCCTGTTCTTGGACTTGATTTAGAATTAATAAGTCCAGGTCTTGGTCTTGACTTAGATTCAGGTCCAGATCTCTGTTGTAACTTGATTTTGACGTGCCCTGGTCTTGGACTTGATTTAGAATTAATAAGTCCAAGTCTTGGTCTTGACTTAGTTTCAGGTCCAGGTCTCTGTAATAACTTGATTTTGATGTGTCCTGGTTTTGGACTTGACTCAGATTCAGGTCCAGGTCTTGTTCTTGAATCAGATTCAGGTCCAGGTCTCTGTTATAACTTGATTTTGACGTGTATTGGTCTTGGACTTGATTCAGGTTCAATAAGTCCAGGTCTTGCTTTTGACTCAGATTCAGGTCCAGGTCTTGGTCTTGACTTAGATTGAGGTCAGGTTCTCTGTTAAAACTTGATTTTGATGTGTCCTGGTCTTGGACTTGACTCAGATTCAGAAGTCCTGGACTTATTCTTGACACAGACTTGTTTCCATGTCTCTGTGTTGACTTGAAGTTATGTCTGGGTCCCATTTTTTATGTAAATTAAACAATCCAGGTCTTGACTCTGAAATGTGTCCAGGTCAAAGTCATTTCTTGCAGTCTATAAGTCATTTTCCAAGACTCATCTTGTGTGGACCTTGTCTTGACCTGGAATCAGTGAGAAGGTCTTGGTCTTGGCTCTGAAAGATGTCCAGCTCTCAGTCTTGACTTTTACTTGTGTTCAGACTTGTACTTGAGTCCAGTTGTCAGTCCTGACTCTTCTTTTGTCTGTGTTTCAACCTTGACTTGGACTAAATGAGCTCAGGTCTCAACTCTGACTTGTGTTCAGGTCTTAGTCTTTACTTCAATGAGGCTTGGTCTCAATTACAACTAAATCTTGCTCTAAATTGCTATGTAAGACTTTGGTCCTGACAAAGACTGAGTCCAAGTCTTGGATTTAAGGTACACCTTAAAGATGTTTAAACTAGTTGGTAAATTCTATGAAATTTTAGTAGCTAGTTAACATGAACATAGAGACAGTTTACATTGAAATTAAGCAACAATCAAAAATACGACCAGCTTTTGCAACTGGACTTCAGGTTGGTGTGTTGGAAACTGGTTTAGTTGCTTCTCAGAGTGATGTGATTTAAAACAAATTAAGGTAAATGTGAACCACACCTTTTTATTTTAGTAGTGAGCTGATGTAGCGTGACTCTGCTATTTGGATGTTCACAAAGCTGTGAATACTGCTGTCTGTATCGTTTCTCACTTTAACTCTCTTTCACTCCACCACACACACTCTCTCTCTCACCCCACCACACACACTATCTTTCTCACCCTACCGCACACACTTTCTCTCTCACTCTACCACACACACTCTATCTACCACACTCTCTCGCTCTACTACACACTCTCTCTCTCACTCTACTACACACTTTCTCTCTCACTCCACCACACACACTCTCTCTCTCACTCTCTCTACCACACTCTCTCGCTCTACCACACACTCTCTCTCTCACTCTCTCTACCACACTCTCTCGCTCTACCACACACTCTCTCTCTCACTCATTCTACCACACACACTCTCTCTCACTCTACCACACACTTTCTCCCTTTCACTTACACACTATCTCTCTCACTCTACCATACACACACTCTCTCACCCTACCACACACACTCTCTCTCACTCCCCCACACACACTCTCTCTCACTCTACCACACACACTATCTCTCACTCTACAACACACACTCTCTCTCACTCTACCACACACTCTCTCTCTCTACCACACACTCTCTCTCACTGTACCACACACACTCTCTCTCTCATTCTCTCTACCACACTCTCTCGCTTTACCACACACTCTCTCTCACTCTACCCCACACTCTCTCTCTCACTCTACTACACACTTTCTCTCTCACTCCACCACACACACTCTCTCTCTCACTCTCTCTACCACACTCTCTCTCTCTACCACACACTCTCTCTCTCACTCTCTCTCTCTACCACACTCTCTCGCTTTACCACACCCTCTCTCTCTCTCACTCACTCTACCACACTCTCTCGCTTTACCACACACTCTCTCTCACTCTACCCCACACTCTCTCTCTCACTCTACTACACACTTTCTCTCTCACTTAACCCCACACTCTCTCTCTCACTCTACTACACACACTCTCTCTCACTCCACCACATGCACTCTCTCTCTCACTCTCTCTACCACACTCTCTCGCTCTACCACACACTCTCTCTCTCACTCTCTCTACCACACTCTCTCGCTCTACCACACCCTCTCTCTCTCTCACTCTCTCTACCACACTCTCTCGCTCTACCACACACTCTCTCTCTCTCACTCTCTCTACCACACTCTCTCGCTCTACCACACACTGTCTCACTCTCTCTACCACACTCTCTCTTTACCACACACTCTCTCTCTCACTCCACCACACACACTCTCTTTCTAACTCCACTACACACACTATCTCTCTCACTCTACCATACACACACTCTCTCTCAGCCTACCACACACACTATCTCTTATTCTACCATACACACTCTCTCTCTCACTCCACCACACACACTCTCTCTTATTGCTACCACACACCATTTCTCTACCACACTCTCTCGCTCTACCGCACACTCACTCTACCACACACTTTCTCTCTTTCACTTACACACTATCTCTCTCACTCAACCACACACACTCTCTCTCTCTCTCTCTCTCTCTCTCACTCTCTCTACCACACTCTCTCGCTTTACCACACACTCTCTCTCTCACTCCACCACACACACTATCTCTCACTCTGCCATACACACTCTCTTTCTAACTCCACTACACACACTATCTCTCTCACTCTACCATACACACTCTCTCTCACCCTACCACACACACTATCTCTTACTCTACCATACACACTCTCTCTTTCACTCCACCACACACACTCTCTTTCTCTCTCACTCTACCACACACTCTCTCTCTCACTCTACCACACACTCTCTCACACTCTACCAAACACACTCTCTCACACTCTACCAAACACACTATCTCTCTCACCCTACCACACACACTCTCTCTCTCATTCTACCAAACACACTCTCTCTCTCACTCTACCACACACTCTCTCACACTCTACCAAACACACTCTCTCTCACTCTACCAAACACACTATCTCTCTCACCCTACCACACACACTCTCTCTCTCATTCTACCAAACACACTCTCTCTCTCACTCTACCACACACTCTCTCTCACTCTACCATACTCTCTCTGTCTCTCACTCTCATTTTACCACATACTTTCCTCTCTCTCCCACTCTACCACACACTTTCTCTCTCTTTCTCTACCACACACTTTCTCACACACTCTACCACACATTCTCTCTCTCTCTCTCTCTCTCTCTCTTTCTTTCTTACTCTCACTCTCTCACTATACCACTCTCTCTGGTACTCTACTTCTCCTACTCTCACTCTACCATACTTTCTCTCTCTGTTACTCTACCACACACATTCTCCTTTTCTTTTATTGCACCTCTCTCTCTCTCTCTCTCTCTCTCTCTCCCTCTCTTTCTCTCTCTCTCTCTCAATCTACCACACACACTGTGTCACGTTACCATACACTCTCAATTAAACTCTCTGTCTCTCTCTCTCTCTTACTCTATATTTCTCAGTCTCTCACCCTACTATACACACTCTCTCTTTCTCTCTCTTTCTCTCTTTTTCTCTGATCAGAATCAATCAGTATAGTTCTGCTTGAGTGCTCAGACTGCTGTCTGTGAGCAGTGTGAGACTGAGAACCGACAGCACACAAACACACACACACACACACCCACACACACACACTCACACACAGGCACGCATATCTGAACAGCCCACTGAAACACAAAGCAATTATGACAGATGAACAGCAGCACATCTGAAATCAAAGCAGCCCTTAATCCATTTGAATTGAATTTTGTGTTCTGATTCTGAAGCCGGCAGGGGTGGCGATGGTGCGGTTTGAACCCCCCTCTCTTTTGCGCAGCCTTTCTTCAGAGAAGTGGAGTGAACAGCTCAGGACTCGTCTTTCACAGCGTCTCCTCCTCTGTTTTATCTAAAAGTGGAAATTCTGATTCCTTCCCCAGAACGGTCCTCTCACATCTCACTGACTGACAACATTCAGGCCTATATACACCCATCAAGCATAATACTATAACCACCTCTTTAGTGTTAGTGTGTGTTGTGCTGGTGGTACAGTGAGTGAATGAGATACTGCAGCAGTGCTGCTGGAGTTTTTAAACACTGTGTTTAAAAATCTCTCACTGTCCTCCACTCTATTATACACTCCTACCTACAGCTGAAACACCCTGTAGATCAGGGGTGTCCAAACTTTTTTGTTGGGGGCCAGAATGAGAAATATATTTGATGTCTCTTAATATTAAACTCCTTAATTTCGGCCCGTTTTTTTGCGCTAGAAATGGGCACTCTCTCCGCTTTTAGACTCTTTTGCCCCGTTTTTCTGCGCTAGAAATGCGCACTCTCTCTGCTTTTAGACTCTTTGGCCCATTTTTCTGCGCTAGAAATACGCACTCTCTCCACTTTTAGACTCTTTGGCCCGTTTTTCTGCGCTATAAATGCGCACCCTCTCCGCTTTTAGATTCTTTGGCCCGTTTTTCTGCGCTAGAAATGGGCACTCTCTCCGCTTTTAGACTCTTTTGCCCCGTTTTTCTGCGCTAGAAATGCGCACTCTCTCCGCTTTTAGACTCTTTTGCCCTGTTTTTCTGTGCTAGAAATGCGCACTCTCTCTGCTTTTAGACTCTTTGGCCCATTTTTCTGCGCTAGAAATGCGCACCCTCTCCACTTTTAGATTCTTTACCCCGTTTTTCTGCACTAGAAATGCGCACCCTCTCCACTTTTAGACTCTTTGGCCCGTTTTTCTGCACTAGAAATGCGCACTCTCTTCGCTTTTAGACTCTTTACCCCGTTTTTCTGCACTAGAAATGCGCACTCTCTCTGATTTTAGACTCTTTTGCCCCGTTTTTCTGCGTTAGAAATGCGCACTCTCTCCGCTTTTAGACTCTTTGGCCCGTTTTTCTGCGTTAGAAATGTGCACTCTCCCTGCTTTTAGACTCTTTGGCACTTTTTTCTGCGCTAGAAATGCGCACCCTCTCCACTTTTAGACTCTTTGGCCCGTTTCTGACACCTAGTTCAAAATTCATAATTTAATGCCTAATCTGTATAAAAGCTCATTTAAATCTTTCAATACTGAGTAAATAGGCTCAAAAAGACAAAGATTTTCATGAGGTTTCTTATTTTTTTCATATTATACTGTAGCAGCAGCTCAGAGCTACTGTGTTCACTGTACCTGTATTCTCCACAGATGCTCATACTGTATGTTTCCTGCATCCTGATCTGCTAGCACTGCGTATTTGAGACTATGTTTTGGTACATGGAGCTCTGAATGTATCTGTACTGTGTGGAATCAGGCAGCAGCATTAATCACTGTTTCCAAACCCCCGGTTCTGCACACCGTCTGCTTAGCTTGCTCTTCAGTGCTTCGGTAAAGTTTCCCACCAGTGGCAAAACTGTGGGAAAATGCTTATTGCGGAACTTTTGCACAACCTGATTGGCTGCGACATGGCTTTAACTCTCATGTGCATAAATTCAATTTAAATTCTGGGACTGTATTTTTGTTGGGCTGTGGCATTTTAACTGGCTGAACAAAAATTAAATAAAACCTTAGGTATCACAACTAAGGTATCACAACAACAACTAACATTCAACTAACATTACACTGAATATATATCAATTGCAACTGAACTGGTTCAAATTCCAGTCATGCAGTTTGCCATCAGCTGCCGGAGCCCAGAGAGAGCACAATTGACCTTGCTCTCTCTAGGTGGGTACATTGCGCTCTTTCCCCTCATCACTCCTAAGTTTGGCAAGTTGCTTTGCCAGGTGTTGTGTCAAATTCTAGATTTATAGGTGGATAAGTAGGTAGGTAGATATGTAGGAGGGTAGGTAGTCAGATGGGTAGGTAAATATGTAGGCATGTGGGTAGGTAGGTAGATGGTTAGGTAGGTAGGTAGGTAGGTAGGTAGGAGTTCAGGTAGAAAGGTAGACAGATAGATAGGAAGGTAGGCAAATAGGTAGGTATGTAGATAAATATGTAGGTAGGTAGGTAGGTAGATAGATAGATACTTAGGTAGGTAGGTAGGTAGGTAGGTAGGTAGGTAGGTATGTAGGTAGGTAGATGGATTGGTAGGTGGATAGATAGGTAGGTAGATAGGAGGTCAGGTAGATGGGTAGACAGATAGATAGGAAGGTAGGCAAATAGGTAGGTATGTAGATAAATAGGTATGTAGGTAGGTAGATAGATAGATAGATAGATAGATAGATAGATAGATAGATAGATAGATAGATAGATAGATAGATAGATAGATAGATAGATAGATAGATAGATAGATAGATTGGTAGGTAGATAGATACGTAGGTAGGTAGGTATGTATGTAGGTAGGTAAGTATTTAGACATGTAGGTAGGTAGATACGTAAGTAGTGGATAGATAGGTAGGTAGGTAGCTAGGTAGGTAGATGAGTATTTATGTAGGTAGGTATTTAGGTATGTAGATATGTATGTAGGTATAGAGGTAAGTAGGTATTTAGGTATGTATGTAGGTATGGAGGTAGGTAAACAGGTATGTATATAGGTAGGTAGGTAGGTAGGTAGGTAGGTAGTGAGGTACATGTGTAGACAGAAGGATAGGTAGGTAGGTAGATAGCTAGGTAGATAGCTAGGTAGGTAGGTAGGTAGGTAGGTATGTAGGTAGGTAGGTACATAGATTGGCAGACAGGTAGATAGCTAGGTAGGTAGGTAGTGAGGTACATGGGTAGACAGAAGGATAGGTAGGTTGGTAGGTAGGTAGATAGCTAGGTAGATAGGTAGGTAGGTAGGTAGGTATGTAGGTAGGTAGGTATATATATTGGCAGACATGTAGATAGCTAGGTAGGTAGGTAGGTAGTGAGGTACATGGGTAGACAGAAGGATAGGTAGGTTGGTAGGTAGGTAGATAGCTAGGTAGATAGGTAGGTAGGTAGGTATGTAGGTAGGTAGGTATATATATATTGGCAGACATGTAGATAGCTAGGTAGGTAGGTAGGTAGTGAGGTACATGGGAAGACAGAAGGGTAGGTAGGTAGGTAGGTAGGTAGGTAGTGAGGTACATGGGAAGACAGAAGGGTAGGTAGGTAGGTAGGTAGGTAGGTAGTGAGGTACATGGGAAGACAGAAGGGTAGGTAGGTAGGTAGGCAGGTAGGTAAGTAGGCAAATGGATAGGTAGGTAGATGCATAATAATTAGGGTAAAGAAGACTTTTCCTTTTCCTATATTCTTTCATTATTAATTACTTATAATGGTAATATTCTAACATAATAATCCTATTACACCCTTTTATAAGTGTAATGAACTTTCAACTATTAAGAATATTAAGAATTTTAGTATTGATCATGGCGCTGGTTTAAAATGAGCTTCAGTGCGGCCCCTCAGACCAGCCCATGCAGTTTTAGGAGGTTGAGACAGTAAAGTACTGATGATGTACTTGTGTCTAGTAAGATGGAGAGTTGGGAAAAGTTGTGACCTGCTAAGTCAGCGTTCCCGCCGCCCTTCCCAGGCTCTGAAGCTGCTGCTGAGGAAGGAAGCCCACCGCGCTGGAACTGCAGGCATCTGTTTGAACTGTTTTGCCCTGAGCTGCCTTTTATCTGCTCTCTGCAGGGAGTGGTGTCTGCAGAGACCAGCAGAGGAGGCTTGCTCCTGGAGGAACCCAAGACTCTGCTGTTTAAAGGGAACACCTACAGTCTACAAGTCTCCATCCAGGACCTGCCCCAGTTCCTGTGGAGTATCAAACCCTTTACCACCTGCCAGGTAGGAACACTGCGCTTTTTTTTTCATAGGACTGAGATTTTAGATGGGAATAAAATCCAATGTAGTGATTGTAATTGTTTAATTTGGATGTGCTTGTAATTTCCATATGAATAGAAACGAATAGAAATGAATGAATGGAAAATGCATGCAGATTAAATACTAAATATTAAATCTACTCTAAAAAAATCGACAATTTCTATAATACACTATATTGTCAAAAGTATCCGCTCGCCTCCTTTGTGTTGGTGATGTAAAGCTTGTATACCAGGGCTCATATACACTGTAAACCCATACGTTGTTTAAACTCAAATGATTTAAGTTTGTTTTACATAAAATTGGATATTAGAAAAATTAGAATATCATTAAAAAGGTACTTTATTTCAGTATTTTATCATAAATAGGTGAAACTCATATATTATATAGATGTATTTTTGTTATGTATGATTATGGTTTACAGCCAATGAAAACCCAAAAATTAGTGTCTCAGAAATTTAGAATATTATATAAGAAAATTATATAATTAAATCCTCATCACCATCTGCTGGTGTTATTATCAAATCCAAAGTCCGTGCAGTTTTGTTTTTCCACAAAATCTTACAGCACTTCAGCTGTGGATTTCATTTTCCAGCAGGACTGTCAAAAGTCTTATATAACACTCCAATTTTCTGAGACACTGATTTTTGTTTTTTTTATTGGCTGTAAGTCATAATCATCAACAATAAAATAAATAAATGCTTAAAATAGATCACTCTGTGTGTTTAATACAGGGGTGTCCAAACTTTTTTTTGTTGGGGGCCAGAAGGAGAAATATAAGTCACGGGCCACAGACTCTGTAATAAAACACATAATGAAATATACCACTTTAAATAATACTTTTTCCTGATTACTTTCATTTACACACCATTTTACTTACTATCTTTACCTATCTTTGACAGTGTTGTGTAAACTAAGATTTTTCTAATTGATGTTTAATTTCATGATTTCTCTTAATATTAAACTCCTTAATTACGGCAACTCTTAGACTCTTTGGCCCGTTTTTCTGCGCTAGAAATGCGCATCTTCTCTGCTTTTAGACTCTTTGGCCCGTTTTTCTGCTCTACAATTGCGCACTCTCTCTGCTTTTAGACTCTTTGGCCCGTTTTTTCTGCACTACAACTTCACTCTTGCTGCATTTAGACTCTGTGGCCCGTTTCTGACACCTAGCGTCCAAACTTTGAATCTCAGCTTATAAAAACCTGCTTAACAGCGGGCCAACTTTCATTCTATTTCTAAAATACCTCACCAAAAAAGGAAGTGGGCCGCAAATGGCCCGCGGGCCGTATTTTTGACACCCCTGGTTTAATTAATCTATATAATATATGAGTTTCCCATTTTGAACTGAATTACTGAACTTTTCAATGATATGATTTTTTTTAAATGCACTAGTATATACAGATGATGAGTTCTGAAGTCAATATCCAACAGACAGTATTGACTATATTCAGCAAAATTTTAAGACAAGAAACAAGACAACTCAACTTGTATCGCTGACGAAATGTAAGATTTAACAGGTTTAATATGGTTTTATAATAAACCACTAACTCAGTCCAGGTGTGTTAGATATATGGCCTCCTCTGCACACACTCCTGCTCTTCTTCCTCCTGTCAGCTGAACCTGTCCGTTTATGCTGATCAGAACCCAGCTCTGCAGAAGCGTAATGGGCGAGGTTTGGGAAGAGGGAATGGGAGACTGATCTCAGAACAGCAGAGCTGGTATTTCCAGCTGACAGTTTTGTATGGATGTACTGCACCGTCAACCTGGACTCAGCATTCTAATTCAGGGGAAGCAGAAAGACTATTTCAAGAGCGAGTCAGTCATCCCACTCCAGCGCATAAAAACCACAGGGACGTGACACGGCAGGATTTACTGCTGCTAGTCAAGCCTCTCTTTCTCCACCAATCCCCTTCCACTCTGCTCAGCACCACTGTGAAATCGCACTGGATCCACACATCTCTGCACACGCCGTGATGACTGGAACCGAGCGTGAGCTTTAGGAGGTTTCAGGTTGGCTGATGTTCTCAAGATAATGTTCACAACTATCTTGTCTCTTAAACTCGAAAAATAAAAATATCCAGCTACAACTGCAGACTGGAGATCTGGACTTGCTGTTTTTTTATGAATGCAGTCTTCTTGTCTTGAAATTTTTACATCTATCATACCTACCGTACACCCTGCACAAGGCGTGTCGCGATGCTCGTTGCTATTTTACACCCTATCAACAGTCTATTTTCATGCCTTGCGTCTGCCCCATTAAAATAGCTTCAGAGTTTAAATCTAGAAAATATATCTACACTGATGGATGTGGAGGTCTGGAAGTGAGGTGTGTTCAGGTAAATTTCTGACTATTTTGCTTAAAAAGTCTGATGCGCCACTGACTGATTAAAACCCTGATAACAGTCAATCGTCAGAGTCCATTCTTATAGGTTGAGTTAAAACCCGACTTTTAACTCAACAATAAACAGAATAAAGAATAAAATAAGAATGCTTAAATGAGCTGCTGGTGTCTGGTCTTCACAGTGTGAACATGCAGGTCAGTATCCTCTGCTGAGTCACACAAAAGCGCCGCACTAGCATTATAATTATTAACACCATCACTAACGTTGGGTTTACACTGTATGATAAGTTTTGAAACCCTTCTTTATTTTTACAACATACAACATCACATATAATAAAATAAAAGCTACCATAGGTGACCCTATAAAAAAGCTGAAAACGTAACATTAACGCTTTAGGGTTAAGGGAATGACAACTGGATTGGTTTATTTCATGTTATGCTCAAAAAACACCCGTAATTAATTAAGAAAATTAGTACATGCCTTTTGAATGTTAGATTTGAGCCGCGCAAATCCAGCTGTGCCCTAAATCCAGCTGCATGCTCAATGTTCTATTGACTGGTGCGCTACAGATCACTAAAATTAAAATCTTATTATAGTATAAATTATAAACCTAAAAGAAGGAGTATTAAGGCCAAGTTCAACACTTTTTTGCGTACTTTTGCATCTTTCCAAAAGTATCCTGTGCTCACCTGCATTGCTGTGTTTGGTGATGTGAGGCTTAGATGGAACTGCGCTCCACTGTTCTTAAGCTAATTGTTCAGGCCCTGAAGCAGCAAAGCAGCCCCAGACCATCACACTACCACCACCATGTTTTACATTCAGTATGATGTTCTTTTACTGAAATCATGTGTTTCTAAAATTATGAGTTTACAACAGATGTTACACGACACACACCTTCCAAAAAGTTGCACTCACAGTTCACAGTTTTGAAAAAAAAAACTGTAAAAAAAATCTGTAAGGAGCAAACACATTTTTACACCACTGTACAGGGTTAGATGTAATCCCTTAACAGACCTAACAGTCTTTGACATTACACCAATAAATCTTTTTTTTTTTTTTTCTATTCAAGCATTACTTAAAAAGCTTGAAAATGTCTGATAAGGTACATTACTGAGAAACATAATTGTAATTGTAATATAAAGTATAAAATTATATATTTAAGTAAATCTGCTAATATTATAATGTCAAAATATATTGAATACAATTATAAAATTAGCCCTTTCCTAAACTCATTTTTAAAATCAATATTTTCCTGAATACAAATCAAATAGTTCATGTTCTCCAAACCTTTAGTTTTGTCATGTTATTCTAGATTTTCAAACCTGCAGAATTGGGGATTCCTGTTACTGGAACTATTATCTGGATTTATTAGTAGAGTAGAGTAGAGAGAAAACAGGCAGCTTCTCCAAGTGTCCTGTAGTAGATTTCAAAACTCTCAAATTTATAGAATATAAAAAACTTATTTTACTGCTGAAAAAAGGGGTTTTGTATCACCTACACCTGTAGGGTTAATGTTTACTTAGGGTTTTTAGGTTAATTGGTGGTTGAGGTTAGACTTAAGGTCAGGGTTAGTTTCTATAGAGAATCAGTTACATTTAACTTAGGGTGCTTTCACACCTGCCTTGTTTGGTCCGAACCAAAGTAGCAGGTGTGAAAGGGGCCGTGAACCACGGTCCGGACCAAAGGACCAGATTTTGGTCCGACCGAGAGAGGTGGTCTCGTTCCGGATCTTCTGAACCATGGTCCGGTTCTCCTGCAGTGTGAAAGAGCTTTTCTGGATGGTTCGAACTTTCAGATCAATTACAGGAAGCTGAGCAGCGTTCCTCAACAACGGCAGCAGAAGAAGAAAAATAACCAACTACTACTGACTGCAGCCTGCGGGAAGGCGGAGTTAGACGTCCAGTCCCGCCCACTTTGTCCACGCCACGCCTCGTAAGTCTCGCCAGCTTGTAGTGTAACACAGTATTTAAACCAGACGACGCGACGCATTATATTTAAAGTCCGCTAACTGCCCTGTACATTGTTTACTTATGTGGCAAGTGCAGTGCGGTATGGGGGTAGTTATTTATGCTCTTAAATGGATGAACCCAATAAATAACTAAATTGGTAGCCAACTACGCCACCTGGACAACCCAGGAATTTAAAAAAATGACCCCAAAACCCACGTTTTAATCTACCAATTGAATTAAGGTCACACAGTTTCGAGTCACATGGTCTGAGACAGGGTTATACTTAAAAATATAACTTTTAATAAATATCAAATATTACAAAAAAAACAAAACCAATAAATCAATAAATAAATACAAAAGAGAAACACAACGAAAGAAACACAAACACCAAAAATCAAAAACAAAACCTGAACAGGGCTGGAGCACACTGTGACCAGTGCTAACTGCAGGTGAGAGGAGTCCCCACTACACAGCACACAAACACCACTAAGCACACCCAGTTAGACTTCAACACCTCAGCAGCTTGTCACCACTCCCAGCTCCTGTTCAGACAAAAAAGAAAACAAAAACAAATTAACTCAAATAAACAATTATACCAACACAACTAAACCATACACAGCCCGGCAACATAAAAAAATAAATCACGCTTACTGACCATACAGGCTTTCCCTCCCGCAGCAGCGCGCAACTCAGGACCCAGGAAGTATAGTAACACACACACAGACACACACACACGGCGCGCTGAGTCACATGCAGCGCGCGTTCAGAAAAAAAAAGCAAACCAGTCCGCTACAGCTCACCGGAGGCAGCACACACACCAGGACTGAGTCTGGACATACAAAACAATTAACACAAAATATAACCAAAAATAAGCAGAGGAAAAAATAGAAAAGAACCATAAAGCCTAAAAGAAAATAAAAAACAATAGCACTAATGCAGGGAGAGGAGCCTCCGCGAAGAGGGGGACACAGGTGATCTCACACACACGGGTAGAGCTGTATTGGACACTCCCCGTACTCCACCACCCCAGCTTCCAAGGCTTCACTTCTCCACGGCAGACAGCGGGAAAGTCACAGCGCTTCTCGTAGCTTCACACACAGATGGAAACCTTTGCACGTGGCATAAACCACCGGAGCAATCTCCTCACAAATGCCTCAGCACGCACGCTTGTGAGAATTCCCAAGACAAAGGAGAGCATTCACCCAGCCACGCCAAACGCCAAGCTGCAGACCTCGCCCAGCAGCACGCCGAGGAAGGGGGGCTGGGAACCACAGAGGGTGTGTCCCAGGTAACAGCCACCTGGCCTACATATAGTCCCAGGTCAGATTATTCAGCCAATGAACTAAAGGCAATCAACCCATATATTGGAATTAGGCACGCAGGAATTACACCACCCACAGCCGGCTGACAAAAAGGGAAAGATTTGCTGGATGTTTGTAAACAACCCACGTCAGTTAAAGTAGAAAAAGAAAAAAAGTAAGCAAATCACTAATATTTAAAAACACAGAGCTTTATTTAGCACAAATGCTTACAGGTTACCAGACAAAACACCCATCCTGCCACACTTACGTTCAGAGGCGGAGCTAAGACATGATGCTGACAAAGTGGGCGGGACTGGACGGCATGACGCTAACAAAGTGGGCGGAGCTGGACGCACTGGACGTCCAATGAATGAACCACCCGCTGAATTGTCAACACGCCAACGTCAGACGCATGTCCTTCTAAAACCAATCAGCGTCAGGTTAAGGAAAATGCATCGATACGTAAGTGATGATGAAAGGATGTAGGAGTATCACACAAAGGTATTTGGTGCGCTCCATAAACTGCAGTGTGAAACAAAAATAAGCGGACCAAATTTATACAATGTAGTAAACACATGAACCTCGGTTCAGACCACGGTCCAGATTTTCAGGTGTGAAAGCACCCTTAGAGTTAAATAGTATTTAATGGACATTCTGTTGAATCAGTTGAGGCATTTAAAATGGCCCTTTATATAAAGTGCTACAGACTCCAGTGCTTCTGAAGTTTGCTAGTCTTGTAGCTGTATGTGGATAAAAAGCGAGATCTGATTGGATTTTGGTGGATTTTCCTCCGGGTCACTGTGTTATATTCAGTGTTTCAGTGTCAACACAGGGTCAAGGACACGCCCTGCTCTTGTTCCTCTTCTGAGAAATTAATTCTACATCAAAGACGATCGCTCTCTAGTGTGTGCAGCGCTTAGAATTAAGAGGGATTCGGGCGGGTTTCTCTTTTGACCTGGAGATATCAGCAGCGGCGGCTCTCTGAATGCAGAGACGAGCTCGTAATGACATTCAGCGCACAACCAACCAACTGTGCTGAATCAGCACTACAGGAACACACACAGCTTCAGCAGATCACTGGCATGTAGGGCTGATTCATCTCATATTATACATTATCTATCTCTCTCTCTTTCTCTCTACTCGAGTGTCCTTTTAGTTTTTTTTTTTTTTTTAAGAGAAATGATGTTTCATTGTTTTACCCAGTGTTTTCTAGGCTCAATAGTTTATTTAAGGTTTCAGCTGCATTGTTTCTATTGTTCTAACCTTCAAACAGAGACAAAAGTGCCAGCTGCTTCATTTTATCTTGGGTCAGGCCAAGCTTGCCGTTTATTTCAGTCAAATAAAAAAAGCTGGATTTAGGTTTTGATTGTGAAGATCATCAGGTTTGTTAAGGTTTAGTGCAATCAAGGGTAAAAAATGTTTTTTAATTTTTAAGACAATGCAAAACATTGGTGACTTTGAAGATGTGGGAGTTTAATGGTGCTCTTTGTGCAGTGAAAAAAAAATGCATTTTACACTTCTCTGATGTTTTACATGAAGTCATTTACTGGATTTCTCTCTCTCTCTCTCTCTCTCTCTCTCTTTTATATAAGTAATTAATTTATTAATTAATTAGGAGAAAAACAACAACAATTAATCAGTTAACATCACCGCATACATAAACAGTTCACATATGCATAAACAATTCACTAAGTTTAATTAGACATTAATTACTATTGTAATTGTTTAGATATCTGTGTAGATTATATGGAATTATAGGGTCTGTCTGTCTCTGTCTCTTTCACTCTCTCCTCTCGCTATCTCTCTCCTCTCTTTTTCTGTCTCTCTCTCTCTCTCTCTCTGTATTTCCCTCTTTCGCTTTCTTTCTTTTTACTTTCTTTCTCGCATTGCTTCTAAATCTCTGTCTCTCTTTCTGTCTCTTTCTCTCCCTCTATCCTCTCTCTTTTTGTCTCTCTTTGTCTCCCTCTCTCTTCTCTTTTTCTGTCTCTCTCTCACTTTCTCCTCTCTCTCTCTCTCTTTCTCTGTTTCTCAATTGATTAATTGTTTGATTTATTGATAGAAAAAAAAGCAAAAATCAATCAGTTAACATCAGTGCATACATAAACAGTTCACTAAGGTTAATAAGACTTTAATAACCATTGTAATTTCCTGTTTGGATATCTGTGAAGGTTATATGGAAGCTATATCTGTATATATTTCTCTCTCTCTCTCTCTCTCTTTCTCTTTCTCTCTCTCTCTCTCTTGTTCAATTAAATTCAATGCAAACAAGATTTATTGGCATGAACACATTAAATGACAGTGGTGCCAAATCATTAATTGATTGATTGATTGATTGATTAAAAAACAATTAATCAATTATTATCAGTGCATACATAGTTTGCATAGTTTTGCAATTTACTAAGGTTAATTAGACTATAATAACCATTGTGATTGACTGTTTGGATATCTGTGTAGATTATACTGATGCTATAGGAGCACTTATTATTACTGATCTGTTCACTAAGGTCCTTTATATATTTGGGTGCAAATACACAAAATCTCACAGTTTTAAATGTGCTTTCGTGAACTTTCTGCTGGGTCAGGCTAAACTGGCCATTTGTAAAACGTTCAGACTGAGGGTAGAAGGGAAGGATTTTAATGCTGTTTTACTGTTTAAAGCTCTGGTGGAGCTCGGTTACGGGTTGAGTATCTGTTGTATCTGTTTTATCAGAATAGTCTAAATGAGTTTGAGTTGGAGAGAAAGTGGTGCATCACGGGAGGAAGGTGAATTATTCTTTTTTTCTGGGGATGTGGTTTTAGTGTTTTCCAGATAATTTCTCCTGTTTTTTCAGTAACATGTGATCATGTCTCTATCTCTCTCTGTCTCTCTGTGCAGGAGTTTTCGTTCTGTCAGGTGTGGAGCAGTAACCAGCAGCCTTTGCACTGTGCCTTTTCTCTGGAGAGGTTCACCACTGCCACCACGCAGCTCTCCTGCAAGATCAGCGTGCGCCAGGTCAAAGGTCATGAGCAGATCCTGCAGGTCTACACCACCGTGGCAGAGGTCAGGCACTGGTACCGCCTCCCTGCGCTCCTGTCCAGACAAGCATGAAACAGTAAACAGTGTGACCTTCAGGCGTCCGAGCTGCAGACACCTTCATCTACCCTTTAAAATTACAGCACTGAACAGATCTGCTTCTGTTCAGGAACTTCTGTGAGGCTTAGATGGGTGGGACATGGGATGGGGAGGGTTCCAGGTGGGCATGGGTTCTGAGTTCTGATAAATATGACTCACAGCTGGGTAATTGGCCATGTAAATTGGGGAGAAAATGGGAAATAAAATAATAAAAAATATATATATATGATCTAAAACATCATTAGATTGTCACACAAGTCCTAAACGTAGATAAAAAGAACACAGTTAAACAAATAAAGCGCACATATTATACTTATTCATTTATTTATTGAGGAAATGATTCAATATTATATCATATTTGTGAATGTTAAAAGTATGTGAATCTTTTTGTAGTATCGTTTTGTAGTATCTGCTGTGATTTCCCCCACTTTACAGCAATAACTGCACTTTAACTAAATGTTTCGGTAACTGTAGATCAGTCCTGCACACTAGCTTGAAGCAATTTTAGTCAATTCCTCCGAACAGAACAACTTAAACTCTGGGATGTTGGTGGTTAATGTGGTTTCCTCATGCTAACTGCTCACTTTAGCTCCTCCCACAACATTTCTATTAGATTACGGTCAGGACTTTTACTTGGCCTTGTTCCAAAACATTAATTTTAAACTTCTATATCCATTCTTTGGTTAAAGAACGCCTTCTGTGTTTAGGGTCATTGTCCTGCTGCATGACCCATCTTCTCTTGAGATTCAGTTCATGGAGTGAAGTCCTGACATTTTCCTTTAGAATATATCTCTAATATAATTCAGAATTCATGACTCCATCAATGAAGGCAAGCCGTCTGTACTGGCCCAGATGCAAAAATATCTATTTTGGTCCCATCTGTCCATAAAACTTTCTTCCGATGTGATCATTAACAAACTGCAGATGAGCAGCAATAATCATTTAATAATAATCAATGGAAATCAGTGTCTTTCTCCTTGCAACCCTGCCTTTTGCACACCATTGTTGTTCAGTGTTCTCCTGATGATAGGCTCATGGACATTAATATTAGCCAATGTGAGCGAGGCCTTCAGTTGCTTAGAAGTTACGCTGGGGTCTTTTGTGATTTTGCCGACTATTAAATGCCTCGCTCTTGGAGTGATCGTTATTGGTCAAACACTCCTGAGGAGGGAAAGAGTGTAAGAGTTCAATCCACAATATTTTCCAGCCTGATGAGCATCAAAATCTCTTCTTTTCAGGGCTTTTATTGAGAAATCTTGCCAAGATACACTTCCACAAACATGTTGTAAAGGGCAGACTTTGATAGATCTGTGTTCTTTAAATAAAACAGGCTCCGCCCACTCACACTTAATTGTCATCCCATTGATTGAAAACACCTGATTCTAAGTTTACCTTTAAATTAACTGCTAATCCTAAAGATTTGCATACTTGTGCCACCCAAAAATATGTAATTTTGCATTATTTTCCTCGATAAATAAATAAGCAAGTATAATATTTTTGCCTCATTTGTTTAACAGGGTTCTCTTTATTTACTTGTCTACTATACAGAAATTTAGAAAATTCTACAGTACTAATGTAGGTGATGACTAACAATTTACAGCTCTGGAAAAAAAATAAGAGACCTAAAAATGAAAAAATAAGTTTCTTTGATTTAACCAAATTAAAAACCTGGCCATCAAAGCCATCAAACCAAGCTGAACTGCTTGAATTTTTGCACCAGGAGTAAAGGCATAAAGCATAAAGCAGTGTGTAAGACTGGTGGAGGAGAACATGATGCCAAGATGCATTAAAACTGTGATTAAAAACCAGGGTTATTCCACCAAATATTGATTTTTGAACTCTTAAAACTTTATGAATATGAACTTGTTTTCTGCATCGTTTTTGTTATTTCAGACATTTCTCATTTTCTGCAATTAAATACTCTGAATGACAATATTTCTATTTGGAATTTAGGAGAAATGTTTCTGTAGTTTATAGAATAAAACAACAATGTTCATTTTGCTCAAACATAAACCTATAAATAGCAAAATCAGAGAAACTGATTCAGAAAATTAAGTGATCTCTTCATTTTTTTTCCCAGAGCTGTATATATAAGTTCTTTAATGCACTATAAAACTGGACAAAACTAACCAGACTAAATTAACAATATACACACAAACAATGGATAAACTTTGCTCTCCAGTGTAAAACTTTGCTCTTTCCAGTGTAAAAAAACAGCCATTGGGGACATTTTAGGCGCAGTATTTCTTAGCAACATTAGCCTAGCATCTCTGTAAAACCACTATAAACCAAAGAAACACAAACAACACTAATACACACTCTCTAAATCACTGATTCCTTCTCTGTTCTTTGCTGTTGCTTTTTTTATTCATTAGATTTTGCTGTGCACCAGTGATTGCTACAGAATGCAACATATAAGCAATTCCTTTAGTCTGCCAGTATTGTATATACTATATACAGTATATTAGCTTATATTGCACATGTTCACCATTGCATATCTGCTATGCTATGAACTATGCTACACTATGTTCATGAAATGAAGTGTAAAATTATTTTGTTCTTCTTTTTTTCCCGCTTCTTGTTGTCTTTCACAGAGGGAAAAGGAAACGCTCCCCTTTTTTATGCAGGCAGATTGCACGGTCACCTCGCAGACGGGCGCCAAAGCCTTCAAAATCCCCCTGTCCATTCGGCAGCGGATCTGCGCCACCTTCGACACTGCCAACGCCAAAGGCAAGGACTGGCAGCTCCTCGCCCAGAAGCTCCACATTCAGAGGTATAAAAAAGCCCTTGATATTTATTTTATTAAAGAATTCTTTAAAATAACTGCGGATTAAGCTACATACTTTATTAGGTACCACTTTAAAATAAGACTACCTTTATAAAGGGTTTTACTAATTAGGTTGTAAATTCCTTAAAAATCATTAATAATCAGTTATAACACATACGTAGGAAGGGCAACAGTATAGATGGCTGTGTTCTTGCTGGACGTGTGCAGGTGTGATGAATCACAGTATAAACCAATAGGGAGTCGGAATGGTATATGTTTATACTTCTCTACATCCAATCACAACCAGATTCTCTATACTCTATCTGGTTGGAGAGATTTATCTGGATAGGCGTTTTATTGAATGATGAGAGGCCGGAATAAAAACGAGCTGAAATAAAATAGGAGTAACGAGGCTGTTTTTATAAAATGTAAGAAGTAGAAAGTTCAGATAATTGTGTGAAAATGTAAAATAATTACTCCAGTAAAGTAGAGATAACCAACATTTCTACTTAAATAATTAAATAAGATATTTGTACTTAGTTACTTGACATCTCTGCCCACAGGATGCGATTAATAGACTATTCTCAGGCCATTAGTGACACTGAAGTGTTTAAAAACTCCAGCAGCACTGCTGTATCTGACTGATCCACTCACTGTACCAGTGCTGAGAATAATGACCCAACACCCAAAATAATAATAATAATAATAATAATAATAATAATAACAGCTGTATCTCTGTGGTGGTTTTCTCTCCTGTGGGGTCTTGAGTGTTGAAGAACAGGGTGAAAGCAGGATAATTATAAAATAATGTTATGCTTGATCAGTGTACAAAAACAAAATGAAGAACGTTTGCTTCGGGCTTCTGGCTAACACACTTAGCGTCGTCAGGCTGCACTGCATTACATAATAATCCGACTGGAAGCTCTTTAAATAATCATATTTCCGTAACGCCGTTCACACTATAGCTACATTATACAACATACATTATACATTATACATCACCCGCCCGTCTTTAATTACCTCTGCATGCTAAATGCCTCGTTTTGCCGCGCAGGAACGGGTTTGATGCTTATGATGTAACTGGTTGTTGAGCTTTAAGGAAACTTATTATTACATGAGTGCTTCTCGGATGCTTTCTGACTGGAGGCAGATCAGTGTTTATTGGGTCGAGCCTCTGAAAAACAGCACTGTGGGTAAACTGTGGTAAAACACTGCCCTCAGCCGGCCATCAGAGGCACTGCAGTCTGCAGGGATCAATACAAACTATACTACAGTGCTGATTAGGCCTAAACCTAGACTAGAGGTTAGTGTTTCCACCCGTCCCTTGAAATACGGAATCGTCCCTTATTTGGCAACTAAATATTCCCGTATTGAACCATAAATGTTCTGTATTTCCATAAATGCCCAATCCACTGTCACTCACACATCCACACTAAACCCCTCCTCCCTCCGCTCCTAAATCATATACTTATATACTTCTAAATAAAGTATACATTAAATTCTTATATTTTTTCTATAATATATATAAGGATTTAATATATACTTATTTATTTTAATTTGTTGATTCACAGTGTCACCGGGAGATCACTGGACACGGTATTCCTCACAAAAATATAAACATTTCAACACAAAATACACAGAAATCTGTAAAAAAATCTGTAAAAAATAATCTAGGGAATTATTTCTCAGGTAAAATCTTTTCTGTGTATGTTTTTGTATCAAAATGTTTATATGTTTAAGGAATACAGTGTCCAGTGATCATTACATAAAATATTATAATGAGTGGGGTTTAACTGTTTGGATGACCTGACTTCCTTTTTACTCATAAGAAAGCCCAGAGGAGCGGTGGTTGGCGTCCCTTATTTTAAATTCTTAAAAGTGGCAACCCTACTAAAGGTCCATCTAAAAAATTGTGAATATCATTGAAAAGTTACTTTATTTTAGTAATTCAGTTCAAAATGTTCAACTCTCTATATATTATATAGATGTATGACACATAGAATAATCTATTTTTAGTGCTTATTTATTTTATTGCTGATTATTATGGCTCATAGTCAATGCAAACCCAAAAATCAGTGTTTTAGAAAATTTTAATATTATATAAGACCACTTGGTACTTTTGGCAGTGTGAGCAGTGTGCCAAGTCCTGCTGGAAAATGAAATCTGCATCTCCATAAAAGTTGGCCAAACCATTACTGATAATCATCAAATTTGAAAAATGAATTTTATTTGTAAATCAAGGCAGCAGAGTCTGGAGAACGAGTGGAGAGATAATAATAAACTTGATAATAATACATTATCAATATATTATCAATATGTATATATATATATATGTGTTCTATGTTGTAGTCTCTAAAAGCAACCATCATTTTCTAAGCTGTTTTATTTGCAATGAATCTATTTTGTTACCTGAAAATAAAACGCAATGTAAAATAATTGTACAAAGCAATTAATAAACAAAAAAACATCTATTAAATCAACCTTAAGTTAATGCATAATAACTAGTTTTAAGTTTTAAGTCTAATTAACTTAACGCAAAGGATCACCTTGAAATATTAAAGTAAATTCATCTTATCCAGGCTCACAGTGTGCTGTAGATTTCTAATACTGTAGATGTACAGTATAGTTATTAAAGCTCGCAATGTGACTGGGACAAAAAAGGAACACAAGGCCTCAGAGTGGCGTCAGCAAGCATCTTAAATGGAAACACCAAGGACAAGCGAGCCGAGCCGAGCCGAGGGAAAAACATGAGATCAGAAAGAAAAAAAAAATCAAATATATATATATATATATATATATATATATATATATATATACACACATATGAAGGCCAAGTCCCAATTAGGAATAATTGCAACTTGAAGGCCGGTTCTGATTGAGGCTCTCAGACAATATTAGCTTGTAATTTTAGATATTATATAACAGATGTTTTATTATTATTTTATTCTGATTGTTTTACACACATACAATACAAAGTTTGCAGCACTACTCATCTTCCCCAATAGATGGGAATGTTTGTTTTCTTTAGTACCAACAGTTTTGGCTGTGCAGAATTCAAAGGCCAGAAACTCTGTATTCACCTGTCATATATGTGTATGAGGTGTTAGTGTGTGTTGAGCTGGTGGTACAGTGAGTGGATAAGATACAGCAGTGATTAGCAGTGATTAGCATGGTGGTGGTGTATGAGGTGTTAGTGAGTGTTGAGCTGGTGGTACAGTGAGTGGATCAGATACTGCAGTGATTAGCAGTGATTAGCATGGTGGTGGTGTATGAGGTGTTAGTGTGTGTTGAGCTGGTGGTACAGTGAGTGGATCAGATACAGCAGTGATTAGCAGTGATTAGCATGGTGGTGGTGTATGAGGTGTTAGTGAGTGTTGAGCTGGTGGTACAGTGAGTGGATCAGATACAGCAGTGATTAGCAGTGATTAGCATGGTGGTGGTGTATGAGGTGTTAGTGAGTGTTGAGCTGGTGGTACAGTGAGTGGATCAGATACAGCAGTGATTAGCAGTGATTAGCATGGTGGTGGTGTATGAGGTGTTAGTGAGTGTTGAGCTGGTGGTACAGTGAGTGGATCAGATACAGCAGTGATTAGCAGTGATTAGCATGGTGGTGGTGTATGAGGTGTTAGTGAGTGTTGAGCTGGTGGTACAGTGAGTGGATCAGATACAGCAGTGATTAGCAGTGATTAGCATGGTGGTGGTGTATGAGGTGTTAGTGTGTGTTGAGCTGGTGGTACAGTGAGTGGATCAGATACAGCAGTGATTAGCAGTGATTAGCATGGTGGTGGTGTATGAGGTGTTAGTGAGTGTTGAGCTGGTGGTACAGTGAGTGGATCAGATACAGCAGTGATTAGCAGTGATTAGCATGGTGGTGGTGTATGAGGTGTTAGTGTGTGTTGAGCTGGTGGTACAGTGAGTGGATCAGATACAGCAGTGATTAGCAGTGATTAGCATGGTGGTGGTGTATGAGGTGTTAGCGTGTGTTGAGCTGGTGGTACAGTGAGTGGATCAGATACAGTAGTGATTAGCAGTGATTAGCATGGTGGTGGTGTATGAGGTGTTAGTGAGTGTTGAGCTGGTGGTACAGTGAGTGGATCAGATACAGCAGTGATTAGCAGTGATTAGCATGGTGGTGGTGTATGAGGTGTTAGTGTGTGTTGAGCTGGTGGTACAGTGAGTGGATCAGATACAGCAGTGATTAGCATGGTGGTGGTATATGAGGTGGAATTTTTTTTCCATTGACTTCCATTGAAAATTAATACGGTTTTATCTCTTTCCAGTAAAGTTTTGGAGTTACTGGTTTTTATTGGACAACGATGATATGTGCGGCAAACATGGAAACCATGGAGACCATTTATAGTCTGTGTTGTTTTATGATGTTTTCTGGTGTTTTCGGGTTTTCACTCAACACCTTCCTCTTTTTTTGCAGGAATCTTTCCTACTTCGCCAAGCAGCGCAGCCCGTCTGGGGTCATCCTCAGCTTGTGGGAGGCCCGGCACCAAGCCAGCGGCGACCTGGACTCTCTTGCCAGCGCTCTGGAGGAAATCAGCAAGATCCACACCAAAAGCTCGGCCAAGACGAGCCCGGACGAGACGGAGATGGAGCCTGACTTTAACCAGTGAGCCCCCGGGGCTGTGACCCAAAGCGGATGCAAACCTAATCACTGCATCGGTCTGCAGCTGACAACGAGAGCGCTGGACTCCTGGACCTCTGAGCTCTTCAGAGAAACAACAAACAATCGAGTAAAAGAGTAAAACACACCTGATTGGTGGTTTAAGTCCACAATCGGCTTAATGACGACGTAAAGGGAGGAGGGAACGTACTTAACCTACTTGGAGAAACTTGACACGTAAACTTGAAGCATAAAAAAAAGCAGCCAGAGCGAAGAGACATCCGTCAAGCGAAACTTTTCGTTTCGTTTAGTAGAAGCTTTTCCGCTTCCTCTGACCTTCTTCTTTATCAGTGGTTTGGTCGGTTGGTTGGTCAGTCAGTCAGTTGGCATTCTTGCTTTTCTAGCAGAGCTCTGTGTGTATGTGTGTGTGTGTGTAAGTGTGTAAGTCCAGCGTCTGGCAGCATGGACCGGACCTTTAAACGCTTCAGTGTGGTGACATTTACTTACTTACTTACTTGCGTACGTATATACTCTGGACTCTGGACTCCGGATTATGGACTTTGGACTCTCTGGTTTGTGGCTGGTTTTGGCACTACGAAGCGTTTAGAGGAAAGAGGTCACCTGGTCAATTGAAGCGGCGGCTCTACTTTTTAAAGAACGAAAGAAGAAAGAAGCGAAGGAAGGCTTTGGTTGTTGAGTGGGGATCTGTTCTTCACACACTGTGTTTTCTGCAGCCTGCTCTTACATTTATTTTCTGTTGATTTTCGTTTTCTTTTATTCCTCCGGTTGCTCCCTCAGCAGGGGGCCAGCCATTGTAAATGTCGTTGCTGGGACGCTGATGAATAAAATATGTCAAATGGTGTTTTATTATTATGAATTTGTGGTCGTTATCTTCAGATAGAGTTGCGTGAGGGCTTAGCGCTGACTCAGGATCGTGGCGGGGGGCCTCGCTGCCTCGCCGCCTCAGAGGGCCTCGTCAAAGACAACGGCACCAATGTGTTCCTGTTAGATAACAGCGACGGTTGCTGTGGTCGCCTCTGAACGGAGGACGTTGGCCCGGTGACTCAGCTACAGCGAGCTGCTTGACAGTACAGTAAAATCCTGTTATTTTTTTTGCAGTTCTTTTTTTTGTAAATCCCTCCTTTCCTCCAAACCGCCGTGTCGCCCTGTCAGAGCGCAGCACTAAGCCGAGCAGCCTCCGCCAGCGAGCTGAAAGCAGAAGGTAGCGGCGGTAGTGTCAGTCCTCCTCAAAAGAGGGTCAGTGCCTCAGAAAAA
Organism: Astyanax mexicanus; assembly: GCF_023375975.1. Classification (NCBI taxonomy): domain Eukaryota; kingdom Metazoa; phylum Chordata; class Actinopteri; order Characiformes; family Acestrorhamphidae; genus Astyanax; species Astyanax mexicanus. Next base: position 5,401,708 of record NC_064429.1, read on the forward strand.
AGCAGCTGTTAAAACACTGCCTTCTGTTCTTCCCGAAACGATACGGAAAAAGAAAAAGCCACCCTCCCCTCCGGAGAGACGACTAAAGACTAAAAATGAGAATAAAGCGCCTCTTATCGGCCACGACCAAACTCGTTGGCCACTGGCCGGGCCCCGGACACTCTGCAGAAACAAGGGGCAGCCGAGATGTAATTAACGTCCGAAGCAGAAGAAAGAGAGGCTGTCAGAAGTCCGGAGGGATGCGGTCGTTCCGAAAGTTATGCCCTTCCTTTCCAAATCATCTCCTTCATTAATCTGCTCCCTCAACAGGGGACCTCGCTTTTGGGGGCTCTAATAGCTCAGCCTCGGCTAAAGAGCAGCCGTGCCGTAGCCGCGGCCCCCCGCAGACCTGGCGCTAGCGGTCATTAGGAGTGAATGATTTCTGAGTTTGATTTTTAGCTCTTATGATTTAAATATTTTAAAGAATTTTACTACTAATAGACACAGTTTCCCCAGAGAGGGATTAAGCCTAGTCCTGAACTGCACAGCATTTTGAATGGAGATTCCTTATTGAAAAGAAAATATTCATTGAAAGGTCCAGCAGTTGGCCTCCATATCGTGACTGACCAATGAAAAACAAGTATCTCCAAAATGGCAACTTTTACAGGTGAGAAAAGAAAAGCTACTTAAAGGTCACATTCCATAATTTATTAATTCATTTTAAATGTCTAGCTGTGGCCTCTAGTATGAATAAAAGAAAATGTGAAAAAAAGTGCTCTGTTGATCTGGTATAATGCTGCTTTAGTCCAGTGGAGGAGTGGGTGAGGAGAAACGATAGGATTTCGGCTCTTGCTCATAAATATTAATACATGCAAACATATCACCTCTGATTGGCTAACAGCACTGCGAGGCAGCGAAACAAATAAAGACATTTTTGAAATAATAACAGTCTTAATAGCATGTCATTTATTACTTTACAACATGTGTAATGTCTAGTCTTAGAGACTCTGTAAAATGCCAAATCCACCGGATATCCTATGTTAACCTATTGGAGCTCTATTGTATTTCACAAAGAACAAGAAAATTGGATTTTAGCGGAAGGACACCTTCAATTTTCAATAGAAGTCAATTTTGACACAGTGTAAGGGATAGGTTGTGTTTTCAATATATGTAGTAAACTAAAAATTCACAAAAATGGAGATACTTGTTTTTCATTGGACAGCGTTGATCCATTTGAACGAATTCAAGTGAATATCCATTCAAAATGCTGTTTAGTTCAGGACTAGGTTTAGGATTAAACCATAATCCCTGCCTGGATTAGTTTTAACTGCCACAAAACATCTGAAATACAGTGGCTTGCAAAAAGTATTCATACCCTTTTGATTTTTACACATTTTGTCACCTTACAACCACAAACTTATATGTATTTCTTTTTTAGATTTTAAGTGATAGGCCAACAGACAATAGCTCATAATTCTCCATAGTATGATGCTGCCACCACCATGTTTCACAGTGAGGATGATGTGTTAAGGGTGATGAGCTGTGTTACTTTTTTCCAATGAAAACCAGCATCTCCATTTTTGTGGACTTTGAATTTACTACATAATTTCAATGAAGAAACTGTCTTTTACACTGTGTCCATATTTCTTCATGAATGGACAAATAGAAAGTCTTCAAAATTACCTAAAATAAACCCTTTTACATTGGCTTCTATTGAAAGTATCTCTCCGGTAAAGTTGATGTTTTGAAAGTACTTATTGATAGTTTTTATTGGACAGCGACGATATATATGCAGACGGGCCCAAAGTCATGGGATAGCAGTTTGAAAAAAAATGCTCACATTGATATAAGTTGTAAGGTGTTATCTTGTGAGTGAGGCTGAATATGGCAGGGAGACATGCATTACGGGAGTTGGAATGAGGTCTGATAGTGGGTGCCAGATGGATGGATCCAAGATCCATATTGTACCAGGAGTACATCATAGAAGGCTAATATTACCACCCACAGTGGACAGAGCAGTATAGTGGGTTGTATTGTACAGACAAAGGACGGATAGAAACTCATATTTCACATTTATACTTCTTTAGCTTACTTTGTCAAGGTACATATTGCTAATTCACAATTGAAAGTAAAAAAAAAGGAATAAAACACTTTACAGACTACAGAACTTCAACATGGCTTCAGATGTCTGCTGAGGGACTCTTAATAAGTGGTGTTATCCACTACTCACTCCATTCCTCTCACTGTATAACAATGAATATCATCAAACTGGATTAAACAGAGCTGCATACTCTATGTCTTTTCATTTGCAGTCCAGTTCACTGATTCCCAGTCTGAGGGACACACCTGCCTCACTATGTGAAGGGCTTGATACTGTTATTGAACAGGCATCCCTTGGACTGAGAATTGTGCACACTGCACTACTAGACAATGCTGCTAGACATCACCTCTGCAGCCCAAAGATATACATCGCTGGGAAAAAAAAATAAGAGACCACTTAAAAATGATGAGTTTCTTTGATTTTACCAAATTAAAAACCTCTGGAATATAATCAAGAGGAAGATGGATGATCACAAGCCATCAAACCACCAAACTGAACTGCTTAATTTTTTGCACCAGGAGTAAAGCAGCATAAAGTTATCCAAAAGCAGTGTGTAAGACTGGTGGAGGAGAACATGATGCCAAGATGCAGGAAAACTAAAGTGATTAAAAAACAGGGTTATTCCACCAAATATTGATTTCTGAACTCTGAAAACTTAAAAAATATGAACTTGTTTTCTTTGCATTATTTCTTTGCATCTTTTTTGCTATTTCAGATATTTCTCATTTTCTGCAAATACATGCTTTCAATGAGAAAACTGATTCAGAAACTAAAGTGGTCTCTTATTTTTTTTTCAGAGCTGTATTATCTGTGTCATCAAATATTACATTATGGTATACAATCTATGACAAGTATTCAAATAATAATGCACCAAGACGTTACTGATAGTTGGAATGCAATGAATCTTTAAATATGTGAATACACTTAATGATATATGTAATTGATTACAGTATTAATATGATATAAGGACATGATTATTAAGGAAAACTGAGCTGCAGTTAATATCCTGGATACCCACAGATGTTTGCCTATAGCTGGGCCTGTAGATCCTGCTCTACACTTATAGGTGGAAGCTGAAGCTGCCGAAGTTTCTATCGACCAGGCAAGACAACAAAGTGTTGCAATCTGGTGGCGACATTTCTGAAAAACCCTTGCTGTGTGTGGGTGACCATTATCCTGCTGAAAATGCTATCAGTTGGAAGTTGATGATTTATAATTGATGAAGGTTCATATTTTGCTGGCTGCAGGAATGATGAACCTGGATGGCTGGCTACTGTCAGCAACTAGTGGGAGGAGCCCCGTTAGAAGGATTCAGATAACAGCGTCATTGTATTTTCCTGCATTGACCATCACAGAATTTAAAGTTGCATTCAATTCAGAACCAGTCATTGTCTGAGGGCTCTAAGCAATGGATTGGACTGTCCAGTCCTGTTAGTGTCCCTCGTATTACTACTAGGGGTAACTGACTGTAGCATCCAATGGATGTCCAGATCATCACACCAGCAGGTGGGGCAGGAATAAATTTCTCACCACTAGGCTTCGATAGCCTTAACTTGACCATCATTGGATCCCAAACAGAAGCTGTTTTTTATGCTAAACACAGTGCAATTCTAATCCATAGCAGTCCAGGTTCTTTTTCACAACTTCACTCCAACCAAAGGTGACAGAGGCTAGATGATGACTGCACCTACAGTACAGGCCAAAAGTTTGTACACACCTTCTCTTTTTTAGTGCGTTTTCTTTATTTTCTTAACTATTTACATTGTAGATTCTCACTGAAGCATCAAAACTATGAATGAACACATGTGGAGTTTTATGTACTTAAAAAAAAAAGGTGAAACAACTGATTCACCTGATATATTCTAGTTTCTTCAAAATAGCCCCCCTTTGCTCTGATTACTGCTTTGCACACTCTTGGCATCATTCTCTCACTCTGTGCTCCAGCTCACCCCAAACCACCATCTGGATTGGGTTCAGGTCCAGTGACTGTGGAGGACAGCTAATTTTTTGTTAAGTACATAAAACTCCACATGTGTTCATTCATAGTTTTGATGCTTCAGTGAGAATCTACAATGTAAATAGTCATGAAAATTAAGAAAACGCATTGAAAAAGAGAAGGTGTGTCCAAACTTTTGACCTGTACCGTATATGTCATTCTTTAAGGGCAATGATGCAACACCTTTAAAAGTTAGTTATCTGGGCAAAACATTTTTGATTGCATTGTAGAGACATGTCTAGCAGTCAACGATCTCTCATCAAGAGGTACACTACCCAATGGAGCTTTTAAAAGGCTTTTTTAGGGAAGAGGGGGAACAAATGTATACCCTCTTGTGTCAAGACCCAGGGTCTAATCAGACCACATCTGTAATCATTTACATATCAAGATATGCAGTATGCAATATGGGCTGCATTGTTTTTTTTCTGTTTTGTCAATTAATATATACAGGGGTTAGACAATGCAACTGAAACAACTGGTTTTAGACCACAATAATTTATTGTGGTGACGGACAGTTCTGGTGGAAACAGGAGAGTTGAGGTGCACATTGAATTCTTTTCGTTTTATGTTTTTTGGATACAATCCGGGTTAGCACCCGAACATCCCTTTCAGACAGCTTCCTCTTACAGCGTCCACAGTTAATCCTGTTGGATGTGGTTGGTTCTTCTTGGTGGTATGCTGACATTACCCTGGATACCGTGGCTCTTGATGCATCACAAAGACTTGCTGTCTTGGTCACAGATGCTCCAGCAAGACGTGCACCAACAATTTGTCCTCTTTTGAACTCTGGTATGTCCCCAATAATGTTGTGTGCATTGCAATATTTAGAGCAGAACTGTGCTCTTACCCTGCTAATTGAACCTTCACACTCTGCTCTTACTGGTGCAATAATGTGCAATTAATGAAGATTGGCCACCAGGCTGCTCCAATTTAGCCATGGAACCTCCAGTTTCATTGTCAAACCCCTGTAAATATGTATCAGAAACCCTATCTAGTAACAGCGTCAGATCTGATAAATGTATCTGATAACATCTGAAATACTGGTTCATCTCAAAAAATTTGAATATCATTGAAAAGTTACTTTATCTCAGTAATTCAGTTCAAAATGTGAAACTCATATATTATATAGATGTATTAAACACAGAGTGATCTATTTTAAGCGATTATTTATTTTATTGTTGATAATTTTTTACGGCTTACAGCCAAGGAAAACCCAAATCCATCACTGACACATCACTGATTGTTTGTATCTTACATTGTTGAATCTTTTAAACCTGAATGAAAAAGACTACTCTAATGGCTGCTAATGTGTGAAGCGTGTGGAGCTTTTTCAGTTTAATCCACTTCTGTATTTTGTTTAAAATGCTATTGCTACAGTATTCATGCACAAGATGTTCTTTAAGATTATTAAACAGTATATTTCATAAGCTTTGTGTGTGTGTGAGGGCTAAAATGATTGACCAAAATATGCATTTCTATTATTTGCATCATTTCCTTTTCATGATATTAAAATGTAATGTATATCTGAGCTTATTGCACATTCGCATAAAAAATTAGATATTCATTTTTCTGACCATTTATGGGCCACGTTTTTATTTTATTAATTTTGATTTGTATTAAAGTGATTATTCAGAAAACAAAGTCATTCAGAGTGGGTTTGGTTTGTTTTAAAATGGTTTGATCTAAAGAAAACATTTAAGATTATTCACACTATTGATGAATTAAACCAGATCTTTGAAGGTCTAAAAAGGTCTAAAACGGTTTTAATTCTACTTACTACTAACATTCTCCCATAATTATCTAAACTTTCTACTTTTTACATTTTAAAAATAGCCTCTTTACTCGTTACTATTTCATTTCAGCTCGTTTTCATTCCGGTTTCTCTTCGTTCAATAAAACCCCTATCCAGATAAATCTCTCCATCCAGATAGAGTGAATCTGATTGTGATTGGATGTAGAGAAGTATAAACATATACCATTCCGACTCTTCCTATTGGTTTATACTGTGATCCATCACACATGCACTACCCCCCCCCCACCCCCCCCCCAAAATCCCGAAACACACACACTCCAGCAAGAACATAGCAGATGTATGTAGTCTAGTATGAAGATGATCCGTGCAGAGACTCAAGAGAACTCCAGACAAACTCCAGTCCAACTAAGCTTTAACTTTAATATATTTACTTTGTTCTGTATGCAAAATACATTCATTTTTAAGAAGCATACATGCAGCTGAAACAGGGAAACAGCCTAGTGCAAAATCCCAAATGATATTATCAACATTAACATTTTAATAATAGAACATTATTGTCATTATGGCTTTTAGAAAAAGGTGTTTTGGTGCACTATAGGACTTTGTGGTTCAGCCTAAGCTTTTTTTTTTAACATTAATGGCTTTTTTTTGGTTACCCTTATATTATTTCACTTTTATACTTTAAGTAGTTTTAAACCAGTGCTTTTAAACTTTTACTCAAAGAGTAAAAAGCTTGAGTTGATACTTTTTCAACTTCTACATGAGTATTTTTTTTAAATCCTGGTATCAATTCTTCTACCTACAGAGAAATTAATGGAGATACTTTTCACATCTTTGGTGACCTTTCACAAGAGGCAAAACTGGGTATACAGAGCTTTTTACACCAAACATGCTCTGAATGACTCTCAGATCTAAATCACAATTATTACAAATCCTTAATCTTTAAACCAAGAGTACAAGAAGTTCTTCTCCAAAATCCCAGAGCTGCATTCCGACGTCACATGGCTTATTCTCATGCCTTGTAAAACTGCTGTAAATGGTGAATGTTGAACAGTTGTTCAGATGGGGCGGAGTCATCCAAACAAGGTTTCAGATGCAAGCGACCACGACCAAGAGAAAAAGGAAGAATAGCAGGAGGATGAAGCTTTTTTTCCTTTTTTTCTAGTTAGGAACGCCCTTTGTTTTGGACCTGTATCTACACTTGGGGACGTTTTGGATGTTTCTGTACAGTAGACTTGCTGATGTATCTGCAGTCTTTTGGAAATAAATGTACAGTTGAACAATCACAAGTTGATTATGTTCTTTTCCAGCTGGTGATGTTACAGTTACGTTAGAAGTGCAATCAGTATGGCTCCATGTGGTCCAGAGGACTGAAGTGCTGCCACTATGATCGGGAGATTGATGATTCGAATCCCGGTCATGCAGCTTACCGTCAGCTGCCGGTGCCCTGAGAGAGTACAATTAGTCTTGCTTTTCCTGGGTGGGTACAGTTGATGGTGCTCTTTCCCCTCATCACTCATCACACAAAAAGGGTGATGTTGATCAGCACAAGGCTGCGTCTGTGAGCTGATGTATCAGAACTGAGTCGCTGCGCTTTCCTCCAATCGTTAGCGCTGTGATGCTACTCGGTAATGCTGCATCAGCAGCAGTTCAAAAAGAGGCGGAGTCTGACTTAACATGTGTCAGAGGAGGCGTGTGCTAGTCTTCACCCTCCTGGTGTTGGGGCATTACTAGTGATAGGGGGAGTCCCAATGAGTGGGATATGTGAGAGTGAATGTGTGAAACTTCCAAACACTTAAAAGAGATGTCTTTCCCACCAGCTCCTCCTCCCAAGAGGTTGCCAGACTGACAGAAAGGACCTTATCTTACACCCTATGCAAGGTGCGTTGTGATGCTCATTGCTATCCTGCTTACACCCAGCAAAAGTCTATTTCCATTCCCTGCACCTGCATCGTTTAAATAGTAATGTATGGAGTCAAAAAAGGGTCATAAAGATTTTGAGTTTGTAAAACAGAAGTCACAAATGTACTGAAACTTGTAACTGCGTTTAAACAACTGCATGCACAAAAATCCAAATCCACAAATTAACTGGAATGTGCAAACTTGAAACAGAAAATAATATTAATAATAATTCAAATGTACAAATGTGAAAAAAATATTTTAATTACATATAAATATACATTTTTTTATTTGTAAATCCAATCTCTTGAATGTGTGAATCAGTACTGCTCAAATGGCTTAAGCTGGGTCAGACCAAAAATCACATTGAATTTGTGAGGTTGTAAATGTGACAGTGGGTGTTTTTCACTGTGGCGCTAAAAATCCTCTCATTCACCTTCTCTGCTGCGTGTGCGAAGCTCCAGCTGCAGTTGCGAATTTTGACCCTGTTTTGACGCCTGATTGATGGACCAATAGGAAAGCTTTATACGGACCAATCAGATTACGGGGTTTGTTTAACCAATCAGAACAATGGGTGGGTCTCTGCAGGTCGGAGTACTGGGCGTGTCGAAAGGTGTGGGCGTGTCGAAAGTGTGGCCGCCATTTTGGAGTCGGCCACCATGCGCCCCCCAGTGGATCAATTTACACTGAGGAAGGAGTTTAATAAAGCAATAATATTCATAACTCTACCAATTTTTTACCCGATTTACACATTACAAATACGTGCTTTCATGCTGAAATACTTTATATTATGTTCTAATAATATGAATTAATTTTATACTTATGTACATAGATGCACACACTCACACACACACACACACACACACACATATATATATATATATATATATATATATATATATATATATATATATATTAATAAATTAATTAATTTATGTACTAATTAATATGCTATACCATATGTCTGTCTTTGATAAAGAGCATAATGTAAAGTATTTCAGCATGAAAGCACATATTTGTAATGTGTGACAGCGTCCTGTATCATTACTACATCTCTGCTGTTTGTAACAAACCAAACCGTGTGTAAATCGGGTAAAAATTGGTAGAGTTATGAATATCATCGGTTTATGAAACTCCTTCCTCAGTGTAAATTAATCCACTGGGGGGCGCATGGTGGCCGACTCCAAAATGGCGGCCACGCGGAACGTCAGCTCCAATAGACCAATAGAGGACCACCTTTCGACACGCCCAGTACTCTGAGCTGCAGAGACCCACCCATTGTTCCGGATAAAGCTTTCCTATTGGTCCATCAATCAGGCGTCAAAACAGGGTCAAAATTCGCAACTGCAGCTAGAGCTTCGCACACGCAGCAGAGAAGATGAATGAGAGGATTTTTAGCTCCACAGTGAAAAACACCCACTGTCACATTTACAACCTCACAAATTCCATGTGATTTTTGGTCTGACCCAGCTTAAGCCATTTGAGCAGTACTGATTCACACATTCAAGAGATTGGATTTACAAATAAAAAAATATATATTTATATATAATTAAAATATTTTTTCACATTTGTACATTTGAATTATTATTAATATTATTTTCTGTTTCAAGCTTGCACATTCCAGTTAATTTGTGGATTTGGATTTTCGTGCATGCAGTTGTTTAAACGCAGTTACAAGTTTCAGTACATTTGTGACTTCTGTTTTACAAACTCAAAATCTTTATGACCCTTTTTTGACTCCATAGTAATGGTGCAAAAAATGTAAACATCATAGAAAAGTTACTTTATTTTAGTAATTCAGTTCAAATTGTGAAACTCATATACTATATAGATGTATTAAACACAGAGTGATCTATTTTAAGCGTTTATTTCTTTCATTGTTGATGATTATGTCTTACTGCCAATAAAAACCCAAAAATCAGTGTCTCTTTTGGCAGTGTGGGCAGTCCTGCTGGAAAATGAAATCTGCATCTACATAAAAGTTGTCAGCAGTGTTACGTCTCCAGTCTCTCCTTTCACACTCCCGAACTCCATTTCCCATGAACCCACTGGTGATGACGTCACTGTCAGCCGCTCACCTTCACCCAATCGCGTCACGCTCCCTCGTTCAGACTCACCTGTGTTCTAAGTTGTTCCGGTTCATAGTAATTCTATGTTTTGTATATATAGGGTTCTGTTAGCATAGGTTCTGTTAGCATAGGTTCCTTGCAAGGTATTGCCGACTCATGTTGCGTACTGAGCAAGATTTTGTGGGAAAACAAAACTGCACTGACTTTAGACTTGATAATAAAACACAGTGGATCAACACCAGCAGATGACATGTCTCTTTATCCAAATCATCACTGATCATCAGTAAATTTTACATTTCTTTTGTAAATCAAGGGATCAGAGTCTGGAGGAAGAGTGGAGAGACATACAGTCCAAACTGCTCGAGGTCTAGTGTGAAGTTTGGATAAATCAGTGATGGTTTGGATAAAGAGAGACATGTCATCTGCTAGTGTTAGATTTTTACCAATTTAACCATCACATAACTGCTTAAACCATTTAAAAACAGCAGGGAGATACATTATATCAAAATTTATATTACTATCTATTAGCTATCTTGTGTTCTTTTGAGTAATTTGTGTCCAGAGTTGGTAAAAAACATCTACTGTGCATTGTCCCACATTGTGCATTTAGCCTTATTCACCAGCAGGTGGAACCAATACTCCTTCCTCCTGTTTGGTATGATCTTTTATTCCTTTATATCCCTTTATTATTTTTTTTTTCTTTATTTCATGTATCTTTCACACTTTATTTCCCATTCAGTTTGTGCCCTTTTTATTTATTGATGTACTGCAGCTGGTTCAGAGAATGTACTAGGGTAGAAATATATACTGTACATGGGAAAACAGATGAAAGAAGTCAGAACACAGGTGAGACTGATCTGCCAATCTGTTGCTGATTGGCTGGCTGAGACACATGACTGGGAAGTGCATTCTGGGAATTGAAGTTTGGGAAGGTGGAAAGTCTGTAGAGGAGTTGGAAGGTATGACAGTCAATAATATAATGTATTACAAACAATTTCCTTATTCATTAGTCTGACATATTCATTTAGTTTTTATTCGTTCACAAAAAGTGTAATAAATTTCACCATTGAGCTACACTTCCGGCCAGAAATATACACTTATAGTGAAAGAGCTACACTTCCTGACAGAAATATACACTCATGGTAAAAGAGCTACACTTCCGGACAGAAATATACACTTATAGTGAAAGAGCTACACTTCCGGACAGAAATATACACTTATAGTGAAAGAGCTACACTTCCGGCCAGAAATATACTCTTAAAGTGAACGAGCTACACTTCCGGGCAGAAATATACACTTATAGTGAAAGAGCTACACTTCCTGACAGAAATATACACTTATAGTGAAAGAGCTACACTTCCGGACAGAAATATACACTTATAGTGAAAGAGCTACACTTCCTGACAGAAATATACACTTATAGTGAAAGAGCTACACTTCCGGACAGAAATATACACTTATAGTGAAAGAGCTACACTTCCGGACAGAAATATACACTTATAGTGAAAGAGCTACACTTCCTGACAGAAATATACACTTATAGTGAAAGAGCTACACTTCCGGGCAGAAATATACTCTTATAGTGAAAGAGCTACACTTCCGGGCAGAAATATACACTTATGGTGAAAGAGCTACACTTCCGGGCAGAAATATACACTTATAGTGAAAGAGCTACACTTCCGGACAGAAATATACACTTATAGTGAAAGAGCTACACTTCCTGACAGAAATATACACTTATAGTGAAAGAGCTACACTTCCGGACAGAAATATACACTTATAGTGAAAGAGCTACACTTCCGGACAGAAATATACACTTATAGTGAAAGAGCTACACTTCCTGACAGAAATATACACTTATAGTGAAAGAGCTACACTTCCGGGCAGAAATATACTCTTATAGTGAAAGAGCTACACTTCCGGGCAGAAATATACACTTATGGTGAAAGAGCTACACTTCCGGGCAGAAATATACTCTTATAGTGAAAGAGCTACACTTCCGGGCAGAAATACACACTTATAGTGAAAGAGCTACACTTCCGGGCAGAAATACACACTTATAGTGAAAGAGCTACACTTCCGGACACAAATATACACTTATGGTGAAAGAGCTACACTTCCGGACAGAAATATACACTTATAGTGAAAGAGCTACACTTCCGGGCAGAAATATACTCTTATGGTGAAAGAGCTACACTTCCGGCCAGAAATATACTCTTATGGTGAAAGAGCTACACTTCCGGGCAGAAATATACTCTTATGGTGAAAGAGCTACACTTCCGGACAGAAATATACACTTATAGTGAAAGAGCTACACTTCCGGGCAGAAATATACACTTATAGTGAAAGAGCTACACTTCCGGGCAGAAATATACACTTATGGTGAAAGAGCTACACTTCCGGGCAGAAATATACTCTTATGGTGAAAGAGCTACACTTCCGGACAGAAATATACACTTATAGTGAAAGAGCTACACTTCCTGACAGAAATATACACTTATAGTGAAAGAGCTACACTTCCGGACAGAAATATATACACTTATAGTGAAAGAGCTACACTTCCTGACAGAAATATACACTTATAGTGAAAGAGCTACACTTCCGGACACAAATATACACTTATAGTGAAAGAGCTACACTTCCGGGCAGAAATATACACTTATGGTGAAAGAGCTACACTTCCGGGCAGAAATATACACTTATAGTGAAAGAGCTACACTTCCTGACAGAAATATACACTTATAGTGAAAGAGCTACACTTCCTGACAGAAATATACACTTATAGTGAAAGAGCTACACTTCCGGACACAAATATACACTTATAGTGAAAGAGCTACACTTCCGGGCAGAAATATACACTTATGGTGAAAGAGCTACACTTCCGGGCAGAAATATACTCTTATGGTGAAAGAGCTACACTTCCTGACAGAAATATACACTTATAGTGAAAGAGCTACACTTCCGGGCAGAAATATACACTTATAGTGAAAGAGCTACACTTCCGGACAGAAATATATACACTTATAGTGAAAGAGCTACACTTCCTGACAGAAATATACACTTATAGTGAAAGAGCTACACTTCCGGACACAAATATACACTTATAGTGAAAGAGCTACACTTCCTGACAGAAATATACACTTATAGTGAAAGAGCTACACTTCCGGACAGAAATATACACTTATAGTGAAAGAGCTACACTTCCGGACACAAATATACACTTATAGTGAAAGAGCTACACTTCCTGACAGAAATATACACTTATAGTGAAAGAGCTACACTTCCGGACAGAAATATACACTTATAGTGAAAGAGCTACACTTCGTGACAGAAATATACACTTATAGTGAAAGAGCTACACTTCCGGACAGAAATATACACTTATGGTGAAAGAGCTACACTTCCTGACACAACAGATATACTTTCGGTCTTAACAGAGTTGAAATGTAATGAAGCTTCACTTCTGAAGATGAGTCATGGTGACTCATGGTGAGACTCTTGTGTCAGATGCTTGGTTTGTCTGGTAAAGGACTTTGCGGCGACATATTGCAGTATTATGCTGAGGGGTTACCGAAGGACAGATTTCTTCTGCAAATTCTCTTCACCTCAGACTTTATTGACACAAAGCTTTATAAACTTTATCACCTTCAGAAATCCCCACATGGCTCCTCACCAGCCACTGGCATTAGCAGAGGCAGCAGCAGACTGGAGAAGGGGGGTGATGAATGGGAGGCTTCAGGCAGTGGCTGTTCTTTATGGACCGGGTTCTGAACCTGTAGTCAACTTTTGAAGGCCACATGCTGCCCCAGTTAATGTTTAGAGTGTAGTGTTTAATATGACAGTCTGTATTATGTAGCTTATTTAGATTAGGATGCTATATTATTGACCAAATGGCTGTGCATGGGTTTGATAAGCTATGGGGTTGTTAAGTGGGACGCCATGCGTGACATTTTAGCCATTTCCAGGTCCAAATACTGCTTAGTCAACAATAAACAAGCATGGCGGAGCCTGTGAACCTGTTTAAAATAACCTCTTTCTTTAGTGAGGCACCATTGAGGGTTTAAAAAGGTCTAAACTCTTTCAATGCAAATAGAGTACTAAGTGTAGCTGTTCTCTCAGGTGGTGTATTTAGGGGTAGAGTCCAGGCGTCCATGAAAAAGACGATTCACGAGGTTGAGGTGAGTCAGATGTTAAGAGTAAGTTAGCTTAGCTTAGCTAACCTTAATAAACCCGCTCTGTTGCCACTAGCTAAATAGCTAGCTAATATAGAAGTATTGTTAGGCTACTACTATGGTCACAGCACTGGTAAGGTCTTGTAGAAGTGAGGGTTAAATTATATTTTTAATACAGGTGCATGTTGAGGGTCAGTCAGTGAGGGACAACAGCAATTTCACGGAGAATGGGTGTTTGCAAATTTGTAAGACATACACATACTTTCAGTATCTTGTTCATATTTTTCCGGAACTGGGATGGGATGTGTTCCAAAATGCAAAACAGTTTTAGCCTTTGAATAGGCCACTCCACATGTATCCTTGCACTAGAGATAAGTCTGTTATAGTTCACTTCCTCCTGTGTAAACTGGAAATATTGACCAGGAAAGACGGGGTGTTCAGAAAAACTCCCTCTGGCAAAATGTCCTGAATTGTGAAGCCCTTGTCTGCAATAACCATGTCACCTGGTTGTAGATGTTGGAGAAGTCCACTGTGGGCTGTTATCGACTTGTCTGAGGTACTCCCACCGTACAGGTTACTGGCAAAAGTAATCACACCATTGGGAGCCACACCAATTAAAGCCTTCAGCGTTGTCTTTCTGGCAGCGACGTCTGATGCTTGGCTATGGAGGGGATGTTTTCTAGTAGACCGACATACAACATGTCATACAGAGCACAGATGATGGTGGTAAAGATGTTAGTAACTGTTGCTGTGCTTCAATGAAACCTTGTTGCGAGGTCTACGTGGCCACAATTCAATTTAAGCTTCATTAAAGTATCAATAAGTGGCAGAATTTGGACAGTCCAATCAGAACGATGCTGTAGCTCAAATCTAGAAAAAATAAAACGCTTCCAAAAAAGTATTGTGGCTGCATCAGGTAATCCAGTGTAGTATTGGACTTTGTCAGGATGGGAGGAAATCTGACTGAAGGAAAAGGTTTGCTTTTGTTTCTCCATCTGTTAATTTCTTGTTCTCTTCTCTAAGCCTTTCATTCTCAACCTCAAGTTGTAGGGGTCTGTGTGGTTGCAATGTCAGCTGTGTGTACTGTGTCTGTTCCATCCTCACTGGCAGAGACCATTTACTTCTTCAGCATATTGGGTTTGCTGGGGTGATCAGGAAAAATATAATTAATCATTAGTCACAGATTACTTGGGTTCCTCCAATAAAGTGCTAAAGAAATAAATAATAAATAAATAATAAATTATATAATAATGTGATAATAGATTACAGTGCAAAACATATGGTAAGTGTGTCGTAGTAATAAACTAATGTAAACTGGCTAAACAGTAATGTACATGCATAGTGAAAAATGGTAAATACATAGGGTGACCATATTTTCATTTGGGTAAACCATGACACTTTTTTGGGGGGGGGGGGGGCAGGGGTCGCTAAATGACATCAACACCTAATTTGCATAATACATGTTTTTGAAGCTGTAAATGATTAAGGTTGTGGGAGTGAAAACAGTGTGTAAAAAACATCCTAAATATGTTAGAAATGAACAACATCTGTTGCTTTTTAAATAGGTCGTCGCTTTTTTACAGTAACTTCATTTTTACGTGAATTACATAAATGAGTTTTTTCTGCCTTGTTCTTTAATGTTATTATAAGAGCAGCAGTATAGCCAGAAGTGTTAATTTACGTTTTTTTTTTAGGGTTTTTGTTTGTTTTATTTTATTATTTTATTTACGTTTTCTGTATTTTTAAAGCTATCATAGACAAATTGTTCAATGGTTCCATAGATATTTAGCTTTTTACAAAGAGGCAGACACTGTGGAGGAGGTGAGTGACAGGCTGTGTGGTGAATGTGGTGAGAGATTGACTGAGACTGTGTGAGTTAAATTCAATATTTTTTTCGTGTCACACTGAAGACAGTTATATTTACATCCTGATCTGTATATACGGGGCGGGGTCAGTCAGCGGCGGCTGTGAGCGCGGTGTTGGTGGAGCGGTGTGTAAGTGTTGTGGGCGGGGCTCATGGCAGGAGCCGCTGCAGAGTGTTCATCTCAGAGTCGCCAAAAGTCTCCAATAACACCACAAAAACTCGCTAGATTTGTTGCTTTAGGGCCTGAACATTGGCTAAATATAGCGACGAAGTCGCAGCGCTGTGCCCTAGTGCCTGTAAATTTAATGGTCCAATGAAGGTAGTTTAAAAAACAGGACATTTCCTTACCTTTTTGAAAAAAAAACCCGGAACGTGAAATACGGAGACAAAAAAAAAAAAATACAAGAGACATTGTATCAAATCTATAGGTAGCATAAATCAATCATATCGAAAAAGGGACTTTTTTCTCTGGGGTTGCTAGCGTTAGCTATCTTGTTTGTGCCCTCATGATACCAAAGACACACCGACACGCCCTAAATCTAGATTCACAATACACAGTTGACTGGTGCACTATATAGATCACTAAAATAGGGTCCTTGGACTCTCAATGGTTACAATCCTGGATTATTGATTTCATAGTGGTAAGTTTGATACCCAGGTCCAATAAGCCCAGAGAGTCCAAAGTGGATACAGTGGTAGGTTGTACAGTGCCAGGCCAAAAAAGGTCACTACCTGGATTTAACTAAGAAAATATGTAAGAGCCTCCCAGTAAATAATTCCTGCACTGGTGATTATATTTTTTTATCTGATGCTGATGAACCCTAACTGATGCAGGGAGTAGCTTCTTATATGTTAAACAATATTGTGGAAAGACACATTTTGTGGTTGTGTAAAAGATGTTTATCAACCATTAAAAGCAGGTTAAGAATTGTCCAACACATTATTTAAAAAACTGGAAAGACAGTAGGGGAAGGAATGAGGTCAGAAAAATAATCTTAAATGATCGAGATCATCAATCACTTAAACGTTTGGCAAAATAAATATATTATATTATATTCACAGTTCTGTAAACAATTAAGAGACCACTTCAGTTTCTGAATCAGTTTCTCTGATTTTGCTATTTATAGGTTTATGTTTGAGTAAAGTAAACATTGTTGTTTTATTCTATAAACTACAGACACATTTCTACAGTTTCTATAGACTACAAACATTTCTCCCAAATTCCTAATTTAAAGTTTTAAGAGTTCAGAAATCAATATTTGGTGGAATAACCGTGTTTTTTTTTCATGCATCTTGGCATCATGTTCTCCTCCACCAGTCTTACACACTGCTTTTGGGTAACTTTATGCTGCTTTACTCCTGGTGCAAAACTTCAAGCAGTTCAGTTTGGTTTGATGACTTGTGATCATCCATCTTCCTCTTGATTATATTCCAGAGGTTTTCAATTTGATAAAATATAACAAACTCATCATTTTAAGTGAATTCTTATTTTTTTTGTATATACAGTATATACAGTATAGTGAAGTATAAGTGGTGTCTACAATACTGCTGGTGATTTTTAAGAACATCTGTTTAGAATAACTTTAGCACTGTGACCAGACATTCCTCAACAACCAGTTACATTCCACTGACGCCTCTGTCAAGAGCTATGGCTAAGTGTACATTTAGTCCTGGTGAACGTCCACTGTCATCACATGTGCATGTCTTTTCAGAAATCTGTCCAAAACATGGGTTGAATGGAAGCATGCAAATCCTTCAAAACTGTGAATTGGCAAATCCAAAAATACAGATACACTATAAAATAATGATTACTTTGAGCAAAAAAAAAAAAAAAAAAAAAACAGAATCCTCAGGTATTCAGCAGTGCTGTACTTTTACTCTCATTTTAAAATCATTGCATTTTGCATTTTTTGACGATGTTTCTTGCATTATGTTGACTTTCTTCTTTACAAACGTCTAATACTTATAAAAACCTCTGCTATCCTACTAACTATCCATCTCTAACCTCCATTAACCTGCTAGCCTCCGCTTGCCTACTAGCTAACCTCCGCTAGCCTTCATTAACCTCTGCTAGTCTCTTCTATTCTCAACAAGCCTACTATTAATTCGCCATTAGCCTACTAGCTAACCTCTGCTAGCCTCCGCTATCCTCTGCCAGCCTACTAGCTATCCTCCGCTAGCCTCCGTTAACCTCTGCTAGACTCTGTTTACCTCTGGTATCCTTCACTAGCCTACTAGCTAACCTCTGCTAGCCTCTGCTATCCTCTGCTGGCCTATAAGCTAACCTCCACTAGCCTCTGCCATCTTCCACTAGCCCACTATCCTAGCTAGTAAGCTAGTGGAGGAAAGCAGAGGCTAGTGGCGGTTAGCTAGTAGGCTAGTGGAGGATAGCGGAGGACCGTTAACCTCCGCTATCCTTCACTAGCCTACTAGCTAACCCCCACTAGCCTCTGCTATCCTCCACTAGCTTACTAGCTAATCTCCACTAGCCTACTATCTGGCCTCCGGTAGCCTAGTATCAAGCCTCTGCTAGCCTCTGGGTTGACTCCCCTGCCCTATTAGTATTATCACTAGCTAATGCTAGCTTTAGGGCTTATATCTTATTAGCTATAGTTAAGTCATGTATGTAATTAAACTATTTGGCCCTCTGTGTTGTAACGCTTCTGTAATCTTAGTTTTATCATTTGGTCTGTTTAAACAGGCAATAAGCGGCAGTTAGCAGCAGCGCTAGCCAAAGCTATCAGTGCTTAGCGCTAGTAATTGCTGCCCGATAGCGCTACACTGAGGAACCTTGAGTGTTCTGGGAACCCGGGGTGCTATTAGCTATTGGTGCATCTCATGTAGCTTGTTTAAACACTGTAAACATGCAGAATACAGTCCGACATACTTACCTCTGAATGCACAAGAGCTAGCGCTGCGATTACTGGCTAATGCTAGTGGCTTTAGTGGCCTTAATACCTGACTGGTAGAATTCATACATAAAGCGTAACGGATTATATTGCAAAAAAATGTAAACTTTTTAGTCTAAATAAATCAAAATGTACTTAGTAAAAATGTGCAAGTAAAATAAAAACTATATAAAGTAGTGCGCATACCATACCTAGCTTTAGTTTGAGTAAAGCAGGTAGTTTCACACTTTTCTGTGAACATTTTTGAGTCTGATATTTACTGATATTCTTTGGTTTGAAACATCATATAAATATGTTTGAAGCACTAAAGGTAAATAATAAAATAATATTGGTTGGGGAAAGAGATCTTTTTCACTTTTTTAGGTGTTTTTCTCAATGGGTTTCTTGTAGATTTAGCTATACCGCACTGGGATGTCATTGCAAGTTTTAGAAAGAGTAAGCTCCGCCCTTTCTAACCATATATGGATTATGTTTACGTGTGAAGGCATTCCTAAGTAATTAAGCTGAGAACACAAGGTGCGATTTTGGACGGAAAATCCGTCCGTAGGGTTCTAAGGGTTAACTGAAAGAAAGATGTTAAACTAGGTTTAAAAGTGTTAAAACTGTGTTAAACTGTTTGCTGTTGATGGACTGATTTCGCTGAATAACAGTGAACACTGCAGTTGAACTTGAATGGCCTGTTAAATGGCACTGATAGACTGAACATTAACTAAACATTTGACAATAAACATTCTGTGCGGATTTCCTGTGGTAAGATTTCAGCAGTGACTCATTCATAAGTTCACATCTTTCTCTCTGAGCTTCCGGCGAGTGCTGCAATAAATCAGCCTGCAGAGTTACGACTGCATTAACACACCGGTACAGTAGTGCCAGTCATAGCCGGGCCTGAACTGAGATAGGGAGCAGATAAAGCACTCTGATGTTTAAATCTGTTACAGTTCAGCATGAATACAGGCTTTAACATCATACTGCAATAATCAAAACCATTAACATCAACACAGGTCTTAAAACTGCTCAGAATTAATGAATTAAAAGTAGTGCAAAGTGGTGCAAAGTGATTTCCTGTGGTTCTTCTTACGTCAGTCTATGTCATTTTCAGTGCGTGGGCACACATTAACACTTAGTCATACAGTACTTGACAATGTTGCTTGAAAGTGTGTTTTCCCTTTAAGGTTTTCTCTAGAGTATATTTCTTAAATATGATGTTCGA
Organism: Astyanax mexicanus; assembly: GCF_023375975.1. Lineage (NCBI taxonomy): Eukaryota > Metazoa > Chordata > Actinopteri > Characiformes > Acestrorhamphidae > Astyanax > Astyanax mexicanus. The sequence goes on from NC_064429.1 coordinate 5,421,660, forward strand.
TGTTCATAATTTTTTGGATTTAGTGGATTTAGGCCCCTCTCTGGTGGGAATGGGTAATTGCATCAAGCATGCGAAAGAATCATTTTTTTAACTGGACGGGTGTGATGCGGTCTCCTTTCAGAACAGATTAATCCGATTCCAGGTTATGGTCAGTCAAAGAGAAAGAGAGCGCGCTCAGTCAGAAATTTCACGTCAACTACACACTTTGGTTTTACTATGGGTGAATGAGCCCTTCTGAAGTCTCCATTGCTCTACCAGCCAAGAAAACAGGCCAAAGAGATGATAAGCGGCGAGAGTGTAAAGTTGTAGCGCAGAAAACGAGCCAAAGAGTTGATAAGCGGCGAGTGTGTAAAGTTGTAGCGCAGAAAACGAGCCAAAGAGTTGATAAGCGGCGAGAGTGTACAGTTGTAGCGCAGAAAATGAGCCAAATAGTCGATAAGTGGTAAAAGTGTATAGTTGTAGTGCAGAAAACGAGCCAAACAGTTAATAAGCGGCGAGAGTGTACAGTTGTAGCGCAGAAAATGTACCAAACAGTTAATAAGCGGTGAGAGTGTGCACTTGTATTGCAAAATACGGACCAAAGAGTTGATAAGCTGTGAGAGTGTACAGTTGTAGCGCAGAAAACAAGCCAAAGAGTTGATGAGTGGCGAGTGTGTACAGTTGTAGTGCAAAAAACAAGCCAAAGAGTTGATAAGTTGCCAGAGTGTGCAGTTGTATTGCAGAAAACGAACCAAAGACATGCTCAGATGCAGCAAAACAGGTCTAAACCATGAAACTACAATTTACATTTATGACATTTAGCTGAAGCTCTTATCCAGAGAGATTTATAAGGTTATTTTTATTACAGAAATAGGCCAATGCAGTGTTGGGAGTCTTGCCCAAGGACTCTTATTGGTGTATCGCAGTATTCTGTAGTCACCCAGACCGGTAATTGAACCCCAGTCTCACACATGATGTTTTTGCTCACTGGTAGGTAGTGGTGTTTTCAATGTTCTCTAAAGGTAGACTCATGAACATTAACATTAGCTATTGTATGAAAGGCCTTCAGTTGCTTAGAAGATACTTTGGGATCCTTTGTGATCTCACTGACTATTACAGTCGCTGACTATTGCTTTGCTCTTTCCATGATCTTTGTTGGTGGGCCTTTTCTGGGAAGGGAAATAATGAATTTATGTGAATTGGGGATGGGGTTAAGTTTTCATGCTGGAATGCAGGTTTTTACTTTTTCCAAACACGATGCTTACTGTTAAAAACAAAAGCTCTTTGGGCTATTACAATACACGCTGCATCCGCAAAGCCACCAGCATTGTGGACGAGCCCACCCATCCCTCACACGGACTCTTCGCTCTGATGCTGTTCGGCAGAAGATGCAGGAGCATCCTAGCCTCTACTACTAGACTCTGCAACAGCTTCATCCACCAGGCAGTCAGACTTCTCAACACACAGAGACAGAGCTGAACCCCACCCCACCCACCACACACCCAACACACTCACACAAAACTGAACTGAACCCCCCCCCCCCTTACACACAAAGACTGAACTTCACCCACACCCACACACACACTCAGCACACAGAGACTGACATGTGTTTATTTCTATCAGCAATATTTGCTGCTACTCTCAAAAACTATAAACTCTACCTCAGTAACTGCTGTGATTATATATGTTCTATATGTTACAGTATGTTACACATCTCTGCACCTTATACTCACTATACACTTTATTATACCGTATCGGTACTGCACTATCCTGTCTTGTAAATTGTCTTGTCTTTTTATTTTATTGTATTTATTGTTATGTAGTGTTATAGTTTTATGTTGCACTTTTGTCACTCCTGCACTCCTGCACTTTTTGTCTATAGCTTGTTGTTTCATGTTGCATCATGGTTCCGGAGGAATGTTCAGTGTTTTCAGGGTTTTCTGAAGGTGGACAAACGTAACATTAACAAACATTAATGTATGAAAGGCCTTCAGTTGCTTAGAAGTTACTTTGGAATTCTTTGTGAACTTACTGACTATTGCTTTGCTCTTGCCATGATCTTTGTTAGTAGGCCTTTTCTGGTGAGGAAAATAATGATTTTTTTGTGAATTGGTGATGGTGATTTAGCAAACTGCAATTGGGCAGCAACACTATCAATTAATATTTAATGTTTTCAGTGTTTTGTGAAGGTGGGATCATGAACTTTAACATTAGCAACTGTTATAAAGAACTTCAGTTGCTTAGAGGTTACTTTGGGATCCTTTGTGATCTCACTGATTATTACAGTCACTGACTATTGCTTTGCTCTGGCTATGATCTTTGTTGGTGATTCTTTTTTTGGGGAGGGAAATAATACATTTATGTGGATTGGTGATGTCTAAAATCTTTACAAATAGTTTTGTAACCCATTCCACTCTGATTAACATTAATAAATCTGAGCTTAAAAACTTCTGAGCTTTTTAGAAATCTATAAACATACAGTATGTTGTAAGGATAATGATAATTATAAAAAATAAATAATAAGGTTTGAAGTTTTTGCCTCTGTGTTTGTTTTTAGTTATCCTTATCTATCTTTAGGACAAATTTAAGTAAAAGTCAGTTCTCAGACATTCACGATAGCTAATGTTTTTTTCCTCTGGTTCTCTGGTCCCAGTCGCTCCTGTGTCTTCTGATAAGGCCAGCGGGTGAAGGGAGGGGTAATCCCAGATAAGAGCACGTGTGGACTTTGCTTCTAAAATTTCACCAAACAAGAAGAAAAGTCTTGGCCGACTTCCTCTCAGAAGCGCCGATTCAAATATTGACTCTTTCTTCATTCTGCCGGTCTTTCACATCCATTTCATATCCCAATAAATGTTCTATTTTCCATTAACAGGCGCCCCACTCTCTTTTGTCTTCCCTGCTTTCATCACACAGGGCTGTGTTTGAACAAGCAATCAGTTTAAGCAGTTTACAGCACGGCTGAACTATGTGATTACGGCATGTGTGCTACACTTTAAATGTCATTATTGTCACAAAAAAAAGCAAAAAGCTTCTAGCCTCTGGCTCTATTACCCAAATATAGTCACATTCCACTGTTTAGCCCAGTGCTGGGAGGTTTATAATTTAATTGTCATTTACTCAACAAATAATAACAACAAAATAATCTGCAGTTGTTTTAAAAAATAATGCTAACAGCTCAGCAACAAGTCTAGACGTTTCTGCATCCACACATATTAAAAAAGCTTTTAACTGGCATTTTGCTGCAGGATAAAGCTTGTCCACACACATCAATGGTGGACAATTAGGGCTGATTTTTAATGTAAATAAATATAATTATATACAGTTTAATCCTGCCTTTTAATTTTTGTACATTATGCCGAGTAGGAAAGGTTATTCCTGTTACAGAGGTGGGTCAATGCAGTGTTAGGAGTCTTGCCCAAGGGCTCTTATTGGTGTAGCACAGCATTCTGTAATCACCCAGACCAGGAATTAAACCCTAGACTCCCACATGATGTAGTAGCTACAGGCTAAGGGTGGTGTTATCCACTGCGCCACACCGACCACATATACGAGAATAGTAACAAACAGCACCATTTAGGGCCGTGATAAATGAAAAAGTGTTTATTTTACATTTATTAATAAGAGAGATTATTGTGTGCAGAATTATAAAAACAAAAAATTAATTTAGATTTTAAAAAATAATAATAATAATAATAAGTTTATATTAAACACGGTTCAAAAATAATAAGTCTACACTCTCCATTACCACATTTTGGAAATTGCAATAAAATAGTAATTTCATTCAAATTCTCATTAACTTGATAATCAACAAAATAATAGGCAGATTTATCAATTGTATCAATAATCATTCGTCTCTCAGTCCTGCAGTCAGTGTAATTAGCCCTTCTTTCTTTTGTATGTCTTTGTTTTTTCCTCAGAGTCTCACTCTGCAGGTCAGAGTGTGTTAAATGGGGGCGTGGCACGGATCACATGAATCACCTAGGAGTGAAATTCCTCTTGTGCTTGGCAAGTATGCCATTTGAGGAAGATCTGGATCTCCGCCTACCTTCCTGTGAAGTGACAGCAGCTGCAGACAGCCGTCCAGCGGTCAGGATATCACTGCAGAGCAGGCAACTGTTCGCCTGATAACATTTAAAAAATGACAAGAAACCACGAGTGAGTGTCTGCTGGTAATAAACTGGAAAATAATATTTAAAAAAAAAAAGTTTGGCTTAAAACGCCTCATATCTGAAGCATGAGTCATTAGGATAATGCTAGTCCCAACTAGCACAAATCATTCTTATAAAATAAAAGAGCACTTCATTTTCTGAATCAGTTTCTCTGATTTTGCTATTTATAGGTTTATGTTTGAGTAAAGTAAACATTGCTATTGTATTCAATAAACTACAGACAACATTTCTCCCAAATTCCAAATAAAAATATTGTCATTTAGAGCATTTATTTGCAGAAAATTAGAAATGGCTGAAATAACAAAAAAGATGCAGAGCTTTCAGACCTCAAATAATGCAAAGAAAACAAGTTGAAATTCATACAGAAACAACAACAATACTAAAGTTTTATCGAGAAAGAGCTCAGAATCAATATTTGGTAGAATAGCCCACATTTTTAATGACAGCTTTCATGTGTTCATGTTTCAGCATGCTCTCCACCAGTCTTTCACACTGCTTTTGAATAACTTTATGCTTTAGGTCACAAGCCATCAAGCAAAGCTAAACAGCTTGAATTTTTGTGCAAGGAGTGGAATAAAGTCACCCAAAAGAAGTGTGAAAGACTTGTGGAGAGCATGACAAGATGCATGAAAGCTGTGAATAAATATAAGGGTATTTCCATCAAATATTGATTTCTGAACTCGTAAAACATTAGCATTGTTGTTTCTAGATAATTACGAATATGTTTTCTTTGCATTATTTAAGGTTTGAAAGCACTTTTTTTATATTTTGACCATTTCTCATTTTCTGCAAGTAAATGCTCTAATTGACAATATTTGTGTTTGCAACTTAGGAGAAATGTTGTCAGTGGTTTATAAACCAATCAGAGAAACTGATCATTTTGAAGTGGTCTCTTATTTTTTTTCAGAGCTGTATACGCATTATCAGAATACTGTGTGTTTTGACTTCCCAACTTAAAAAAAATGAACAATTGACTATCATATTTATGAGATATCAGACTAAACAGAAATCATATTTTCCAGCTTAATCACTGCATGCGACCATCTAAATGTCTATCTGGTTACTCTAGAGTTGCAGTCCAGTAAAGTGCCTCGTTTTAAATGTCAGGACCTTTGTGCTTGTTAATGGTATAAAAAAAGCTATTTCTTTACATGGTAAACTCTATGCCCCTATCGCTTGCATTGTAAGGCTGTTGGGAGCATCAGTTAATAGTGCTGTATTTGGAAAAGCTGGGGTTGGATAGAGGTGAGCTATTCTACAAAAGTTTATTATTAAAACTTATTATCATGTTTCACTACAACCCAAAGTACATTTCACACCGGATTTCTCCTTTAATGTTTAACTTTCATTAAAACACTGTGTTTTAATACATTGTTTAAGAACAAAGAAAATATTACATATATAAAAGTATGTTACCTTTTAAGACAAAGCTCAAATAAAAAAAAAAAAACTAATTATACAAACAATATATAATATGCTAGTCAAGAGCTGGTTTACCAGTTAGCTTAAGGGTAACTAAACCTCCGGATTTTTGCTGACTCCATCCTCAGTGCAAATTGTAAAAAATGCTTAAAAAAATGGGAGGATTAGTTTGGGAGGAGCACTGGGTGATGTATGGGTTTAGGGGCAGGGCAGGAGGGAGATTGGTTGGGCTGAGCATCGTGCCTCTGTTAACCATAGCGAGACGCAGATGGTTGGACCTCACTAAGGGGCGGTACTTTGGTTAGCTAATTTGCATATTGTGAGTGTTTGTGTACCAAAGTACATGGAAACATCAACCTCACCTATATCACCATTTACCTTTTACATTATTTTAGCTATTATTAAAAAAAAAAAAAAATGTTGGTCCTTCAATTATATGGTAATAAAGTAGTGAATCATTAAAATTTATTTTTATTTTTTTTTATATATATAAAAAAGGTAAATTATCTTGATTAAACTATTACCTGTTAGAGGTTAGAAACACTATTGCACTAAATATTGATTGAATAATTAGCAATGTAGTAAGAAATTAAATATTCACGCTGCTCGCTTTTTGTTTAATTCTTACGTCTATGCGTCTTTTGCATAATTAAACATGCAAACTGACCTGTGAAGACCATTTCTGTTCCTGACAAATTAACATAACAGGAGGGTTATGTTGGGTTTTGGCTTGATGACCAGCTTTCCAACCAATTTAACCATCAAAGAACAGCTTAGTGCAGGGGTGTCCAAACTTTTTTGTTGGGGGCCAGAAGGAGAAATATATTTGAAGTCACGGGCCACACTCCGTAATAAAACATATAATGAAATATACCATTTTAAATAATAAATATTCCTGATTTCTTTCATTTACACACCATTTTACTTGACTTACTATCTTTATCTATCTTTGACAGTGTTGTGTAAACTAAGATTTTTTTTAATTTAAACTGCGCTAGAAATGTGCACCCTCTCCACTTTTAGACACTTTGGCCCATTTTTCTGCGCTAGAAATGCGCACTCTCTCTGCTTTTAGACTCTTTGACCGTTTTTCTGAGCTAGAAATGTACACTCTCTCCGCTTTTAGACTCTTTAACCGTTTTTCTGCGCTAGAAATGCGCACTCTCTCTGCTTTTAGACTCTTTGGCCCATTGTTCTGCGCTACCACTTCACTCTCTCCGCTTTTAGACTCTTTGGCCTGTTTTTCTGCGCTACAACTGCGCACTCTCTCCGCTTTTAGACTCTTTGGCCCGTTTCTGACACCTAGCTTTCAAACTTTGAATCTCACATTATAAAAACCTGCTTAACAGCGGGCCAACTTTCATTCTATTTCTAAAACACCTCGCAGGCCGCTCCAAAAAAGGAAACGGGCTGCAAATGGCCCGCGGGCCGTAGTTTGGACACCCCTGGCCCCTTAGACCATCTAAAACCAAAACTGGTGTTGAGCTGATCTCTTCAGCAGAGAATTAACACTGCCAACCAACATCAAACCTCTAGTCCTACCTTTTTTTTTTTTTTTTTTTTTTATAAAGGCTTGAGAGTCTTGGTGTTTTTTTTTTCGGAGTGTCTATTTGCACCCGGGTGCAAATAGCACACACTGCACACACTGTACACCCGGGTGCAAATACATACACTGCTGCATACACCCGGGTGCAAATAGCATGTGCCTTTTTTTTTCTCAATGAACATCAACAGCCACAAGATTTGAACTTGAACCACAGGCACAGTATAAAACCCCAGGCAGGCAAAAACATGAATGAAGCAGGTAGAGAAGGGGGCGGGGCCAGTCTAACCCACATCCTCTCCAAACACTCAGAGCTGATGTCTTGTTTATTGAGGGAGAGACAGCTGTGTGAGTTAGTGAGTTATTGAGGGAGTTGGAGAGTAAATGAAGCTGAAGTTTCAGTAGCTTCCACAGGAAACTAAAGAGGGGATTTCTTTATTTCAATTCAAGTATTTCACTCTTCACCAGCGAAGTCGTCTTATCAGTGGAGATACGGAGAGCTACAGTGTTTCATCAGCATGAAGCTCCTCAACACCAGCGTGGTGAGTGTGAGCTGTATGTGTGTTTCTGTTAGATAATCGAATAATGTTGGTTTTTAAGTGTTTAACACGGTAAACCTAAGCTTCATTTACTACCGTTTTCTCAAATGATCTGCTTTTCAAACCGACTTGTGTGTCCAGTAGCTGTAAAATTCCACAAAGAGTGGAGATTAATCGATTATAATCGCGATTATTTTAATAAATAATTGGACCGCGGCTCTGAATTTTGCTCAGTAGTGTTCTTGTGCCGTCTATACTTGTATAAAGTTGACTTTTGCTCATGTTAAAACTACTAAACTACACATTTGAGCTATGAATGGAATGTGTATGTTTTAAGTTAACTAAGCTAGTCTACTAACTTGACAAAACTGGGCCTAGTGTATGTACCATCTTATTTTTCTGTTAGATAATCGAATAATGTTTGTTTTTAACAGTAAACCTACTTTATTACTATTTTCTCAAATAAAAAAACGTACTTTATTATTTAAACTGACTTATCTTTCACTTGAGTTTGGTCTAATAGCTGTAAAATTCCACAAAAGAGGATCATTTTAATCAAATTTGCTTTGTGGTGTTCTTGTGCTGTTTATACTCTAAAAAAGATGACTTTTAGTAATATTAGAGCTATAAAAGCAGCAAAATTGGAATGTGTATGTTTTAATATATATTAAATGGAATGTGTATAACTCAGCTTGGTCTTTGATGGTCAAGGTGATGGAAAAGTTGATCATCCAGACATGAAAACAAACGTGGGATTTGTTTTTAGGAAACGCTTAGCTGGTTAATCAGCTTTTGACCTGCTTTTGACCTTGGTGATGCTGGTCAACCAGTTAGATAATTATGGTTGCCTAGTTTGGTATGGTTCATGTTTGTAGACCAGTTAAACCATCAATCTCAAATGAAAACATAGCATATGCTGGTTAAGCATGAGAAACTTGATCAAGCTGATCTACCAATCTAAAAAGCTTGTTCAAATTGGCCTGTTAACCTGAGAAACTTAAGCTAGCTGGTCTACCAACTTGAGAAATGTAACAAAGCTGGTCTACTAGCTTAAGAAATGTTACCATGCTGGTTTCCCAACTTGAAAAACGTAACCAAGCTGGTCTACCAACTTGAGAAACTGGACTTGGCCAAGCTGGTCTACTAACTTAAGAAACGTAACCAAGCTGGTCTACCAACTTAAGAAACGTAACCAAGCTGGTCTACCACCTTAAGAAACATTACCAAGCTGGTTTACTTGAGAAACTTAACTAAGCTGGTCTACTAACTTATAAAAAAGTTTAAGCTTGGCCTAGCTGTATGTACCATCTAATGTTTCTGTCAGATAGTTGTATGTATTGTTTAAAAGTAAATAGAAGCTATATTTATTACTATTTTCTTAAATAATAGTCCAATATCTATACACTTGGAAAGTAATTAATTATAATTGTGATAATTTTAGTAAATAATGGGATCATGGCTCTAAATTTTGCTTAGTGGCATTTTTGTTCCATTTTTACTATAAAAGAGTTGATTTTGCTAATATTAGAGTTACAAAAGCACCATACTTGGGCTATTATATATGTTTTAATGTATGTTCACGGGACCTGAAGGTAATACTATATTTTTCCAAGTGTAACTAACTGGTGGACGTATCCAAAACAATGTTTGTTGCTATTTTTGTACATGTGCTTCATTGACTGTTTGTACTCTACTGATAAAGAAAAAACAGCACGGCCTGGTCAAGCTGGCGTTTAATAGCTTATATTTTGACCAGCATACTGAAGGTTTAGTTTGAGTTTGATGGTCTAGCTGGTCTACAAACCAGGTTTGAGCATGCTGGTTGACCACCATAACAAAGTTTATCAACCAGGATGATCCAAGCATGACCAAAATCAAATCTAACACTTACCAGGCTAGTCAAGAACTGGTTCCCTAATTCAGCTTTGTAAATAGTAAATGACCATATAAAATGACCAGCTTTGTTACAACTTTGCTCATCAATAAACAAAGCATAGGCCTTAGAAGAGATGATTAGAAATCATGTAATACTAGGGCATCTCAATGAATTAGAATATTATTGAAAAGTTACTTTATTTCAGTAATTTAGTTCATAATGTGAAACTCATATAATATATAGATGTATTACACACAGATTGATCTATTTTAAGTGTTTATTTCTTTTATTTTTTTTTTGATTATGGCTTACAGACAATGAAAACCCAAAAATGTGTACTTTTGCCAGTGTGGGCAGTGTGCAAGTCCTGCTGGAAAATGAAATCTGCATCTCCATAGACATTGTCAGCAGAGGGAAGCATGAAGTGCTTTTATCATTTCTGGGAAATTATAAGTAAATGGAGATGCAGATTTCATTTTTCAGTAGGATTTGGCACACTGCCCACACTACCAAAAGTACCAATGTGTCTCATATAATATTCTAATTTTCTGAGACACTTTTTTTTTAATGTGACAGTTTTATTAACTATTTATCAACTGTCATAAAATGTCATGAAAACCCCTCTTTTTAGGCTCTGAGTAAAATGTGTAAATTTTAATGTAGCTGTACACATCTTGAGATGACTAAAAAGTGCTACTAGTGAAACTACATTAATAAGTAAAGTGACACATCCTTTGAACATGTTGTTTCAGTGTAGAATATGTGTTCTTCATTGTTGATTGTTGGTACAGTTTCGATTGCAGCAAAGCTGGCCTTTAAAGTTCTGACATTGGTTTCAGAGGTTTTTAGCTGCCTCTTGGTGGTTGCTGTGGTTGAGAAAGCTGTTTCAAAACACAGAAATGTAACTCATGTTGGTAAGCCTGCTTGATGGTAATTTAGTTGATCAGTGTAGGGTATTTTTTCCTTTGATTTATGTTGGTTTAAGCTTCCCCAAAAATGCTCAATAATCCATTTTAAGACAAAGACGTTTTAGCTGGTAGTTTGTTTCAGATGATCTTAGCTAAGCTGATCTAAGATTATCTGACCAGGTACAGTAGGCTACTGTGCCACTGTGTGTGGAGGGGGTGTGTAGTTTTACCCCTAAATTACTATGATGTATTTCCGGTACAAATTTGACACTGTGGATTGAGGAATGTTAAAGGTCTCATTCCATCATTTTTTTCATTCATTTTTAAATATCTAGTTGTGGTCTCTAGTATGAATGAATGCCATGCGAGCAGTGGGGAAAAAAAAAAAAAGTGTTTCAGTGAGCTGGTAATGCAAATATATTGCCTTTGATTGGCTAACAGCAATGAGACAGACAACAGTTAGATTAAAAATAAAGACATTTTCACGCTAATAACAGTCTTTGCAATGTCATATGTTACTTTACAACATGTGTAATGTGCTGCATAATGCAGTTAAGCCACTGAAATAGTCTTAGAGTCTCTGTAAAGTGCCAAATCCACCGGAGATCCTATGTAAACACACAAAGGTGGGTACTCCAGGTCCAGAAAGTAAAAACTGGGTTTTGTTGGTTGTGCCTCAGCAGAGGTTGAGGAACAGTTTCATGTGCAGCCTCATACACAACTCGGAGAGAACTACTGAATTTCACAAAGAACAAGAAAAAGTGGATTTTAGCGGAAGGACACCTTTAAATACCAGTGCAACTTCAGAAATAAAATTCCCAACCCATCTGCTTTGCTTAAAATCTCACTCTCAAGTTAACACCTCACAACTTATACAGTTGTGGATGTTTCCTGATGTAACACTTCTTGATCAGTTTACACACTGCTATCTCATGACTTTTGCCAAAGCCTATAAACAGCTCACAGATGGATGTGTTTTTCTGGATCTTTGTCTTTAGGTTATGCTCATGATATGGATCCTGCAGTTCATCCCAGCTGTTGAATCTGCTGGGGGTCTTGCCTGGGCTTCAGACGGCAGCAGAAACAGAACGAGGCGAGACGTTACCTGTGGAGACCAGAAGTATCTACACTCGGGCATCTGCTGTCTTAACTGCCCAGCTGGTAAGAGCAAAATATGTGGAAATTTAAAGAAAAAATACGTAATAAATAAAAGCAAGTGTGTAAAATTGCTACAGCAGTACTATTAGTGTGAGTTGTCTGCCCCAGCCCCTCCTCTCTTACATGGGTTGCCAGTTTGAAGACAGTGAAACTACACAAATGAGTTCAAGTCAAACTTTCAATTTTTGTTGTATGTTTTTGTTTCTCTGGTTGCTGCCGATTTGTAACATAATAGCATTGCCCAGCATTAGTCTGGATCATGTTACCTATCTCAATTAATGCTGTGCGCTGCCTTGAAACCCAGCTGCATACATATCGTTGAGTATAATCTTCTCTGAGAGATTCAAATGTTAAAATTACTTAAAATGCTTATCGGTACCCATAGTTATTGTGATAAGTTAACTTGCTAAGATTGGCTAATTTTCAGTATAGGCCGGTGCTTACCTGTTTAGGAGAAATATGCATCTGTCTTGTAGTCCTTCTGGACTCCAAGCTGTCTCCATCCGTAAAGCACATTGTCAATACGCAATGTGTACTGGTGTTTTACTCCATCTCTGCTTGTTGAGCTCTTTAGATACCTTGCAACCCAGAGAGTGGGAAAAGTACTGGGGAATGGGAGGGCTGGGGTAGTATCAGAGGATAAAACATAAAGTTTTATATATTAGATTCTTCAAAGTAGCACCTGTTGCTTAGATGACAGCTTTCCACATCTTGGCTCAATGTTTTCAGTCAGTTTTATAAGGTAGAATCACCTGGAATTCAGGCTTTCAGTTAACAGCTGTGCTGAACTCATCAAGAGTTAATTATCTGAATTTCTTTTCTCTTAATGTGTTTGAGAGCATCAGTTGTAAAGTAGTGAAGAGGTAGAGTTACAGCTATACAGTGAATAGCTCTATTTGAGTAATGTTGTAATCCAGATTATGGTAAGAATTATTCAACTGAGTAAAGAAAAAAATACTTAAAGAAAAAAATGACTGTCAGTTTAAAACATTTCAAGAACTTTGCAAGTATCCTCATGTGCAATCATCGCAAAGATCATCAAAAACATCATAGTGATGGAACTGGCACTCATCAGGAACGCCCCAGGAAAGGAAGACTCACAGTTTCCAGCCTTAGAAACCACAAGTTAACAGCTCCCCAGATAAGAGCACCTAAATGCTTCTTCACAGAGTATTTATTTGGTTTGTTTAACACTTTTAAGTTACTACATGATTCCTTATGTGTTCCTTTATAGTCTGGATCACTTTACTGTTTATTAACAATGCAGAGAAATAATAAATACATAAAACATTAAATATAAAGGTCCTGGAACTTTATAAAGTAAATTCTGTTTCCTTAACTCTCTTTGTATTCAATGGGGAATGAGTTTTTGACATGATCATCAGATGAGGTTTTGCTTGCAGGAACATATGTCAAGCAGCATTGTACGAGTGATTCTCAGAGAGGAGTGTGTGAAACGTGCGACTTTGGCCTGTACACAGAACATGAAAACGGACTGTCAGAGTGTTTGCACTGCACCAAGTGTCGATCAGGTAACTTTTTTGCCCCCAAATAGCAGCTTCAAAATCATCATTGTGATCCTCTACTGACTTGTAACAAAAAGAGTGATTTTGCTATTGTCACTCTTATTAGAGTGTTATTGAAAAGTTACATTATTTCAGTTATTCAGTTCAAAATGTGAAATGTATTAAACACACAGAGTGATCTATTTTAAGTGTTTATTTCTTTTATTGTTGATGATTATGGCTTACAGCCAATGAAAACCCAAAAATCAGTATTTCAGAAAATAAGAATATTATATAAGACCAATTGGTACTTTTGGCAGTGTGGGCAGTGTGCCAAGTCCTGCTGGAAAATGAAATCTGTATCTTCATAAAAGTTGTCAGTAGCAGAGGGAAGCATGAAGTGCTGTAAGATTTAGTTGGAAAACAAAACTGCACTGACTTTAGACTTGATAATAAAACACAGTGGATCAACACCAGCAGATGACATGTCTCTTTATCCAAACCATCACTGATTGGTGGAAACTTCACACTAGACCTCGAGCAGTTTGGACTGTGTGTCTCTCCACTCTTCCTCCAGACTCTGATCCCTTGATTTACAAAAGAATTGTAAAATTAACTGATGATCAGTGATGGTTTGGAGAGACATGTCTTTCATCTGCTGGTGTTGATCCACTGTTTTATGTTTTATGGTGTTTAATCCTATCTAAATCCGTCAATACTACACTTAGTATAGCTACAAGATGTGTTTAGCCTACCATTCTAATTCAGCCTGATATGTCTGATTGGATTTGACTGCATATTTTTATATATTGATGTTTTTAATTGTTTCCATAGATCAGGACCTTGTCAAGCAGTGTAGCAGCAGCCAGAACAGCCGGTGCCAGTGTAAGAAGGGGTATTTCTGTCTGCCTGATCAAGCCTGCGAGATCTGCAAGACATGCGCCAAGTACGTTCACAAAGAAACCGCCTACCTTAGGTTTTGTGAGGATATGTTAAGTTCTCATGTATGTATGTATCCAGGGAGTGGCTGTTTGTTAATGTGTTTTCTGCTTATATCTGTAGGTGTGGTGAAGGTGAAGAGGTAGCGAAGAGCTGCACAGCCACGTCTAACACCGTCTGCAGAAAACAAGCCTCCAGTCGGCCGTCCACAGGTACTGCAGAACCGTGATTACTGAAACTATCACTAAATTCAGGTGCTCCAATCCCTTTAATGGCTACAGGTGTATAAAAGCTGCAACAAGTCGTGCAGACTGCTTCTACAAACATCAGTGAAACAATGGGTCTTTCTCAGAAGCTCTGTGAACTCCAGTATGTTATCATGAAGGGATGTAGCACCTGTGCAACAAGTCCAATCATGACATTTCACTACTCACTGCTAAATATTCCACAGCCAACTGTCAGTGATATTAAAACACAGTGAAAGCAACTAGGAATGACAGCAGCTCACTCTGTCAGCGTAAAAGGATGCCCTGAGTGAGGAACAGGGGAATCGCCAAGTTTTCCTTCTAATTCAGCAGGCCTTGCCACTGGGTGGTGGGGGTAACTAAGTTAAGTAAAGCTAAACTTTCTAATCAAAACTGTAAGAAAACATTTTCTTTTAAAGGCAAACAAGCTGGATGTTAATTTACACAGATTTCTCTCCTTAAAACTGTTTTTTTGGCTGAATAAAGCGCTTTCATTTATTTACAGTAATCTTAGATTTCCAGGTTTCCACTAAGGCTGGGTGCAGCAGCATTAGCATTATGTTAGCACTAGTAAATGCTGCCCTACAGTGCTACACTGAGGAGACGTGAGTGTTTCAGTAAGCCATGGTGATATTAGCTAGCGGTTTGTCACACGTAGCTTGTTTTAACACAGTAAAAGTGCAGGCTACAGTCTGATATACTCGCCTCTAAATGGCGAAAGAGCTAGCGCCTAGCGTGGTTATCGGCTAATGCTAATGTTGCTCCAGGGTGATATTAGCTAGTGGTTTATCCTATGTAGCTTATTTTAACAAGGTAAAAGCGCAGGCTAAAGGCCGATAATACTCACCGCTAAGCGGTAAAAGAGCTAGTGCTTAGCACGGTTAGGTGTGGGGGGGGGTAACTAAATTAAGTAAAGCTAAGCTAAATATACAAAACTCTGATTCTTAAAAAACAGTTTCTTTTAAAGTCAAACGAGTACTGGATGATTATCAACACATTTCTCTCCTGAAAACTTTTTTTAATTTTTTTTGGGTGAGTAAAACACTGTAATTTATTTACAGTAAGCTTAGATTTCCACTAAGGCTGGGTGCAGCCACCCGACAGCACTACACTGAGGAAACT
Organism: Astyanax mexicanus; assembly: GCF_023375975.1. Lineage (NCBI taxonomy): Eukaryota > Metazoa > Chordata > Actinopteri > Characiformes > Acestrorhamphidae > Astyanax > Astyanax mexicanus. The sequence goes on from NC_064429.1 coordinate 5,437,065, forward strand.
GGAGTGTTTCGTTAAGCAATGGCGATATTAATTAGCGCTTCGTCCCACATCGCTTATTTTAACATGGTAAACACGCAGACTACAGTCCGATATACTCACCTCTGAACAGCGAAAGAGCTAGCGCTTAGCGTGGTTAGTGGCTAATGCCAATGCTGCTCCAGCAGTGCTGGCCGGGGTTAGCAGCAGGCTACAGGCTGATAATACTTACTTTGGAATGAGGAAAGAGCTAGCGCTTAGCGCAGTTAGTGGCTAATGCTAATACTGCAGCAGCCTCGGTGCAGCCTGGAGAACTAAACTGAAACTTCTGTATTATGCAGCTCTTCAGCTGAGTGGCTTTACTGCTTCTTAGAACCTGGCTGGTAAAACTTATACATAAGATGCACCGGATTATAAGGCGCACTGATGATTTTTGGAAAAATTAAAGGATTTTAAGTACGCCTTATAGTGCTAAACATAGGGTATATCTTCTGATCACTCTCTCCGCATTAAGTGTTCTCCTCCAAGCGTGTTGAGCTCCAAAGAGATGGCAATAAACTGTGCATATTGAAATAGTTACAAGTGTTCCTAAAGATATGCTCAGTGAAAGTATCCTATTTCAAATAGATGGCGATGGAGCATTTATTTGATATATTTGATAATGATAATAATTTGAGCTGGACTGTTTGTAAATTAATTTCTTATTATTTTATTGTTTTCTTGCAGCTGCGATCGTATGTGCTGTGCTGGGACCTGCCCTGGGTTTGATTTTGCTCGTGGTCATTGTGTACTGGAAGGGACCCAAATGTAGTAAAAAAGCAGGTGAGGCTTTTTGAGACAGTTTGTGTCCTCCTTACACATTTAATCCTCAGTTTGGACGTTTCTCGTCATTTGCTTTTTTCTGATTTCAGTGACTATGTTCTGTCCAAGAGGAGCAGAGAAGAAGGTGAGTCTTTTTACCCACTAAACTAATGGAATGTAAAGATGATAAATGTAAATAATTACAGTATTACAATAAAAGGATTGATAAGATTATTGGGGAACATTGTATTGTAATTGAAAGGGGCCCCAGGAACCCTGTTGGAGCCTCTAGTCTGGATATAAGATGGCTAAGTTCACACTACAAAACTCAAATCCAATTTTTTGCTCAGATCGGATATGGATCTTCACATATAGCTTTGGAAAAAGTTAAGAGACCACTTCAGTTTTTGAAAGAGTTAAAAAATCAATATTTGGTGCAGTAACCCTGGTTTTTAATCACAGTTTTCATGAATCTTGGCATCATGTTCTCCTCCACCAGTCTTACACACTGCTTTTGGATAACTTTATAGAACAGTAAACAGCTGGTCTGAAGGTCATGTTCAGGTCGAGGAGGTGAAAAAAGGCCAGGCGGTTTGCTTTTGCTGTTATTGCAGCTGCACCAAGTAAAAAAAGTAAAAAAAAAACTGGCTGAAGACTAATATGCAAAACATGCCATATTAGTCTTCAGCCAGGTTTTTTTTTACAAGATTGCATTAATTATGAAGAATTTTGAATATTGACTAGAGATTTCAAAAAGTGAAATATCCACTGTATTGTTATTATGACGTGTTTTCATGCTGACAAATACATACAGCAGGAAGTAAAAGACAGGAAATGTGGTGGTATGGGTTATGCTGTCATGTTGCACAGCAAAAGAGCAATCTGCTGACACCAGTCAAAGCTTTGACTGATGCTAGCAGTCAATGGAGAGTCAATAGAGTAGTGTAGATAAAAGCATAATGAAATAATGTTAGATTATGTGGTCTCAAACTAATATTTAACCATCACCAGATTTTTTTGTAAACTAGCATACTTACATGGGATGCACTGAAAGAAATAATAATAAAAAGTGCTATTATAATCATAAATTAACCTCAGCAGTGCAATTTTAGTCATAAATTTACCTCAGGAGTGTTATTTTACTATTTTACATGTGAGTAAAGTTTATACAGAAACTAAACTTAGTTTAATGCTAGGGCTGTGTTAAATCAGGTAATGTTACTATCCTAGACCTGTACAGCTTGTATCTTTTAAATGATTAACAGCCAGTTTTTCAAGGATAGTAATCGGATACAGGGTAGGCTAATCACTCGCACACATCATTTTTATTTCATTTATGAGAGTAGAGTGTAAAAAATAAACTCAAACTTGCCATTTTCTGGCTTTAAGAGGTATTGAGGGAATTTCAAGCAAATTTAGGTTGAAAACTGGACATAGTAAAACACATTAAAAATAATAACTAAAAATTAATACCATGAAATTGTATATTTAGGCCAGATTGGCCATTAAAGGGTAACTAAACCCTTGTGAAAAGGAAGTAAACTCAAGAGCATTAAAAGTATGTTAAAATTAGGTAAGGAATATTAAACGTGCATTTTCTATTTAATATACTTTATGAAAATACACATTAAACATACTTTCTTAGTTTTTCCATAAAATGTATTTTTAAGCAATGCTTTAAATTAAATGTTGTGTTAGTAGAAAATGTATATTGTGGCATTAAATACTGCTTGAAGTGCACTTAAGTGTATTTTTTGTTTGGTAGCATTAAGGTGTGTATGCAATATGTGCATCAATATACAAAGTAGTACATTTACAATACATTTCAAATGTATTAAAAAGGTATTTAAAAAATCATACTTTAATTTATTATTATTACTTATATTTAAGTTCACAGAAGTTGTACCAAAAAGCGCTCAAATGCACAATTTAATATATTTATGTTGTGTTTAAATATAGCTTAATTACAACTGAAATATATTTAAGTTGCTATAAATTGTTCCAAAATAGTACATTTTGTATGTATTTAAGTACAAATTGTATTTTTTTTTTTTAAGTATGTGCTTTTACATGTTAAGTGTACTACTAAAAAATATACTTAATACACTTTTCTTTTATAAGGGAACCCCCTGATTTTTAATGGCTCCACTCATTTGAAAAAGGCTAAAGGTAGTTTGGGAGGGGCACTGGATGATGTATGGGTTTAGAGGCAGGGCAGGAGGGAGAGCTGATGATTGGACGTCAGCAGGGGGGCGGTATTATTAATTTACTGATTTTCATATTGTGATGTACCCACGTACCAAAGTACACAGACCCATCATCCACGCCTATAGCACAGAGGCGTGGATATTACCACATTAAAAACGTTTATTTAAAGTTTATTTAGGAAAGAAAAAAATGTGAGAAAATGATTTCAATCTCTGATTGGTCGCATCAACACCATAAACAGCCTTTCTTTTGTTCCTCTTCAGGAAGTCAGTGGGTACTCGGTGGAGAATGGACAGAATGACCTGAACGTTGTTCTGGAGGGCGGTGAACAGAACCAGCAGCTGATCATCCAGAGCGCCAGTCAGCCGGTGGGTGCTTGGACCCCTGTGTCCGTGGAGGCGGTGGAGGAAGAGGACCGGGGTCTGGGGGAGAGCCTCCCCACCACCACCGCCTCCTCCCAAAACAGCCTGTGTGTGGGCGTCCCGCCCGGCGAGCCCTGCCCTGCCCGCTGCAGCCCTGCCCTGCCCAGCCCGCCTCCCGAGCCGGTGAGAATCGCAGTACGCATCAGGGGTCTCAGAGTGAGAGTGCTGAGGGGGGTTACAGAGAACAGATAAAAAAATAAAAATAAAAAAAAAAACACTATTTTTATTAATTACCATTATACACTGACATGCCAAAAGTCTCGGGACGGAAACTGTGGGATGTGTGTGGGGAATCTTGCCCTAGCATAACAATATTACACAATATTACCGTCCAAAAATTTGACACTCAATCAATGTTTGTCTTAATTTCTTTATTTAGTTTATTTTCTACATTGTAGATTAAAATCTCTAAAAGACATGAAAACAATTAAGGGACACATATAGAATTCTGTAGTAAAAAGTGTTAGTCCTCCACATTAATCCCCTGATCTAAACCTATACAGGATGAGCTAGACTTTATTTAGCAGAAATGTAACAAAGATTAAAAAAAAAAAACATTGTATGTGTATTTGTCTCTTTCGTAAAAAGTAACTTAAACCCTTTTTGTATTTTTTGTATTATTACTTTGTATAAAATAATAATAATAATAATAATAATATAAAATGTACCAGAAATAATGTAACATCAAAAATCTACCACAAAACGTAAGAGCAGCATATTTAGTGCATTCTTTTATAAACTGCAAATAAACAACAACAACAACAGTAACAGTTTACAGTACAGTAAATGAAAAAAACAAACGGACAATTTAAGACAGAAGCCACCAGTGATGATCATTCCCTCCCACTGCACTGTCCACTGTGGGTGGTAATATTAGCCTTTTATGATGTGTTTCCTTGTACATGTGACCTTGTGGATCACAGAGAAATGTGGAAAACAGTCCCTTCCATTTGCCACCCGCCCACTCACAAGATAACACCTCACAACTTACAGGTTACATACATGTTGTGAAGCATTATCCTGAGGTAACAACAGCTTATGATCGATTTACATACTGCTGTTCCATGACTTTTGGCATGTCAGTGTAGATGATTTTAGAGTATGTGTTTTTTTTTTTTGTTTTTTTTTATTAATCTTTTTATCTTATTGTATCTTATTTTTTATTGTACATCAGCACTTTAATGAGATGCATGATGCATGCTGCTGCTGCTGCTGCTTACCCTAAAACCACAAATGGACCTGTGCTAAAATTGCAATTTAGACCAGGAGTTGTTGATTCTGGTGCTTGAGGGCGTCTGCAAACACGCCTGTGTTGACGGGCTGCTGTGTTGAGTCAGGTGTGTTTGAGCAGTGACCTCACCGCATTGCGCTGGACCCTGACCCCCTCCAGCACCGGGAATTATTTCTGTGGTCCAGATCAGAGCGCCTGCCAAGCTTCATCTTAACACCTGCATTACTGTCCTGCTGCTTATGTGTGCTGTCTAACCCGCCTGTCTTACTGCATTCACCTCTTTAGAACGTAATGATAACTGTAGATTTATATCTGAGGTAATGTGGACATGCAATCCTGGCCACTTTATCAGAAACCCCTCTCCTTTTACAGTTATATGAAGTGGCCAGTCATTAAAAGCACAAGGTATGGAGGTAGGTGTTTCTAATAAAGTGGCCAGTCAGAGAGTGGAAGCACAAGTTATGGAGGTAGGTGTTTCTAATAAAGTGGCCATAGTAAGTTGAAGCACAAGGTGGGTAATTAGGTGTTTCTAATAAAGTGGCCATAGTGAGTTGAAGCACAAGGTGGGTAGGTAGGTGTTTCTAATAAAGTGGCAATATTGAGTTGAAGCACAAGGTGGGTAATTAGGTGTTTCTAATAAAGTGGCAATAGTGAGTTGAAGCACAAGGTGGGTAATTAGGTGTTTCTAATAAAGTGGCAATATTGAGTTGAAGCACAAGGTGGGTAATTAGGTGTTTCTAATAAAGTGGCAATATTGAGTTGAAGCACAAGGTGGGTAATTAGGTGTTTCTAATAAAGTGGCAATATTGAGTTGAAGCACAAGGTGGGTAATTAGGTGTTTCTAATAAAGTGGCCAGTAAGTTAAAGCACAAGGTCGGTAGGTGTTTCTAATAAAGTGTCCATTGTGAATTGAAGCACAAGGTGAGTAGGTAGGTGTTTCTAATAAAGTGGCCAGTCAGAGAGTGGAAGCTAAAGGTAGGTGTTTCTAATAAAGTGGCCAGTCAGTGAGTAGAAGCACAAGGTGGGTAGGTGTTTCTAATAAAGTGGCCAGAGAGTGGAAGCATAAGTTAGATGGGTAGGTGTTTCTAATAAATGAAGAAACAGCACCACCTAGTGGGTGAAAACAGAATGTCATCTGTGTGGTTTACATTGTGGGTATTCAGTTTTTTGTGTTTGTGTTTTCTCCTTTCTCTCAAATAGGAAAATGAAAAATTACCAAGACTGATTCCCATAAATGGTAAGTATATCCATAATTTCTCTGAGTCACTATCAAAATACTGTGCTTTTATCACAAAAAAACTCTTCGAAAATGACTGTTCATAATATCTATAAGACTTCAGACTACACAGAAATCATATTCTCCAGCTTAATCACTTTTTATGATTACTTTATATTCCAGTTATGCAAGTCTCCACCCTGTTATGGCAAGCTGCACAACAGGGTGGACAATTTCAGTGAAATTTGATTGCATTTGATGGTTAATCTGTTTCAAAATTTCATTTAGGTTTTCTATAATTATTTTAATTACTGTAATTTTTACTGTGAGACAGGGTTGATTAAAGCCTAAGCTTGATCTCTTTAATCTACACTATAGAGGCAATATAAAAACATTAAGATAAATGAATATAATAAATTAATGTTGAACATGCATCAGTAAGTGTCTTCAGTCCTTTGAAAATAAAACATAAAACACAATTTTTTTTTTTACTTTAAAGGGGCGGGGTTATCCCAAGATGATTGGGTGGATAGATATCAGGGAATTCTTAGACATAATTTAAGGAATTAAATAGTTTAATTCTTGTTATCTTCTGTTCTAAGGTGAGGAATCTCTGAAGAGGAGCTTTGATCTCTTTGAAGAGATGGACGTGAGCTACCACAGCAGGTTCTTCAGGTATATCGGACTCAGCGATAACTCCATCAAGAACGCGGAGTCGCTCTCGCCAGAGGACCGGGTTTACGAGCTGCTGAAGGTGTGGATGGAGAAGGAGGGGATGACGGCAGATTTGAACACTCTTCTTGAGGCACTGCTGCACCTCAACCAGAGGCTGTCTGCAGAAAACATCTTAGGGAAGGCCATCAGCTGTGGTTATTACCAATATGAAGAGGAAGAGTGAAGGGTGTTCGTTATTGGAGGACATTAATGCAGTATTATTCAGGGATGTACATAGTTACATACATACTTTTTTTTTAAAGGTCCAAAATGACTTGAAAGAATGCTGTGTTCTATTTTAACTCATTTGGATGAAAGATGGCTATCTGTGTTGTTTGAGCAGTTTAGCTCTTGACCAGCGTCTACAACCATGATCAACCTGACTAAGCTAGAACACCTGTATCACCATGCCGGTTGATCACCGTGACCAACATGTTAAAGCTAGGTGACCCGCCTGACCACCATGAACAAGCTGGTTGACCGTTATGAACAAGCTGGTAGACTGTTATGACCAAGTTGACTGACCACCATGACCACTGACCAAGCTGTTTGACCACCATGACCAACATGCCAAAGTTGGATGACCAACAGGACCAACATGATCAAGTTGCTTGACCAACCTTCACAAGCTAGTTGACCACATTGAACAACATGCTCATGCTAGGTGACCACCCTGACCAACATGACCTATTTGATTGACCACCCTGACCAACATGCCAAAGCTAGGTGGCCATCATAACCAACATGCCCAAGCTGCGTGGCCACCATGACCAACATACCCAAACTGGGTGGCCTCCATGACCAAGACGCCCAAGCTGGGTGGCCACCATGACTTACATGACCAAGCTAGGTGACCACCCTGACCAACAGGCCCAAGCTGACCTCCTTGACCACCATGACCAAGATGCCCAACCTTTCTGACCATCCTGACCAAGATGACTAAAGCTAGCTGGTTGACGACCATGACCAACATGATCAAGCTAGGTGACCAACGTGATAAAAAATTGACCAACATAAAAAATCTTGTTAATTAACATGACCAACGTGACCAAGCTAGCTGACCTCCTTAACCAACATGCCCAAGCAAGGTGACCACCATGAAAAAGCTGGTTGACCTTCATGACCAACATGATCAAGCTGGCTGACAGCAGTAGTATTATCACAGCCAGTTTTTGGAGTGCCTACCCACGTGTTATTTCCGCCGTTATATGAAAAAAAAATCAATTTCAAACCACTAGAGGGCGCCTACGAGTGAGAACAAAATGAGTGGGAGTGAATGGAGCTAAACAGCTTAAAACTCCAATTAAAAAGAGCAACTAGTCAGTTTTTTAGGATGCCGCTTTGATTTTAGAAAGAAAATGTATGAATTTCCCTAAACACAGTCAGATACAGTCAGAGCACGGAGTTTAAAAGTTGTAAAATTGTTTCAATGCTAGTTAAACATGTAACATTGTTCTAGGCTGAGGATTAGACATTAATAAACTCTGAATTTGCTCCATTGTGCTCCATATAAACCAGTTCATTTTGGATTGGTTCAGGATTGTTTTCTGTTGGCCTGACAAACCTAAGAAGAGACTCTTATGTGGGTATTTTCCTGTGCATTAGAGATGAACTGGTTTAATAACCTACAGTGAATTATCACTCCGTTTTACTAGTGTCTTATTAAATCAGTCCTACACGCAGTGCTGTCCAGCTTTTATCTGTGCACATGATTCCATTACAGTGCTAACCTGTGTCGATACTAAGCTGGGAGATTAAAAGTGGGACATATTTTGGTTACATTTGCTGTAAAACACTGGTAAAGTACTGTCCGGTCAGTTGCGGGAACCTCTGGAGTCTTTATATAACTGTATTTTCTGGGCATGTTTTAAAAAAATGTAAAATTATCAGAATATTTAGCACGAAAACTCAGACCCAGCTCTGCCACTTTTGTATTTAGGATATATGGAATGCAGCATAATATACAGTACCAGTCAAAAGTTTGGACACAGCTTTTCTCAATTAAGGTTTTTTCTTTCTTTTTATGATTTTTTTACATTGTAAATTTAATATTGTAGACTATATTAAAGCTCTACAGGAACACATGCTGAATTATTTAGTAAATAAAATGTGTTAAACAAACTAGAGTGTTTTATATACTTTAGATTCTTCTAAGTAGCACATAGGATCTTCACACTTTTGGTATTTTAATCTCAGTGTCTTCATGAGGAAAAGTCACTAGGAATAGTTTACTCAGAGTCTTGAAGGAGTTTCTGGAGGTGCTGAACAATAGTTGCTGCTTTTCCTTCATGCTGTGAAGTGTCCCGTAACTGTGTTTTTTGTCTTAAACATGAATCTCCAAAGTAGAAAGAATAGTAAAAAAAAAAATAGATAAAAAGAGGGGAAAAAAACTGAATGAGAAGAGTTGTGTTCAAACTTTTGACTTTTGATACTGGTACTGTTTTTTTTTTTTTTTTTGCTTATCCTGTAATATGACAATTTTGGAAATGTATGTTTTTGTCTGTTATTCTTGTTGGTTGAAGCACTGTCATAAACAAATCGAGTAATTATTAATAGAAATTTGGTATTAAATATAGAATTGTTGTTATTTATACCTTTTTTGTACACTTTTGCTTTGTATATCAGTATCAGTTTTTTTATAAATCAGGTAAATAAGTTGCTTAAAGACTTGAAGGAAAGTGAAGGAAATGAATGTAAATCCCAACTCTCTTTGCGTTCAGTCAAATGAGCCATTCTAAGAGTTTCTGAACATCTGAACATTGTTATATACGCAGATTTGAATTGTACAGATTCATTATTATATGAATTTGCTTATATTTTTGCACTGTTTTTTACAAAACATTTCTGTATATGCGGTACACACATGCTGTGTGCCTTCATGTTTAATTTATGCAATAAAATTATATTTATTAATATAAAGTCTTTTAATTTCTGTGTAATTAGATTAGGAAAGAAATTACTGAATATATGCAGAAAGTCTCTAACAGCAAATAACTGAATTCATTAAGAAACGTCACTTTTTTGGTTGCATTACTTCTCTTTTAATGTTGATGAAATATTTTAACAATCTTAAAATATAATTTTCTTATTAATCCTTTTTTTTTATCGTATTTTTTTTAATCTTATTTATTTTGCTACACTTAGACCAACACAGCACAGGCTATAATAATACAATACAGACAACATATACATATACATTTTATTAATGTAAGTAGAGTTTAATACAAGCAGTACATATAAAACTATAATGCTGAATCAAGGGAAATCAGTGTAAAATATATGTGCATGAATAAAAAATAAAAATTCTGAAAAATTACTTTTTTATAGGGGAGGAGTTATCCCAAGATGACAGAGTGAACAGGGAATTCTTGGAATGTTCCTATCTATTTAAAAAAAAAAAAAAAAAAAAAAAAAATATATATATATATATATATATATATATATATATATATATATATATATATATATATATATATATATATATATATATTATTTTTTTTAATCACAAAACATCGTATTCTACTGTTCCTTAGAGCTTCATTGCTGTCGTTGTCCCCATTGGCCGCTGGAGGGCGCTGCTGCATCACACTACTGTATTCCACTTCAGAGATAAATAAATGGATTAAATAAATGTAGGATAACAGGCTGAATATCATTTTTCAATATCAATAATTTTAATTTGTTTATATATATAATAAAAAAATACATCTGCATATTTTTCTTCATCAAAATGTTCTTAATATTGTTATATTTTTATACTTTTACACTTTTATTTTTTATTTGTTTTCATTACTATAAGAATATGTATATATATATATTTTTTTATATGTATATGTTTATATACATATTTATGTAATCATTATAAATAATTTCCTACTGTTCCTTATAGAGCTTCCTTGCTGTCGTTGTCCCCTTTGGCCGCTGGAGGGCGCTGCTGCATCACACTACTGTGTTCCACTGTAGAGATAAACAAATGGATTATATTAGACAGTGGATGGATAAATAAATTGATGGATAGATCAGCTAGAAATAAAAATATATATATAAATTAAAAATACAAATTTTCGGATCGCAAAAGAGACATACTTAAGAGTGAAAAAACAATCTGTAAAGATATGGTTCATTTTAGAATTGCTGGTACACATCATCGTTATTTAATTATTTTGTGGGAGGTTCAAGCTATATTACAATAAAGGATTTAACAAATAATCAATATATTGCAGTTTAGTTACATATTAATGTTGATTTATTCTCAATACTTACATTACAATACTAAATAGTAAAATAAGAAAATTGACATATCTCACTACCTGGGAGCAGATTACAACATTTCTTATTAAGTTATATATTAGAAATATATTAGAGGTTGATCGGAACATATAATATACTGTACTTTCTAACAAACGCCAGAATTCCGAAGGAAGTAGAATAAGAACTACATTTCCCATGTCACCCCGCGGTACAGTGCGGAAGTTATGTAGCCTACTTAGCTTAGTTAGCTAACGATGCGGCCGCTGTGCGCTGAGGAGAGTCTGGAGGTGCGTTTTATTGAACTAACTGAACTGAATTTTAGTAACGTTACCTGAAGGATTTAATCACTTTATGGTTTAAAGTTTTGTGTCTCTAAGCCGCGCTGCTGTAAACTAACTATATAACCCCATAACTACTGCAGTTACAGAGCTGTAAACACACACAGACACACACTTTATAATAGCACTCACAGGGTTTATAGTGTGTAAATCAACGAATAGTTCAGTTTTATTTTAATTCGGAAATAAAATGAAAAAATCCTGCTAAATAAATCCAGTTTTAGAGCATGAAGATGGTTTTAAATGCTATTGACTGTGTTTGGTGCTAGAGCCTGTTTTTACATGGTCTAAACTGGGTTTTAGATGGTTTAAGATGGATTTTAGATTCTCAAAGATGGGCTTTTAGATTGTTGAAGCTGTTTTTAGATTGTCTAAAATGGCTTTAGGATGGTCTAATTTGGGTTTTAAATGATCTAGACTGTTTTTTTAGATTGTGTAAAATGGGTTTTATGTGGTGAAAACGGCTTATATATGGTCTAAGAGGGATTTTTGATGACCTAAACTGGATTTAAGATATTAAACTTTAATTTTTTATGTTCTAAGCTGTTATTTGATGGTCTAAACTTGGTTTTTGGTTGTGTAAGTTGGGTTTTAGGTGGTGAAAACTTTTTAGATGGTCTACATGTGTTTTAGGTAGTCTAAAATAGGTTTTAGCTTTAGATGAAAACTGATTTTCAGATGGTATAACTGGTTTTCGATTGTGAAAACTGTTTTTAGATCGTTTAAGAAGCTTGTAGAGGCTCTAAACTGGGATTTAGAGTGTGCAAACTGGGTTTCAAAACTGGTTATATATACTCTGTACTTGTTAGATGGTCTACGCAGGCTTTAGATGGTCTACGCAGGCTTTAGATGGTGGTAGCTGAATTAAGATGGTCTAAACTATTTTCAAAAGGTGAAAACTCGTTTATGATGGTCTAAGCTGGGTTTTAGAGACCAAAACATACCTTATACTGCTAAACCGTCTAGTTAACTGGTTCTGGACCAGTGTAATGTTACATTTGATTTTGGCCATGTTGGTTATGATGGACATGCCTTATCTTACAGTTTGCTGAATATGATTTTTATGGTAGACTGGCTTGTCTTGCTGGTCATGTGGGACAGGTTGGCGGACCAGCTGGGTCATACTGGCTTTTAATATTTATTTTGGGTTTTAGGTAGCCTAAGCTTGTTTTAGATTGTCTAAACGGTTTTTAGATAGTCTAATCTGGGTTTAAATGGTCTAAAATCTTTTTAGATGGACTAAATGTTTTTTTTTTAGATTGTGTAAGATGGGTTTTAGGTGGTGAAAACAGTTTTTAAGATTTTCCTAGCTGGGTTTAGATAGTCTAGGCTTGTTTTAGATTGTCTACAATGGGTTTTAGATGGTTTAAGATGGGTTTTTTTCGAGGGTCTAAATAGTGTTATAACTTAGAGAACTGGGAACACTTGGTTTTAGATGGTCTTTGCTGGGTTTAGATGGTAAAAAACTGATTTTAGATATGTACTGGTTTAAGATGGTCCTACAGTCCCTAACGTGGTGATCAGCAGGTTAAGAACCCTGTCTTTTAATATTGTGATGTATTGTTTTCACGGTATCTTCCGGCTCTCTCATTGCATGATTATATACACTGTAGACCTTGGCTTACATCATTTATATTGATATTAGAATTATACTGTATCAACCAAATTAAATTTAAATTTAAATTTTGCTTGTAGCGTCCAGCCCTAGTTGACACTGTCTAACAGAGTTGAGCATAAAATGGTTTATTGTTGCTCCATATTCAGTTGCCTGGAGCACAGCAGCACCTGTTCAGCTCCTCACATGAAAGTGAGAACGAGGGCTTCAGTGCTGGAAAGAAGAAGTGAAATCAGGAGGGAGGGGGTTTTAATCACCGCAGAGGGGCTGTTTGCCGTGTGATGTCACAAAAAGGAGAACCGTCTGCCCCATGTGAGAGTGGGAGGCCTGCTTTTTATACGTGTAGATCTTCAGGACTTACAGTCAGTGTGATATTGCAGAAGCAGTGCAGATCAGATTTATTTATCTGAGACTTTCAGAGAGGTAAGTCCTGGATTTAGAAGATTTAGGCTCTTGGTCTGTAGCTTGATCTACTAAATATAGCCAGTATAACTGATTAGTGAAGTGTGAAAGTGGAGTGCTGGTTTCATAATGGTGATAGTTGATTGGTTTGTACAGGAAGCTGTTATGTTGTTTGTGAATGCTAGTGGTGTAAAGATGCAAATAGAAAATATAGGCCTGTGCAGATACTGTATACACATGACCTTTATACATTGTGTAAAAGCAGTTGTTGTAGTTGAGGGTTTTCTTTCCTTTATTTAATGTTGGTAATTTCCAATTTCCTCTCACTAGTGATGCACTCAGTGCTGGGTAACTCCTGCAAGTTTTTTTTTCTTTTGCTGCCAACACAAAACAATAGAACATAAACACGCTTGGAGGTGAACACTAATATAAGCCTACAGCTAATGGTTATTTTTCCCTATCGATTATTCTAAGGATTATTAGTTTACTAAGTTGATTCACCAGATTTTTTTTTATTGTTGTGTGTTTGTTGGTCCTTCATTACATTAATGAATGCACTATTTTTAATCATTTATTGATTTTTTTTTTGTTTCTTTTGTTTTTTTCTGATGGCAAGCGACATGATCCAGGATTTAAACTGGCTCTACATTATGAAATTGGCGTACTTCTGTAATCAATGACATTGACTATGTCATTAAGTTTCCCCAGCCCTACTCTAAATACCTATTTAGTTGTGCCACCTAACACTCACTAGCATCACCAATGATGAGTGATGGGGGAGAGGAAGGGCCATCCTACCAATCCAGAAAGAGAGAGGATAGTTAGGCTCCATGTGGCTCCTGTTCGGGTGTGCAGGTGGGACACCCAATAGAGAGTCGGAATGGTATATGTTTATACTTCTCTACATCCAATCACAATCAGATTCACTCTATCTGGATGGAGAGATTTATCTGGATAGGGGTTTTATTGAATGATAAGAAGCCAGAATGAAAACGAGCTGAAATGAAAAAGGAGTAACGTAGCTATTTTTATAATGTAAGAAGTAGAAAGTTTAGATAATTGTGTGAAAATGTAAGAAGTAGAAGTAAAAAGTCAAATGTAAAATAATAACTCCGGTAAAGTAGAGAGAACCACAGTTTCTACCTAAGTATTCATTGAGTTGTCTTTGCTGTTAAGGTTTCATTTCTTTCATCTGTGTTTTTCCAGGTTTCACAATGAAAGGCACAGTGGCTTTCTACACAGCCCACCTGCTGTGCCTGGTTCTGAGTGTGGTGTGCGTGGTGCTGGTGGTCTACTGGAACTCCAGCTACCGCGGGGGCTTTGCATGGGACCACAAAGCCAAGCAGTTTAACTGGCACCCCGTGCTGATGGTGTTGGGGCTGGTGGTGCTTTACGGCAATGGTGAGGCTGTTTATAGTGTTATAGCTTGTGTGTATGTAGGCAGCACAGGTGCATTTTATGGTCTCTGACCTCAAAAAAAGTTCAGTTCAATTCAGTTCACACTAGTAATAATTCAGTGCATTTCTATAATCTAAAAAATCTGTTTGATTAACCAGTATCGAGAAATTTTAGTTAAAATCCAACCAAACTAATATTTCAGTGTGTAATAAATGTAATTATTTTGCTTATTTACAGAAATTGCACGTAGACAAATACACTGACATGCCAGATGTTATGGGACAAGAACTAGCACTGTGTCCCATGACTTTTGCCATATCTCAGGAAAGCTAAACTCATGAATGCTACACTGACCTGTGGGATATGTGGGATGTGTGGGATCTTCTTCATTGTATGTGGATGTTATTTCTGAATTTCTGCCAGAACTTGTCTTTTCTAATGGACACTTCTAGCCAGACACTGCCGGTCACAATCATTCTCATGCACTGCACTGTCCACTGTGAGTGATAATGCCTTCTGTGAAGTGTACTAGGGCTGCAACAACTGATTCAACTCTATTATTAAAATGTATTTTTTTGCTTACTTTATGTTCCTAGAGCCTGATAGAGTAGTTAAACAAGAGTATATTTATATCCCACTCTTGTTTAATTAACACAATAGCCTTTGAGTTTTCCCTTGCACCTTAAATTCCACCTTAAATAAATCTGGCCACTCCAGCAGCAGTTCCAAATTGAGCTGTAGTTTTAGTCTAAACGTAATCAAACATCATTTTTTTTGTGTCTTTGTTACTAGAGCCTGGTAGAGTAGTTAAACAAGTTAAGTCTCATTTTTAGTACATTTATAATTCACTCACATTTAACTAGTTTTCATTCCACCTTAAATGCGGCGGCAGTTAGCAACATTAATAGTAAAACATTTTGAAATAATAAATTCAACGACTCTTAATGTCGAAATGTTTGAGAGTCACAGCCGCATGTATATTTACTATACATACACTGCTATTGTGTTATTAAACAATGAGAATAATATTATTAATATAGCTCTTGGGTTACTTCCTCATTTATAAATGATTAATATGTTTAATAATGTTAGATTGTGTGTTCCTTATGCAATTATATAACATTATTTCTTTAAAATATTTCATAAATTACTTAAATTATATTAACAGCTATTTCTATTTTGTCACATGTAAAACTGTGGATTGAGGAATGACGAACTATAGAAATGAAAAATCTCATCCATCTGCACCCACTATCAGGCCTCAATCCAGCTCCCAAAATTCACGTTGCCTTGCCATGAGCACGCTGGCCAGTGTTTTACCTTACTGACAAGATAACACCTCACAACTTATACAGGTGTGGGCTTCGTAATCAATTTACATTCCGCTGACCCATGCTGGTGTATAGGCCTTTTTGAAACCCACTACATATATATATTTTTTGCTTGCATTTCAACTGATTGTGTGATTATTTATTGATTTATTAGTTTATAGATGTTAATTAAACAGTGCTAGTAATATATGGCCACCTCTTCCCAGCTGAAGTTATTGCTCTTGATTCAGATTTGCACGATAATATTCTGTGTTTGTTGACTAAACATCGAGGGCGATAGGAACGAGAACACGGGAGTTAACGAAACTCTACATAGAAAAAGGAACAATAAAACCAGTAAAACCTAAGAGGGGAAATCCAGCAAGGCCCAGGCCTGCCATTATCTTAAAGCTGCAGAAGTTTACCATCACCATGGACTGAGAAGCTGATATCCAAGAAAGCACCTCTAAACTTAAACACCGTACAGTACACAGACAGTGAACCTTTTAATCCAGTGCACCTTATGCATGAATTCTACCAGTCAGGTTGTGAAGAGCAGTAAAGCCACTCCACTGAAGTACAGCATTATACAGGAGATTTAGTGAAGTTTCTCCAGCACTGAGACTGGAGCAGTATTGGCATTAGCCGTTAACGGCAGCACTGTCTCTTTCAGCATACAGAGGTGAGTATATCGGATTGTAATCTGCGTGTTTACCATTTTAAAACAAGCTATGTGGGACGAACCACTAGCGAATAGCACCCTGGGTTAACAGAACACTCAGGGTTCCTAAGTGTAGCTCTGTAGGGCGGCAATTACTAGCGCTAAGCACTGCTAACCGTGTCTAGCTCTGCTGCTAACTGCGGTACAATATTGGAAATCTAAGCTTACAGTAAATAAATAAAAGCACTTTACTCACCCATATAAACAGTTTTCAGGAGAGAAATCTCTGTAGATTAACATCCAGCACTCTTTTGACTTGTATTTTTCTTTTTTTGTTTACTTAGGTGCCTCCCCCAGCTTCCCTATTAGAAGGGAAACATGGCGATACTTTTGTTCCTTACTATTGTTGCTTAAAAATGCTCCTTATAATCTGTTGCACCTTATGTATGAAAATACATGCCCTGTCCTGAGGTAATATTTCATGATGCACATATCGTCGCTGTCCAATGAAAAACACTTATCTCCAAAACAGCAACTTTACATGAGAGAGAAAAACCTTTTTTAGGTTTTAAAGAGTTTATTTTTAGGTCATTTTGAAGAGTTTCTATTGGTCCGTTTACCAAGACATTTTGGCTCAGTGTAAGGGACAGTTTGTCTTTTCAAAATTATGTAGTAAACTAAAATCGACAAAAATGGAGAAGTGTTTTTCATTGGACAGCGACGATATGTACTTTTGGTCTTTTGGCATGTCAGGGAAGTCATTTAAAGCATTTTTTTTTTCTAGATTTTACGCCAAGTAAAATATCTTGACTTATTACATTGATGTTTAAGAAAAGAAAAAGTTAGTAATATTTATTATTTGGTTTAAAAACACCTCTTATACTAAACAATTCCAGCTGTTTGGGCTGTGCTATGGTTTTATAGTATCTCTGAGAGGAACCTGTAAAATATCGGTTCACATATTACACTAGTATTAAATTAACCAATGATTTTTCTTTCTGGAGTACAGTACTAGTCCCAGTCATTAAAATCAGTTCGGTTTATTCTACTCCTCCTCTCCGTTTTCCCCAGCGGCCGTGGTGTACCGTATCCCGCTGACCTGGGGTCAGAATAAGCTGCCGTGGAAGCTGCTGCACGCCGGTCTGCTGCTGCTGTCTCTGATCTTCGCCGTGGTGGGCCTGTGTGCAGTGTTCGACTTCCACAATGCTGGAAACACTCCTAACCTTTACTCCCTGCACAGCTGGGTGGGCATCACTACCACCGTCCTGTTCGCCATGCAGGTACGCATAGTAATATATAGTTTCATCTTGGCTGTATTATAATGTTACGGGCTGTATAACCTGCATTAAATGACAAATGCTGGCACCCATCTGCTCCCAGAAAAGTCTCCATTCATTACCCTGTAGGTAGAAGTATAGATACTAGAGTTTAAAATGCTTCTGTGGAAGTTGTAAAAGTATAAACTCAATCTTTTTACGTAAAAGTAAAAGTGTTTAAAAAAGTACTGGTTTTAAAACTACATAAAGTATAAAAGTAAAAGTAATGTAATGGTAAAAAATAAAGCCATTAGGGAAAATGCCAAGGCCAAACCACAGGGTCCTATAGTGCACTACCCCCTCCCCAAAACACATTTTTGGTTCTGGTTTGTCCAACACTTTAGCTTTAATGTCTAAATATTAAATTCACAATGTAAAAAAAAAAATCATATAAGAAAGAAACACATTGAATGAGAAGAATAGGTGTGTCTAATAAAAGTTTTCTTTACTGTGCGTCTGTTCTCTCCTCCTGGGTTCAGTGGGCTGCAGGTTTTGGAGCGTTCCTCCTGCCCTGCTCTCCGATGGCCTTGAGAGTCTTTGTTAAACCTGCTCACGTGTGGATGGGATCCACTATCCTGGTCCTCAGCGTGGTGTCCTGCATCTCAGGCATCAACGAAAAGCTGTTTTTTGTTCTGTAAGTGAAAACAAATCATTCCTTTACATAACACTCGACATCATGCCTGACAACAGCCGAACCAGACCACCAGAAACAATTGGGTTGGTTGCGTTCAGTAAAATGTATAAACGTTTTTATTTATAGCTGTGCTTCCTCACCAGTACAAGCCCTTTCATATTTACAGGAAGCGTTTGTGACATTTCAGCATAATCTTAATGATCTGCGATTAGTCCTTAATGATCAGGAAACAAAATATAGGCTGTTTTCCAAAAATCTGACACATGACCTACATGTCTCTCAAATATGTACACAAGAATTAGTTTCATCTTATAAATACTTATTTGCTAGATGACAAACTCTCTTTTAAAACACATATTGAGTATATCACTTAAAAGCTAAAGCTGAAAATGGGATTTTATTTTAGAAACCGTTCTTGCTTCACTCAACAGGCTAAGAAAAATTTAGTTAAAGCAACCTTTTTAGCAGTTTTAGATTATGGGGATATAATATACAGACTTGCCCCAAAGACGACACTGCAATCATTAGATTCTGTTCATCATTCTGCATTGAGATTTATAACAAGTGCCAATTTCTTAAAGCTCACCTTCCGCGAAAATCCGATTTTTCTTGTTTTTTTGTGGAATACAGTAGGTCTCTCCGAGTTGAATGTGTACACCTGCACATTAAACTGTTTTGCAGCCCCCATTGTCTGCAGGAGCTAAGCAAAGAAATCCCCCCTCCCCCCTCCGAAAAACGGGTGAATTTTGAATTATCTTTCTGCCTACGTAGGCAGAAACTCACAGACCAGCCCACCTTGGCTCGAGAAACTCCCAGAGGCGGAGCTGAAGCGACGCAACATCACCGCTCATCAGTTAGGAGGTGGGAGGCAGTGAGCGGCAGAGTGGTGGAGGGGCGTCGCAGTGCTCCTAGCCAATCAGAGGAGAGATATTTGCATGCTGTTTGCATGTATGAATATTCATGAGCAAAGCTGGAATCCGGTCATTTTGGACACACCCCTAAAACAGTCCATTAAAAAAGAGCTATACAGAGACACCTGAGCACTTTTTTTTTTACAAAAACGGCTCACATGTCATTCATTCATACTAGAGACCACAACTAGACATTTTAAAATGAAAGAAAAAACGACGGAAGGTGAGCTTTAACAGTTCTCTGTATAATTTACGCTCTAGTAGTTATATAACACTGGATATTCCTCCTGTTCGGTCTAAATTTGGGAAGAAGTCTTTCAGTTATGATGCACCTTCAACTTGGAATAATCTTCAGAAACATTTTGATTTGATCAGTTTATTTCACTGAAGGAATTTAAATCATCTGTCACAAATGTTTATAAGGGTGTAGATTAGTTGATTTTGTGTTTTTGTGTTGCTGTCTTGGCCAGGGCTCACTTGTAAAAGTGATTTTTAATCTCAATGTGACTACCCTGGTTAAATAAAGGTAAATAAATAAATAAATAACAATATAGATTTACTCTATTTACTCTTTACTCTTAGTTTCTACACACATTATTCATTTAGTCAGCTTCACTGAGCACAGAGGAGCACTTTATAGTTCTACAATTTACTGCTAGTCCACTCTATTACACACTCCTGCCTACAGCTGCACCACCTTGTAGAAAAAGTCAGAGACAGAAGATCTAAATCTGTTGCTGCACTATTTGCAGACCTGCCATAATGTACGAATTTTTCATAATGGGTACGCATTTTGACCACCTAGTATGTTTGTATGAATCCAAAAATGTTCAAAAGTATGCATATCGTCTTGGACTTGAGTGAGTTTGTTTATGGCCAATCTGTTTATCTACGCTGACTTATGTTCTGATAGCACAAATGCTAATCCAGCCAGTTACTTATTAGCCATCCGCTAATTTCCTCCACGCTTCCTTTTCCTCTTAACTGTCGACACACCGTCACTGTGCTGAAGACTCTCAGGTGCTCTCTCACTTGCTCTGTCCCTCTTTCTGTCTATTCATCTACACTAGTTTTTTTCCTCCACTAAAACACCTCCATCTTAGGTAAACTCAGTAACTCAGATTTTAAATATATTCTTTTTAATAAGCATCAAAGTATATCATCATAGTTATATACTAGATATATTGTAATACGGTAAAAAAAAGGCTCAAGTTTGTGATACCTAAACCACACTACACTATTATTTCTACCTCCCTCCTAAACATACAGGGAAATATTAAAATAATATAATTTTAATTATGATTAATCACAGAATTTTGTTTTAGTTAATTCAATTAATTTTTAAGCGATGTCATGTCAATTTGCCCATTTAACATAATTCTTGGGGGAAATATGAATAAAAAAAGTTGTCAGGTTTGAAATGCCTTAAATAGATAGTTTCTGTGAGGGCTAACCGCAGCCACTAAGTTTAGGAGATCGCTGGTTCGAATCCTAGTCATGCACCTTGCCATCAGCTGCTGGAGCCCTGAGAGAGCACAATTGGTGTTGCTCTCTCTGGGTAGGTGGAATAAATGTAGCTCTTTCCCCTCATGACTCCCTGGGTGATGTCAATCAGCACAAGTCGTGTGAAACAGATACAGAACTACAGTCTGTAATTATTATACAACTACAAACTGTTCCTAAAAATAATAATAGTGGGAGTAGAAACAATCATCATTGCGTCATAGTTTCATCATGCTTGATTGCTCTTTGTCCTTTGCTTCCTCCTGGTCATATGATGCATCACATGGCTTGTTGTCACTATCTACAAGGAACTTAGCTTCTTGTTGTCAGACTGACTTTTGACTTTTGTATCAGAGGTGTGTTTTTTTTTCTTTTTTTCCAGCTTCACTTCTGCAGTACTGTGGGTTTAATCACGCCTCTGCATCACCTGATATTACACTCATAATCAAAAAATAGCATCCAGAAGGGTGTGATGGAGTGCAGTGTTATTTGTAAGGAAAATAAAGGTTATAATTATTTAAAAAATTGCTAAATTACTAAAATGTTTTCAAAATTTAATTTAAAAGAAAGATTCACCACTACTGTGGATATTATGGTGGTAATTCTGACTAGGTAAAGAGCATTTTATATCAACCGCACTGTTAGTGAGTTTCTTCACAATGTAATCATTTATCTACACTATAATACAGTTTGTTTGTTTAAACACTGGGTGTAATTTCTAACAGTAGGCCTGAATTATATGCAAATCCTATGTAAACACTGTCTCACGCAGAGGACAGCCTGAGGTTATTATCTTATCTGATAAGAAGCTCCGCACACTTTGCATTGCTGTATGTTTTCTCTGTGAACACTCTCTGGGAGACACTGTCCTCATACAGAACCTGCTCTGTGATTGGCTCCTTCCTTTAGAAAGAAGAGCACCAATGGGACGCATTCCTACGCCGAGCTGCCTGCAGAGGCAGTGCTGGCCAATTCTCTGGGAGTAGTCATCGTCGCTTTCGCTTTGGTTGTGTTGAAAATCCTGGCCAATCAGAGCTGGAGACGTCCGGATCCAAGGAGCGAGGAGGGGGAGTATAGGGTGGGTGTCTACAGACAAAAGATTTAGCATGGTGCCTTTGTTTTAGACAGTATTACAATAATAAAGCAGTTTATGATCAAAAGCAGTTTATTTTGTACCAGTTTTATGCTATTATTTAGTTTAACAGATTATATTTATTTCAATCCAGTGCATCTCATTCACAGTGCTTAATAGCCACTATTTTTAGGCTACACTGTAGCACTGTAGCACTGCAGTGAAGGCCTGAGAGGAAATAAACCAGGTCAGTGTGGTGTGAGTGTGGTGATAGGCCTAACTGCTACTTGTTTTCTTGTGTTTTTCTTTCCAGTCATTAAGAACGGACGAACACTGACCCCTGGAGGTGTGTTTACAGACTGGACTTCGGTGGATGTTTATAAAAGCTCCGTCCCATCATTTTCGTCACTTTTTAAATATAGATGTATCTATTTTTGTACATCATGTATGAGTTGACACTCACTAGGCCTTTCAGGATTTCTGCAGGGAGTTTATGTGCTTTCTAGCATTTAATAATTAGACTTTTTGTTCTTTTATGCAGCATAATGAATAAATGCAGCTCTGAAAATGAAGAAAATAATATAAAAAGAGGATATAATATAAGAATGTAAAAGGTAATCTTATTGATCCTACATCTGGGGTATTTTCATGGAAATTTCAGTGGTAATTCTGGATAGAAATCTCTAAAGTACAAAAAAAGAATAGAAATAAAATAAGAATAGAGAAAAAATAAGTGGATAATCCATTTTTTTTTAATAAAGGCTAATTATCTATCATTTGTTATTAGACATTTTCTTTATTGCTACAAATGCCTTCAGCTTGGGCAATGAGAAAATAATATAATATAATGTATTTCATATATTTAATAAATTATAATATATTCTGCCACACTAGTAGAGCAAATGTAATTTTGGATAGAAGTATCCAACATATCCAAAAAAGACAATAAACAGAAAAATAGATAAATGCATAATTTTACAATAAAATGGCTTAGCTTCTCTACATTTAACTTTCTATTTAGGTCCTTACTAAAATTTAATTAATGCAATTTTGTTAATATATGATAGTAGATATAATAATCTAAGGTAATCCTCATATAAGTTACATCTGGAATCTTATTTTTAGTTATATTTAGTTATATTTTAGTTCACAGCAGCAGAGCAATGGACATTTTGGATAAAAGTGTCTAAAGCATCCAAGAAAAAACATTTCATAGACACATTCACACATTTCATAAAACCGAGAGACGATTATTTATTTAAGAGAATATAATATATAACTTGCTGTCTTGAAATTGAGGCCTTTATTTTTTCCTTTGCATCTCCTTTATTATATGTTATAAACATTTGCAGCTTGCAGAAATGAGAGCACAATATAATAAGATGAAGATAGTGCTTGATAGTCTAACATCAAGGATGTATATGTTCGGTCACAGCTGGAGAGCAATTGTAATTTTGGATACAGATATCCAAAATATTCCAATATATTTATGTATTTTAATAATGATGCATTTGACATTATTGTTTTCATTTTTTAAGAGAAGAGAATATATTTTTAATGTTTATTTGCATCAAATGTGGGTCAAATCTTTAAGCTTTGTTGGTGTCAGTTATGTTCATGTGAAACAATACAATAAAAATACTATAATATAAAGCCTAAATGTGGATCTCTCTCTCTCTAAATTATTATAAGCTGCGTATCATCTCTGCTTTGCATGACCCAGCTACTAATTCTCCATGAGTCTTTGTTCCTCAAACCGGTTCAGTCCGGTTTTGGGCTGAGGGAGGGGGGCCAAAGCACCAGTCAAAACAGCAGTCTGCTCCAGCACAGCGTGGCTCAGCATGGCTTGGTATAGGACGAGGCAGCAGCCAATAGGAATGAAGAGGAAAAACCTGGACCTGTCAGAACGCAGCGCTGCTGTCTTACAGGATTTGCATGCGGGCTGTATATAAACACGTTTGCTTAGCATTAGTTATGCGTTGTTTCTCGTTTCTTCGCATTTTAACTCAGCTTTCCCGCGATGCCGGAGCCAGCTAAAGCCGCGCCGAAAAAAGGCTCGAAGAAGGCGGTGACCAAAACCGCCGGGAAGGGCGGCAAGAAGCGCAGGAAGACCCGCAAAGAGAGCTACGCCATCTACGTGTACAAAGTCCTGAAGCAGGTGCACCCAGACACGGGCATCTCCTCCAAGGCCATGGGCATCATGAACTCCTTCGTCAACGACATTTTCGAGCGAATCGCCGGAGAGTCTTCCCGCCTGGCTCACTACAACAAGCGCTCTACCATCACCTCGAGGGAGATCCAGACCGCAGTGCGCCTTCTGCTGCCCGGAGAGCTGGCCAAGCACGCCGTGTCTGAAGGCACCAAGGCAGTGACAAAGTACACCAGCTCCAAATAGAGAAGACGACCACCACAGTGACTGACCAGCTTAACCCCAAAAGGCTCTTTTAAGAGCCGCCCACCACACTATAAAAGAGCACAATGTTCTGTACTGTTGTTTAAAAGAAATTGTATGTAATATATAGTTAATATAATATATATGTATGTGGTATGTGATTAAATTGCTGAATCTTACACTGAATTAGCACTGAAGTTGTTGGCCTATACATTTGGCACAAGCTCGGTTGGCATCACTGCACCAATACTACAGTAGCTATATATATATGTTAAAAAGAGTTTATTTCAGGTAATATTGTAGAACCTTTATGAGTCCATTAAAAAAACTGTTACAGTGTAAGGGTGAGTTTGTGTGTTCAAATTATGCAGAAAACTAAAATTCGTCAAAAATGGATATACTTGTTTTTTTTTTTTTTTATTAGACACCAACGATATACATATACTTAAATACACACATATAGGATGTATACATAACTCGTAAATAAGAGTTATTGACATAAGGACGTTAAGGAGCTGTAATACCACAAAACCAACCACCCATCATTCACCCTATATAAGACTTTTAGTATTTTATATTTTTACAATACTATCTACATGTGTACATTTACAATAAGCTGTAAAATTAGCAAGCCACACCATTAATTAGCAATGATTTGACGTTGTTATGATTAATCTAATAAATCCAGTCGAATAAATACTCAAATATATCACAATAAATCCAAAACAACCCTCAAAAATCCCAGTTTCAAATAAACAACAGTATCGCTGGCACGCTGCCAAGCGTGCAGTGTCTGATTTCAACTAGGTCCGCGTCCTGTGTATATAAGCTCCCGACGTGCGCGCTCGGCGCTATTTCATCTACTACGTTACTGACGAACAACAACACCGAGAACTCCGTGCGAGAATGTCCGGCCGAGGGAAAGGCGGTAAGGGGCTGGGGAAGGGAGGCGCCAAGCGGCACCGGAAAGTGCTCCGCGATAACATCCAGGGTATCACCAAGCCGGCCATCCGCCGTCTGGCTCGCCGCGGCGGCGTCAAGCGTATCTCCGGGCTGATCTACGAGGAGACCCGCGGCGTGCTGAAGGTGTTTCTGGAGAACGTGATCCGCGACGCCGTCACCTACACCGAGCACGCCAAGCGGAAGACCGTCACCGCCATGGATGTGGTGTACGCCCTGAAGCGCCAGGGCCGCACGCTGTACGGCTTCGGTGGCTAAAGCTCTCCCGGACCTCCCGCTGAACCCGAAACTCAACTAAACAAAGGCTCTTTTAAGGGCCGCCCTCATAATCTGTAAAAGAGCAAAATCCAGCATATAGAGATCACAGGGAAGCTTCCCTCTGTGCCTTATGTTTAACGGTAGGCTTTTCAACAGCTTTAATAATAAAAACATAATGGGAAAAAAATCTGTATATTTTACGTATACAAACATGCTTCTGCATTCAGTTTTAATGTAGATAATTTGCATACACGATGCAATTTAAACGAATTATGAACAAGAATTGTGTTAGCATTTTGCTAACAGACTGGTTATTCCAAATAATTTACTTTCAATGCTAAAACCGGATAATTAAATCTTAGTCATTGTAAACATTTTAATTCATTGTGTTGATTTATTAATTCATACAATTATTAATAAATCGGTGAATGTTTCTTTATCAGAATTGTTAATAAATCAAGATGCTGTAATTGTAACACTGTCATTAAAGGCTACTTCATGAAAATATTGTTTGTTTTTGTTTGTTTTTTACAAAAACAATGATTCCCCATGCAGGTTGTTTAGGCTGACAGCCCTTAATAATAATAAAAATAAAGAATCCGCATTATACAAAGTAACCTGTTATTCTAAAACATCCACATCAAATGTTAAAACAGGCTCTGTAAATCTCTGAGATTAAATAATAAATAATACAAGTAATAATAAATTCAAAATTATTAAACCAAATTATTTTGTTTGTTTTTAGTTTTATAACATGCCACACAAGCATTAACTGATGTCCATTGCACTTTTTTTTAGGTTAACTGCCCTAAATAAATAAAGTTAGCATTATGCAAGTTACCTGTTATTCCAAAACATCCACGTCAAATATTAGGACAGACTAATTAAATATCTATCATAAAAATTATTTTAATTCTGAATAAACTTTGAACTGTGTTGATTTTTAAAATCATACAAGTTCAAATAAATGATTGTACATTGATCACTGTAAACAAAAGAAGATGCTGTAATTATATATATATCTATATATATTTCTATTATATATATATATCTATATATATATATATATATATATATATATATATATATATATATATATATATATATATATATATATATATGTGTGTGTGTGTGTGTGTGTGTGTGTGTTGCTGTTGTTTTTAAAAGCTCAAAGCTCATTTCCATAAATTCATGAATGGCATTGTTTAGGCTTTGATTGTTCTAGCTTTATAACAAATTTCCACAAAAGCATTAACTGATGACCCCTGCACATTGTTTAGGCTGATTGAGTTTGATCAAAGAGATAATTAGCATTGTGCAAATTAACCTTTTATTCCAAGACAGCCACGATAAATGTTAAAAGAGGCTAAATAAATATTAATCAAAAAAGTTATCTTTTATCCCAGCATAATAAATTGTGTTGATTGATTAAATTATACAAGTGATAACGTTAATAATTGAATATGATGTGATTATAATCCTGTCATTAAAGTACATATATTGTATATCTAGACTGCATTTAAACAAAAAGATAATAAGCATTGTGAAAATTAGCTTGTTAAATCAAAACAGACACGTTAAATTTTAAAACAGCCTCCTCACATCTAAGTCATAAAAATGTTTAATTTTAATTCAGCATAATAATGAATAATTATTATTATGCCGATTATGCTAATTTTTCTAATTCTGGGATTTTTATTTTTGTAGTCTGATTAATATGATTGTAAACATGATTGATCAAATCATACAATTTATATTAAATCTGTGTAAGTTTTTTTTATCATTGTTTATTGCTAATAAACAAACACGCTGTAATTATATAATACTGTCATTAAAGCTGCTTAGTTAAACTTAAAACTAATTGTGTTATATTGTGTATTTTATTTTCTTTG
This sequence comes from Astyanax mexicanus, assembly GCF_023375975.1. Lineage (NCBI taxonomy): Eukaryota > Metazoa > Chordata > Actinopteri > Characiformes > Acestrorhamphidae > Astyanax > Astyanax mexicanus. Next base: position 5,464,546 of record NC_064429.1, read on the forward strand.
TTTTCACAATTAGTGGAAAACTTAGACAAATGAAACTTGGTGTTAGCATGAAGCTAATCAACCTTTTATTACAAAACGATTATGCTCTACAGAATTAGTTATATAAAATTTAACTAGCTTTATTAGCTATACTTATTAAATAAGCACTTTCCCCTTAAACCTGTCAAAGGATGACTAGTTTTATTTGTTTTATTTTTATTTAAAAAAATAAATTAATTAATATTTTTCCTTTTTTTGGGGATTAAATTACTTTATGGGACATTTTATTTATTATTTTTTATATGCTTGTTTGTTTCTTTATTTATTTATATGATTGCTTTGTTTGTTGTTTTTAAAATAATGTAGCCAAACCAAACGTGATGTTAGCATTACGCTAATAGTTTGGTTATTCAAAAACAGACACGTTAATTGTTAAAATATTCTCCTAACTTTAAACAGATTAAATATACCACCGTATTTGCTTATGAGTTTGTTAGTTAGTCTGCATCAGTCTTTTGATTTCAAGGAAAAAATTAGATACACTTAAAAATGATTTTCTTTGAGTTTCTTTGATTTTACCAAATTGAAAACCTCTGGTACATAATCAAGAGGAAGATAGATAATCAAAAAGATTCGTTATTTTTCTCATGTTTTTATTTTGTCATTAGGCTGCATTGTTTTTTTTTTGTAATCTCTGAACAATACAGTCAACCAAGCAAGGTGGTTAGCATTGAGCTAATTAGCCTGTATCCAAAACAAACATGTTGGAATTTAAAATAAGCTCCTCTCATTAAAGCTGCAAAAAAATGCATGCTGACTAATTTTTTACTTTTATTTATTTGTTTAATTTTTGACACTGACTGACCAAAACCTACTGTTAGCATTAAGCTAATAAAGCTAACATATGTATGTATGTATGTATGTATGTATGATATATTTATGTATATTAAAGTCTCTTTTAACCTGCCAGACAATACACTCTTTCTAAAATTAGACAGCATTGTTTTTGTTTGTTGTTGTTGTTGTAATAATAGTTCAGCCAATCAAAACCTGTTGCTGGTATCCAGTTGCTAATTTAAACAAATTCTATGTTAAACCTGTGAAATGCAAGAGACAATATGGCTATTTTAGCTTTTTGCAATTAAAAAAAAGAACTGGCCAACCAAGCTATTATGCTAATATTACGTGCTCTTACATAAAAATTAAAACTATAATGTTTGTTTTTTTATTTTTGTTTTGCTTTAGCTTTCCCATTAGCATTAATTGATGCACATTGCACAATGTTTAGATTGATTATGTATGCACTGTTAGCAGGTATAATGCTGTATATTTAAAACATATATATACATATATGTATTTGTTTTATTTGTAATATGACTGTAGTGTTGTAGTTAAGATACTATGTAATTTTAGGAATATTATTGATTATTTGTCATTAAAATAAGAAGATAAATTGGCCTGATCCTGGTAATTTAGGTTATTCAAATTTTTTGTAGTTCTGTAATTTTTTCCCAAAAATTAATTAATTCTAACAATGCATATATTATATCTGTATATATTTGTATAGATCATCCTTATTGTTAATAAATGAAGATGATGCAATTATGATGCTGTTATCACAGACTGTTTTATTAAAATACAAGACATGTTTTGTCATGTATTGTCTTTTTTAATTTTTAACTAATTCGTTTTAGTACATATTTGCACTTTAGCAATATCTAATGCATACTGGACAATGGTTAGAATGATTATATAACATATATATAGAATAACTGCCATTTTTCTTCTGTACAGTAATTCTAAAAAAATCTGTAATGTTGTGTTGCAATATTTGTGTAGGAGTATTTTACTTGTCATTTAAATGAGAAAATAAATTGCTGATTAAAAAAGTTTTATATTAACAAGATTTATAAAAACTTTCAAATTTTACATTTAACAATTATTATTAAAAGCAAGATTCATTAAATCACTCAGTTTATGTTTTGTTTTGTTATTGTCTGTTTTAACATATTTCCACATAAGCATACATTTTTGCCCATAGTGCAATGGTTAGACTGATTATATTTGACCAGAAATATATAGTGCTGTGCAGTAAGTGTAAAACATAGTTTTCCCCTATAGTTTTGTGTTACATTATTTTTGTAATTAGTAGCTAGCTGTTAATATTATCTGGTATAATATCTACAGTAGGCCTACGCGGATTAAATTAAGATATTACTTATTACTACAGCATCTAGGTTGTCTACTATCACTCATTTCTTTATTCATCACAGAACACATGCAGTCCTATAGTGTTAGCTAACTACAGCTACGTATTTGTAAATAAATTAAAAGAAAATGTATTTTAGTAATTTTAAAAGTAATTTAGTATTTTGTTTTTAAAAAGTCCAGCTGCTCTGAATATAAACCAGAACCATGCCATTAGATAGGCTGTTTACTGCTATACACAGAAAGGAGGGGCACAGCAGGCTGTGTATACAGTGTAAATGTTGTTCAAAACTGTTAAAAAGGCTAATAACTGAACATTTCCAGCAAAATCAACACAATATAAGGTAAATAACGAGATTAATCCCCGTTTTAATACAAGATCACCAGAGATTTTAAAGATTCAAGCTTTAGAAATGAGTTCTAGTAACTTCAATGAGGCTATTGTGTGCATCAGCACTGCAGCCTTCAGTGAGAGGCTAAGCTAAGTCGAGCTAAATAGTGTTTTAAAAGCTTTTTACACTCAACTGAGCGCTTGTTGGAGGTGAATATCGAGTGAAACGTTGCTGTAATATGTTTAAATCAAAGAAAACAACCGAAAAACTGCATTTTCAACAATATTTACCTCTAAAGCGCGAGTTAACAGCGAGCCACCACGACTAGCATTAGAGGCACCATACTGTCAATGCTAGCTAGCCTGCATAGTTCACAAACTACTGAACGCTGTGGCCTCCCACATTTTTTTCTGTTAAATTGGAGCTTTTTGCTCATTTAATGCCATTTTCTGTCGAAATGTTTGACAAAATATGTCGTACTCGGTGTACGATGGCTAAAGAAAGAATCTATGAGATTAAGGGATGTTGAAATGGCGACAGCGAGGAGCTGTGCTACCTCGGCTGTCGAAAATGGGTTAAAAGTCCTCCTGTTCAGGATTTAATTTCTTAAAATCGACGTAAAGCTCAAGCATAGAGTCTTTTATACGTCGGCTGACCGGACTGTGCAGCTTTCGTGGCGAAATTTGACGTATAATCTTTAAAAGAGTAGAGGAAGTACGATATTTCCCATCCAGTTTCCATACAGATTTGGCTACGTTTTGGCCATTTTACGCCGAGCCGGTGGCCCAAGTCCGCGAACCACGAAGCGGATTTGAAGACCAAGAAGTCAGCTATCGATCCGTGCGGGTCCCGTGAAAATCCGTGGCCGCTTAACGTGGAAATTATCGCGTTTCTCCGAGTCAGAAAACACATCTGAAGGCAACTCTCCGCTGCTGGGGAGCAGCCGCGCGGCTGTTGAGTCTATAAGGTTCTCATCGCTCGTTTAAATCCCGCCCTCGGCCGTGGGGAGGACGTATACACTGACTTTTGCTTTTGACAGCGCGTTTCTATTCCAGCCCACTACAACTGCGAGCTACGACTACTACGCGGCTACTACGGGACTAGGACGCCAGCTAGAACCTAGAACCTCTTCAGAACCATGGCAGAAACAGCCCCAGCTCCAGCGGCGGCGGCGCAAGCCAAGGCCCCCAAGAAGAAGTCCGTAGCCAAGCCCAAAAAGTCCGGACCCAGTGTTTCGGACCTCATTGTGAAGGCGGTGGCAGCCTCCAGCGAGCGGAAAGGAGTCTCCCTGGCCGCGCTGAAGAAAGCCCTGGCCGGTAGCGGCTACGACGTGGAGAAGAACAACGCCCGCGTCAAACTCGCCCTCAAGTCTCTGGTGAAGAAGGGCGCCCTGGTCCAGACTAAAGGCACCGGAGCCTCAGGCTCCTTCAAAGTCAGCAAGAAGCCCGCAGCAAAGAAACCGGTCAAGAAAGTCGTGGCCAAGCCCAAGAAGCCAGCAGCCGCCAAGAAAGCTCCGGCCAAAGCGGCGAAGCCCAAGAAAGCGGCGGCTAAGGTGGCCAAGCCGAAGAAGGCGGCGCCCAAGAAGGTGAAGAAACCGGCGCCTAAGAAAGCGGCCAAGAGCCCGAAGAAGGTGAAGAAGCCGGCGGCTAAGAAAGTCGCCAAGAGCCCCAAGAAGGTCAAAGCGGCGAAGCCTAAAGCTGCAAAGCCTAAAGCAGCCAAGGCGAAGAAGGCTGCCAAGAAGAAGTAAAGAAGTGGAAGAGTGAAGGACTGTTTTTTACTTTTTTTTTTTTTGGAAAACTTTGTACTTTCTTTTTTTTTTTTTTGAAGAATTTCAACTTTCAAAAAAAAAGACTCTGACAAGTCACTAGTTTTTATTTTTTATTTTTGAAGAATTTCAACTTTCAAAAAAAAAGACTCTGACAAGTCACTAGTTTTTATTTTTACAACTATTTTAATTGTTTGTTGTTTTTATTCCTAATAATCTGACGGCTGAGCATAAAGAGAGAGGACGGTCCCATGTTGAATGAAGGAGGAGAAGGAGGGGTATGTGTGTGGAGAGTGTATGTGTGTGTGTGTATGTATCTATCTATGTAAACTCTACAAAAAAGAGGGGGGGGGCGTGGCTGGGGGGGGGGGCGTGGCTGGGGTTGGGGTAAAAAGGGGTTTATAAATGGAATAAATTTGGTTGCGTCCAGACTATCTTATCACCAGCGAGATGGTTAACTAGGTTAAGTAACTATTTAACTGCTAACTGTTTAGCTAGCAAGGCAGCAAAAGTGGCGTTTGTTTTTTGTTGTTATTTTTGTACGACTTCTTTCTTTTTTTGGCGATTCTGAGAACACAACACACTGTCTCTACCTCTGTAATCGACACAAATCCGATTAGGCTTTGTGTCAAGCGTTGTCAAATCCTTTGGAGCCGTTTTTAGACCGTAGTCAGCAGTGGGAGGGGTCCTACACTAAATCTAAAACGTTTTCTAATTTTTGGAATTTTCTGTTCCACCTTTAATGGTGAAGGAGTTACCTCCAGCGCTCAAATGTAACTCCTGCACTATTTAAGGTGGAACGGAAAATTCCAAAAAATCAGCAAACTTCGTACAACTCTAATTGTACATAGCATAAATGCCCATGTTATATTTGTTCCTTTTTTAAATCTGTATAGATTTAATGATTATTAAAGTGTGTATGTGTTTGAGTGTGGGAGGACGTCCTACTTAGCTTACGTTTGTCAGGATTTTTTTTTGTAAATACTGATAAAAAATGTGACTTCTTGTAAATACTAAACAGAACAAACATGTTATAATTTATTTATTGCTAAAACATGACGAATTTTAGTTAAAAAAAATGTATGACGTTGTTTCTGTTTTGTTTCTGTCTTTGTTTTTCATTGACATGTTAAAAAATACCCTCTGCATTTTAGTATAAAAATACAAATAAAAAACAAAAGTTTGCAAAACTGTTTGTGTCTGTCAATATATATATATATATATATATATATATATATATATATATATATATATATATATGTAACATAAAACAATACTGTAACAAAATTAAACAAGGATAGATATAAAGTATATATAAAATATACTTTAAATATGATACATAAATATACATTTTTTTACAGAATAAAAAAATTATACTTTTAAGCACATACACACAGACAATTACATAGATACAGATATTTGATTAGCATTTCACTTTAATATTGCTAATGTATAATATATAGATACATAACATGATTACTATAGTAAATATGTAACTTGTAAACTTACTACATATGTGTACAAGTAAATATAAAAGATCCCAAATAAATAAGCAGATATATAATAAATAACAGTTAACAGTAAATAACAGATGAATACACACGAAGTTTCATACAGATATATTTTTACCGTTTTGCTTTAGTACTTTAACATTGGTAATATGAAGTATGTAGCTACATAGCAATAACATTATTAACTATTATAATCTATTGTGGATTCAAAGTGTACATAGCATGCTATTACATGAATATAAAATGAATAATTGTCTAAATAAATAAAAAAAACGTAGTTTACAGTCATCTATATATATATATATATATATATATATATATATATATATATATATATATATATATACATTTAACTTTACATTTTACCACCAAACTAATTATTGAGAGAACATGTTATAAATATTAGATAATTTGATTTAAAATACATGTAAAACAAGTAATTGGCCTATATATCGTATAAAAACATATCTTTATTGCTTATTAAGTCATCATCAGGCTTCAGGTTTAACAGAATATGAGTTTAAGAGCAAATTGACACTTTTAACAAACAAAAAAAGCATCTGGGCAAATCGTTGAATTAGTAAACATCTTGTACACTGTCAGCAAGTAGAGTGGAAAAATTCAGCTCATCCTGATTAGATACATGCTAATGCTTCCAAAATCATGCAAAATTGGTTAAAAATACCCCTTCCATGTATTGCAGATAAGATCATTTTACAGATAAATAAACTGAAATAAAATAAACATCAACAACAACAGATAAAACAAGTATTTAACTGTGTTTAATATAAATTTAATTACTTGTCTCCTGGACCAATTAATGTATAGTATTTTAGCACAGACTCATCATAAACATTGCATAAATTTATTATTAACTGTCTCGAGACACTGTGTTTCAAGAATCTGTGGTTAAAGGAGGATTAGGGAGCCTCCTAGTGGCCAAAGCCCTGTTCTGCATCTAAAGCCCTTTTGTTTAATATGCTGCTGGTAGAACTAGGCGCCCATCTGCAGTACCAGCACTCACCACCAGGTGTCCACCTTCAGTACCAGCACTCACCACCAGGTGTCCACCTTCAGTACCAGCACTCACCACCAGGTGTCCACCTTCAGTACCAGCACTCACCACCAGGTGTCCACCTTCAGTACCAGCACTCACCACCAGGTGTCCACTTGCAGTACCAGCACTCACCACCAGGTGTCCACTTGTGTCCACCTTCAGTACCAGCACTCACCACTAGGTGTCCATCAGCAGTACCAGCACTCACCACCAGGTGTCCACCTTCAGTACCAGCACTCACCACTAAGTGTCCATCTGCAGTACCAGAACTCACCACCAGGTGTCCACCTTCAGTACCAGCACTCACCACCAGGTGTCCACCTTCAGTACCAGCACTCACCACCAGGTGTCCACTTGCAGTACCAGCACTCACCACCAGGTGTCCACTTGTGTCCACTTGCAGTACCAGCACTCACCACCAGGTGTCCACCTTCAGTACCAGCACTCACCACTAGGTGTCCATCAGCAGTACCAGCACTCACCACCAGGTGTCCACTTGCAGTACCAGCACTCACCACCAGGTGTCCACCTTCAGTACCAGCAGTCACCACCAGGTGTCCACTTTCAGTACCAGCACTCACCACCAGGTGTCCACCTTCAGTACCAGCACTCACCACCAGGTGTCCACTTTCAGTACCAGCACTCACCACCAGGTGTCCATCTTCAGTACCAGCACTCACCACTAAGTGTCCACTTGCAGTACCAGCACTCACCACTAGGTGTAGGCAAAGCATTATTGTATGAGTAAACAGGTGCTGTTAGGGCCTTTTTATAACATTGGATTATGCAACAAAAAATTATAAAAAATATTCTAGTCACTTTTTTGCTTTAAATAATAGATGATATTATGGTAATTTAGCACATACGTTCCACATACATAGAAAGATAAAGTACACTAGTGTTAAGTCTCAAAGCTAATACATATAATATAATATAATATATAATAATATAATAATATATATATATATAATATATATATTTTAAAACGAGCTTTTTTTTTTTGTTAATACATGCTGATTGTGGTAAGAGGGGATTCATCCTTTTAAAGCAAAAATACCACATAAAAAGAAAGAAATAGCTTCCAATATTCATACTCGATGTACTAAAATTATTTTTATTGTCTTATTTTGACAGTATTACATAGCATAACTATCTTAAAACATCCAGACGTTTTCCCCAAATCAAGTCCTACAGTAATTTATACTGGTTGTACTTATTTTAGCTTTTTAGATCTTAAATTAAATTTTGTGCATAAATATCACATGAAGAGGAAAAGCTTTCTGTGTTGATGAGTTTAACAATATCACAAGTTAATTTTAGTTTTACCAACTAAAACCCTAAATAGATATATTTTAAGGACATTTTTACGCTAATACATACTGGATACACCAAAATTATTTTTAATGTAATAATTTTGAAAGACAATATTACTTAGCAAAAAAAGTTTAATAGAACAACGTTTATTTTCTGGATTAATACATGATGGATATATTAAAATAACTTAATATCTTGGAGTCCTACGGTAACACATACTGGATGTGCTAGCATTTATAGTTTTATTTTATATTAAGTATACAAACATTTTAGTGTTTTTTTTTATTTTAATTCTAAGCCCCCAAAAAGAACAAAACAAAAAACTTACAAAAAAGACAAAACAAAATAAAAAACATATGGAGAAATAAAAGAGTCCAAAAATGAACACATCCCATGGTTACACATACTGGATGTACTAAAGTTATTTTTAATAAATTATTTTTGACCGACAATATCACCTAGCAAGAAAAGTTTAATATAACATGTTTAATAATACATGCTGTATGTAAATATAATTAAATGTATCTTAAAGTCATATGGTAATACATACTGGATGTACCAAAAATAGCTTTGTCCTTTTTTGTGCAGACTTATCACATAAAGGGAAAAAGTTTTTTTTTTTTTTTTTTTTTTTTAATTCAGATTTTATAAGCACTGTAGTACAGTTGAAATTGCAGTGTTGGCCGGTAGGGGGCGCTAGATGACGATTTCTCCATTTCTCGTAATTTTGCTTAATTTAAGCGATTTTTTCTGGTATTATTGGCGCTGATTGGCTGATTAATCTTCACAATCAGGTTAAAAAAATCCCGGACTGACTTTTCTGCACGTCTCCCATGTCCGTTTTAGGTCTTAAATATATTTCCAGTCCCGTTTCTTACCGGGGGGCGTGATCCCTCAGGCGAGGCGGGACTCCGGGTGCGTCTCAAATTCCTCCCTACTCCCTACATATATTGTGTACAAAGCCAGTCAGCTTAAAAAACCTTTTCTTCTGCGCTCAATTTATAAAACAAATGTTTAAAAAGTGAGTCTTCTCAAATACTATAGTGTGATATATTACATTACATTACATGATATGCTCCGTTTGTGTGCAGACTTGGCCAAAGTAGTGCACTACATAGGGTAGGTGGTGGCGAATTGAGACGTACCCTCCTGGGAGATAAGCAGTGAAAGTTAGAGAGGATAGTTACAGTGGAGAAAGGAGGAGAAGTCAGAGAGCATCGGTGAGAAGGAAAACTCACGTTTCTGTTGGACTTTAAGTAAGTTTTGCTGTTTATCTCGTACAATATTACTTTATCTTGGATTGTAACCTCTTAGATTTACTTATCTTGTATTTATTGTAACTAAAAAAAGTTTTGAGAATGCTTTTAAACAGACTAGAGATGCATTTTCTTCTAAAACAAGCATGTTTCTAATTATCTTTTGATGTTTTTCTTCTTTTCCTTTTTGTTTCTCTGTTTTTTTTGGTGCACTTTCATTCTGTTCTGCATTGTTCTAGTTTTCAACCTAAAGCATTTTAATGTTCTCCAAAATAAAAGAATAGAGTGTAGTATCCTTCAGTTCCTTTGCTGAGAGATGCTGAGAGATGGTGGATATACTGAGAAGTACTGACATTTCCTTATTATTATTTACCTGTAACTAAAACGGTGTTTTAAAATGTTTTTTTTTTGTTAGTGTTTTTCTCATTTCTTTCATATTCTCTCTTTTTGTTCTCTTTGTTTTTTGATGCAATTTAATTATGTTCTGCGTTGTTCTAAGTTTCAACCTCCAGCAATTTTAATGTTGTCTATACGAATGTATATATATATATATATTTGCTGATAGATGCTGATAGATGGGTTTTCCACCACAAATACAAAAAAAGCAATGTTCATAACTATGCCAATACATGCTGGATGACAAGAATTTAAACAAGCAAAACAAAACACGTTTAAGAGCAGAAATATCACATAAAAAGAAAAAGAGATACAATATACAATCATTCATTTCCTATGCCAAAGGTGTTTAATCAGTGTTTTACACAGAAAAGTGGTGCATTTGCTTCTTAAGTTAAAAGCAAAGCAAAAAATATCACATAGGCATGTAATACTATACATACCGGAAACACTAAAATTACTTTTATTGTCTTATAAAAATATGAAGTCTTAAATACTAAAAGTACTAGTATTTATTCTTTTATTTTAGAACAAATATAGCACATAACAACATTTTAGTCTTTTAATTTTAATGATTTTTTTCTCTTGTTTTAGACCCCCAAAAAAACAAAAGAAGGAATACGAGAGTCTTAAAATTACATATCCCATAGTGATACTCTCTGAATGTACTAAAATTAGCTTTGTTCCTTAATTTTAGAACTAAAACATCACATACAGAAAAAATAAAAAAAACATTTTGTGTTCTTATATGTATTCTTATGTGTATACATGCTGAATGTATACATTTTTTTAGACTACAAGTACTACAAAGAGCTAAATAGGGTTGGAGGTGCTGTATCGAGAAACTCCGTGTCTAATTACATTGATTAAAACATGCTGAATGTACTTTTATCATTTTATTTTAGACAAAAAAAAGTTCCTCCACTTATCCTAGGTTAAAAAAGGTACAGGTTTGTGAATAAGAAAGTACCAGGTCAGCAGATTGTGCATGACATCACTGTACAAGGCAAGAGCAAAGGGGGTAGTAGAAGTAAAAGTGTGAGGAAATGAGGAAAAACAGAAAGTCAGTAGAAATAAAGCACTTAATTGAGGGTTTGTGATGTTGAGCCTTTCATTTTTGGATGTTTCCTTCGTATTTTTCTTTCTGGGGCTTGAAAAACAGAAGCTGTTTTAAAGACTTTGCTGCTGCTGTGCTGCACTGAACTGGTGGTTCTCAGGTTGAGTTGGTTTTTTTTTAACCTCTGGAATCCCTTTTATGGTTTACTACTGAACGCTAAGGGTACCAGATAAACCCACTTATTCTTTGTTTTTTATCCTTTTAAATCTGCAACAAGCATATTTGACTGGGTCAGAATATCTCCAGAACATCAGGCAGGTCTTGTAGGGTGCTCCTGGTGTGCTGTGGTCAGTACCTACCAAAAGTGACCCAAAAAAGGACTGGCAACAAGGATCCTTTGTGCCCAAGACTCATCATTGGTGCTCATGGTGACCCAACCTTGCAACTTATAGGACCTGAAAAGTCTAGACCCAAGACTGAAAAGCAGACACCAGACCTAAAGTGGGTGATAATGTATCCTCAAAGGATTGTCCGTAACGTTTGTCTTGGTGCCAGACACCACGGGTCACCATTGGAGGTCTGAATTGTGGGACCCACATGTTAACAGATGTATATGTTTTAAAGTTCTTGTTATATGACTGACTGGTGTATATTCCAATCCCATCTTTAGGCCCTGTGCAGGAAATTGAACACTGAGTTGCAATTAAAATTACACAAGACAAGCCAACCAGTCATTGTAATAAGAAAATACATTTATTGGAAAAGACAAATACATATGTACATAGTTAGAACATACAGTTTACAAGACAAGTATCTTTATACCCCTTTCTGGAAGGGACAGAACATTCTAAAACAGGGGTCGGCATTTAAGTTTGGCTGCACAGAAAATCTATTTTGGAAAATGAAGTGTAATGGGATGGTGTGCTCCAGACTAGTAGCTCTCCAGCCCAGAGGATTGTTGAACCCAATTGCAGAACAGTTGATCTCAAAGCAGGTAAACCCAAGAAGAAAGGAATGAATCAATAAATAAACACACCGCTTCTTACGCGCGATTTAATACACTATATTGCTGCCTCGGCTAGTGAATTGGGACACGGCTGGGAAAAAAACGCCCTTATAAGGAGATAGGGAGCCCAAGAACGGACGGAAAAATGAAAACAGGCGGAAACTAAAGTCACGCAAAGCACGACATAGAGATGGGAAGGGGTGTAAACAAAAGCTCACCAGAGAAGCATTTTTTTTCCGTTTTAATTATCGTTCATATAGTTCAAACAACCTCATGAGTCCTCATCTGGCCTGCTGGCCACCTATTGCCAATCCCTGTTCTAGAACAGTCCATACATGCTTATTTCTGCTTAACCATACAAATTGTGAGCGAAAGGTTGAGGTAATCTGCTAAACTTTAGGGTGCCCTGTTCTTACAAAAGAGGAAGTGAAACAAACATGAGAAATATGTCTGGAACAGAAAAGTGAATCTTATGGTCACAAAGGATAGGATGTTGCAAACTAAAGAAAGTATCTAAAAACCTTCACGTTCAATCATACATACATTTTGTGTTCAAAACAGTGTTCAGTTAAATAAACTGTTTTAAATTGGGTTAAAAATAGTTAAAAATAGTTTCAATTTCCCTTACATCTCATTGGTTGTGTTGGGAGCTAATGGTGGCCCTCTGGTGTCCTGGTCCATGTTATGCTGTGCTCAGATGGAACTGGGCATGAGGGTTAAAGGCCTTGCTCAGGGGCCCAACTGTTGCAGCCAGCCAAACCCTGGAATCGAACCTACAACCTTGTTGTCTGATGAGTGCTAACCTTGCTAGCTCTTATGGTGTTTTCACACATGCACCTTTTAGTCCAGTTACCTTTACTCCTTGTTGGTGACATTCTGCTCCCACCAGATATGAAGGCATTGAAGTGGTAGGTCTTTGGTTTTATGGAGTTTTCTCGATGTTACTGTGAGCAGAGGTGTAGCTGCCCAGGTACTTAAAGAGTCTTTAAGGTCTTTCAGGTGTTTTCCTCCTACAATGACAATGACTCTTTGGACTTGGTCTTTATTCTTCATCAGCTTGGTCTTGGCACAAAGAATCCTCACACCATGTCTTTCGGCTTAAAAATGTAATTGTTTTATTTATTATATGTAAGTAGAGTTTTTACCAGCTGTTTAACAGCTCTCCCTGCTGGCTCTCTCCCACACTCCCTGCATTGCAGTGCACAGCAGTGCTCTGATATGCTGTGCCGCGGAACTGAAGATGTGCTCCCCTGGATTAGAATAATCTTAGTTGTTTTCAAACACAACAGAGAAGCCTTAATTTTCATAGCCCAAGATTTAAAACTCCTGCAGCTGCTTTAACCATCAGGCACTTGAGCAACAGTCAGCGACCCTCGCTCCATCAGGCTTGGCTTCAGAGCACGTACATTTTTGTTGGCCTTGTGTAACAACTGTCTGGCTGCGTTCCAGCCTGAGAGAAACTCACCGTAGACTTGCAGATGGAAACTGTGGGTAAGTCCTCCGGAGTTTTTGAGGTTCAGGTCTGTCTGCCATAGTTGTATTCGGTCTTCTCAACTCTTCTGGTTTTTACGATTTTGATAAATGCATAAAAAATTCAATCAGAGACGTTCCTTTAAAAAAAACATACAGTCTGGACGTGGACATGCTGTGTACATGTGTGTGTAGGTCCATGGAAGTGTTTCTGCTTTTATCTTAATGTGCAGATCTCGAGAGAAGCCTTTGAAGAAGCTCATGATATCTTTCCCTTCTCTTTGACGTGAGCCAGCTCACATGCTAAAGGTGCACCAGACAGAAGACAGGAGCTCTTGACTCCTCTTTGAAGGTGTTCATGACCTTCGATATCACTCTTACATGTGTTTCGCTTCAGTGGACGAGAATGTCTGTGGTGTCTCAAGCAGTGCTCTTCAACATGCTGCCAGATAATAAGTAGATCTGGCAGTTCATTACGGAGATGTTTGATCCAGGAGTTTTGAAGGCCATTCGACATCCATATGTGTCACATTTTTGGAATTTCCAACTTTAGTACAAAAATGTGAAAAGTATCGGTATTCTGTATAATTTTAGACACAGCTGTGGGGGATCTCAAGTAAATTCCAGCTTTGTGAAAAGTTTAGAAATTACTTACGGTAGCGCATAAGAAAGACCTGTTGGCAAGCCTGTTATTTTTCTCTGACATACAACAGTAGTCTTACATATTGTTTAGATATCTCACATACTAAATAACAAATGTGTATGAAAAAGACATTAACATCACTAGTGTTTTAATTGTTAACTCTCTGAGCCCACAAAAGCACCAATGCATCAGATTCAAGTAGAGCTGGGCGATTAATTGATTTTATCGATTAATTTGAATTTACAGTTAAGGATGATGTGTTTTTATAAAAATCGATTTTCTCTGAGTTTTAATTTTCACCACCGACGCTCCCCTGAGCTTAGCCCCGCCCCTCTCTCCCACTTTTTCGCTATATTTAGTGTATAAAATAAAAAACTGCTCTCATAATAACATTTAACAACTTTTTTTAACAAATTTTGAGACTTGACTGCCTATTTAAAATGCAACAGAAGCATTTTTAGACATTTATTTGTATCATTTCTAACATATTTAGAGTGTTTTTTACAACGTTTTTTATGACATCATTTAGCGACTTCTTGCGACTTTTAGGAGATTTTAGTAGGGGAAAAATACGATTTAAATCGAAAATCTGATTTAAAAAAAAAAAAAACTACGATTTTTTTTGGGCCATATCGCCCAGCTCTAGATTCAAGGTTTCTTAGTGTTTCTATGAATGTATTTTCAGTAATACTGTATAGTGCATTTGAGAAAATCCTCTAATAACTGCTTGGTTTACATGTCCATTATCTGCCTCTGATCTACAGTATAATTGGTGGATTGGTGTGTCTATCTATTTTTTTTTTGTGTGAAACTGACCAATGGACACTCCTGTACATTAGTAACTGTGTAAATGACTTTAAAAGCAGCCTTCCAATTAAACTTGCTTGTTCAGCAAGGGCATTGGAGGAAATCTGAACACATATTTACTTACTTACAGGTACTTACAATTACAGCTATGTAGCGCCTTTTTGCCACTCGAGGCACTCAAGGACACACTTAACACACACTAAGGAGAAGCAGCAGCCAATCGTGCACAGCATACTCTTAACAGGAAACCACCGTACACCTGGAGGACTGCATCAGGCACAGAGGAGTTGACCCAGCACAATTTTTGATCCATTTTTTCTGGGCAATTTAGAATATCCAATTGTTTTGGACGGTGGAAGGAAACCAGAGTCTCCGTAGGAAACCCACACAGACACGGAGTCAGATAGGGACTTGAACCAAAGACCCCAGGGCTGGGAGGCAAACAAGCTAAACACCAAGCCACCATGCCGCCATGTTTCTAGTAACTTCTTTGTAACTCTAGATGTGAGTCATGTACGTTCCTAAAATGAGATGCGTTTAAAACGCAGATTCTATTAATATAAAGTACTATCAAAATATATTAATACAAACACTGAAAAATGTTTAATTTGGTGCTCCAGCAAGGGATTATGTTAAATATCCTGTCATTTGTTTGGTGGTACTTCTAACTCTAATGCTTCTCTTTGTCTTGCTTTTGTTTGTAGGTGAACGTAATTGGATGTACACCACAATGCCCTGGTCTCTCCTGTCCCGTCTGGCTGTATTGTCCTGCGTATGGAGTCTGTCCTGTGCTCAGTACGAGTACCAGGTTTACCCTCAGGGTTACCCCGAACCTGTGGAGGATCAGTACACCAAGCCAGAGATTCCAGCCGATGTTCCCAGGATCCAGCTGCGCCTGGCCGGGGAGAAACGCAAACACAACGAGGGGCGGCTGGAGGTCTTCTACGAAGGGCAATGGGGAACGGTGTGTGACGACGACTTCAACATCCACTCTGCTCAGGTGGTGTGCAGGGAGCTGGGATACGCCGAGGCAGTTTCATGGGCCCCTTCAGCTAAATACGGGAAAGGAGAGGGTGAGCTAACATAGATCAGGCACAACATAGATTAAACATTGCATTGCAGAGGAATTAAGAAAATAGTTTATTTCAAATAGTGCAGTGGATAAAGTTTGGAAAAGAAATATTTTTACTGATATGCCATTCTATATACCAAACAGATAAATAAATGTATCAAATACACATTTAATTTAAGGATATTTTACAGTTTATCACTGTATTTTTATTTCATTGTATTTATTTATTTATTATTATTATTTGTTTTTATTTATTCATTTATTTTTGCATGACTGGGCTTTAATATAAGTTTGTCACTTACTGTAGTGTTAGGAGTACAATATAAATATAAAACACTAGATCTTTAAAAAGGCTTTGATTACTAATGGATTTACTTTGTCCCACATAAAAAGAAAACTACACAATATGTGAATAAAGCATATCAGTCTCTTTCTAAGTGAATAACTGCTGTTTGCTGTTGTTTTTCTAGTTTACTCAGATAAAAACACTCGTACAGTGAGGAACAGCAGCAGGAGCTCCTCAGATAAAGTACAGGACAGAGAGAAGAGCTACAGTCACTCCAGTGTATAAGCTTGTTATGCTAACAGGCTAGCGTTAGCTAATGCCTAGACAGCCTAGACAGATGTCTACATTCAGATGTTAATTGCTATCTTGGCAGTGAATTTTCAACACAAGTGCATTCCGCTTGTAACGCACACATGGACACGCAGCAGTGCACAAAACCATACCGTGTGTCTGTTGGCAGATTAATTGTTTTATTCTATAAACTATGGAAAACATTTCTCCCAAATTCCAAATAAAAATATTGTCATTTAGAGCTTTTTTTGCAGAAAATGACAAAAAAAGATGCAGAGCTTTCAGATCTCAAATAAAGCAAAGAAAACGTTTATATTCATAAAGTTTTAAGAGTTCAGAAATCAATATTTGGTGAAATAACCCTGTTTTTTTAATTACAGTTGTTTTCATGCATCTTGGCATCATGTTTCCTCCTCCACCAGTCTTACACACTGCTTTTGGATAACTTTATGCTGCTTTACTCCTGGTGCAAAAATTCAAGTAGTTCAGTTTGGTTTGATGGCTTGAGATCATCTATCTTCCTCTTGATTATATTCCAGAAGTTTTCAAATTGGTAAAATCAAAGAAACTCATCATTTTTAGGTGCTCTTTTATTTTTTTTCCAGAGCTGTATGTGAGAAACTGTATCTTTAAAGAAACACTCTGCATTGTTTCTTAAGTTCAGAACATTAGAAATATCTCTGTGGGTTGTTAAAACACTGAGGTCTAGACCTTTTATACAGGACCTCAGTGTTCTTCACTCTCTGACAGCTGACTTCCTCTTGTTTTCCAGGCCGCATCTGGTTTGATAACGTCCAATGCACGGGGAAGGAGAAGACCCTGGCGCAGTGCCAGTCCAACGGCATCGGCGTGTCGGACTGCAAGCACTCGGAGGACGTAGGGGTGGTCTGCAGTGACAAGAGGATCCCTGGATTTCGCTTCCTGAACCATCTCACCAACAACATAGATGTGAGTGCTCTCTGTATAACTTATTTATTCATTTATATGAATCAAAGACAGATTTTCCCACAAATAATTCTCCATTGTTGAATAATTCTCCTTTTAACTGGTGCAATTATTATTATTATTGTGAGGGACTGTCTGGTGCCTGTCCTGCTGAAGCTGTGGAAGATCATTCATATACTGTAACCATCACCAAAAGAGCTTAACAGGGAACATGGAAAACAGGGAGTGCTTGATTGGGATTGGGAAGCTTCTCATGTTACCATCCAAACTGTGTCCACTATATCCACTATGTATGTCTTATCACGGTGCCAGAGGAAGTGGATTAGACATTAGGCCTGTGATAGGCATGATAACATTTTTTCCATTTAAACTGTTTAGGTCCAGTCAATAACCGGAAATGGTAAAACAATCTAGTGTAGAAAATTCTGCAGTAAAGTAAAATGAAAACCAGGGTGTAAAACAAAGTCTGTTTTCTGGTCTATTTTCATACATAAGGCGCACCGGATTATAAGGCGCATTTTAAGCGAACACTAGTAAGGACCAGGAGTGTTGACATGTTTCCCTTCTAATTCAGCAGGCCTTGCGCCTAAGTAAACAAAACCATAATTCTTAAAAATAACTTTTCTTCCAAAGTCAAACAAGTGCTGGATGTTAATCTACACAGATTTCTCTCACGAAATCCGTTTATTTGGGTGAGTAAAGCGCTTCTGTTTATTTTACAGTAAGCTTAGATTTCCAATATAATAGTGTCTTTAGCAGCAGCGCTTAGCGCTAGTAAATGTCGCCCAATAGCGCTACAATAGGAAACCCTGAGTGTTCCGGTTAGCCAGGATGCTATCAGCTAGCGGTTCCTTCCAGGTAGCTTGTTTTAACACGGTAAACACGCAGACTACAGTCCGATATACTCACATTTGAACAGTGAAAGAGCTAATGCAGCGGTTAGCAGCTAATGCTAATACTGCTCCAGCCTTAGTGCTGGAGAAACTTCACTGAAAAGCTTTTATAGTGCGAAAAGTACAGTATTTATATACAAATTGATTTACTGTGCAAGGAGAAATTATTGCGACAGGCCTAATTATAAAATATGCTGCCTAGCCAAAAGAAATGTCCCACACTAATATTTATTTATATTCTATTATATTATATAGATAACTTTATTATCACTTAATACACCATAATCTACATCCACAATAACAAAAGCAAGTTGGTATGTATAGTTATTTTAGATGCTAAAAGAGAAAATTCAGTTTTTAATCACATACGTTTTTTTTATAAAGTTGCATATTTTCATCTTTGTATCTGAAATCCATTTTTGCACGACAACACTGGTTAGTGGTTCGCAAAAATGTATCAACAGGATAATGTCATATTGTTGCCTTCTGGTTTGCATGAAATAGTAAGGTTTACACTTTTTTTAAATTCACATATTCGTGTCTACAATACTATTTACTCAATAAATCTCCTGTTGACTAAACAAATCGTATAAATGCTTTGCGTTTGGTGTTTTTTTTTTAGAAAAAGAGAAGATGCTAGCTGCTGCAGAATTGTGACCTGGAAAGTAATTGAGCTTAACAGCTCTGTTTATGCTGATGTTTAATTGTCTGTTATATATATATATATATATATAAGGCCCCAGCTGTCCAGTTTCTGACAGACTGCACTGTACCAACCCTGCAATTATAAACGCTGTGAGAGAGACGTACTGCATTCGGCTCCAGATTTATCTCAGTGGTCAGTGACCCGAACCACGAGCCAAGCAGCTACAGCTTTGATCCGGACTGCAGAAGGTCTGCGATTCTCCTGTCAATTCCAGAGAGGCCTGCACTGAAATCTTTATGCTTGCTTAAGTTTAAACTGGAGGATGTAATTTCCTCATATTACACTGATACATAAGTACAGGCTTAGTGTAGATATTGTTAGCAGCTAAGCTAAAATGCATTAAGAGTTAAAGTTGGCATTCAGAGGCTTTTATCACAAAGTGCTAAAAGAGTGTACAATGTATAATACTTTTGTAAAATGCTATTTAGGCCTTTATGTGCCATAGTTGCTTTAGTAAAAGACATGTTGGCCCTTAGTAACAATTGTAAAATGCTATCTAGGACATGATTGTGTTAGTAAAATTCTATGTAGATCTTAGCAACGTTTGTAAAATGCTTTTTAGACTGAGGTTAAATAAATACAATCCTATTTAAGACTTACTAATTCTACTAACCCCTAAATAGCATTTTACTATTGTTACTAAGTCCTAAATAGAATTTTATTTATTTAATATGCATTTTAGGCCCTAGTAACAATAGTAAAATGCTATGTAAGTGTTAATAGTGTTAGAAAATTGCGAATTAGGCCTTCAAATGCCCTAATTTCTTTCATAAAACACATTTAAGGACCTAGTAAAAATAGTAAAATCACTATTTAGAGGTTAGTAGAATTAGTAAAATGCATTTTAGGCCCTAGTAACAATAGTAAAATGCAATTTATTGGTCAGTAGTGTTAGCAAAATGCAATTTAGGCCTTCAAATGCCTTAATTTCTTTATAAAACACATTTAAGGACCTAGTAAGAATAGTAAAATGCTATTTAGCAGTTAGTAGTGTCAGTAAAAAGATATTTATGCCTTCAAATGCCTTATTTTTTTTAACAAAACACATTTTAGGACCCAATAACACTAAAAAATACTAAAATGCTATGTAGATTTTAGCAGCGCTTGTAAAATGCTATTTAGGCCTCAGTAGTGTTAGTAAAATGCTATTTAGGCCTTTGTTGTGTAAATAAAATGCCTTTTAGGCCTTTGTGGAATGAGTAAAATGCAATTTAGTTCTTTTTATGCCTTATTCGCTTTAATAAAATACATTTTAGGCCCTAGTAACAATAGTAAATTGTTTTTTTAGGCCTTAGTAATGTTTGTAAACTGCTATTTAGGATTATCAGGCCTTAGTGTAATTAAAAATGTGCTATTTAGAGATTAGAAACGTTACTAAAATGCATTTTAGGCTTTTTTAAGCAAAAATATATTTTGGTAATATTAGCATTAAAAAAATGCAATTGAGACCTAAAAAGCAACAGTAACATCCTATTTAGGCTTTACTAGCAATAGTTGTTCATTTAAAAATATTAACTGTAACAGGTGCTGTAACAGTATAACAAGTTTTAAACCCAGCCAATCACAACATTTAAATTTAAATATATGATTAGCATATATAACACATATTTTAGGGCACAGTCACCAAAGCAAAAAAAAACATAAAGCTGAAGTGCTCTGGCCTTCAGACGACGAGACATCTGGAGTCAGGTTCTCTCCAGCTGAGCCACAAAGGGCGAGAAAATGCGAGTCAGCTTTTCCGTCTGGTGATAGGCTGCACGCGCTCCACGTAAAGGCAGTTAAAAGGCGGTGAGGTTAGCCATAATGCAGGAGTAATGTTCCCCAGCTAATGCACAGCAGACACACGGCTCTCCGGGGGAAATGATGTCAGCCTCGTGTGGGAACAGCGACTGTAATCATGGCACCCTCTTGTGTGGGATGGCACATTAGTGATGACACTACACTGTGGTGTTCACTACACTGTATATAATATATGGGGCCTGTGCAATAGTGTGGGCCTTTAATGCTCAGGGAATTGCGACACCTATTTTTGGCAGTTTTTTCAGATTGAAAATAAGTTTTGTAGCAGCTTAAAGTATTCTAGATCTAGATCTAGAATATTTTTTTTCCACTAAGATATTGCTTGTTTAAGGTCTGTCCACACATTTTCTGAGAAGATTAAGTCGTTTGACTGTCAGCGAAATTCCAAAATCTTCACTTTGTGTCTCTTCTGGATCTTTACACTGTAAACCCACTATTTGCCTTTAAGTTAAATCAACGAATAACAACTTTGTTTAGTAGTTTAGTAGAGTTTAGTAGTATGTGACCGCCTCTTTTCTTATGAATAATGGTGTAGCAAAACGGGCACATGTCACCCCGCTGCTCATTGAGCTCCATTGGCTACCAGTTGAGGCTCGCATCAAATTCAAAGCTCTTACAATCGCCTACAAGGTGATGTCAGAACAGGCTCCTTCCTACCTGCACTCACTCCTGAAGGCTTACGCTACCTCCCGGCCGCTGCGCTCCTCCAGTGAACGTCGCCTCGCTTTGCCAAACACTCACACAAAGCAATCCAGACTGTTCTCATACAGAGTTCCCCAATGGTGGAACAAACTACCCTCCACTACCAGATCAGGAGAATCTCTCACTATCTTTAATAAACTCCTGAAGACAGAGCTCTTCAAAGAGCACTTACTCTCTTAACACCTCTAACATACTAACTACTTCTAACCTCATTTCCTTCTTCCCCTCCTTCACTCCTCTATCCTATTATTCCCCTTTGTCCTCCTTTTATCCCTATCCAAAGATGTTTTTCCTTTAAACTTATTTTACATTGTACTTGACTATTGTAAGTCGCTTTGGACAAAAGCGTCTGCCAAATGTAATGTAATGTAATGTAATGTAATTAGCCTGTCTTACCAGCATAGGAGCAGTAAGAGTTGATGAAGTATCGTAAATAAAAACGATAAAATACAGTATATCAAGATATTGATATGTTGTCCAAGTGTGTTCAACGTCACTCACAAGATAACACCTCACAACGGGTGTGGGCATTCCCAAGCCCAGGCCCCTGAGGTAACACTTCATGATCAGTGGACACACTGCAGTGCCTTGCATGGTTTAAGAGAGGGGAGGTGGTGGTTGCGGCGGGAGTAAACATGAGGTAACTGCATGGCCTCCATCCACATGGTTGGGCATGTGCTTGTAAACGCAGGTGTGGAAAGCTGTGCACCTCAGTTCAGCACAGTTTTGCGGTGAAGATATTTCCAGTTACAGCTGAATTCACACTTTTAATCCCAGAAAAACGCTCTTATTTACCATTTAAATGCCTGATTAAAGGGCCAAATACTGTTGTTTTGCAGTTTTCCTCGGGTTTTGAGTGCTCGGCGATGACACAGCTCTTGATGGGCCCGGACGTGAGACAGCACACTGGTGGTTGGGCTGGTGGTTGGGCTGGTGACACCATGGGCCCTGCTAATATTGTGCAGCCCTACTAGGAGCATTACTATAAAAGTATTTTTGTATGATATGTGTGTATTGCAGTGCTTCCCTGGGTAATTTGAAAGTGTTTTTAGACAGTGATGACAGTCCCTATCCTAACCTTTGTCATTTTTCCAGTTGGCTATCCATTTCAGACGTCACATTTTCATGCCTGTGTGCATTTATTAAATTCCTGCAGAAATTCCTTCTTCCTCCACGTTCCTTTTTATAAGAGCTTGGAGGCTGTTGTGTCTCGCCTGAATCTGCCTATTAAACCTCTTCTTCAGTAACACAGTGGCAGGGGCAGCCAATCAGAGCAAATATTTGTGTCTATTCGGTGCCTCCTGTGCTGTAAGAATGCTCCATCACTCTAATTATAGTTCAGGTACACACACAGACCCTCCTACCCAGACTGGTGCACTCATGCTGCCTGAGCTTATGCACATGTGTTGTTGATGATTTGCGTTGTTGCGATTTACTGCATATTTGTTGTGTCGAGTCCAGCCTTCTGCTACAGTGATGAACAGGCTGGCCGATCTGCTCCAGTGTTTGGAGACCCGGGGTTTGGCAGACGTTGAGCTTCCCTGCTGGCTGACCACTAAAACATCTCTCCATCAATGGCACGCTTCATGATCTCAGCCTGCCTGCGAATGTGCCTAAAGCCCAGCATTTCAACATCAGTCATATTTCTTCCATCAGCAGAGAGCATGGGCCTGTTTCGGGCTTGGCTTGGAGAAAACTGATTGTGTAAAAACCTGGAAAACTTGTTTGTTTGATGATTTAAAAAAAAAAATGTTTTAGAGGGGAAAAAGGAACACTATGTACAAGTTTAAGATATGAAATCTATTTTATTTAGATTTTCTCAGACATTTATTTAGCTTGTCAGAGCTTTATAAATGCTCTCACTCCTCAAATCTCCTTAATTCCCCAGCAATCATCAGCCATGAGCTCCTCTAATCAGCTGTCTAGCATTCTAAAGGTTAAATTGCTCAGAAAGTAGAATAAGATTACTAGAAGACAGCAAAGCATTTTCGGACAGCTGTTTCATCAGTTCATGCAATATAAGCAAAGTATGGCAGGTCAAGGTGAGATCTTGAAGACCAAGAAAACCTTGTAAAAACTCCCTGGTTTTACTGCAAAAGCATAACAGCGTTAACTGTGCAATGTGTAGCTTGATTTAGAGTGTGTGAGTGTGTCTTTGCTATCGTAACAACAGGAAAAGTACATCATGCACGGCTCAAAACGAGCAAAAGCTATGTAAAAAATCTGATGATCGTTCCATAGAACAACCAGATACCCCTAGTAGTGACTCAAGGAACACTAAAGGCCGGTTTATACTTCTGCAATGATGCAACGCATTGCTCATGGCATAGCCTGTGTGAATGCTTTACGTAGCTGTGCACGTTTATACTTCTGTGAAGGCGGTTAAAGGGGAATCTGTGGACGGGAACATGTGGCTTGAAGGACCAATCACAGCTGTGATGTGCAATACATAGTTACAGACACCCCCCCTCCATTTCTCTGCCCAAAAAAAACACAAAGCAAAAGATACCAGAGTAACCTTTACCTTTATTTATATATATATATGTTTACATTAATTCACCTCAACATGCCTTTTGTGTTTGTTTTCACTCTTGGGCCACTCGTCCAAGATTCCGGAGATTTTATCTGACTTGCAGGCATCAGGGAGCCGTTATTGATATGCGGCAGAATGTCGTAACTTCAGGGAAACTTGGGATGTCTGTAGTTAGATTTCTAGTTGAGAGTCTATGAGGCTATGGTGTAGGCCAGGGGTCGGCAACAAAAAAAAATAAAAACAAATAAAATCTTCCCCTGTTTCTCTGTTGCGCTCGGTGTGACTTTAGTTTCCGCCCCTTTTTAGTTTCTTGAGCTCCTAATTTCTTTAAAAGGCTGTTTTTTCCCCAGCTGTGTCCCAATTCACTAACCGGGACAGCAATAGTGTATTGGACCGCGACCCTGATGACAGGGGTTCGATCCTGCGTGAGGATCAGTGTGTTTATTTATCTATTTTTTCCTTTTTTCTTGGGTTTACCTTCTTTGAGAGCAACTGTTCTGCAATTGGGTTCAACAACCCTCTGGGCTGGAGAGCTACTAGTCTGTATCAGTCCATCCAATTACACTTTATTTTCCAAAACAGAAATTTTTTGTGGCCCAACACGTAATGGCTTGAAAAATATATGTCTATCCTAAAATGAATTGCTCTCCCCTGGCGTAGGCTATAGTTTAAGATCGGCTAGCGATGTGTTGAGAACACGTGGCTTCCAACAGGCATTTTTCAGCAGGATAATGTTCGCTCTCATACAGCAAGAGTTTACCAGGAATGTCTTTCTTTGTCAATAAGTGAGTGTATTCACACCTAAGTGCAAGTTTGTCTGGCAAAGTGAATGAATGCACCACAGCATTCAAGTCTTGCTACATCCACTCAGCCCGCACTGTGTTATGCAATGTTCTGGTTATAGTCAAAGAAAGCTACTGATTCATGGGCTTTCCTCAGGGAGAGCTGCACCTTATATAGACGGAGTGGCTTTAATTCACAGTTTGCTTACAGTATACTCTCGCGATTCAGTGTTAGAACTGTACACACTTCATCATCAAGCTGTTAGAAGATTTATGCCTCTGGGGGAAAACATTTCACACCCTGCTGAAACCATTAGCCTCATTATGGGGAATGTTGCTTTAAAGCAAATCCCCGCGGCTGAAAGCTTCAGTAGGAGTATAGTTAAGGATAAGTCCCATTGTCCTGTTCCTCAGCTCCAGCCAGAACGCCCAGTGACTCATATGTTCCCATCCTCCCCCCTCCACCTCCAGCTTAAACCTTGAAGACGGCTGGCCCTGGATCAGTTTTTCACCGCTAAATCCTGCTGAGTACGACTGTGGGTGATCGGCTGTGCTGCTCTGGGATGGTAGATAAATATGTGGGCCCTGGAGCTAGGCTAGCAGCTCACAGCTGCCGCCTGTGCATCTCTGGCTGTCTGATTCTGCACACAAATGATCTCAGACTCAGACTGATCTCTCACACAGCTGATGACATTTATCCTTTCCAAGTTCTTGAGTGTGGAATATGGAGCTACACTAGTGTTTGTTTCCTCAATTAAAGCTCTTGATTAATTTTGTCCCTCTCCAAAAAATACTAGCTTTAAAAAAATATATAATTACTTAATATTGCTGTGATCGTTTTTTAAGAGGTTAATATAAATATTTTTTTATTTTTGCCAATCTAATTGATTTTTTTATACACATTTACATTACACATACATTACTAAAAGCTCTGTCTAAAGAAAAAAAAAAGGAATTAATTAATCAATAATACACTTAAGGTTCATGCTATAATGTGTAATATTGGCACTGCTGTGCTGCGGTTATAGGCACAAGGCCGTAGAGCACCACAGCTGTGCCATTATTACATGTTATAGCACAAACCTCGAGTGTATTATTGTGATTATACCACAGTTCCATTATCGCTGTTCATTGAAAGATTTTAAGTTAAAGAGGAGGAGAAAATAGGATCTGTTTGGTTATAAAAAAATAAACTCCACGAGTTAAAATAGTTTCATTGCTGCTCTGTTTGTAGCTGCGCTGTTTGGCTTGTAAGCGCTGCATCGTTGCTAGGTTACCTGTATGTGGTGGAGTAGCCTTATACATGGAGAGCTTTGGTTACAGTGCATTACTGGCTGATAACGACACTCACAGAAATGGCCTCTTAGCCAATCACATTGCAGGGTCAGAACTTACTGTAGTATAATTTTTGATTAATCCTAGAATTCTGTTGTGATAATATGATTAACATTTTGAATTGATTGACACTTGCATTACAGCTGAAATAAGGCAGTTGTATTTATTTTTTTATTTGTAGGTGCGCTTAAAATCTAATAAAACCTCCTGAATAGTTTGTAGGATTGGTTGTTGTTTTTTTTTTTTTTTTCTGGCTACTGCGCTTGCACAGATCTCCATTAGTCAAACTGCAGAACAACTAATGACCAGCCCAGAGTCCAGACCTCAACATCATTGAATATGTCTGGGACGACTTAGTTTGTGAGCATAAAACTATTTGACTTCTAAGACTTAGCTTGCGGAAAAATCGCTTTGCAACTTTCAATACAACTCCTCCTTCACCATGTTTAACAGATGACGTGGTATGCTTTGTATTTTGAGGAGGAAATAAGGAAATACGTATCTCAGAAAAATGCAGATTTTTGTAGAACTACTAAAGTCTGAGTCTTCTCATTGTACTTAATGGCTGTTTGCACTGTAGATTATTTAGATTAAGCCTGGTTTTGGTCCAAGTCTGGATTCCTGTTTTATAAACACAATTCCACAACCTCAAAACCTCCATCTCCCCATCTATGAGGCTTGGTTTAGTCTGTGTCTAGAAATCCAGCCTGCAACTCATCATGCTGAAATGGTTTGCAGCTGTTCACTTAAACGGCTCTTGATCAGCGAGCAGAAAATGAAGTTAACCGCTGGCCCTTAATTCCTGTTACACCAGAGAAGCATTTTTTAAATATTTTTTATAAAATACAGTTTTTTGACAGGAATTTTCTTCCCTTGATACATTCTTTCACTCTTCTTCCCCTTACTTTTCATAATGACTCGAGAACTGAGGTCATATCACAGTTCTTCACCCCCCAGCTCTGAGCACAGGGGTCAGATTGTACCACGACATCACTCTCTAATGTCAGTCTTTCTCACTCTAGAACAACATGCCTCAGGAACTCCAGAATCCAGAGCTTTGCGTGAACTGCCTATCTGTGAGAAAACAAGCTTGCGAGCTCTTGAATGCAGCATAAAACCACAACCATGTGAATCCTGCAGATCTGAGACTGTGGCAGGACTCGAGCTTGTTTGTTATTCTTGTCTTGCATGGTTTTATCCACTATGCCCTATAAACTGTGTTCCCGGCTTTTTTTTTGGACATGTTTATGGACAAGAACAAAGCTCCTTGTTGTCCAGTAATTTCTGCATTACAGATCTTGGTAAAGACTTCAGTGAAACTTTTTCCTGGAACTTCATCTATCCATCTAGCCTAGTGCATCTTAAAAAAATAGAATATCATTTAAAAGTAACTTTATTTCAGTAATTCAGTTCAAAATGACACACAGAGTGATCTACTTTAAGCTTTTGTTTCTTTTATTGTTGATGATTATGGCTTACAGCCATTGAAAACCCAAAAATCAGTGTTTTAGAAATTTCGAATATGATATAAGACCAATTGGTATTTTTGTCAGTGTGGGCAGTGTGCCAAGTCCTGCTGGAAAATAAAATCAGCATCTCTAAAAATATATATTGTCAGTAGCAGAGGGAAGCATGAAGTGCTGTAAGATTTTGTGGGAAAACTAAACTGCACTGACTTTAGACTTGATAATAAAACACAGTGGATCAACAGCAGCAGATGACATGTCTCTCCAATATATCAAACCATCACTGATCATCAGTACATTTTACATTTCATTTAAAGTAAATCAAGGGAGCAGAGTCTGGAGGAAGAGTGGAGAGACACACAGTCCAAACTGCTTGAGGTCTAGTGTGAAGTTTCCACCAATCAGTGATGGTTTGTTTGGAGAGACATGTCATCTGCTGGTGTTGATCCACTGTGTTTTATTATCAAGTCTAAAGTCAGTGCAGTGTTTTAGTGGATTTCATTTTTCAGCAGGACTTGGCACACGGTCCACACTGCCAAAAGTGTATCCATTGGTCTTATATAATATTCAGATTTTCTGAGACACTGATGTTTGGGTTTTCATTGGATGCAAGCCATAATCAACAACAATAAAAAAATAAACTCTTAAAATAGATCACTCTGTGTTTAATGCATCTATATAAAATATGAGTTCTGGCAGGCGCTATAGATCCCTGCAAACAAAAACAACTCGACATAAAAATAGCTTCTTTCCCATGGCGATCACCTGTCTGAACTGTTGACTTATCCGTACTTTTCATTTGCACTACTATTGATGCAGTTTAATCCTCT
Source organism: Astyanax mexicanus (assembly GCF_023375975.1). Lineage (NCBI taxonomy): Eukaryota > Metazoa > Chordata > Actinopteri > Characiformes > Acestrorhamphidae > Astyanax > Astyanax mexicanus. Next base: position 5,492,988 of record NC_064429.1, read on the forward strand.
GTGTGTGCTTTGGTATGTGATAATATGTTTTGTTTTGTATATTCTTATCATAATTGTGTATATGTATCTCAATGTATAGAGAGTTAATAGTTACCGAAGTCAAATTCCTTGTGTATGATAAGTATACTTGGCAATAAACTGAATGATGATGAGTTTCACATTTTAAACTGAATTACTGAAATAAAGTAACTTTTCAATGATATTCCTATTTTTATGAGATGCACTAGTATAATAATAAATGAAATAAAGGTGATCAGAAAAACATGAGATATCTCAGCGTAGGTTGTATTTACGAGGCCATGTCAGTTTTGCACTAAACAGCTACTGCAATTCTGCAGCGCCTTTTAAAGGAAAGTGATAATCATCACTTAGCATTGCGGCTAACGCCCAAAACAGTACGAGCTCTGGGAACAGTCCAGACCATGTGAACTATTAGCACATGCTGTGTGCCACCGCCCATGTAAACAACCCTGTTTATTTGAAGGAAGGAAGAAAGGAGATCCCTTTGGGTTTCGCTTGGGAAGAAAAGGCCAAGAGCAGTTCAGTCCTGCAGAATATACAGAACTCTTTTAGAACTCGGATTAAATGGTGAAGCAGAGGTGAACGCTAGCAGGGATTTTATCAGGTGGATTTGATTTAAGCGCTCTGGTGGGGTTAGTGCTGTGGGAATGGTGATTGGACGCCTGAAACAGTGCTGTAATGAGACACTTGTATAAAGAGAAGTCCAGCTTAAGGGTTAAAAGGTCTGCAACAACAAGCAGAACATCTGTTTTTGAAATAAAGGGTCAATGAGCTATTGCCTTAACTCACTGCCTTAAATGCTCCAAGAAAAAGACATTTTGAAAAGCCACAAATACATAAGGCTTGTGTTGTGTACAGTAGTAAAGTTGTAAGTGGTATTAGTGAATATAGTAACTCTGTATTCTGTAGTAGAGAAGTGGGAGGAGCTTCTGGTCATAGTGAACATAAGGCTTGTGTTGTGTACAGTAAAAATCTTTTTTTTTATTATTGTTTTTTTTTTTTTTGTCTAATTTCTTGCAGTGTATTTTGTACTGAGAGCAGTGCTTGGAAGGTAACCAGAGTCTGGTATGAGTGAGGAGAGGTCAGCTAATGGGTCAACAGTAGAGGTTAAAGGTCATTTAGTGCATTGCCTATGGCTTCCTGGCAGGTCCGTGTCAACTACAACAAAAACAACGGCAGCTTATAAAGTAAAGTGAACAATGCGGTGCTGCTTGAGCCCGGGTGTGTTTGTTCGGCCCACTCCCACAGTCTCCCTCGCTGCCACTCACTGACAACTCTATTGGTCCCACATGTTGGGAGTTTAGCTAAGGCAAGATTTACTGGCACGGAATCACGAGAGGCTTTAGAACATCATGACAATAGAGATCATGTTTTCATCCAGAACGGATTACAGCGACACACTCTTACACACTTCCCCAGCTGTTTTCCACCAGAACTAGTAAGCCAATAGGCTCATGCTAAGACTGGCTAGTATAGGAAATATACTGGTGTGTTCCCAAATAGGATGAAGAATTGTCTTAAGCTCAGGTGATGTATGGCAGCATCCGGTATGTCTCTGCTTTAGTTATGCATAATTGAGACATATTCTCATATTACCTTCAGCAACCAGGGTTTTGGCATAGGTGGCTTTAGCTGATTGTTGTGTTATAACATTGCATTACATAACATTTGGCAGACACTTTTGTCCAAAGTGACTTACAGTAATGATGTACATATAGCAATAGAAGTTTAAGGTAAAAAAAAAAAAAAACATTTTTAAATTCTTATACAGGGCCTAAAGGAGGTCAAATGGAAATATTTGGATAGAGGAGGAAAGGAAAGGGAAGAAGGAAACGAGGTTGGAAGTAGTTAGTTATTTAGAGGTGTTAGGAGAGTAAGAGCTCTTTGAAGAGCTCTGTCTTCAGGAGTTTATTAAAGATAGTGAGAGATTCTCCTGATCTGGTAGTAGAAGGTAGTTAGTTAGAGGTGTTAGGAGAGTAAGTGCTCTTTGAAGAGCTCTGTCTTCAGGAGTTTATTAAAGATAGTGAGAGATTCTCCTGATCTGGTAGTAGAAGGTAGTTAGTTAGAGGTGTTAGGAGAGTAAGTGCTCTTTGAAGAGCTCTGTCTTCAGGAGTTTATTAAAGATTCCGGGAAGGAATGTAAGCTTTCAGGAGTGATCAGTGCAGGTAGGAAGGAGCTGTTCTGTATCACCTTGTAGGCGATTGTAAGAGCTTTGAATTTGATGCGAGCCTCAACTGGTAGCCAATGGAGCTCAATGAGCAGTGGGGTGACATGTGCTCGTTGGTTTTGGTTGGTTGAAGACCAGCTGTGCTGCTGCATTCTGAATCATCTGGAGTGGTTTTACTACACAGTTAGCAGGGCATTGCAGTAGTCGAGGTGTGAGATGACGACTGCTTGAACCAGGAGTTGGGTGGCCTGTTGCGTTAGAAACGATCTAATTTTTCTGATGTTATAAAGCGCCAAGCGTCAGGATCGAGCAACTGAGGCCACATGGTTTGTGAATGAGAGCTGGTCATCAACCAGAACACTCAGGTTCCTATAGCAACCTTTGTCGGTGAGAGAGAGAGTCGATGGTTATAGAGAAGTTGTGTTGGATAGATGATTTTACTGGTATAACCAGAAGTTCAGTCTTTGAGATTTTTAGTTGAAGGTGATGCTCCTTCATCCATGAGGACAATTTATCATTATCATTATTATTATTTTCATTTATCGCAATCATTTCTGGGACGATATATCGTCCTGAAAATGTTGTTATCATGACAGGCCTAAATATAGCAATAAAAAAGGTCATTAAGTTCAGATCTTTCGTTCGTTCTCCCGAGGGAATGAGCATGTGCATTCTGTCCCGGCCTGTTTTTCCCCCATTCCTCCACTTTTTCTTGTTCTTTTTCTTTTTTTCTCTCCAGTAGGGGAGCGAAGTTCACCGCGTGGTCCTCTGTCTCCTTCCCTCACTCCGGGAGCTGCTGTAGGAGGGCTTTCTCTCTTTCTTTTTGTTTTCTTTCTGAGAGAGAGAAAGAGATCCTCCCCGGTCTCCTCGCTGCTCGTCTGCTTGACAAGTCCTTACAAATCGCTTCCCCAGCTGGAGAACACCTCCCATCATCTCCCCGCCGGTTACTGAGGAAACGAGCCACGTGTTCCGGAAATGCTCTCTTACTTCTTCCAGTAATAAATTGCATCCGTAGCTACGTACCTGTTTTCCTCCACTCTCTGAAACAAGCACATGTTGTCCTAACGTGACGTTTGAGAGCACACAGCGTCTTAGCCTGTGTTCACTGCTGAAAAGCTGAAAGAGCAACAAGCGACCAGTCATTTTTAATGGGAGGATGTGAGACAAATCGACAGTGTTGTGCATGAATGCGTTCGTTTAATACAAATAAAATGTAAATGTGTAACTAAACGTGCAGCCAAGCTATCTCACCATAATATCAGAAAATGAATCCAAACCGCTAGAGCGAGTCCTCAAGTGAGTCAAAAATTAATAATAGGGTAAATGGAGCTTAACAGATAAAACCTCAAATTAAAAATAACATCTCTCCATTTCTCCAGGATATTCTTTTACTTTTGGAAGTTTGATAAGAAAACCTCTGGAATATAATCAAAAGAAAGACAATTGATCACAAGCCATCAAACCAAGCTGTACTGCTTGAATTTTTGCATCAGGAGTAAAGGTATAAAATTATCCAAAAGCAGTGTGTAAGACTGGTGGAGGAGAACATGATGCCAAGATGCATGAAAAAAAAACTCTGATTAAAAACCAGGTTTTTTCCACCAAATATTGATTTCTGAACTCTTAAAACTTAACTATCTTTTTTGTTATTTCAGCCATTTCCCATTTTCTGCAAATAAATGCTCTAAATTATTATATTTTCATTTATTATTCAGGAAAAATGTTGTCTGTAGTTTATAGAATAAAGCAACAATGTTCATTGTATTTAAACATAAACCTATAAATAGCAAAATCAGAGAAACTGATTCAGAAACTGAAGTGGACTCTTAATTTTTTTCAGAGCTGTATATGTTTCAGTTTCTCTACAGTAAACAGTTTTTTAAGCAGTAAAGACGCTACAATACTGGTACAGTATAAAAAATCCCTGTACAGAATTCCCTCTTTAATCTGAGAAATGCACATTGGGTATCACAACAAAGCACAGGCTGCGACTGTTTCCAGCATTTTACTGTGTTTCAGCATTTTGGAAAACATTTTTGGAATGTGGGTTCAAAGTGTGCATTTGCAAGTTTTTTTTGTACATTTTTTCTATAAAAGTAATTGCTTGTTTCTGTTCAAAAATACACCAAAATACATTTATATATCTATTATCAACCTGTAAAAAACTAAATATGTAAATTATTCTCTTTATACGTCGCTTTATGCAACAGCTTTCATAACTAAAACACTTTCCGTGGTTAAAGGACACGTTAGCTTGATTTCGCGCCATCGCACCAAAGCCACTCATTTATTTTGTTGTTTTGTTTGTTGTCAACCACAGAGTCAAAATTAGATTTTGGAAAGTCTCACTTTAGCATCAAGCCTGATCAGGTGCCAGATCTAAATTTAGCTCTGTCTGGACGCTCAGATGACCATTTCTGCAATTATAGGCCAGAGCAGTGGACTTCTGGACAAAATTTACTGTCAGTTTAACGATCTAATGTCATTTTTGATGTGTATTTTGGGTCAAAATACAGTGTAATTCAGGTACCATAAATATTATTTCAGTTTGTATTGTGCAAATGCATTTTTCATTTATGATATTTAGTTTTTTTTTTCCAGTCAAACAAACCTTTATTCAACAAAAACATAAAAAATAGCATGTTTTGAATGGTCTTAGCTGGTCTTTCAGAGTCTATCAGCCGTATCGTACACCCTGTGCAAGGTGCATCGCGATGCTCTTTGCTATCTTACACTCAGTCAACAGTCTATTTTCACACCTTGCACTCGAGCTGTTAAAATAGCGTCAGAGTTTAGGAATAAATCTACACTGATGGGTGTGGTGGTCTGGAAGTGAGGTGTGTTCAGGTAAATTTCTGGCGTGTTTCTATTTATCTTGGTGGAGGAAAACACAGGAGCTCCAATGACTGATTAAAACCCTGACAACAGTCAACACTCCATTCATATAGGTTGAGTTAAACCCAACTTTTAACTCATCATTAAATAGAATAAAGAATAAAATAACATTCCTGTTCCCTTAAATGAGCTGCTGGTGTATCTTCACAGCATTAACGAGCAGGTCAGTATCCTCTGCTGAGACAAACAAAAGTGCTGCACTGTTAAGATACGAACGCGCCAAAGTCAGAGCTCACCTGACTCTTAAAGAGAATGACAAGTGGCACACTTTTTGTGCATTTTGAGCCGTGCAAGGCCTTTTTTGAGCACTCACAATACCAAAGACACCGAAACACCATAAATCCAGCTGCATGATACTCAATTGACTGGTGCGTGACAGATCTCTAAAATAGATCACTAGGAGGATAAAATACTGGTCCTCCAAATAAAAACCTACCCTTTATTAGTGGCCTAGCCAGTAACTAGCTCTTGATAGGAGAAGGACAAAATAACGCTATCGCAATATAGTGTATTGTTTTTTGTTTGTGATACATTTTTAATATTTGGTGTCAAATATGTATATTTTTTTATCATAAGCCCTATCTGGACAGGATTAGTGTCTCAGGAGGGCATCTGTGAAAAATATTTCACACTTCTACTCAGTGATAAAACTCTTCTTGCATCCGGACTGCAATTGAAAAAAACAGGAGGACCAGTGAGTTTTTAGGCTTTCTCATCACATGACATCAGGTTCAGTAGCTCCTCCATTTCCTCTTGCTGTTGTGTTTTTAACGTGGATCTCTGTGGAAACTCACGCCTAAACTGTAATTACGGTGCGTGGCAGTGAACAAAGAGCTATTTCATTAAACGCGAGGAGACGAAACTCAGAGGCGTGACTCCGGACGGGACTAAAATTACTGGAGGACCACGGAGTTTAGCGCAGAAAATCAGTAGATAATTTAGCCTATAATTTTCTCAGAGGACGTCTTAGGTGAAAAACACATACATGATTGTTCCGAACGGGAATAAAATCACAGAGGACCCCCCCCCCCAGAAAAGAGAAAATTACCTCAGGACCCCCTAGAGATACTAATCTCGTCCGGATAGAGCTATAGGCACTCTAAACGTCCTAAAACTCAACCCCAAATTCAACTGTTGGTGATTTGAGGTGATTTAATTGGGATAAGCTGGAGCTTCACAGTGTGAAGGAAAAGCAGCAACTATTGTTCAGCACCTCAAGAAACTCCTTCAAGATGTGTCCTCAAAGACAATGTGGTGGGCAGTGCTGCACCGCGGGCTGCCAGCAGGGGGACTGGTAGACATAGGGGAGGAAATGGTAGAGTGGGATCCCAAATCTCCAACTCCCAGAATCCCCGGCGGTGATTAGTGTCAACCAGCTGCACACGTGCACTACCCTATTTAAACCTCAGTCAAACCAGACCTCACTGTTGCACCTTCACTGAGGGGTGACCGGTACTAGAGGGTATAAGAAAAAAAGAAAAGAAAAGAAAAGAGAATAAAATAAAATAAAAGGTGATCTCAAAAAAGGAAAGTGATCTGAAAGCAAGCATCACAAAAAGAAAATAAAAGAAAAGGTGATCTCAAATGAAAGCCACACAAAAAAGAAAAGAAAAGAAAAAGGTGGTCTCAAAAAAAGAAAAGAAAGCCACACAGAAAGAAAATAAAATAAAATATCTTGAAAGAGTATAAAGAGAGGACTGAACGGTGCTCAGCCAGTTCTAAGTTTGGTTGTGTTTTAGTTTGGTTTATTTGAAGTTTAAAGCTGTCTTTTGTTGGTACAAGCCATTTTGTGGCATTTCCTTTGTTCTGTTTCCCGCCTTTTTTTCCACACCTCTTGTGGGGGATTTTTTCCCACCCATTCTCCAGTCTACTCTGAGAAACAGTCACTTAAGCACAACACATTTAAAATTATTATCCCAATCCGTAACTAGAACTAAATAATACTAAATGGAACTATATCCTTATAAGTATATAAATATATATAAATATATATATATATATATCCATTATATATTCATATCTGCTTTGCACTTGGATCCCACACCTACCCCAACCGTAACAGATAAATGTCCTACTTAGAAGAATCAAAAGAATAAAACAGATTCTGGTTTCACACTATTTAATTAATTTAGCATGTGTTTCTGTATAACTTTAATATAGTCTTCAATATTAAATTTACTATGTAAAAAATCATAAGAAAACAAAAAACATATTAAATGACAAAAGAATTTTCCCAACTTTTGACTGGTACTGTATATGGCCAACCCCGGTGTTACCAGGCAGAAAGGACACTCTACTTAGCCCAGAAATTCCTTCCACAACCACATTCCCAAGTTAATACTCAGAGTGTCTTCTTCCAGCCATGTTCTCACCCTCCTGCTGTGGTCTGGGATGAGGAAAAGAAGAACTTCTCCTGCCTCTCTCCGGAGCCTCTTTCCTTAAGCCTGAGGAAAGCCTTGGTTTTTGTTTCATGGTGCAGCAGACACTAGTGCTGGTGGTGTGGGTGGTGTTGGGTGGTGTGGTGTGGTGGAGGAGGAGGGCAGGTCAAGCTCTGGCTTAAGGCTGGGTTGTTTCTTGCTGAGCACAGCAAATTAACGCTGGTCTGCTCCAGGCCCAAAGAATGCAAGTCTGTTCATCCACCTCCCTGTGTGGCCTCCCTCAGTGGAGATATGATTTATGAGCGATGCACTGTTTGGGCAAAAGTATTGGGACACATGCTCATTGATTCTCATTGATGATTTCTTTAGAAATCAATGGATTTAAAAATGTTTATTCTGTTTTTGTTGGAGTAACTGCGTCTACTGGCCAGGGTAGGATTTGATTAGATTTAGCAGAACAAGCAAGAGTAGCACTGTAGTAACCCCACACAGGCCCGTTGCAACAAGGTAAGCAAAACAATAAATTGCCTGGGCCCCCCGAGCTGGCCTGAGTCCCCCAGACAATGACAGATTATGAGTTAAATGCAATGAAAACTGTGTGTGGCTGTGTGAGCAGCCTTTTAAGGAAAGTACAGAATTCCCTCTCAACTGGGCTCCTCCCACTAGTTGCTGACAGCAGCCAGGAAGACAGGTTTGTCATTCCTGCAGCCGGCAAAATATGAACCTTCAGCAATCATGAAGCCAGAAAAGAAAGGATAGAAAAGAAGAGGAAGAAAATATTTTTTTTTATTTAGCTTGAGACCCTCAAATGCCTTAAACATGATCTTAAACCACAGAATCCACAACTCATACCAAAAGTATTGGATGGAGCTCCAATACAAGCAATCTCTATCAGCCAAAGTATTTGCATTCCACGATTTAGCCAAACATTTTTGTACTTGCTGAAACATTTAGCCAAAAGTTATATCAGACAAAATTATTGGTATGCCACAGTTTTGCTAAAAGATTTTGAAAACTGCTCTATTAGCCAAAGTTTACATAAACATTTTAGACCTCAGCATTTAGCCAAATTTGCCAATCATCCAAAGTTTGGCCAAATGTTTATGGACACTGCTCAGCTAGCCAGAGTTTAGCCGAATGTTTTTAGACTTTAGCATTTAAGCAAACATTTTTTGACTAAGCAATTACCTGGAATTTCGTAGCAACAACTTAACACCTTATTAACCTTTTGGTAAACCACAGCAACACCTTAGCAACCACTTAGCAATGACCTGAGATTCCATAGCAACCATGTATCCATAGGTTTGTGGACACTGCTCTATTAGCCATAGTTTAGTCAAAAGTTTTTGAGCATACATATGTACAGACTTGCCCCATTAATAGTTTAGTATTTTAGGTTTGTTTAAAAATGTTATTTTTATTTTTTTTGGGATATTTAAAATTGTTTATGTTCCAATTTAATGCGATTGGCTCCCTGCAACAGTTCAGCAATTTTAAAAAAGTTTAGAAGTTATTTCCAGGACAAAATATTGTCCAGACAAAAATAGGCTTATCAGAAGCCTACTGAAGGATTCTGTAATGTGAATGTAGCGGTTGGTGTAGTATGGTGTAGTTGGTGTAGTGGATAACAGCACCGCCTGCCAGTCAGCTACCATGTGGAAGACTGGGGTTCAATTTCTGGTCTGGGTGACTATACTTTGCCACACCAATAAGAGTCCTTGGGCAAGACTTTATGCTAAAATGCCATAAATGTACATGTAAATGATGCATTTGTTCAATGCATCGTGTCAGAATTACACAATGAATGGTTCAATAGAAATAGCAAGATGCTGCCAAATTGGTTGGCTGACCTGACTAAACAACATGGCTTTGTGGTTGTAAGTATTAGCCTCGTATAAAAAACACCCACTGATCCTTTCGTACCTCTACACACTCCATCAGATTCCCATAAAAGTCTTTTATCTCTTTGGTTTCAATAAAATGTAATCCACCTCATGATCCACACCATTTGCACCATCATGAAAAAGACAAACTGTGGCCAGTGGCTTATTTTCTTGTGATGAATGTGTTGAATCATAAAACCTTTTCAGAAAACGGGGAAAGTTTTACTAGAGCCATTATGAGGACCCTCGCAGAGGCTCCAGCGGGGACTTGCGTAACTCTGGTGCGATGCACAACACAGACGTTCAGGCACTGGAAACTCTTAATAAGCTTTTTTCCAGAGACGTGTCTGTTTTGTAGGAAAAGGGAAGCTCACTGGAGTGAGAGATAATTGGTTAAAGCAATCCTCAGGCTTTTACAAAAGAAGATTTTATCCCGAATTTCTACTGTGGCAGAAAAGGCCCATTTTTAGCCCATTTTATCTCTTTTTTGGTAGGCCAATTACTCAGTGTTTATTTGAATCCTCCCCAACACTAGCAATGCCCAAACACTGGAAGAATGAGGACTAGTGCATGCCTCCTCTGATACAGGTGAAATCAAACTCCACTCCAACTGCTGCTGAGTGTGTCAGTTATCATTCCCTTTAAGAGGCAGGTGCCCTCTGACTTTTAACTGTGCAGCGCTTTGTGTGTCTTCGCAAAGGATACTGACATCAGCCAATGCTATTATGAATTTACACTTATATAGCGCCTTTTTAGAAACCCAAAGACACTTTACAATTTATACATTCAGCACTTATACACACATCACAGCCAATAGCAGACAGCTTACTCTTAACCTGAAACAACCGTCCACCTGGAGGACTGCATCAGGCAATACAGCCCATTTTACCCAGGATGGAATCCCAGCCCATATCTAGGCACACAGTCATACATACACACATTTAGTACACACACAACTATACTATACACATACCTATACATACATATACAAATTAATTTAGAGTATTTGATTTTTCTGGGTAATTTATAGTTTACAATTTTTGTCTAATCTCCATGTTTTTAAACTGTGGGAGGAAACCGGAGGAAACCCAAGCAGGCACAGGGAGAACATGGAAACTCCACCCAGATAGGGACTTGAAAAGCGCTAGATACCCAGCTCTGATATATCAGCAAATAAATGCCTGTGCCAGCCATCGCTGGAAGTAATATGGGAGAAAGCTCTATCTACCCACCCAGAAAGATCATGGCCAATTGTGCTATCTCGGACTCCGGCTGCTGATGGCAAGCAACATGAAAATTGCCGACCCTTGGATAGTTGTGACAGCTTAGTCTGCTCTATTACTGGGATCTGCAAAATCATAATTATTCAGAGACAAGACTCCAGAAGCAAGCATACAAAAGAAAACACTGTTAATTTTAGGTGAAATGTTAACAGTTTGATTGAAAGCAATATCTACTAAACTAAACTAAACAACTAAAACTTTTTCATTGGAAGTGAAAGACTTTGGCATAGTCAGACAAGGGTTTGTGGCATCTGAACTTCAGCAGATCCTGCTGTTTATAGAAGGAGAGGAACTAACCTTCTGAGCAACAGGGTAGGATTAAACTGGCGGTGGTGGGGAGGGCAGAAAGAAAAAACATTAAAACACTCTACTATCTACCATGTCCTAATGTATAATTAGTACCTCTTTTATTTGTTGTTCTTTCCAGAGCTTGAACATCCAGGTGGAGGATGTGCGCATTCGGCCGATCCTGTCGTCCTACCGGAAGCGAATCCCTGTGACTGAGGGCTACGTGGAGGTGAAGGATGGAGGGAAATGGAAGCAGATCTGCAATGAAGAGTGGGACCCAATGAACAGCAGGGTGATCTGCGGGATGTTTGGCTTCCCTGGAGATCAAAGATACAACACACGAGTCTACAGGTCAGCGTGCACCATCTTTATGTTTTGCTTTTCTGTGAGATTTTTGTCTTGTTAATTGTCAATGATGAGGCAGATGGAGGGTCACTACCTATCCAGAAAGATCTGAGGCAATCCTATTCATTTTAATGGGAAGAGTCGGCTCTGTCAGACGCAGTCGTGCGGTGCGTCATGAGTCTGATGCTTCGGGATGCGATGCTATGAATAGTTGAGCAGAGGTGAATTATATGCCACTAAATCCGTCCAACGTGATGCATCTAGAATTTCCCTTCGGGATCAATAAAGTATCTATCCATCCATCCATCCATCCATCCATCCATCCATCCAATATACAGCTTAGACAAAGGCTGCAGAGCTTGTTGGTAGCCTATATGCTGTTCTCTAGACATTGTTATGAAGCTTAATCAAACATTTATATTTATAAATACACATTTATAATTATTAGTTTATAGGAAATAATAATAGCTTTTATAAAAGCATTTCCCATTTATTAAAGCAATTTAATTGGACGAGACATGAAACACCTTTGTAACGCCCACATATGACCATTTGGAGGGGGGCAGTGCCTTCATGTGCGTTGACACAACAGAGCAGTGTAAATGCAGCATAAGGCCCATGGGTCCATGGCTTGAGTACGCTGCCTGTTGCCATCAGCAGCCGGAGTCCGAGAGAGCACTGTTGGCCTTGCTGTCTTGGGGGGTTAAATGTCTCTCTGTCTCTTCCCACTCTTCTCTTCTGAAGTTGACTTCCACGGGGTGTATGCTAGCCAATGCATTAGAGCTGGCAACCCGGCACTTTCCTCTGAGCATGTTGGTTGCCCAGTTGGTTGCAATGGTTGCAGTTCATTATTACATTATTGGGAGTGTGTAATAGAGTGGAGGTAAGTGAGTGATTAAACACAGTGTTTAAAAACTCCAGCAGCACTGCTGCATTTGATCCAATCCAAGGATCCAAGTTGGGAACGTTCCCGCTTAAACAAACCTACTAAACCTGATAACCTGTTTACTGATGTGTTGGATAAGTTGTGTTGTACCTGCTCTGATTTCCTTCTTTTTAGAATTGGGAATGATGTATACTGACCAAAAAAATAGGATTTGTAGACAGATCATAATGGAAATACGAAAAACATGCAACCATCCCATGGTTTCTGGCTTTTAAAGCTGCTGGCTATCGTTTTTAAGCACATATCCAAAGTGCAAATGTTTGCTGACCACTGAAGCTCACTGGGGAAAATAAGTCTCCAGTAAGTAGATTTATGCGTCTGTCTGCAAAAGCTCAGAGCCCAGAGCAAACGGAAGAAAAGACATGAATCTTCTCAGGTCGGTTTCATGTAAAACTGCTCTTCTTTGCTTTGATGCATCTTGGAAGGACATTGTTTAAGTCTTTGTTCTGTTCCTGTTGCGTTCCATACTGTGGATGTAACAGGCAGCTGTGTGTAGCCTCATAAATCTGCCGCCATTCTCTCATTACCATGTGGAAACCTGCTCTAAAACAACGTCCTGCGGCGCTTAATCATGCACACGAGATGTGAGACTACTGTTTAGAGTGTGGAAAAGAAGCTCTACATAACTGCTCTAGGTTCTTCAGCTGGACTCGAGCTACATGACTCCCCCCCTAATGTTGCTCAAGCTTACAAAATGTGTCTGTTTGGGGAGGGCTGGGAGCTAGCAGTCCTTTCGTAACTCGGGAAAGGAAAGTCAATGGAAACTCTGGAAACTTTGAGAATTCCTCAAGAACTGGACCTGCACTGAACTCTGATACAAACGCCAGAAGTTTGCAGACAGTGTTCCTCTAGTGTTTAACTAAATTTAAGGATATCTATAGGGAAGTTGCTACAGGAAAAGCCTCTTCTTCTTCTTCTTCTTCTTCTTCTACTTATTCTTCTGTTGGAATATTGCTGTGTAGACTTGAATGCATTCAACCACCCAAGAACAATCAATGTTACAAAAGGTACCGATGTTAGACAAATACAGCTCTGGAAAAAAATAGGAGACCACTTAAAAGTAATGAGTTTCTTTGATTTTACCAAATTGAATATAATCAAGATGGATAATTACAAGCCATCTAACCAAGCTGAACTGCTTGAATTTTTGCACCAGGAGTAAAGGCATACATTTATCCAAAGGCAGTGTGTAAGACTGGTGGAGGAGAATAGGATGCCAAGACGCATGAAAGCTGTGATTAAAACCAGGGTTATTCCACCAAATATTGATTTCTAAACTCTTATGATTATGAACTTGTTTTAATTTCTCATTTTTTGCAGATAAATGCTCTAAATAACAATATTTTTATTTGGAAATTGGGAGAAATGTTAGTAGTTCCACCCCACCAAGTCATCAAAAAATGTTTTCAGTTTCGCTCCTTCCGTGGTGTCATGCCACGATAGCCCATGCTAGGCATTGATTTTGGTGACCCTTGGCCTTCTGTAAGACTGTACAATATCATGCAATTCTCTTTGCCATTGGCTAATAGTAGCAGCATAGTAGATCTGGGTGGGAAACCCACAACCATGAAATTAATTGTTCAATAACTCAGTGCTTTAATCAATGAAGACACAGCAGAGGCAGCTTAATAAACCTGGGTAATAACACCCACATCCATGTGATAATAAAACCCTGAGATATATGGACAGATGACTTAATAGTTGCAGTTAAATTGACTCAAATATTGAACCCACTCCCATGTGATCAAAATGTCCAGAACACAGACAAACATTGTGGACCCAGTGGTGACAACATAGTGAACCTAGGTATTGGTGGGTATAGCAGACCTAGGAATCCAACAATGGCAGCTTAGTATAGTAGGGTATTGAACCCATTACCCTGTGATCAATAATCCAGTGTTCTAACCACTAAGTGTCCAATGCTGGCCATTCCAATGGTGACAGTTTAGTGGATCAGGGTATTAAACACACAATTAAGACTAAACAGCGGCAGCTTATTGGACCCAGCAATTAATATCCCAGAGCTCTAATCCCATAGGGTCTACTGAAGACCAAAGGTGGCACCTTAGAGGACCTGTGTTTCAAGCCCAAAACCATAGAGGATTCAACTGTGTTATCAATCCCACAGCACTGTGATCAGTAATTTATTACTTGATCCACTCAGGGTCCAACAATAGTATCTTATTATATCAGAGTTTTGAACCCACACTCTGTGGGTAATAATCAATAATCCATTGCTTTAACCACTGGTGGCACAATGACAGCAGCTTCTTGGCCCTGGTATTGAACCCACAACCCTGTGGCCAATAATCCATAGCTCCTCTCAGGGTCCAACAGTAGCAGCTTATTAGATATGAGTATTAAACCCACAACCTTGTGATCAATAATCCATTGCTTTAACCACTGTGGACCCAAGAATGGCATCTTATTAGACCTGGGTTTTAAACCCACAACCCTGTGATCAATAATCCATTTCTTTAACTAATCAGGGTCCAACAGTAGCATCTTGTTAGACCTGGGTTTCAAACCCACAACCCTGTGATCAATAATCCAGTGCTTTTACCACTGAGTGCCAAATGAGGCAGGTTCTTGGCTCACGTATTGAACCCACAACTCTGTGTTCAATAATCAAGTGCTTTAACCACTGTGGACCCAAGAATGGCATCTTATTAGACCTGGGTTTCAAACCCACAACCCTGTGATCAATAATCCATTGCTTTTACCACTGAAGGTCCAACAGTAGCAGCTTATTAGATCTGAGTATTGAACCCACAACCCTGTGATCAATAATTCTTTGCTCTAACTACTAATGGCTCAACGATGGCATCTTAGCTGACCCAAGAATGGATCAATAATCCAGTGTTCTAAGCACTGCCAATGTTGAAGATTGATTCAGTTGCTGTCATTGCATAAGTGTTGTAACGTTAACGGTTTTCTATTTGCTCTGTCAGATCCTATCTGCCTTCACAAACCGTCAACATATGTCGAGTTGAGTTAATGAAAAACACTTTCCATTAAGAACTTTTCCCATCTGCTTTTCAAATCAGTGATTAGAGTGGGTTTGCGGAGGGGGAATGATGTTCTGCTGAGAGTTCTCTGAGAGTTCTGCTGAGAGTTCTCTCCGAGTTCTCTGTGTATGTATAAGTGTTTTCCCATCCCTTTACGTTTGTTTTCGACATAATCCACCCTGGATGGACTCCAGCGCTAGACATTCTTTCACTCCGCAGCGAAATTAAAACCAATTGTGTGGTCACGTCTCCTTCTTGTAACACCTCAAAAATGAGAATTCTTTCCTACGTTCGTGCAGTCCTTCGCAACAACTCTTAGAGGAACCTGCTTGACCTTGTACGATTTGCTTGCATGAAGGCATTCCTGTGATATTGAAGAACCTTTGCTTAGGGGCTTGGCAAGGTTGCGGATTTTCCAAAGCCAGTGTTTTCATTGTATTACAGTATTTTAATCCGCGGTTCCGTCTGTAAACCACAGTGTTTTTTTTTTTTAATTTATTTTTTGCACTGAAATGATAGTTCATCTTTTTCCTCTCTGTTTCCGTCTTGCAGGATGTTCGCCCGCAGGAGGACGCCGTCCTACTGGGAATACTCTGTGAACTGCACTGGAAACGAGGCCCATTTGTCGAGCTGTAAGCTGGGCCACTCTGTCTCGGCCAAGGGCAACAGCTCCTGCTCTCAGGGCATCCCCGTGGTGGTCAGCTGCATTCCTGGCAGGGCTTTTGCTCCTACACACATGGCCGGCTACAGGAAGGCCTTCAGACAGGAGGTAGGACACCATATGGCCACATGACACAAACTGTGCTCTAAGGGACAATTTCCCAGACAGGGATTAAGCCTAGTTTTGGACTACACAGTTTTTCGTATGAAGATTTTCCACTGAAAGAGAAATATAGTCTATGACTTAGCTTAAACCTTGTCTGGAAAACAACCAAAAAACTATAGAGATTACCCACAAAAAGCCATTCTGGCTAGGGCTGTCTAAGACTAAAGACTTTCTCCAGTAGCCAATGATGCCATCAGCTAAGGCCCAATCCCATTTCACACCTTGGCACTACCAGTTACCCCACCCCTCATTTTCGAGTGTTAGGGGGTGAAATCCTTCCCCTACGAATTGGGACAACCCTTCATGCACCCGATAGATACGTCATTAGAAGTGCTAAAGTTTAGTAAACTAGCTGCTGCTGGTTAACTAGTTTATTTTATTGTATGTCTTCAGAAAGAGGGGAGATGGTTCATAAATTTATTATTATTGTCCATTCCTTAATTCCTCTGTGATGGAGAGCTGAAATTAGCTTTGATTATCTTTTATTTTATTTTATTTTATTTAATTTTATTTTTCTGCTCCACCTTAAATTCTGCTTAAATGCCCTGCCATGCCCTGTTGCACTATTTAAGGTGAAACAGGAAAGTTTGCTCGCTGGCTACTGCATGAGACAAACTACTAGCAACATTTTGTATGCTTGTTTTACAGAATTCTGCCATAAAACATTGAAACTACACATTAAACAGTAGTAATTTATTGCTAATCTTTACTTTTAACAAGGAAAACATCACATTACATTTGTGGGTTTCTTTGGCTCAGGCGATGTCCATATTTTACTTGCTTTTACCGGAGTGTTGGCATAATCAGCTCTGGCCGGTTCCCATATTACACTCAGCAACCGGGGTATGTTCACATCTCTCACATGGCACAGAGCACATGTTCCGTAAACCTACAGTATACGGGCATTTATTTTCAGAAGGCCGTTATATCAATCTTTGAGGACACCGTCCCTAACCCTGCAATTTCAGCGTCTAAATCTGGACTGGAGCTCTATGATTACGTGGACATTAATATGAGAGAGCGATGAAGGAGGTATTTGATGGTCCTCCAGCCTCGCTCTGACATGCATTTTCCCCCAGAGATGATCTCACCAGCCAAACCACATGTTCCAGTCGTCAGAATGGCGGCATGCATGCTCACAGTCACGTTCAGAGTTCAGTAGGGTCGCACTCAGGAACAGAGGCTCTACCTGCTGCTCTTAGTCTTAGTCTGAGCTCAGTGGACTCTCTCTGGATCAGCTAAACCAGAACCAACTGGCACCATTGGCAGGGGGTATGAAGCCCCCCAGCATTGAAACCACTGTGAAGCACTGATAGTGAAAACTTCACACTAGACCTCGAGCAGTTTGGACTGTGTTTCTCTGCACTCTTCCTCCAGACTCTGCTCCCTTGATTTACAAATGAAATGTAAAATTTACTGATGATCAGTGATGGTTTGGATAAAGAGACATGTCATCTGCTGGTGTTGATCCACTGTGTTTTATTATCAAGTCTAAAGTCAGTGCTAATACACTCTGATAGATTTGAATTATTATTAATGCATAAACAATTCGCTGTGGTATAGAAGAACACTATGTTTTTTTTAGCTTTTTATTTGAGAGGCTGAGCTTGAGAAATAGTGGCATTTCAGCATGTATTTACCTAGAAGTTTGCTAGCAATGTTAGCCTAGCATCTGCTAATGTAAACTGTGAAGTATCTACCAATCATATACACCCTATCAAACATCCTGTAGTATACCAAAATATATATTGTCACATCTTCCTGTCTTTCAGCAACCCCTGGTCCGTCTGCGGGGTGGAGCCGTGGTGGGCGAGGGCCGTGTGGAGGTCCTAAAGAACGGAGAGTGGGGAACCATCTGTGATGATCAGTGGAACCTTGTTTCAGCAACCGTGGTCTGCAGGGAGCTCGGCTTAGGGACCGCCAAAGAAGCTCTGTCTGGTGGTCAGCTTGGGCAAGGTAGGCCATCATTATTACATGTGAAAAAATACATAAAAGAGTGTAAACCGAGCCTTATGCATAGACTATATACTATATAACATAGTGTAACATAGCAAAGTGTTGCGCAGCTAAAGCTGTACAGGGCTAGGATGGTAATGTTAGCTGAGCTAACTTAGTCTTAGATTTTGTTTGTTTATCATATGACTATCTATCTTTTTCTGTATTAATTTGACATACATGTGAACTACTGTGTCATTCTGTTTCTCTATATGGCTATAATTTAATGTAGTACTGTTAAAACGCTTGACGATGGTCATATTATAACCAGTAACCAGGGTGTTGGCACAAGCAGTTCGGGACGATTCCCATAATATACTTGGCAACCATGGTGGTGGCACAAGCGGCTTGGGATGGATGTTGTGTTATACTCAGCATCCAGTATGTTGGCACAAATCGCTTGTGGGCGATTTCCTTATTATACAGGGGTGTTAGCACATGCAGCTCTGGCTAACTGTTGTATTATACTAGGCAACCAGGGTGATGACACAAGTGGCTCGGGACGATTCCCATAATATAATATACAACCATGGTGGTGGCACGAGTAGCTTGGGCTGGTTGTTGTATTATACTCCGTAACCAGGGTGTTGGCACAAACTGCTTTGGTTTATTTAGTTGTTTTATTCTCGGCAACCAAGCTGTTTCATAAACAGCTTGGGCCAAATGTCGTATTATACACAGCAACCTGGGTATTGGCACATGCAGCACTGGCTGATTGTTGTATTATAATCAGCAACCAAGGAGTTGAGACCTGCGGCTAAGTCAATGTTCAAATTATACTCAACAACAGGAGTGTTCGCATAATCAGCTTTGGCCATTTCAGATTTTTTACTCAGAAACCCGTGTATTGGCTCATGCGGCTCTGGCTGATTGTTGTATTATAATCGGCAACCAAGGAGTTGAGACATGAGGCTCAGTCAAGTCCATATTATACTCAGCAACCGGGGTGTTGACACATGCGGCTCTGGCTAACTGTTGTATTGTACTCAGCAACCGTGGTGTTGGCACATGCCGCTCTGACTGATTGTTGTATTATACTCGGCAACCAGAGTGTTGGCACAAGTACCTTGAGCTGGTTGTTGCATTATACTCAGCAACCGGGGTGTTGGCACAATTGGCTTGGGCTGATTCCCATATTATACTTTGAAGCCAAAGTGGTTGCATAAAAAGCATGAGCTAATTGTTGCATTAAACTATAGCAGGGATGTCCAAACTACGGCCCGCGGGCCATTTGCGGGCTGTTTCCTGTTTTGGAGCGGCCCGCAAGGTATTTTAGAAAAAGAATGAAAGTTGGCCCGCTGTTAAGCAGGTTTTTATAATGTGAGATTCAAAGTTTGAAAGCTAGGTGTCAGAAACGGACCAAAGAGTCTAAAAGCGGAGAGAGTGCACATTTTTAGCGCAGATAATCGGGCCAAAGAGTCTAAAAGCGGAGAGAGTGCACATTTTTAGCGCAGATAATCGGGCCAAAGAGTCTAAAAGCGGAGAGGGTGCGCATTTCTAGCACAGAAAAACGGGGCAAAAGAGTCTAAAAGCGGAGAGGGGGCGCATTTCTAGCGCAGAAAAACTAAAAAGTCTAAAAGTTGCCGTAATTAAGGAGTTTAATATTAAGAGACATCATGAAATTAAACATCAATTTGAAAAATCTTAGTTTACACAACTCTGTCAAAGATAAAGATAGTAAGTCAAGTAAAATGGTGTGTAAATGAAAGTAATCAGGAAAATGTATTATTTAAAGTGGTATATTTCATTATTTGTTTTATTACAGAGTCTGTGGGCCGTGACTTCAAATATATTTCTCCTTCTGGCCCCCAACAAAAAAAGTTTGGACACCCCTGTACTATAGCAACCAGGGTTTTGACACATGCAGCACTTGGGTCAGAATTAAATGAAATTTCCAGCTTAAGCTGTGCAGGGCTAGGATAGTAATGTTTGCTTAGCTGACTTCGCCTTGGATCTTGTTTGTCTTTCTCTGTATTCACTTCACTGTGAACTACTATGTCTTTTTGTTTCTCCATATGGGTGTTGACACATGGGCTCAGGTGGTGTTTATATTATACTTGGCAACCAGAGTGTTGGCATAATTGACGGTTCGGTCCGGTTCCCATATTATACTCAGCAACTGGGGTATTAGTCTTAGAATTAGTTTGTTAATCATAAGCCTGCTTGTCTTTTCCTGTATTATTTTTTTTTTTTAAAGCACGGCCAATTGATGTATTACACTATAGCAACCAGGGTGTTAGCACATGCAGCATTTGGGCCATAATTTAATAGAATAGGATAATTTAATAGGGCTAGGATAGTATTGAGTTTAGCGTGTTGTATTTGTCCTAATAATGCTATCTGGGTAGTCCATCTTTGTGTATAAGCTGTGTGTGGTTTCAGACTTAACTTTTCCTCTCACTGTAAAAAATGTAAAGAAAACCGAGTTATAGAATGTAAGCATGCATTCAGGAAACGTCGTCATATCCCACAGTGTTTGACTGAAGCTTTGAGCATTCGCCTCACACAGCTCATCTGTTTTTCAAATGTCCAGCAGAGCCCGAGCCTGTAGACTGAAACCGTACACCACACCGTTCCTCCATGCGCTGGAGGCCATTACTACACGCTGTTAACACTGAGCTGGATGGAAAATTAAAGTGTTTCTAGCCTGAAGTCATTTCTCTCCGCTGAGTGATGCAAGGCACAACTACGTATCAAAACAATTTGGAGAATGGATTTTTTCCTCATTTAAACCAATCAGAAGAATGCTGGCCAGTCTGGAAACCCAACGACATTTCATTTATATGTTCTTGTTCTCCCTGGTTGAAAAAAAAAATCCCTGCTGTAAATTTCAGTTTAAGACCTGGTAGGTTTTTGCTGAAAGCTGGTTTCAGATTGTTTGCACAAGCTCTTTTTCATGAATGTTTCATGTTTACCCTGGGAAAAAATCCTGCTGTAAAATTCAGTTTAAGAACCGTTGAGTTTTTACTTGAAATTGGTTTTAGATGTTTTTTGCAGCTTGGTCTGATTGTCATATTATACTCGACAGCCGGGGTGTTGGCACAAGTGTCTCAGGACAATTCCCATACAATACTTGGCAACCAGGGTTTTGGCACAGGTGTCTCAGGACGATTCCCATGTTATACTTGGCAACCAGGGTGTTGGCACGAACAGCTTGGCTGGATTACCATAATGTACTGAATAACCAAGGTGTTGGCACAAACAGCTTGGGCTGATTGTCATATTATACTCAGCAACTGGGGTGTTTGCACAAGTGTCTCAGGGCAATTTGCATATTATGCTTGACAATCGGGGTGTTTGCACAAGACAATTTCCATATTATTCTTAAGCAATAGAACAGGAGAGGGAGTGTGTTATCACAAATAACATCACGAATAACAACGTAATTTTTTTGAGCATTTCTGCACGTTTTACTGCGTGTTATTAGTTTTAGCTAGTCGGCTGGACTGTGGTTAGGTTAGCGTAGCTTGCTTTAGCTCAGCATTAGCTTAGCTTAGCTTAGCCTAGCCTGGCTGGTTAGCGTTCTGGCTGTCAGACGGCATTAGCCGAGCGATTTTCTTTCACTTTTTTTCCCACAAAAGACGAGCCAGCGCTGCGGGGTGCGGGCGAGCGTGCCTCGGCTGAGCGCTAGCCTGTGCTAAGCTAACGCTGCTGCGGGTGTCCTGTGTGTATACGCCGTTACTCTGCAATTTGTCGGCGGAGTGATACAGGTTTAGTTTGAAAAGGTCGTGATGTTATCACATATATCAGCACGGCTAGAACACTTCTCAACCAATCAGATTGTGAGGTCGGAACTAACTGTTGTATAATTGACAATCGGGGTGTTTGCACAAGTGGCTCAGGACAATTCCCATATTATACTTGACAATCAGGGTGTTTATTACTACGGTAAGTAAATGTTAATTTTGACCCTTATTGTAAAGTGTTACTTTTTTTTTTTTTTTTACAAAAAATGTTAATCATTCAAACTCCTGTAATTGTCATATATGTAAATGTTTTGTTGTAGATCTAGATAAGATACTTTTATTGTCATTGCACAGTGTACAACGAAATTTAGCAGCAATCCTTACGGTGCCTGAACAAAATGAAAATAAAATAAAATAATAACAGCTCTATGTACAGATACACAAAATTTACAGTGGATGTATGAAAATATAAACAATATAATAAACACGTTTACCCAATAATAAATAAATACAGAAAGTGCACAGTGCGTTATAAGTCCGGTTATTAAGGTTGTTAGTTTTTATTTTTCAGTTCCTTGGTAGTGGTCTGAGAGTGTGCGTGCGTTTTGCAGTGTTCAGTTCTCGTACAGTACAGGGGTGAAAACTGTTTTTCAGTCTGTTTGTCCTGGAAGTGATGGACCTGAAGCGTTTTCCAGAGGGCAGCTGTTGGAAAAGATGATGTCCAGGGTGGGAGGAGTCTTTCAGGATGTTGGCTGCTCTGCTGAGACAGCGAGAGCTAAACAGGTCCTCTAGACTGGGTAGTGGTCCAACATTCCACCCAGCAGAGCGCGCCACTGAGGAACGCTGTTCCCAACAGTGACTGATCAGCGTGGGGGTGAAGGTCGAGGCAGGGTGACGTCAGTTGCAGTGGAAATGCAACAAATGTTACATTTGGCAAATATGTAAAAACTGTACAGAAAAAGGTTGTATTTGCATGCTTAAGTGAGTATAAATATGTGTTTGCTTAATTAAATATAGAACACATACTGGATATGTCAATTGAATATGGGGTGCCTAAAGTTTTGCACATACCTGGATGAAGTCATAAGTTTTTTTTGTGTGCTCTGCAAAACGAAATCACAAGAATTCATTTTTAATGAGATTTTTTGTACCAAAAAAAAAACCGTAATATTTTATATCTTAATGATTTTATCAGCCAATCAGTTTATTAGTCCAGCGTTAGGAAGAACCTCCCATCTCTCTTTCTCTCTATCATCCTCCCCTCCCCTTACTACTAGAGATTTCCACTGCAACTGACGTCACCCTGCCTCGACCTTCACCCCCACGCTGATCAGTCACTGTTGGGAACAGCGTTCCTCAGTGGCGCGCTCTGCTGGGTGGAATGTTGGACCACCGCTGGATTCCTGAGTGATGGTGCAGTGAAGGCCTCCTGAGCCCTGGATAGAAGGGTTCAGGCGGAGAACGTATTATTTTCCTTCTGCTGGGAGAAGAAACCACAGTAATAATCCAGTCTGAAAGGCCAGCCAGCAGCCTTTTACTGGCTTACTTCAAGCTGAGCTGAAGAATCAGTGAAAACATACAATAGAGCTACAGTGGACCAACACCAGCAGATTACGTGTTTCTCTTTAAACCATCACTGATTGGTGGAAACTTCACACTAGACCTCAAGCAGTTTGGACTGTGTGTCTCTCCACTCTTCCTCCAGACTCTGCTCCCTTAATTTACAAATGAAATGTAAAATGTACTGATGATCAGTGCTGGTTTGGAGAGACATGTCATCTGCTGGTGTTGATCCACTGTGTTTTATTATCAAGTCTAAAGTCAGTGCAGTTTTGTTTTCTCGCAAAATCTTACAGCACTTCATGCTTCCCTCTGCTGCTGACAACTTTTATAGAGATGCAGATTTCATTTTCCAGCAGGACTTGGCACACTGCCCATATTGGGCAAAAGTACCAATTGGTCTTTTATATAATATTCTAATTTTAATCTCTATTTACTCTGTGTGTGTGTGTTTGTGTGCTATTAGGAATGGGTCCGGTCCACATGAATGAGGTGAAGTGCTCCGGGTTTGAGAAGTCCGTGACTGAATGTCAGTTTAACATGGATAAAGATTCTGAGGGATGCAGTCATGAGGAGGATGCGGGAGTCAGGTGTAACGTTCCCGCCATGGGCTTCCAGCAGAGGGTGAGGATATTCACCAGGACATACTGTAGCAGAGCTCTCAATTCCAGCTGAGGTTTTAATGTGATTAAAGTCAACTTTCTGCTAAATGATTGAATGTAAACACTCAGTGTAGTGTTTTTCTATGACATACGGTATATACTAGACACGATTACTATTATCTATTAAATCTATTAGATCTATTCAGTACACATAGGCAATTTTTTAGTATTATATGATGTTGCATCGTTGACTTTTGGAGAAATCTGTGTATGTGTACGTTTGTGTATTTTTTTATCGGAACAACGATATTGCGATATCACAGTTTTATTTTTTTCTATTTTAAACCTAAATTAAGGTGAGTAAAAAACATTGGTGCATAGTCCCTTTTAGTATGTAGAAAAAACATGTAGCAGGTATGTGCAAAAAAAAAGTTTATTTACACTAGTACTTTACACATGATACGGACAAAATGTATATCTCAATATATTACTTATGTCGATATGACATCATTCCAATATTGATATGATGTACATAACTACATGCTGATGAAGGTGGGTGATACGTTAAATTATGTAAAGTTAAATTGTATCACAATATAATAAAATATTTCTTCATGCATGGTACAGTTTTTTTTTATTGCAGGATTTTTTTACACTCCACTTCACAAATCCTTATTGTACTTTTAATAGAAAAGTCTCCAAATAAAATTAATAAATAAAAATCTAATATTTTTCGCTTTCCTAAACGTCATTTTAAAATCAGTATTTTAGTGAATACAAACAATTAATGTCCTCTTACCCTTTCATTTCATTATGGTTGTCCAGTATTCAAGTCTATTTTCAAACATGCAGAATTTAGGGTGGATGTAAAATTAGTATAGAAATTAGTTTAATTTAAGTTTTTAGAGTGTAAATAACTTATTTTACTGCAGAAAAAAGTGTTTTGTATCACCAACACCTGTAGCCCACATAAGGGCCAAGGCCTGTAAAGGGGTTAAGCACTGATGATACAATCGATAAAAAAGTGTATTGTCGATACAATAAGAAAATTACGATGAGAAAATCACGAAAGATACACTAAACTTGTGCTTTAAACACACTGTTTGAATCAGCCAATCATATTCCACCTAAATTGTTTTTACATAGAATATGGTGAGCCTGTAGTATAACTCCAACCAATTTACTCTGGTTCTTCTGCAGCTGCGTCTGACTGGTGGGCGTAACCCGTTCGAGGGCCGGGTGGAGGTGCTGGTGGAGCGTAATGGATCTCTGGTGTGGGGTACGGTGTGCAGTGAAGGGTGGAGCACCATGGAGGCGATGGTGGTGTGCAGACAGCTCGGCCTGGGATTCGCCAGCAACGCTTTCCAGGTAAGTACTTTTCTATCACTGAAGAAATCCCTGTGTGTTTTTAATTGACAATGTTTACAATCAGTACTGGATGCTGGTGATCGTCAGGCCCTCAGGTGACACTGCATTAAAAAAAAAAAACATTTTTTTTTTTGTTTTGCCTCAGTTTTAAACTGCATTGATTGGTTTTAGAGAGGCAAAGAGTCCTACTAATCTGCTAATCTGCAAAGAACTATGTCTAAACACTGAGGAACAATTAAAAAATGTTTTTTTAACATAAAACTGTGAAGATTTTAGATATCCCACCAGCTACAGTCCAAAATAAACTCATACGATTCAGAGGATCTGGAGAAATCTTTGTGTGTAATTGACAATACTGGTGATCCTCTGGCCCTCACTTGGCACTGCATTAAAAACAGGCTGTACTGATTCTGTACTGTAAATCAGTGCATAGGCTTAGAGGCACTTCCAGAAAAAGCTGCACCATGCAGAGAAGAAGCCAAGTTTCAACACCTTCCAGCCCTAATCTGGGCTCATTTTAAATGTAAAATTTTCATTTATCTGTCCTTAGAACAGTTTTGTTTGTATTCATTGAAGCAGCATTGACTGGTGTACCATTTTCTCTTTTTTTTAAATAGTAAAAAATGCATTTTTAATGCCAGACAGTTCATCATTAACTCATTAAAAAAGGATATCAAGGCTGCACGGGACAAATATTGCCAACATTCAGCCTTTAGAAGAGGTAAAACCCCCTCACTGTGGGTACGATATCTCTGTGGTTTTGATTAAGTGTCTTTCATCTTTGCCAAGGCGATGAGAAATTGGGCACCGCCATCAAAGTCCTGCTGCTTCGTGGTCCTTTTGTTCGGGAATGTCGGAGACAGCCAGCACCACGTTGGCTTTGCGTGACAGTGTAAGCTATATGAAACGCAGATGCCTGGAGGTTGAGGATTGATAACTAAGCCTCTGTGGAGAATCGCGGGAATGTTTTTGGGATGCTTCCAGGACTTGTATGGTATGAGAAGAAGGCTGTGAGATGAGCTGATCTGAAAGTGTTATTATTATTATTATTATTAAGATCTTGATTTGTTTTTTTTTTAAATGTGAGACCCTTAGTGGTTTATAATGGAATTTATATTGGAGAATCAAATTTTCAGCACTGTCGTTGGAGCAATTATAGAGAGTTCAGGTTCTTCTCTGAATAACAAGTTAACCCTTGTGTGGTGTTCATATTTTTGTTACTCGTTTACTTTGTTACTTGTATTTAATTCAGCAAAATGAAGCAATTCTACATTAAAATGCTTTACACATGCTCGCTTCACCTAAATTGCAAGCAATATAAACAGCTTACATGGTTAATATTTGCCCTTTACCTTTCTTATGTTACATTTCTTTCAAAAAGTGCTACTCTTTTTTTTATTAGTTTTTTAATAAAATGTAAAAGAAAATTAATTAAACTCAAGATATGAGTAGAAAATTTGTTTAGTTTCAAATTTACAAATGAAGAAATTTTTATTAGCCCTTGGCCAAACATACTGTATGTAATATAAATGTGTGTGTGTGGGGGGGGGTGTACAGTGTGTGTTTATCGAAAATGTGTTTTGATATATGTTTTTCACAAAAAATGAGCCAATGCCAATGAGTTTGAGTTTGAAAATATTTTTTTAGTATCATTTGATGAAAAATGAAAACGGGTCCCACAGACCCGAACACCACACAAGGGTTAATATTGAGAGAAAACTTCAGATTTCTCCCTAGCTAAAAGTAATGGAAGATCAAACTTCTCAAGATTGATGAACAGTGGTTATGATTAAATTGTAATGCTATTCAGAATGACTGATATGTGAGTTCCTGGTCATATTTATTAAGCTACACATACAGAAGAAGTGCGGAACAATTGTGTAAAGTCAAAAGTATCAGCATGGAGAGAGTTGTAGAGGTTCCTAATGGAGTTCTGTGATAATCCCTCAGATCCGTGCAGCTTCAATATTCTCACCCTGTCCGCTACTGTATTTTTTAATAATGGTTTCTGAAGCTGAAAACTCTAACGAACTTATCCTGTGCAACAGAAGAAACTCTTACTCTTCTTTTCCCAGGGCTTTCCTGATGAGTGCCAGTTTCATCATAGAGTTTAGGAGTTTACTTTTTTAATCTACCTAAGCCTATTATCTCCTAAATTGCTGCAATCTTCTAAAGAGTGTCCCATCGTTCCATCTGTTGGATAGTTATACTTTGAAGCCGCTTCCCAGCACTTTTCGCATGTTTCCTTAGAAGGAGAAATATCAGATATCCGTCTGCTAATCTGTGAATTGGACTCGGTGCCTCTAAAACCACATTCCTTAATTACATTTCAGCACTGAAACAAAGAAGAATCTCAGTTGCGTAATGACTTTGTTGAGCCGCAGAGAATCCCCCCCGCCTCACCCAGCTAAAATCTTTCTAAACGCGTTTAGCACCAGAACTAAGATAAAGGTGTCTGGAGGAGATGAGTGATGGATCTAATCAGGGAAGGTTTCCAGAGTTTAGAAGAATTACAATTATTTGACTTTCCTCCAAAGCTCTTTCTGCTCAAGCTCAAGCTTTTCCGACAGTTACATCCGTCTGGGTTCGGTGCTGCCGAGGAAATACGGTGCTGCAGGAATCCAGTCGCATAAACATCTGGATACAACTGGGAATTATTTAATAGGGGAACGCATCCTGGAGCTAACAGATCTTTAATAGAGCGTTTGATAACAGAGGAAAGTGTCTGCCTGGAGGTTTATAAGGGCCTTATTTTTTTTATATTTTTCAACTCTGAATCTAATAACACATAATCTAATATATTTAACTATTCAAAACATGAACTGGTCAAACTCAGGCAGCTTTACTTAATTTTTTTAAAAGTTTTCTAAGCCAAAGATGGTTACAAAACTCATGTGACATTTTAAAAGCATGTTTAAAAGCAAGTCCAATAATCCATTTTTAATTATATTTGGCTGCATGTTTAAATAATTTATATTTATGACAAAAAAAATAACAAAATAACTCCTGTTACTGGAACTCACTCCTGTTAACAGCACTTATTCCAGTTACTTTTTATGTTTTTTCAGTAACAGGACTGAAAGTAACAGGAATAAGTTTTTAGCATAGAATTGAGCAAAAACATGACAAATAGCTAAATGGCGGCTAAGCTAATAGCATGAGGACACTGAGCACACTCTACTGATTTTCCCCATATGACACCATATGATAATAATCGTGATATTATTTTAGGGCCATATCGCCCAGCCCTGTAAAAATTACGAATTACTTTAATTTTACCGAATTGAAAACCTCTTGAATTTTTGCACCAGGAGTAAAGCAGCATAAAGTTATCCAAAAGCAGTGTGTAAGACTGGTGGAGGAGAACATGATGCCAAGATGCATGTTTAAATCTGTGATTAAAAAAACAGATTATTCCACCAAATATAGATTTCTGAACTCTTAAAACTTTATGAATATGAACTTGAGGTCTGAAAGCTCTGTATCTTTTTTGTTATTTCAGCCATTTCTCATTTTCTGCAAATAAATGCTCTTAATGATAATATTTTTATTTGGAATTTGGGAGAAATGTTGTCTGGAGTTTATAAAATAAAACAACAATGTTCATTTTATTCAAACATAAACCCATAAATAGCAAAATCAGAGAAACTGATTCAGAAACTTGAGTTGTATATGGAAAAAAGTATCCATACAGTGTCTCCCTCTGCTGGTTAACTCATATCAGGGTTCTAAACCAGGTTCCTCTTCAGGATTCTCAGTGAGGAAAAGCTGAATCACTGCCAGCTGATTACAGCCTGCAGGAGTCAGAGACAACATTTTTTAAGCTGGTCTAATTTAAGGAATAAGATCCTGCCGTTATGAATACGGTATAAATTATGATTTTAATAGAGGATGGCAATGCTGATCTGCAGGGTGTCAGTATGGGCAAGTGGCTCCCTCTACTGGTTAAACTACACTGCTGTTAAATACATTCTTACTGTAAAAATCTCACAAAGACATATTGTCACGGCTGGGTATACCCAACCGGACATATGGACACCCCTTTTTCCCCCGCCCCGCCTCCAGACAAAAAACGCCAGCAACCAGAAATATCCAAGCCTCAATGTTTCATTTTTTTTAAGCAGCATTTTTCTTCAGGGATAAGTTGTTTGCCCAACATAACAAACAAAACGTAAATAACTAGGGCCCAATGCAATAACTAATCTATGAAAGGAAAATATAAATTAAATACAATCCTGACCTACCTCCCTCTCTAACAAAAACAGGAGAAAAAGTGATCAAATAAACAGGGCCTTATCCCCTACACTGCTAATCAGGCTTGTTTTCAAAGTGATATAAAAATACAATAATAATAAGAGAGCTAGATTAAGTATAACAAGGAAAGATCTTACAACCACATGGTATACACAAGCAAACACTCTTGGCGGTTTGTCTGGCTGGCGGTGCGGGGGCGAAAAAGATGTCATCTGCGCAGCCGAAACAGCCGTGGGAAATTTCTCTTCCACCAATCAACAACAGCCACGTCACAAAAAGACAGCCCTCACTCCAATGACCTGTCACTCAAAAGAAAAACACTAAAGAGGGGAGAAAAAAAGAAGCATACAATAATGCTCAAACCCCCACCAAAATATATCTATCCGTAACACATATACATAACTACTCAAAAGTCTAGACATACTATAAAGTCTTTTTCCAGAATATGAAGGAACATATAAGGAATCATGTAGTAATATAAAAAAAAAGTTAAACAAAACAAAATACTTGTTAGCTTGAAATTTCCGAGGCTGGCAACTCTTGCTCTTCCTTTCTTTTTTTACATGGCTTAGCATTTAATTGTTTAATGGCTTCAATAATCTCATTTTCTGTTATTTATTTATTCATTAATTTAATATATTCCATAAAACTTGATCATTTGTTATTTTCAGACTCACTTCTTACTTTTTTGTATAGGATAGGAATCAGAAATCAGTTTGTATTGAAATATGTTTAATAAAACTTAAATAGGTACCACTTTAAAATAAGACTACCGTTATAAAGGGTTTATAAATGGTTTACAATTAGTTTTTTAATGGTTAGTAATTAGGTTGTAAATGCCTTAGAAATCATTAATAATCAGTTATACAAAGTTATACATACGAAGAAAGGGCAACAGTATAGATGACTGTGGGTTCACTATTTGACAAACAACAGGTCATTGTTGCCCTTTCTACGTATGTGTTATAACTGATTATTAATGATAATTATGGCATTTACAACCTAATTAGTAACCATTAATAAACTAATTGTAAACCATTTATAAACCCTTTATAAAGGTAGTCTTATTTTAAAGTGGTACCCTTAAATGTATTAAAGTTGTCTTTATTTATTGTTTTGTGTGTGTAGGAGACGTGGTACTGGCCCGGACTGGTGAGTGCTGATGCAGTAGTGATGAGCGGGGTTCGCTGTGCTGGGACTGAGATGACCCTGTCTCACTGTCTGCATCACGGAGAGCATCTCAGCTGTCCCAAAGGAGGAGCACGATACGCCGCCGGGGTCTCCTGCTCTGAGAGTGAGAACACATCCCATAATACTCCATTTTACCCTTACAAAATTTGGAACTCTTAACCAATTAATATTCATCAGGCATCAAGTTTTACTAGCTTTAAAAAACAGCTAAAAACCTTATTTTTTAGCTTTGCTTTCTACTAGCTTCTTGTCTGTTCTTTGTTTATATTACAGTTTTGTTTGATTGACTTTGACTTTGTTCTTATTTTTATTCTTATGTTTATTTTATTCTAGATTTTATTTGAATATTTTTTTTTTAATGTAACTTTATTTCATTAAACCATTACTTTTTCTTTTTATTGTTTTATTTGTTTGACATTACTTATTGTTTTACATTTTTCTGTCTTATTTAATTTTATTGTGAAGCACTTTGAGCTGCATTATTATTTTTATAAAATATTATTTTTATATTTATTATTTTTATTTTTATTATTATTATTATTATTATTATTAGTAGTAGTAGTAGTTGTAGTAGTATAAAAATATCCACTACACCACACCACTCTCTGAATTCTATTTATTTGCACTATGTTAGTTATATTAGCTGATGTAACATTTAATTTATTAATTTAAGATTGATTTTAGATTAAAGCACATATTTTTAACCCACATTTAGGGATATTCTCAGCAGTGATGAACACTTGATTACTCCAACCGGTCTCATAGCTTTATTCCTCCTTCCTCAGCCGCTCCAGACCTGGTGCTGAACCCGCAGGTGGTGGAGCAGACCACGTACCTGGAGGACCGGCCCATGTTCATGCTGCAGTGCGCTTACGAGGAGAACTGCCTGGCCTCCACCTCCAGCTCCACCCCCGCCAACTCCTACCGCCGCCTGCTGCGCTTCTCCTCTCAGATCCACAACAACGGCCAGTCCGACTTCAGACCCAAAGCCTCCAGAGACTCCTGGGTCTGGCACGACTGCCACAGGTCATTAAAACATGCTTTTTTTAAACATTTTAAACCAGGTTAATGTATATTTCCTGTTTTTTTTTTTTTTTTTTACAGTTAAGGGTGACTCTTGGGCACCCCAATAAATTAAGACACTCAGATGATGTGGTTTCAGACCTTAATTGTTCTGTTTGTGTAATGGATGAACGTTCAATGTCATCACTTGAAAGACAGTAAGTCTTTGCTATCGTAACGACGGGAAAAGTACAGCTTCTCCTATAGCATGTACTACTTCTCTTAAATAATCATGTGTGTTTTTTGGGGCTAAACATGAAATAAACCAATCAGCATGTGACTTGCACTATATGCAGCGCTCCGGCTTTGCCAAGATAGCAATGAACATCTGATGGTTGACTGTTGTCAGGGTTCAAATCTGTGGCGCACTTGTGTTTTCCATTACCAAGTTACCAATGTACTAGAAATGTACATGAACACACCTCATTTTTTTGTGTACTAATTACTTGAGAATTTACTAAGTTGAGTATACTCAAGTATTCATAATGACTACCCAGAATTATTAATTAATTTTTTGAGTGTGGATACAATGGACAATTTTATCCCATAAAACAATGCGAAACGGTATGAGAGGAACTGTAAGTTACTGAAAGTAATCGCAGACATCTGGTAAATATCTAGCAGGTTTAATATCTGGACCAGTCGGCGACTGGGAGTCAAGAGCAGCTACAACCTTCTACCAAAAGGATCACGTTAAAAGAAAACTATTGTATGTGCAACCAGTGTATATTCTGCGTAGCATCTATCTTATGACAAAGAGTATTTTTGCTGAGCAGCCAGATGAGGGAAAAATGACATACTCAGAGTCGGGGTACACGGAAAAAAACGGTAACGCACGGAAGTCAAACAAAGGCAAAGAAAAGTGAGCTGTAATGCTGGACGAAACCAAAACAATACCCGATATTATACACGAAAGCTGAGTTCTGGGCAGTTTTTTATACCTGCCGCACCAGGTGCTAGTACTCAGGCGAATTACTTCCTGAAGGCGTCACATGATCGTGAAAGTCTCTGAATGGTGCATTCTGGGTACTTTAGTCCTTTGAGGTACCCCACCTGTGAATGCCAATGGTTCCTACTTAAACTTTAATATGACAAAAAACGTTGCCACTATATCAATATAAAATATGTTATATTAACATAAAGGGCTGATATATTGATTATTTTGGCTGAATCGTTGATGCATTGTGGTTTTGGACTGGCCTGCGTTACCGCATTACCACTCTACTCAGCTTTATTTATGTTTCTTGGATGTTGTGAACTCCTTAGATTCATCCACCCGCCCAAACCCACACACACACCCGCCCACACACACACACATACACACACACAAATATACATAGAACATCTGTGATTGGTCAGGATCTTCACATCGCTAAGAGCCTATAAAACATAGTCATAACCCCCTAATAAAACCGCAGATGGTTTAGGCAAACAGAAGCTGATATTCTTGGACAGTGGATTGCAGTACTGTATGAAACCGGTCTTCAATTATATATAATAGCAATAAAACAATAAAACGTTTTTTATAGGCCGTCCTGTATTGGACACGTCCCTAATATAATACATTTTTAGTGGTGAGAAGTCGTTGCCAGTGGTAGCTTTTAGTGGAAATACAATATTTAAAGATAAATATTGGCGCATTTTTCTGGAAAATGACTTTTCCATTTTTTATTTATTTATTTATTTATTTTTTCCAGGCATTACCACAGCATGGAGGTCTTCACTCATTACGACCTGCTGAGCCTAAACGGCACTAAAGTAGCAGAAGGACACAAGGCTAGTTTCTGCCTGGAGGACTCGGAGTGTGATGAAGGTGTGCGGTGTGTGTGTGTGTGTGTGTGTGTGTGTGTGTGTGGGGTGTGAGACGTCTTTGTTTGACAGGGATTTAAGGGATTTTTCTTAAGGCTAGCCAATCTATTATTAAATAAATCCCAAATTAAGTCCCTTTCCAACATCTAAAAGCCTCTAATCCCTCTAAGCTGCTGCTGTGTTATGTGTTTTGTCGTTCATCCAGGGATTGAGAAGAGATACGAGTGTGCCAACT
This sequence comes from Astyanax mexicanus, assembly GCF_023375975.1. Lineage (NCBI taxonomy): Eukaryota > Metazoa > Chordata > Actinopteri > Characiformes > Acestrorhamphidae > Astyanax > Astyanax mexicanus. The sequence goes on from NC_064429.1 coordinate 5,526,790, forward strand.
TCGGCGAGCAGGGTATCACCGTGGGCTGCTGGGACACATACAGACACGACATCGACTGCCAGTGGGTGGACATCACTGATGTAAAGCCTGGGGATTACATGTTTCAGGTGACCTATCTTCTGGTGTCATTCTGTATCTAGTCAACAAGGTCACAAAGGACCCCAGGGTAACTTCTAAGCAACTGAAGGCCTCTCTTACATTTGCTAATATTAATGTTAATGTGTCTTTGAATGCATCATACACTCAATGATCTCTCACCAAGAGGTATGCTAACCAAAAGTAGCCTATAAAACTCTTGGAAACACTTTTTGTCTTCATTTTTATTATATGCTATAACCACATTTGTAACATATTATAATGCATTCATAAGGCATTATAAACATGGCTATAAATGTTTATAAAAATGCGTAACCCATTATAGCCATGTTTGTTAAGCATTATAACCTGTGATCATAATACATTATAAGCTGTGCTTATAATATATATATATATGTATATATATGTTAAAATAGTATATCTCTATCATTAATAATTTAGTCCTACAATAAATAAAGTCTGGCACTTTACTTAGAGCGCACAAAGACCTTTTATAATACATTATAATTGAATATAACTAATATTATATTCAAGACAAGAAAAGTGTATGAGTGGTTAAAAATATATTTATAGGATTATTGAGAGTGTGTTTATTAGTTGGAGGCTTTTTTAGTCATGATAAAGTCTGCAAGCAGGGGGGTTTCTTGGTATCGATGTATAACATGTTATAAACGCAGCTATTAATGCATTATAATCACAGTTCATGATGCATAATAAAGATTGCTATAATTAATTAAACATTTTATAAATATGTATAGCCATGTTTATAATGCCTTATGAATGCATTGTAATGTGTTATGAGTATGTTAATAGAGTCTTATAGAGGTGACATTCAAAGAAAGTGTTACCATCTTGGTAACTCTTCCTATATACCCTGTATTCATAATGCCTTGTAAATGCATTTATAATGCCTTATATGACATGCATAATACCTTTTAATGACAGTAATAAGCCTGTATACCCATTAGTACTTACAGCGACATTAATAACACATCATAAACTAGAAGTGTAAGGGTTTATAAAGAAAGGGCTTATAATGGCTAATAATATCTGTTCATAAGTACATTATTTAATGTAGTGTTGTAATGCACTATTACACAGATATTGGTATATGTTGGTATGATGCATTATAATATGCAAATTAGGCTTTTATAAAAGTGTGTTACACATTATAAAGCATTATATACAGTCATTACTGACTTTAAGTGGAGTGTGTTTTCAAATGCCTACAGTAAGGCATAATAACATTTACTTCACGTTTAAAACACACTTCACTTAAAGCCAGTAAAGCGCACTCATAATGCTCTATAAGACATTACAGTGAGGCATAATAAAATTTACTTCACGTTTAAAAAGTTAAAAAAAGGAAGTGAGTTGAAAACTCACTTCACTTAAAGTCAGTCATGATTGTGTGTAAGGCTTTATAATGTGTTACACACTTTTTAAAACCTTAATTGGAGAAATCATAGCTGCATATTATGATGCATTATACCAAAGTATACCAAATATGTGTTATGGTGCATTACAACACTACATTGTACAATGTACTTATTAACAGATATTGTAAGCCCTTTCTTTAGAAACCCTTATATGTGTAGTTGATAATGTACTTTACAGTCATTATAAGGTATTATGCATGCCATATAATGCATTATGAATGCATTCATAATGCATTTTGAATACAGGGTTCATGGGAAGTGTTACCAAAATCTCTTTTTTAAAAAAAAGCCAAATTTGTGTGGATAAGCCTTAAGAGTGTGTTTAAATAATCTTAAAATAATCGTAATCTTATTTTTTTTAACCTTTGCTTTTACAGATCGTCATTAACCCCAACTACGAGGTGGCTGAGTCTGATTATACCAACAATGTTGTGAAATGCAGGTGTCGATATGATGGCCATCGTATATGGATGTACAACTGTCATATAGGTGAGACTCGCAAACACTACATATTACAGTCATATGAAAAAGTTTGGGCACCCCTATTAATCTTAATCATTTTAAGTTGTAAATATTTAAGTGTTTGCAGCAGCCATTTCAGTTTGATATATCTAATAACTGATGGACACAGTAATATTTCAGGATTGAAATGAGGTTTATTGTACTAACAGAAAATGTGCAATATGCATTAAACCAAAATTTGACCGGTGCAAAAGTATGGGCACCCTTATCATTTTATTGATTTGAATACTCCTAACTACTTTTTACTGACTTACTGAAGCACAAAATTGGTTTGGTAACCTCATTGAGCTTTGAACTTCATAGCCAGGTGTATCCAATAATGAGAAAAGGTATTTAAGGTGGCCAATTGCAAGTTGTTCTCCTATTTGAATCTGCTCTGAAGAGTGGCTTTTGCACACCTCAGGCGACTCTGTTTGTGGCGTGCTTGCAGAAATGGCTTCTTTCGCATCACTCTCCCATACAGCTTCTCCTTGTGCAAAGTGCGCTTTATTGTTGACCGATGCACAGTGACACCATCTGCAGCTCTTTGGAGGTGGTCTGTGGATGGTCCTTGACTGTTCTCACCATTCTTCTTCTCTGCCTTTCTGAAATTTTTCTTGGCCTGCCACTTCTGAGCTTAACAAGAACTGTCCCTGTGCTCTTCCATTTCCTTACTATGTTCCTCACAGTGGAAACTGACAGGTTACATCTCTGAGACAACTTTTTGTATCCTTCCCCTGAACAACTATGTTGAACAATCTTTGTTTTTAGATCATTTGAGAGTTGTTTTGATGAGAACATGATGCCACTATCTATCTATCGTATAATCAAGTGCGCAGAGTTCAACTAATCTATTAGAGTACAGGAAGTGTGCTCGTTAGTGTGTTCAAGTGTTCACCTATACAAGTGTGAGATCTTCATATAAAACACCAACATAGTCTGGTGTATTTTAGTCCTAACACTGATGCCTTTCCATCTATTCTCCTCACAGGAGGATCGGTCAGTGCTGAAACGGAGGATACGTTCCCTGGCCTCCTGAACAACCAGGTGACCCACAGGTAAAAGATCTCACCAGAAGAACTAGTGAGACTGCCCCAACCACTACAAATCCCCAGCATCACCACACCAGCGTGAGTCAGTTCACTGCCCTGACTGAGATCAGTTCTGGATGCCTCAAATACCCACCCCAACGTGAACGACTGAAGATACCCCCTAAAACTGCCCCCTAAAGCACCAGTGCTTAATATCCTCCTACACCAATTGGTGCCTGAGTTCCAGCATTTCCAAGTCCCAAGTGCCTCATGCTGAGCAGAGACAAAGACCCTTCAGTGCCTTCAGGTACATCCTGGTAGCGAGATGAACCCTTCAGAACTTTATCTGCTGCTATGTGTGGAGATGTGAACTCTGATGCACTTTGTTTTGCCCAAATGGAACCAACCAACCAATCAATCAACCAACCAAACCAAATGGAGAACACAGAGCATTGACAGGACTCCCGTAAACTTCATCTGAAAGGAGCAGCGTGTGGAATCTCTGTTTCTTGCCTGAGCAGAGCATTCTGAATGCTGAAGTATTAGAAGTACAAGACGTACAAAATTCGATGGTAAAAAATATTTCAGTATCTCATGGTTTCATTAATAATTTGACGAATGACTGTAGAAAACATGGACGCCATTGGTCGTTTTTCTTATATTCTAAAGAATGAAGCCAAAATATCTACCATGTTGTCGAATTTGTAACTAGAGACTATGCAGTAGAGATCAAAGGCAGTGGCAGAAAAACATATTAATTTGGTAAGAGTGTCTCAGACCGCCTTCCTTAAATTTACAGTTCAGTCTATATGGCATGTATCGGTATTAGTCATTATCCTGACGTAAAAGTTTTGTAATTTGACGTCATGACCAACATTTAACCTGTAATTAACGTATATTGACGTTGGTGGCCAGCTGGGAGAAAATAAATGTGTCGAGACCTTAACCTAGACTAAGAGTACCAATACTACCACCACGTCAAACAACACTAATGTTAGCTGGCTGGCTAACATCTAATTAGCTCACCTATTAGCGCATCTTTTCCCGCTAAAAGCAGACTTGAAACTGGCTAAAACTGTTAATGTGACCATACTGCAGCTAGCGAGAAAAAGACTAAACCTTTGTTGGTTTTGCACTTGAGAGATACTGGGCCCTATCTTACGCTCTGTGCTCATTGCTATCTTACACCCCGCCAACAGTCTATATTCATGTCTTCCTCCAGCGTCATTTAAATAGCAACAGTGCTTGTGATTATCTTGGGAATGCTTGAGAATATACATTGATGGGCATGGTGGTCTAAAAAAAAACACAGGCGCACCACTGACTGTATACATTTTAAACAGAAATCAACAGTCAGACGTTCATTGCTATCCTGGCAGGGAAATGTCAACATGGTTGCATTCCCATTGTGCATACACCCCTGCTTGTTTTGTACACATGAACACGCAGCAGTGCACAAACTCATAGCGCATGCCTGTTGAAAGCTATGTGAGCAGGTCTGTTGAGAAGCGTTGGACATGTTCAGGTAGCTGCACTGTTAAAATAGCAATACACCAAAGTTAGAGCGCACCTGGCTCTTAAAGGGAATGATGAGCAAGTGACACGTTTTGTTTATTTTATGTTAAGAGCCAAAACACACCAATGAATAATTAAGAGAATTAGTACTAGTATGTCTTTTGAGTGCAAGGTGTACTTTTCCCGTTGTTAAGAAAGCAAAGACACACTGACCATGCTGTCCATGCTTTCTACAGTCATTGATCCGTACTGGTTAGCATAAATGCTCTTTGCTAAATAAAAAAATCCTAAGGTGGGTTTAATACATGTTTTATTGGTACTTGCATGTTTTTTTTTCATATCCTGTGTTGAAAATGATTGAAAAAATAATTCATACCAGTTTCATTAAGAGTTGCAAGACCTAAATGGCATTCAATCATTTTCATTTTAAAATTTAAGACTGGGCTCAGTTTAGACCTGTCTGTGCAACTGGCTAACTTAGCTAAATCAGATAAGTTGTTATTAGAAGATTTTCAGGTCTATTTTTTTATCTATGTGTTTATCTACACATATTTCTCTCCTGAAAAAACTTTATTTGGGTGGGTAAAGCCCCTCCGTTTACTTACAGTAGGCTTAGATTTCCAAGGTTTTAGCGCTAGTCACCATTTGCAGTGCTTAGCGCTAGTAAATGCCACCCGACAGCGCTACACTGAGGAACCTGAGGAACCCTGAGTGTTCCAGTAACCCAAAGGGGTTAGCTATTAGCTAGCGGTTCTTCCCTTGTAGCTTGTTTTAAAACAGCAAACACACAGAGTACAGTCCGATATACTCACCTCTGAATGGCGAAAAAGTTAGCGCTGCAGTTAGCGGCTAATGCTAACAGTTACAGGACTTACCAAATTCACTATGTAGAGAATTAGGAAGCCGTTGGAGACACAGCTACAGAAACACAATTAAAATATGTCCTTTTTCTTGGTGAAGCAAATCAGTACCACAATTTAGCTCGTAAATCGAGGTAATTATGAACCAATGATGCTTCGACACATGATCCAATCAGCTGCCTTTGAAGAAAAGCTTTCCTAGTGCAGTCACATTTAAAAAAAATAATAAATGTACAGTTTATAATCTAGCTATTTTTCTTCTTATTCTGTTTCCTCTGCTGTCTGGCATACTGTCTCCATTTACCGCTCATATAGCCCTCCTCTGGGACGCATTTAAGGTCATATCATGCATAAAGAAACTGCTATAACGCTAATTAGCTTCGATTAGTAACTTATTTTAAGTCAGGGATTTGAACGACAACTGTGCGTAGTTCATTCTTTTTTTTCTCTTTTGTTTTATTCGATTTTTTTGTTGGTGTCTTGTAATGATGTCATATGTGTTCCAGTGGTGCTATCGAACATAAGCCCTCTGTTTTTAGAGGGCACACGTCGTCATGTGACTGATTTATAGTATGCTTACTTGAATGGAGTGTAAAAATCCATACTGTGCATTGTTTAAAATGTTGTTTAGCCATAAATAAATGTAAGCCTTCAGCAACAGAGCGTTTGCCTGCTTTTAATTCTTTTTTGACTGACCGACTGACTGATTGATTGGAATCAGTTTGAATGTGTAAATGTAATGTAACAAGTTATGATTTGTTTCAATGAGAGGTTGAGAAAATCACAATTCAAATTGTTCTAAATATTTATTGTTATTATTATTGTTGTATTTTTAAGCAATAGAACACGAGAGGGAGTGTGTTATCGCGAATAACATCACGGCTGTGATTCGGTCATAGGCACGGCCGAAAGCGAGTTAGGCACAGTTAATATGGACTGTGCCTTCCGCCAAAAAAAAGTAGTTCCACAACAACAAAATTGGGAATAAGTGAAGATGGTAATGTTAGGAGGGTGAAATAACGCTAATACTCTCCTCTCCTGCTCCGTGGAGTCGTCTTCAGGTGAAGCTAAGCATTTTTTGAGCATTTCTGCTTGTTTTGCTGGGTGGTGTTGGTGGTTTTAGCTAGCCGGCTGGACTGTGGTTAGGTTAGCGTAGCTTGCTTTAGCTTAGCATTAGCTTAGCGTAGCTTAGCCTAGCCTGGCTGGTTAGCGTTCTGGCTCTCAGACGGCATTAACAGAGCAATTTTCTTTCCATTTTTTTCACAAAAGACGAGCCAGTGCTGCGGGCGAGCGTGCCGTGGCTGAGCGCTAGCCTGTGCTAAGCTAACGCTGCTGCGAGTCTCCTGTGTGTAAACGCCGTTACTCTGCAAGTGTAAGAAGGCCGTGATGTTATCACATATATCGGCACGGCTAGAACACTTCTCAACCAATCAGATTGTGAGGTCAGAACTAACTGTTGTATAAATACTAATATAGTCCAAAAGTTCATTTTCAATGGGCAAAAAAACGCCCATTAACGAAGTTTTAACAAAAAACATATGTCCGATCAGAAAGCTTTATACAAGAACATCATTCCTGATAAGGACAGACGTTTTAGCGTTGGAATGGAGTCAATATCTATCTATCTCGAAAAATGCAGCCTGAGTTATCTGGACAAAAAACAGGTGGAACTAGATTGTAGTTCCTGCAGAAACTGTGAGTGTGATTGCAGTACTGATTTGTGGCTGGTTGCTATTATGTTGCTAAGTGGTTGCTAGGTGGTTGCTAAGGTGTTACTAGGTGGTTGCTAAAGTGTTGCTATGGTATCTATGGTGTTGCTAAGTGGTTGCTAGGTGGTTGCTATGGTGTTGCTAGGTGGTTGCTAAGGTGGAATTTTGTCTTCTTATCTCAAAAATTGTGACTTACACGGGCATGCAAAATTCTCCCCATTCATTTTTAATGGCCAAAAAAGCAGACATTAACGAAGTTTTAACGAAAAACGTATGGCCAATCAGAAAGCTTTATACAAGCACACCATTTCTGATAATGACGGATGTTTTAGCGTTGAAACAGAGTCGATATCTATCTATCTTGAAAAATGCAGCCTTGCAGAGTTATCCGGACAAAAAACAGGTGGAACTAGATTGTGGTTTCTGCAGAAACTGTGAGTGTGATTGCAGTGCTGATTCGTGGCTGGTTGCTATCATGTTGCTAAGTGGTTGCTAGGTGGTTGCTAAGGTGTTGCTATGGTATCCGTGGTGGTTGCTTTAATGTTCATAAGTGGTTGCTAGGTGGTTTCAAATGTGTTGGTATGGTGTTGCTAAGGTGATACTAGGTGGTTGCCAAAAATTGTGACGTGCACAGGCGTGCAAATTTCTCCCCACTCATTTTCAATGGAAAAAAAAGTGCACATTTACGAAGTTTCAACGAAAAGCGTATGTCCGATCGGAAAGCTGTAAAGAAGCCCACCATTCCTGATGAGGATGGAAGTTTTATCAATGGAACAGAGCCAATATCTCGAAAATTGCAATCACATTGATAATAATAATAAAATAGAAGAATAAGAAGACTTTAGAAAGAACAGTACAGTGATTGCCTTCTGTAATCATACTAATAAAGAAATACCAAATCAAATGTACTTACTTATTTTTTGTGTCAAATCCATAAAATCTATGAATTACCTTCAAGTCCTTCAGTCTAACAATGAATTTCAAATAAACAGGGACCACAGGAGGGCGCTCTAACCCCAGTTCTTGGTCTCAGAGTCTGATAAGTCAGGCTGAGTGATCTGAACTCCAGCACCGTCCTTTGTTTCTTCAGGGCCCCTCAGCAGGCCGAACCGAGCCTTTAAGGAAATTCTCAGAGCTTGTGTTTCTGGATCTGGCGTCCCTCCAGCGGCGGCCACTTCAGACCGGCGGGGTTTACATTCCTCACAGGTCAGTGTATACGTCGGGCAGCAGCAGCAGCATGCGTGAAGATGGATGCCCGGGTGCACTCTGCTCCTTAAGGCTCACGGTTGCTTATCTAAGTGGACGCCGCACTTCAGGTGATTAATGGCAGGACGACCTGCTGCTCCCCCTGCCATTATTACAAACACCGACATTCAGACCTCTCTCTCTCTCTCTCTTTCTCTCTATTTCGCTCTTTCTTTCATAGGGGTGGGCGATATGTCCCAAAAAAAATAATATCACGATATTTCCTGGTATTTTTGCGACAACGATACTCTTGGCGATATATAACAAAACACTTAATTAAAAAAAAAAACAAATATATATATATATATATATATATATATATATATATATATATATATATATATATATATATATATATATATATATTTCAAGAATACACTATTAAAACAAAATGATTGCATATGATACGATATGGTACACCCCTAACTAAGATATTACAAATTATATCAAAGTATCAGATTTGCAACAGAAGTCAAGAATCCAGATAGTCATGATACAAATAATGGGTACCACTTTAAAAGAAGACTACCTTCATAAAGGGTTTATAAATGGTTTACAATAAGTTTATTAATGGTTACTAATAAGGTTGTAAATGCCTTAAAAATCATTTATAATCAGTTATAACACATACGTAGAAAGGGCAACAATGACCTGTTGTTTGCCAAATAGTGAACCCACAGCCATCTATATTGTTGCCCTTTCTACTTATATGTGTTATAACTGATTATTAATGTTAATTAATTTTAAGGCATTTACAACCTTATTAGTAATGGGTACCACTTTAAAATAAGACTACCTTTATAAAGGGTTTATAAATGGTTTACAATAAGTTTTATTAATAGTTACTAATAAGGTTGTAAATGCCTTATAAATCAATTAACATTAATAATCAGTTATAACACATATAATTAGAAAGGGCAACAGTATAGATGGCTGTGGGTTCACTATTTGGCAAACAACAGGTCATTGTTGCACTTTCTACGTATGTGTTATAACTGATTATTAATGATTTTTTTAAGGCATTTACAGCCTTTACATTAGTAACCATTAATAAACTAATTGTAAACCATTTATAAACCCTTTATAATGGTAGTCTTATTTTAAAGTGGTACCCCTTATTTGTATCATGACTATCTTGATTCTTGACTTCTGTTACAAATCTGATATTCTAATATTTTTTATATCTTAGTTAGGGGTGTGCCATATCATATCATAACTAATTGTAAACCATTTATAAACCCTTTATAAAGGTTATTTTAAAGCGGTACCAAATAATGCACTCCAAATATCTCCATATATCCAGGAAAAATAAAGTAAAATAAATGATACTAGACAGATATGATCTGTCTCTAGTAGATATAAAATGGGAAATGAGAAAAGTATGAATTTTTCTGTTTTTTTAAAACAGCAAAAATTTAAGAGTGGTGGGTAATATGGCACGATATTTTTTTTTCAGGGTATAATATCGTTCACGATATTTAAAAATGTTGACGATATTATCGCATACGATGCAATATGGCACACCCCTACTCTTTCACTCTTTCTGAAACAGCTCCTCTGCGTCCTGTTCATTATAGATGGCCGATGGTTTCAGACCAATGAAACAGTCCAGGCAGCAAACAGTCTGGAATAAAGGGCTTTTATTTTTGCAGCATGTTTGAAATGTTAAAATGATGTTTGGCTACTCGAGCGCAGGCTTGGCGTAGCGAGGCAGAGATGCGAGACGAGATTTTCAGCGACGGTGAAAAAATCTGGGAAGAAAAAACATCACCGTCCTGCCAATTCCTCTTTCAGAGATGTTTTGGATGCTTGGAGTGAGATGGATGTTGAGTAGGTTCTCCATCGGGCGTGTGATATGAATCAGTAATAAGAATAATGAAGAGAGGGAGAGGTACATGCAGGGCTGTGCTGAGGCCAAAAAGTCCTTAAAGAACCTTCTGTATCACTTTATTTGAAAGCTACCTACATAAGGGCTTCATATCATATTAATATAAAGTGCGGTAACACTTTATTTTAAGGAACGCAAATTAGGCGCTTATTCACGTCTTATTATTTGCTGAATAAAGCCTTAATTACACATTAGTAAATAATTTATTCTCTATTATTATTTATTAATATATGTATTCTGTGTACGTGTTATTGGTGCTTAATTAGGGGTCTGTTATGTGGAAATGATTAATAATGGCTGTATTAGTTCTTATAGTGCACTATAAACAGTTATGTTAGCACCCTGTTAATCAGATTATTAAGCATTATTAACTATAAGCTAATTCTACATGTTATTAGTGTTATTATAATTGGCAGCAGTTTGATTGCTCTATGTGAGTTTGGTAAGGTTATGGCTATGCTGGAGTTTTCTGAGTTAATAAGGGGTTAATAAGTCACTAATAGACCAAGATGTGCACTATACTCTAAAGTGAGGTTCTGTTCATCACTAATTAGACACTAATGAACTGAATAAATATTTAATCAATCAGAGACCCCTAATGAAGCACCAATAACACTTACACAGAATAAAGCCTAATAAATAGTGAATAAATCATTTACAAATGTCTAATTAAGGCTTTATTAAGCAAATAATAAGACATTAATAAGCGCCTAATTTGTGTTCCTTAAAATAAAGTGTTACCTAAAGTGCTACTGAACTTTTCAGCAGGGACCAGCAGTCAGCCTGATGTCATAAAGACATAGGACTAGTTAGTAGGAATGTGGACAATGTGGAAAATATTATAAGTGTTGTAACGTTAGCTTGATATCAAGCTCCAACACTGAAAAAAAACATTGAATTGTAACTCAAAATGTAATTAAGACGCTATTGGATATACGAACCCAACATAGGCTTGATGTTGACCTCTAACGTTGGACAGAACTATAGTTGGAACTGGAAACCACTTAGACATCAAATTAAATTTTGGTTAAAAAATATAATAAAAACTGTATTTACATCAAAACCCTAAAACCCAAAAACATTGGCTTGACATCAACCTCAAACATCGGACAGACATTACATTTTAGTAAGCTTTATGTCAACCTCCAACTTTTAAATGAAAATGAAAATGAAAACTGTTGACGTCAAAACCTAAAGTTGGCTTGATGTTTACCTCTAACGTTGGACCAATGTTAAATTGTTGTTGAAAACAATAATCAGTTGACGCAAAAAACAAACATTACTGCAATGTTAACCTCTAACATTAGACAGAATTGTAGAACTGGGAACAACATTGACATCAAAATGAACCATTGGCTCAATGTCAACTTTCAGCATTGAACAGACATGCTGACTGGAAATAAAGTTGAGTTGAGGTCAAAAAACAACATAGGCTTGATGTTGACATCTAACACTGGACAGAACTATAGTTGTAACTGGAAAACACTTGGACATCAAATTAAATTTTGCTTAAAAAATATAATAAAAACTGTATTTCCATCAAAACCCTAAAACCCAAAAACATTGGCTTGACATCAACCTCAAACATTGGACAGACATTACATTTTAGTAAGCTTTATGTCAGTCTTCAACTTTGGACAGATATTGAATTGCAACTGGAAACGCATGATTGGACAGATGTTGAATTTTGGTTGAAAATTAAAACGTCTGTTGACGTCAAAACTCACAGTTGGCTTGACATTTACCTCTAACATTGGGCCGATGTTTAATTGTAGTTGGAAATAGTAATCAGTTGACACCAAAACCCAACATTACTTTGTTAATCTCTAAGGTCCTCTAAGGAGTTACGGTCAAAGCCCAACATAGGCTTGATGTTGACCTCTAACACTGGACAGAACTATAGTTGTAACTGAAAACCACTTGGACATGAAATTAATTTTTGGTTTAAAAATATTATAAAAACTGTATTTACATCAAAACCCTAAAACCCAAAAACCCTGGCTTGACATCAACCTTAAACATTGAACAGACATTACATTTTAGTAGGCTTTATGTCAACCTCCAACATTGAACAGATGTTGAATTGCAACTGGAAACCCATGATCGGACAGAAGTTGAATTTTGGTTGAATTCATCAGATCAGTTGACAACAAAACCCAACAGTTGGCTTGACGTTTATGTCTAATGTTGGGCCGATGTTTAATTGTAGAACAACAATCAGTTGACATCAAAACCCAACATTACTTTAATGTTAACCTCTAGGGTCCTCTAAGGATTTACGGTCAAAGCCCAACATAGGCTTGATGTTGACCTCTAACACTGGACAGAACTATAGTTGTAACTGAAAACCACTTGGACATGAAATTAATTTTTGGTTAAAAAATAAAATAATAAAAGCTGTATTTACATCAAAACCCGAAAACATCAACCTCAAACATTGGACAGATGTTGAATTGCAACTAGAAACCCATGATTGGACAGAGTTGAATTTTGGTTGAATTCAACAGATCAGTTGATATCAAAACCCAACAGTGGTTTGATGTTGACTTTTGATGGACAGAATTGTAGTTGCTTGACGTTTATGTCTAATGTTGGGCCGATGTTTAATTGTAATTGGGAACAACAATCAGTTGACACCAAAACCCAACATTACTTTAATGTTAACCTCTAACATTAGACAGAATGGTAGAACTGGGAACAACATTGACATCCAAACCAACCGTTGACTCAATGTAAACCTTCAGCATTGGACAGAGATTAAGTGCTGCATGGAAATAAAGTTGAGTTGAGGTCAAAACCCCACATAGGCTTGATGTTGATATCTAACAATGAAAAGAACTATAGTTGGAACTGGAAACCACGTTGACATCAAATTAAATAAAAGAAAACTGTATTTACATAAAAATTCTAAAACCTAAAAAACATTAGACAGACATTACATTTTAGTAGGCTTTATGTCAACCTCCAACATTGGACTGATGTTGAATTGCAAATGGAAACCCATGTTTGGACAGATTTTAAATTTTGGTTGAATTCAACAGATCAGTTTACATCAAAACCAACAGTTGGCTTAACGTTTATGTCTAACGTTGGACCGATGTTTAATTGTAGTTGGAAATAATAATCAGTTGACACCAAAACCCAACAGTGGTTTGATGTTGACTTTTAATGGACAGAATTGTAGTTGCTTGACGTTTACCTCTAACGTTGGGCCGATGTTTAATTGTAGTTGAAAAAATTAATCAGTTGACACTAAAACCCTACATTGTCTTAATGTTAACCTCTAACAATAGACATAATTGTAGAACTTGGAACAACATTGACATCAAATCAAATAAAAACAAACTGTATTTACATCAAAATTCTAAAACCCAAAAACATTGGACAGACATTACATTTTAGTAGGCTTTATGTCAACCTTCAATATTGGACAGATGTTGAATTGCAACTGGTTGGCTCAATGTCAACTTTCTGCATTGGACAGACATTAAATGCTGACTGGAAATAAAGTTAAGTTGAGGTCAAAACCCAACATAGGCTTGATGTCAATCTCCAATGTTGGACAGACGTTGGATTTTATGTGGAAATAATGAAACACTGAGCAGACATTGGATTAAAACATATATGGGTTGATGGTAGAGTTACTGTATGACATTGGTTTTGGGTTTTATCAGCAGATTCTTCAGGTCCTGCTGCAGATCTTGTATTTATACTAAGATCTTTTCAGCGGTGAGGAATTTGTAAATGAGGATGAGGGACTCTGAATACTGATGGATTCAGCAGGTCGATGGATCTGAGGGAGGGGGCTCTCTGTGTATGAAAGTAAAGTAAAATTCTGGAAAGTTCATGTAGGCTGGATGTTTATGTTTTAAAAACATTAAGAGGTCATAACAGCTCGGCTGGAATCTTCCCTGGAGAGTCGCTGAGCGACGCTGCCCACCGCGGTACAGATGTTTATAAAGCAGCTCCGCCGCCCACCAGTGTCTGCTCATATTCATAAAACCCTACAGTACAGAATAAACACACGGCCAGAGTCAGACTGTAACACCACCCTGAGGACAACCCACCACAGAGAGTACAGGAGGGTGAACTGTACGGAGAGGACAGTATATATATATATATATATATATATATATATATATATATATATATATATATATATATATATATATGAGACGACTTCAGCTTCAGTTTCAATGATTTTGCTATTTATATGTATTTATTTGCAGAAAATGAGAAATGACTGAAATAATAAAAAAAAAAGATGCAGAACTTTCAGACCTCAAATAATGCAAAGAAAACAAGTTCATATTCATAAAGTTTAAGAGTTCAGAAATCAGTATTTGGTGGAATAACCCTGGTGGTTTTTAATCACAGTTTTCATGCATCTTGGCATCATGTTCTCCTCCACCAGTCTTACACACTGCTTTTGGATAAATTTATGCTGCTTTACTCCTGATGCAAAAATTCAAGCAGTTCAATTTGGTTTGATTACTTGTGATCATCCATCTTCCTCTTGATTATATTCCAGAGGTTTTACAACACTTCATAATTACAGTCCCCAATTAACCATTTTAATTAATCACGTGTTTACCGTGTTAAAACAAGCAACGTGGGAAAAACCGCTAGCTAATAGCATCCTGAGATTCCTCAGTGTATCGCTATCAGGCAGCATGTACTTGCTGGTAATCACAGCGAGTGCTGCTGCTGACTTCTTCTCATTTGCTTGTGTACTGCAGTTAATAGTAAATATTAGTCTGGATAGTGCTTATGCTTTACTATATATATATATTTGTTTAATAAAAACATTAATTAACATTATTAATGAATTGTATGATTTATTGTTCATCTTAACCCTTTACTGCAGATCATTTTTTTGCTCATTTTCATACGATTTGCACTACTATGCTATCACACTGGATATCTTAACTTTTACATATAGCACAATGACCAGTCAGGGCTTAAACTGAAGTAGACACTTGGGGAAAAACAGTAATTCACTTTTAAGAGGGAATTTTCATTATTTAGGTTCTATTTGAGAACATTAAATGCAGAGGAAAATGTAAAAAAAAAAAAAAAAAAGCGCCTGTTATATTTGGAGTTTATAGTGTGTGTATGGATGTTAGTGATGAATAGCCAATCATTCTCTACATTTCCTGGTTTATTAGGGTCTTGTCAAACAAATTACAAAATTTGAAAACATTATGTTGAAGCCCTGGGAAATAATACTGCATTATATAAGGTGTCCACCAGGCGTCTCCAAAGGCTTCAAAACCTCTCCAGAGCGCGCCCCCAATATAATTCAGAGATAAATCTGTCTCTATAAAACAACAGTTTAATGTTTTTTTGTTTGTTTGTGATAAAATAAATTAATGTAAGTCTATCTCAGAGTAATATTAATATTTTTTTGATGAAATGACACATAAAATCACATGTTTGCGCGCTGAGTGCGCTATGGAGTTTGGCGTTTGGAGTGAGGTTTTTTTTTTGGTGACAGCGCAACACGTGGCGATGGCTTGGCATGCCCCTCCCCCAGCCATTAGGAGACCAATCAGGGCAAATTACATATCATTGTTTTCATCTGAGGGTGGACTATTGGTTGAAATAGGTGTCAATCACCTCATGTCTTATTCATGGTAACTAATACATGTGTTGTTAGTTAGTCAACACTTAATGTAAAATATTGCCGACAAATCTAACTGGAACAAACTTTTCCTATTCAATGTAACTTTGTGTAAGACGTCTGCCTGAGCTTTAAGGTGTTTCAGACTTTCACCTACATTGTCCTTGGAATTCCACAGTGGAAACAAAAGAAGAACAGCTCTGGACTCAAAACACATATTGTCTATGTCTTGTAAAGACTTCGATTTCCCTGTCGGTTGCAAATCTGCCCTAAACAATGTTCTCCGCACCCTTCCTGCCAAAGTTTGCGTGCTTTCATCAGCTGAGAAACGTAAATCAGCTGGAGAATCAAGCGAGAAGAAACGGATTTCATCCCAGATGTGTTCAGAGAAGAACAGAAGACGTATTACATCGAAAATGACAATAAACTTTCAACCATCCAAAGACGCCAAGCAGTCCGTCAAAAAGCTGCTGACAGGTCGTTCTTTAATGCTGTGTTTCTCTCTCTTTGTGAATGCATGTTGGAGCTGATTCATTTGAACATTTCCCATTTAATTTAGGTGGCGTGGAGATTCTGAAGTCACGCCATTCCTTCTGTTTCTTTCTCAGCTTCTCATAAGCCTTTTCTTCACACATTCAAGACTATAATGCCATGCAATGAACCCCAGACTCCTTCACCTAGCTCAGCTGCTTTGATTTACCAGCATAAACGTCTGGAGAACGGCTCCACGTGGGAAGTTGTAGCCTCTTTTAAGGCAAACAGTGAAATCTGCAGTTCCTTAACCACAATTGGAGCCAGGTTCATCACATTATAACCAATTTCAAAATCCACAACCATGCAGTTGAGATTTACTAAGTGAATAAACAAAACTTCTGACTATAAACGCACCCCGGGAACATGTGGAGACCAAAGAACAAGAGTGAAGGACTGAAGTTCCATAAAAGATTAAATGTAAGGTTAAAAAAGGTGATTTTTTAAATCTAATATTAACTTAATTTAGCTTAGTCTAAAAACCTACCCATTCACTAGGACAAGTGCATGCCTCCTCCGATACATGTGAAGTCAAACTCCGCCTCTTTTAAAAGTGCCACCAATTCAGCATGACTAGATTGGACCACCTCAAAAAATGTCAGTTTTCTCTTGTCCCACACATTGGGTGACCAACTCCTTTGGCAAATTTAACAATTAAAATATGCTCTAAATAAATGACTTCCTCTTGTATATTTTTGATCTGCATCTCCTGTACTTATGAAAACAACTTCTTTGGTCTACATTGTTTTGCATGTTACAGTTTTTATGCTATTAAGTTGTGTCCCACAACATGCGCTCAACCCTGTTACCATAAGGAATTTTACCTGGCAGAGAAAGAGTTAAAAATATTTGTCTAGTGACATCACAAGGACATTTTCTGCCCACATGGCAAGACCAAGAGTAAGTGCTCTAAGAATTTTCAAGTTTTTTTCCCAAATATGTTTGTCCAAGTTGTGTGTGTCACTCAGTGAACTCCACCCTGTTACTCATACTGTAAAACTAATAATGAGTAGAGTCAAAATTTACTTTATATACTTATATAACCATGTTTGTGCTTGATCTTGTATACATAGCTAAATTATACAGTTAGCATCTGTTCCTGGAGTAAACCACAACTTAGCCTAGATTTGCAACCCTGTTACTCGCAACCCTGTTACTGTAAGTTACCAAATATATTGCATAATCTAATTAAAAAAAACTGCTTTGATACCTGAGCTTGACGAATCAAACTTTTTGATAGTCTATTACCCTGAAATGTACCAAAATCCTGGAAAATCCCCTAAATTGACCAGTACCGCTTTTGCAAATATCTTAGTTACTTAATATAATACTGCAATTCTTCCAAGCCATATGTGCTAGCAACCTGGTTTCTGAGTATAATACAGCTGCACAGTATAATATGGGGTAGTATGCGAGTATAACAAGTGAATCAGCTCAAGCTACATGAGTCAAAACCTGATTGCGGAGTACATTATGGCAATTGGCCCAATCTATGTGTGCCATCACCCCGGTTGTGGAGTATAATATGGAAATTGGCCTGAGCCACATGTGTCAACATTCTGGTTACCGAGTATAATACAGCAATCAGTCCGATCTATGTGTGCCAACCCCCCAGCTGGACAGTATAATATAGGAATTGGCCTAAGACACTTGTGCCAACACCCCCGTTAATGAGTATAATATGGAAATCGGTTTGCGCTACATGAGTCAAAACCTGGTTGCGGAGTATAATATGACAATCAGCCTGGTCCACATGTGCCAAGACCTCTGGTTGTCGAGTATAATATGGAAGTCGGCTGGGGCCACACGTGTCAACATTCTGGTTGCCGAGTATAATACAGCAATCAGCCCGAGCCACATGTGCCAACACCCTGGCTGCACAGTATAATATGACAATCGGCCCAATATATATGTGCCAACACCCTGGCTGCACAGTATAATATGACAATCGGCCCAATCTATGTGTGCCAACACTCCGGTTGAGGAGTATAATATGGCAATCGACCCAATGTACACAGGAAATTTGGCAGTGTTAAATCAACACTGTTAGTGTTAAATCAACACTTATTAGTATAATACGCCAATCTGCCAACACCCCAGTTGCGGTGAATAATATGGAAGTCGGCTGGGGCCACATGTGCCAACATTCTGGTTGCCGAGTATAATACAGCAATTGGCCCGAGCCACATGTGCCAACACCCTGGCTGCACAGTATAATATGACAATCGGCCCAATCTATGTGTGCCAACACTCCGGTTGAGGAGTATAATATGGCAATCGACCCAATGTATGTGTTCCAAAACCCTGGTTGCAGAGTATAATATGACAATCAGCCTGGGCCACATGTGCTAACATCCTGGCTGTGGAGTATAATATGCCAATCTGCCTGGACCCTACATGTGCCAACACCCCAGTTGTGGAATATAATATGGAAATCGGCCTAGGTCACATGCACCAGCACTCCGGTTATAATATAGGAATAGGCCAAGCCGGATGTGTCAACCCTCTGGTTGATAAATATAAACACAGAGCTGATTCTAAATATTTGTCGATACTGCCATACATCGTCTGGTTGATCCTTCAGGTTAACTGTATCTGGGATGTCTTGAAAAGTTACGTGTTTGGCATGTTCTCTCAGCACTGTTGCAGAACCTGCTGCAGGGGCGTCCGCAGGTGAAGCGTAACTGTGATTTCAGCCCTCATTAAATGTACCACAGATTCTTCTGATGTCTCCAAACTGAGAGCAGAGCGCTGAGAAACCCTCTGCCCAGAGTTAATAAAGGTCATTTCCCTCCACTGTAAACACCACGCATGGAGAACCACACTCTAGATCTTATCTTCAGGAATCTCTGCGTAACGATAGTAGGAATTCTGTTGTTCCCATTTATTTTGGTAAATCCAACTGCAAAACACACAAGTGGTTGGTGTTCCAAGAAAGATAGAAAAGAACTCCAGTAATCTCCCGCAGCCTTCGTCTCGGTGGACGTCGATGGGCTTGAAGGAAATCTGTCACAGTAGACCACCGGGATTCAGAAGGGTCCACAGCCACCACATCCTCAGGAGTAAAAGGCCAACGCCAAATTAAAACCAGTCAGGTCAGCTTTAAGCAGGAAACGCATTGGATGAGTAAACACTCTGTAGGAAGAGAAATGTGTTTTAAAGTTTAAGGAGCTTTTGCAATGAAGAACAAATGTCCTACAGAACTGAGCAAAAGTCACAGGACACATACACTTTATTTATAATTCAATCAAACCGACCATTAAGCACAAGATTTACCAAAGTTTTTTCCCCCCAGATTTTATGAGGAGACCAGATGTGATATAATTCCTTTATATAAAGAATAAGAAAGTCAAGAAAATAAAAAAGGATTTCATTCACAAAGTCAATTAAAAATCAACCTCCATGCATGACCTAATAGACCACCAATGCTGCCCCCTATCAGTTGAACAGAACTTTGCAATCTTAGAGGAATTTAAGCAAATCAAGCTCTGCTTCACTACAGATAATATGACATATATAGGATGATATACATGATTATATATTTCTGCAGCAAAAAAAAAAATGTTAAGCCTAATAGAACCATCATGTTATGGTTTGGTATTGCGTCAGTAAACTTCTCTGGTCTTTCAAAGAGACATAAACGCATTTTCAGCAAGACAATGCCAAACCACATGCTGCACACATTACAAAATATCAAAGTGGGACCAATGACTGTACGGGTGGGACCATAGACTGTGTGAGCTCTGTGGAGGCCGCCCTCAGGGGCGGGGTTATTTAAATTAGTAGGCTGCTCTCCACAGTCTTTCTTCCTCTTCTGGTCTCTACTGCGCTCTACAGACTCGGGTTTCAGGATCGCCAACATGGAGGAAGATTTTGGCTTCACTTTCATTGAATGAATGTGAACGGCGACATGGCGTCCATCTTTTTTACAGTCTTTGCTTTAGACAATGGAACTTAAATGGAGGTAATTTATCATGTACATTTACATTTACATTTATGTCATTTAGCCAACACACTTATCCAAGATTTTCTTATTACAGGGGTGGCCAATGTAGTGTTAGTAGTCTTGCCCATTGATGTAGAGCAGTACAGTCACCCATACTGAGAACCGAACCCCAGTCTCCCACATGATGTGGTAGCTCACTGGCATGCAGTGGTGTTATCCACTGCACCACACCAACCACATGTAGAAGATCCATTTAACCAGGCAGTGATTTAAATGCATTTAGGCATCGGGGTTGTTCTCTCATGGCCTTTTCTGAAGAATCAGTAAAGATTTTTTTTGTTTGGGTAAAAAACTAAGAAACGAGAGCGAGAACCACAGTGGTAGAGAGGGTTAAGAGAGGGCACATAGTTGGAAAAGACCAGGATCCAACAGGCCTTTAGGAGGCCTTTCCTTGGACTGACTCCAACTTGCACTTTTCTGTTTCACTGGAACATTTAGACAAGAGTTACCAGATCTAAGAAAATAAACCTCGGGACGTGCTCTTCTGCCTCGAGCTGACTTTCATTTCTGCTCAGTTTTGGAACAAGAAAACCTCGGTTCAAACCGCTATTCATTGTCTTTGCATCTTTCCATTACGTGGAAAGCTGCACAGCAAATTCTGCATGTGGTAATAAACTCCCTGGGAGTTCAGATCAAATCATTTTGAGAGTATGTGTGTAACAATTGACTCTATAGCAGAGTTAAACTGTGGGAGTTATGGGAGACTGTGAGACATACCCCATAAGAATAAATTAAATTACCTTAACTTTTGATTTGAGTTAAAAATGTACTCATTGAGAAAACATCCTATCCTATTCAAAATTTAACCCAGCATAGAATTACTGCATTGCATTTCTCAGCCAAAATGAAGTCACACTCTTCAGTAGAGGAAAAGGTAACTTGCTCTTACAACCTACAACACTGTGACCAGACAGTCAGCCACTATATACAACATAACTGGCAACAAATTTTAGAGTCAAATGGGTCATAAGGGTTCAACTTCTTCTACGAGGGACAGATTATATCTGTCCAGTATAGTTTATTTTACTTTAGGCCTATATATACAGATCTGAGGAAAAAATGAGAGATCACTTCAGTTTCTGAATCAGTTTCTCTGATTCTGCTATTTATAGGAATATGTAAAATAAAGAGTAAAATGAATATTGTTGTTTTATTCTATGAACTACAGACAACATTTCTCCCAAATTCCTAATAAAAATATTGTCATTTAGAGCATTTATTTGCAGAAAATGATAAATGTCAGAAATAACAAAAATCAGTATTTGGTGGAATGACCCTGGTTTTTAATCACAGTTTTTTTATGCATCTTGGCATCATGTTCTCCTCCACCAGTCTTACACACTGCTTTTGGATATTTTTATGCTGCTTTACTCCTGGTACAAAAATTCAAGCAGTTCAGTTTGGTTTGATGGCTTGTGAGCATCCATCTTTCTCTTGATTATATTCCAAAGGTCTTTAATTTATCAAAATCGAAGAAACTCTTATTTTTTTCCCAGTGAGGTCAATCCATTTATTTTTGATGTAGACTGAAAACATTTGAATTTGACATTAAAAGATTCAACATTTTAGTTTTTATTTCCATGTATTTACATCTGGATCTGATACACATATCAGAAGATAATGTCTTCCATCTGAATCCACCCATTTTTCTTGTGAGCAAAAGTATTGGGACATGTGACTCTCAGGTGTGTTTTGTTGTCCAGGTGCTGAATGTGTGAACACATTTTTTTGCCTGTGGAAACTGTGCATTTATAATTAGAGGAGTAACCAACATGGAAACCTGAGAGCTGCCTATGGTTTAAAACAAGAAACTGTGAAGCTGAGAGAAGATGGAAAATCAATCAGAGCCATTAGAGCACAGATATTAGCTATAGCCAAAACAACAGTTTGGAATGTCCTGAAGAAGAAAGTCATCACTGGTGTACTAAATAACATATGTTGAACAGGTAGACCAAGGAAAACCATAGCAGTTGATGAAACAGAAATATTGTAAGAGCTGTAAAGAAAAACCCTAAAACAACACTGTTAGTGTCATTAGCAACAACCTCCAGAGGACAGGAGTAACAGGAAGCAATTCAAGTTGCAACTACATATAAAGTCTTATTAACTTTAATTTACTTATTTAATTTACTTATCTGTTCCAATACTTTTGCACATAAGAACAGTGAGTGGATTTAGACAGAAGGTGCTGAATCTTCTGAACTGTGTATCAGATCCAGATGTAAATATCTGAAAATAGAAACTGAATTGTAGATATCTTGTCTCATATTCTTATTCTTATTATTTTTATATTTTAAGATCAAACTCAAATATTTTCCATATACATCATTAATATTGGCCTCACTGTTCCAATACTTTTCTGAGGGACTGTTAGTTATCATGACATGTTAAATCATTAACATTTCATGATAATAATTATCATCGCAAATATACTCTAAACACACTAATGGTGAGTAAGGGTTGGGAAAAACATGCAAATTATGCATACAGCTCTGGAAAAAAATGAGATACCACTTAAAAATGATGAGTTTCTCTGATTTTACCAAATTGAAAACCTCTGGAATATAATCAAGAGGAAGATGGATGATCACAAGCCATCAAACCACCAAACTGAACTGCTTGAATTTTTGCACCAGGAGTAAAGCAGCATAAAGTTATCCAAAAGCAGTGTGTAAGACTGGTGGAGGAGGAGAACATGATGCCAAAATTAATTAACTACCAGTTAAAAACCAGAGTTATTCCACCAAATATTGATTTCTGAACTCTTAAATGTTTATGAATATGAACTTGTTTTCTTTTCATTATTTAAGGGCTGAAATCTCTGCATCTTTTTTGTTATTTCAGCCATTTCCACAGAAATTGCTGTGGAATTGTCTGTAGTTTATAGAATAAAAGAACAATGTTCATTTTACTCAATCATAAACCTATAAATAGTAAAATCAGAGAAACTGATTCATTTTTTCCAGAGCTGTATAAATTATGCCACGAGTCAATAGGAAAGATGGACTTTAAAATGACAGAAGCATCACATTGAAACAAAGCAGTAAAAGTGATTAATGTCTGAAATACAGATTATCCAACTGCAGAAGATATTTCGGTAACACTTCCTAATTAATAATGCATTATATGACATGCATAATACCTTATAATGACTGTAATAAACCTGTATAATAGCGTATACGTCTGTAATGACTGTTTATAAGGTTTTATAATGTGTTAAGCACTTATATAAAAGCTTAATTTGAGAAATCATAGCTACATATTATAATGCATTATACCAAAACATACCAAATCTGTGTTATAGTGCATTACAACACTACATTGTAAAATGTTCTTATGAACAGATATTATAAGGCATTATGAGCCCTTTCTTTATAAACCCTTATACTTGTAGTTTATAATGTGTAATGAATGTCACTGTAAGTACATATGAGTTATTATACAGGCCTATTACAGTCATTATAAGGTATTATGCATGTCATATAATGCATTATAAATGCATTCCTAATGCATTATGAATACAGGGTTCATCGGAAGTGTTATGGATATTTGTTGTGTGGGGTTCTTTTGTCTTAAGGAAATAGAAACCCTGTTCAGCATTTCACAGAATGTTTCAGTTCTCGAACTTTGAGACAAAATACAATTAATACCAAGTACAAGCATGTTGAGAAATGTGTTAATACTTGCCGGACATCTTGTCCACTATCGCAAATGAAACATAACTAGTGATCTATGGTACAAATCTCCTATTAATCAACATCTCCGTTTCAAAATCGCTGCAAACGCTTCTTTCCTAAAGCACAGGAAAGTGTGAGAAACGGTCAAAGAGGTGCAATCCATCATCCTTCACATGTTATATCTCAGCATCGGTTTGGCTCTGACGGGTTGGGAACACCCAGCATGCTCCCGGTCAATCCATTCTGCGCAAAAGATCAACAAGACATCCTGCTATCTATGGCACAGAGCAGAAATCCACAGTAGAACAGTGTGAGATATATGGCTGAACTGAGTGTTGCATGAAGACATAAGTCAGTCTGATGTTCCTGGCAAACCAGCTGCAGGGAAAAGTATAATAGCTCTTCAGAGCCTGAATTTACACAACTTTCCCTTTAGCTGATCAGCCAAGGCATGTTTTTACAATAGTGCCATGAGGCTAATCATTGTTGATGATGTTGGCTTACAGCCAATGAAAACCCAAAAATCAGTGTCTCAGAAAATTTGCATATTATATAAGACCAATTGGTACTTTTGGCAGTGTGCCAAGTCCTGCTGGAAAATGAAATCCTCATCTCCATAAAAGTTGTCAGTAGCAGAGGGAAGCATGAAGTGCTGTAAGATTTTGTGGGAAACCAAAACTGCACTGACTTTAGACTTGATAATAAAACACAGTGGATCAACTCCAGCAGATGACATGTCTCTCCAAACCATCACTGATCATCAGTTAAATGTTCATTTCATTTGTAAATCAAGGGATCAGAGTCTGGAGGAAGAGTGGAGAAACACACAGTCCAAACTGCTTGAGGTCTAGTGTGAAGTTTCCACCAATCAGTGATGGTTTGGAGAGACATGTCATCTGCTGGTGTTGTCAATAACTGGAAATGGTTCAGTAAACTACTAGGACCTGAAAAAGTAATTTTAGTATTGTCACAAACAACGGTAAGAAGTGGTAAAGAAGTGATGATATGTGGTATTTAGCTTGGAGTGTGCAGTGCTCATGGTGATCCAGACATGAGTGCGTGGATGACTGTTTTAATCAATCAGTAGCGCACCTGTGTTTCCCGCTGCTAAGATAGAAACAAACCAGAAATTTATGTGAACACACCACACTTCCAGACCATCACGCCCATCTGCGTTAATATACTCCTAAACTCCTAAATGCTATTTTATCAATGTGGACGCAAGGAGGGAAAATAGGCTGTTTACTGGGTGTAAGGTAGCAGAGAACTTTGCGACACGCCTTGCGCAGAGTGTATGATAGGGAATCATTACAAATTGCACCACACACCATGACACCAGAACTTCCAGTCGTGCGCCAACACAACATTCATATTTTAGCGAGAACTATTGCTGGAATTCTTTACCAAGAAGGATTTAAGTGATAAAAGCCAAAAGAAATACAATCCATCATTCTTTCATCACATGTAGTATCTCAGAATTAGCTTGGCCATGGCTAATTAGCTTGATTAGCTTCATAGCTCCAGTGCTAAACTTCAGACCCCAAACATGTCTTGGCTGACTGGGATTTGCTCTCAGACATTGTTTGGAGTGTTGACAAGAGTACAGTGCTATTGAGAAATGTGTTAATGGGCATCATTCATCACATAAAATACCTCCGAATTAGCTTATTTACGCACTATTAGCTACATTAGCCTCGTAGCCTGACTAACTACATATGGGGTAAGGGGGAAACTGTGTTTTTTGGCTGAACCATCGTTGCAGGTCTTTGAGGAACATGAAATAACAGGCAATGAAACATTCCCAAATTTCTCACTTTGCATTTGTGTTTAAAGAGAAAATCTCACAATTTTTGAATTTTTAAAAAGTTTTCTGGGGACAGATACAAAGGACTTGTGATTATTTTGTATTTTTATCATATTTATCATATTTATAAGACTCCAGACTACAGACAATATGTAGCATTATCAGAATGTGTTTATCTAACGACTCTAGCAGATCTGAGTATAACAATCTAACTAAAGGGAAAGAGCCAGAAGGTAACATTGTAAGAAAGCGGCATGTGCCGCCAACCACCAGCAGAGGGCCTGGACACTGCGGTGGAAGAGCTGGTGGATCTGGGGCAAAAAACTCCAAGTCCCAGAATCCCCAGCGGTAATTAGTGCAAATCAGGCTCAGCTGTGAACACAGCTTAAAAACCCCAGCCAAACCTCAGTTCACCGTCACACATTTGTAGAGAAAGAGATTAGAAAGAAAAGAACTCTTAAAAGAAGCCACAAAAAATGGAGAGATCATAAAAGAAACAAAGGCTCACAAAAAAAGAGGTCTGAAAAGAAGCCACAAAAAAGAAAAGATCTTAAAAGAAATAAAGGCTCACAAAAAAGAGATATTGAAAGAAGCCACAAAAAAATAAAAATAAGACAAGATCTCAAAAGAAACAAAGGCTCACAAAAAAAGAGAGAGATCTTAAAAGACGCCGCAAAAAGAGAGAAAAGATCTGTTTTTTTTTTTTAAGTTTTGATTTTCAAGAAGTCTTTCCTAAGTTTCTTAAAGTTTGATTTAATTTCCTTTGTTTGGGCCATGCCATGTGGCAGCAGATCCTTTGTTTGATTTTCCCGCCTTTTTCTTCACTGCCACATTTAAGACCCTCATCCAAAGCCACTGCACTCGCTCTAAGTAGTGCAGTGGTAGCACACCCGTCTGCAGTTCCAAAGGTTGGGAGTTCAAACCCCGGTTCAAGCACTCCATCACAGATGCATCAAACCAACTGCACCCACACAGTAACATCAGTAATATCAAATGTAATATTACCAATAAATAATAAGACTAATTAATAAATAAGCAAATAAAATAATAAATAAATAAAATAACTCTGCATTTGAGTCCACCTCCCCCAGTAAACCGTAACAAACATAGACACGGAGATGCAGTTAGCATTAGCAGCTAACTGCACTAAGTGCAAGCTCTTTCGTCATTCAGAGGTGAGTATATTGGCCTCTAGCCTGCTGCTAACCCCGGTCAGCACTGAGGCTAAAGCAGTATTAGCATTAGCTGCTAACCATGCTAAGCACTACCTCTTTTGCCATTCAGAAGTGAATATATTTGGACTGTAGGACTGTGTTAACACAAGCTACATGGAATGAACCACTAGTTGAGATCAGCCTGGCTTACCAGATACCTCAAGGTTTTACCAGATAGCGGTTAGCTGCTAATGCTAATGCTGCTGCACCCAGCCTTAGTGAAAATCTGGAAATCTAAGCTTACTGCAAATAAACTGAAGCAATTAACTCACCCAAATAAACAGTTTTCAGGAGAGAAATGTGTGTAGAGTAAGATATTTTCTAAAAATGCCTGAAAGGGTTAACACAGTTCATGCTAGGGCTGTTCGACATACTCTTCCGAGTTACTTCTTTAATGTGGCCACCTTGTATGGACCAGCAGACCCCAAACACCAGGGCTTTCCAGATGCTGTTCAGGCAGCAGGTTCAATCAAGGACAAATAAGAGCCTGTAGAGCAGCAGACATCCACCATACGACTACCACTGCTACTACTGCTGCTGCAAACACATGAGACCACCACCTTAGATGGTATGAACAGAGTGGAGGAGCTCCTCAGGGCATCCCAGAGTACACCAAGACATCCAGCAAATCTCTGGGATCCAGACGCTTGTCCTGCTTGAAGCAATCTCCATATTTAAGCTTTATTTTATTTTTCTAATAAAGTGGCAACAGTAAGTAGAAGCACATGCTGGATAGGTAGGTGTTTCTAATAAAGTGGCCAGAGAGTCGAAATACAAGGTAGATAGATAGTTAGATGTTTCTAATATAGTGGCCAGTGAGTGGAAGCACAAGGTAGTAAGTAGGTGTTTCTAATAAAGTGGCCACAGTGAGTGGAAATACAAAGTAGAAATGTAGGTGTAAGTGGCCAGTAATTATAAATACGAGGTACAGTAGGGGTTTCCAATAAAGTGGCCAGTGTGTGAAAGCACAAGGTAGATTGGTAAGTGTTTCTAGTAAAGTGGCCACAATAAGTGGAAGCAAAGGGTAAATTCAGTAGGTGTTTCTAATAAAGTGGCCACAGTGAGTAGAAGAAAAAGTTTGATGCGTAGGTGTTTCTAATAAAGTGGCCACAGTTAGTGGAAGCACAAGGTAAATTCGGTAGGTGTTTCTAATAAAGTGGCCACAGTAAGTAGAAGAACAAGGTTGATGCATAGGTGTTTCTAATAAAGTGGCCAGTGAGTGGAAGCACAAGGTCGATATATAGGTAGATGTTTCTGAACAAAATTGGCCGTAGTGAGTGAAAGCACAAAGTAGATAAGTAGGTGTTTCTTATAAAGTGGCCACAGTAAGTGAAAGCACAAGGTAGATTGGGTAGGTGTTTCTAATAAAGTGGCCATAGTGAGTTGAAGCACAAGGTAGATAGGTAGGTGTTTCGGTACCACTTTAAAATAAGACTACCTTAATAAAGGGTTTATAAATGGTTTACAATTAGTTTATTGATGGTTACTAATTAGGTTGTTAATGCCTTAAGAATCATTAATAATCAGTTATAACACATACATAGAAAGGGAAACAATGACCTGTTTGCCAAATAGTGAACCCACAGACATTTTTATTGTTGCCCTTTCTACGCATGTGTTATAACTGATTATTGATGATTTTTAATGGTTTACAATTAGTTAATTAACCATTAATAAACTAATTGTAAACCATTTATAAACCCTTTATAAATGTAGTCTTATTTTAAAGTGGTACCAGTGTTTCTAATAAAGTGGCCAGTGAGTGAGTGGAAGCACACGGTAGATAGGTAGGTGTTTGTAATAATGTGGCCAGTCAGTGAGTGAAATCACAGGGTAGGTAGGTCTGTGTTTTTTTTTTATATAAAGTGGCCAGTGAGTGAAAATACAAGGTAGTAAATAGGTGTTTCTAATAAAGTGGCCACAATGAGTGGAGGGGCAAGGTAGATTAGGTAGGTGTTTCTGATAAAGTGGCCAGTGAGTGAGTGGAAGAACAAGGTAGATTAGGTAGGTGTTTCTAATAAAGTGGCCAGTGGGTCCAATTATAAGGTAGGTAGGTGTTTCTAATAAAGTGGCCACAGTGAGTGGAAGCACAAGGTATATAGGGAGGTGTTTCTAATAAAGTGGCCACAGGAAGTGTATACACAATGTTGATAGAAAGGTAGGTGTTTCTAAGGTAGTGTAAGCGCAAAATAAACGAGTTGTCCCCCTGTCACAGGGGGACGTAGGGCCCTCGCACAACAGCGCAAATCGTACCGGGCCAAACCGAGAAACCGGTAAAAGTAATTTTAAGGTCTTATTGAGTGTGCCAATTTTCAAGAGTTTTCTATCCTGTTAAACATGTGAAATATCCATTTAAAATACAGGTGGCGCTATAGCGCTGTTAAAATACATGTATTTGAAATTCTAATTCTACATCAAACAACAGCCTCAGATAAGCAGGCCGGTCAAATTTTGTGAGTTTTTCTCCGTTATAACCTCCTCAAAACACCTGGCATTACCTAGGTTTTGACCTCCTGTTTTGATGTGGCATCTCACAAATTCAACCATCAGCCATTTCGTCCTCGTTTGAGATATCGACTATTCCTTCACATTTTATCATCAGATATGTTTATTGTTTATTTTTACCAAATACCAAGAGAATTCAAGAAAATTTCTAGGAGTAGTTTGACAATATACACAACAAATGTATGTAAAATTCAGATATTTCAAAATGGCCGACTTCCTGTTGGGCGGAGTCAGTCCTACCAATACTGAAAACGTGTCTAATGATGTCTCTTGTGTTTTTGCCAAGTTTCATGAATTTTTAATCATCTGTGTTCTGACTGTGTCATGGTTTCACTTTGGTTTAGTGTTGTGTCTCTAGTCAATCAATTGCTCGCCATTACGTCACCGTTTTAGCGATCAACTAATCCTTTGGCAATTTTCATCAACTGTGTCTGATGTTCATTCTCAGCTAATTTAGAGGTAATCTGACAAAGACTTTAGGAGCAGTTTAAATGAGTTTGTGAAAAAAAGTGTAAAAAAATTACAAAATCCAATATGGCCGACTTCCTGTTGGGCGGAGCTAATACAAACCAATTGCAAATATGTGCAGAGTCATAGTATCTACGCTCCTACCAAAATTTGAGAAGATTAGACAAATTGTGACACATCCACAGCTAATTTATTAAACGAATGAATTAGGGGGCGCTATAGAGTCCGCTAGCTACACATGAAAAAATTATCACAATTTTTGTAAAGTGTTTTTAGATCTTATGGAATCTGACAGTTTTCAAGAGTTTTTGAGCATTTCCGTAATGTCAAATATGCATTGAAACCTAGGTGGCGCTATAGAGCCAATGAAATATGTATATATGAAATTTCAGTTTTTGATCCAAGAACCACTTAAGTCAAGCAGGCCTGTAAAGTTTCGTGAGTGTTCAACCTTTTAAACCTCCTCAAACACCTACCAACACCAGAATGTATTCACTTCCTGTTTTAATGGGGTATCTCCAGCAATTCAACTGTCCGCCATTTCGTCCCTGTTTAAGATATCGACTATTCCTTCGCAATTTATCATCAGGTGTGTTAGTAGTTTATTACTGACAAATATCAAGAGTATTCAACAAATTCCCTAGGAGGAGTTTGACAAAGTATGCAAAAAATGTGTGTAAAATGCACTTTTTTCAAAATGGCCCACTTCCTGTTGGGCGGAGTCAGTCTTACCAATACTAAAAACGTTTCTTATGATGTCTATTATGTTTCTGTAAAGTTTCATGAATTTTCAATCATCTGTGTTATGATCGTGTCATGGTTTCACTTTGGTCTAGTGTTGCGTCTCCATTAAATTAATTGCCTGCCATTACGCCATCGTTTCAGCTATCGACTATTCCTTCGCAATTTATCACCATGTATGTCTGGAGCCTATCCACGCCCAATTTAGAGATAATCTGACAAAGACTCTAGGAGGAGTTCGAATGAGTTCGTCAAAAATGTGTAAAAATTCCACAAATTTCAAAATGGCCGACTTCCTGTTGGGCGGAGCTAATACCAGCCAATGGGTAATATGTGCGGGATGATACTTTCTATGTTGTTGCCAAAAATCGAGAACATTGGAGAAATTTTGAGACAGCTACAGCTAATTTAATGGAATAAACAATATAGGGGGCGCTGTAGAGTCCTCTAGCTACACATGAGAAAAACGACAAAATATTTCTAAATCATTTCAAGGACTTATTGAATCTGCCAATCATCAAGAGGCTGAGAGCTTTTTATAAATGTGAGATAAAATAGGTGGCGCTAGAGAGCTGATGAAACACGAATTTACGAAATTCCAACTTAAGGTCAAAGTTTGGCCTAAGCCAAATAGCTCTGTAAAATTTTAGGAGTTTTCAAACATCTTAACCCCTCCGAAACTTAGCCGGAAACTTTTTATTTTGCAACTTCCTGTCAAAATGGCCGACTTCCTGTTGGGCGGAGTCAAATAAAACCAAGTGATCCTTGTTCTTTATGAGGAGGTCAATGAGCGTACCAAAGTTGGTGTACATTGGACAAACTTCATCCCAGCCACTGCCGACGTTTGGGGGCGCTATAGAGCTCCTGAACCACGCCAAAGTCCAGCCTCTATGGAACTTTAAAATTTTCGCCGAGTTTGAGGCCTATGCCAATTTGTATGAGTTTTCGAGTATCGGAAATGCCTCAAAAATGGGCGAAAATGTCCGGAATAATAATAATAATAATAATAATCCTTCCAAAAACAATAGGGCTTTGCACCTCCGGTGCAGGCTCCGCCTGCGCCTTCGGTGCTCGGGCCCTAATTAAGTAGGTGTTTCTAATAAAGTGGTCAGTCAATGAGGGGAGGGACAAGGTAGATTAGGTAGGTGTTTCTGATAAAGTGGCCAGTGAGTGAGTGGAAGAACAAGGCAGATTAGGTAGGCGTTTCTAATAAAGTGGCCAGTTAGTGGAAATACAAGGTAAATAGGAAGGTGTTTCTAATAAAGTGAGTGCATTTATAAGGAAGTAAATAGCTGTTTCTAATAAAGTGGCCATAGTGAGTTGAAGCACAAGGTAGATCAGGTAGGTGTTTCTAATAAAGTGACCACAGTAAGTGGAAGCTCAACACAGGACATTTGTCAGTGTTAAATCAACACTGTTAGTGTTAAATTAACACTGAGAGTGTAAAGTTTAACACTAATAAGTGTTAATTTAACACTAACAGTGTTGATTTAACACTGCCAAATTTCCTGTGAAGGTACAGTAGATTAAAGAGGTGTTTCTAATAAAGTGGCCAGTGTATAAAAGCCCAAGATAGATAGTAAGGTGTTTCTAATAAACACATAGTGGCCAGTATGTGCAAACACAAGACAGGTAAGAGGTTTCTTTAATATTGTATAACTCATAAATAAACATGCAACAAATGCTTTAGATTTGCAGTAGCAACATGTTAATGCTAGTGAGAATTAGCAGAACACTCCTCAGGCACTGTGGTCTAGACATTGACGTAAAGTCGTCTTTTAGGAGCGTAGTTTACAGCAGCCGAGCAAGGCGTAGCATAGCTTAGCGTAAAAAAACACTGCATCACATTGCTCAAAACAGTCTGAGTAAGGTTTTATATAATATATATTTGTATATGTACTGTGCCTAAATAACGGAATGAAGCTTTCATTGTTTGCTTTGCGAGAGCTCTAACAGGAGCCTGTTCACCCATGACTGAAATATGGCGTTCCGTTGTCAAACAGTTCGAGCTTGACTGATTTTCGTCTGAAAGCGCTCAAAAACACCTTGCCCAATCTCTTGGCAGCGCAGACTGATGATCTGCCTGAGCGGTGCGCTCATAAGTGACGGATAAATAGCTCCGCCGCTGCCAAAACTCGTTACAGGCTGAAATTTCGCTAGCTGGGATTTACGGAGTGTCCCCGTAGAGCGCTTGGGTTTACGAAACTGTGAGAGACAAATTGGAGGGCGAAACAACAGCAGAAGCTTGTTTCAATCAACCGGAGACAACAGTGCACGAAATATGAAGTGGTTTTGGAAGGAGCTTTTGTTGAAACTGAGGAATGCCAGTGTGCCAGTGTTGTGGATTTGTCACGGCTTCCATGGAAATTGTGAATAAAATTCCATTTATCCATTTATCTCCATCCAAAGCATGTTCTCCAATCCACTCCTACGTATTTTCAGTCTTTAACGAGATTATAAAGAAAGATCTATGGAAACTGGGGTTAAAATCATGCTAAATTCATTAAAAGCAAAACAAATAAAATACCTGCTCAAGAGGCTGCAGACAGAGAAATTGACATGCAACTTAAGAGCAACAGAGCTGTGAAGAAGTTAAGACCTCCCCGTGCGTTGTTAGCCCTCGATTCGACGCCGAGAAGTGGCAATAATTATTCATCCATGGTCGTTACTGCAGTGCACTTGGCAAGCCGGCCTAAACATCATCATCAAAGTTATGTATTACTGTTTGGAACATTTAATACACTCAATAACAGCCTGCGCTAACAGTGTAAATGCTGCTAAACTCATCAGATCCATTTACAGCTGATTTATAACGATATACGAGGATATGTAATGGAATACAGAGAGAAGTTAGCATTTTTCTTTCAACAAAACAATTAAGCTACAAGCCTCTACATGCAACATAACAACTAGCTCTGTAGCCTCCGTTCCTACAGAGCTGCTAACAGTGTTTAATACAGTACACTTTTCTACTGTATTGAAGTGTTTATGGACTAATATCTCCTATTCTAGTGTATAGGAGTGTTTATTGAGGGTGTTAATAGACTAATCCTTTATTCTAGTATATAGAAGTGCTTTTGGGGGTGCTTATAGACTAATATCTCTTATTATAGTGTATAGGAGTGTTTAATGAATGTGTATCTCCTATTCTACTGTATGTAAGTGTTTTTTGAGGGTGTTTATGGACTAATATCTCCTATTTATGTGTATAGAGGTGTTTTATTGAGGGTGTTCTTTGGCTAATATCTTCTATTCTAGTGTATAGGAGTGTTTATTAATACTTTTTATAGACTAATATCTCTTCTTATAGTGTATAGGAGTGTTTAATGAATGTGTTTATGGACTAATATATCTTATTCTACTGTATGTAAGTGTTTGTTGAGGGTGTTTATGGACTAATATCCCCTATTCTAGTGTATAAGAGTGTTTATTAAGGATGTCTATAGACTAATCTCTTATTATAGTTTATAGGAGTGTTTAATGAGGGTGTTTATGGACTAATATCTCTTCTTTTAGTGTATAGGAGTGTTTAATGAATGTGTTTATGGACTAATATCTCCTATTCTACTGTATGTAAGTGTTTGATGAGGGTGTTTATAGACTAATATCTCCTATTCTAATGTATAGGAGTGCTTATTAATGATGTTTATAGACTACTATCTCTTTTTATAGTTTATAGGAGGGTTTAATAAGGGTGTTTATGGATTGATATCTTCTATTATAGTGTATAGGAGTGTTTACTGAGTTTTTGTATTGATTAATATCTCCTGTTCTGTGTATAGGAGTGTTTAATGAGTTTTTTTTATTTACTAATATCTCCTATTCTAGTTTACAGAAGTGTTTTCTGAGGTATTTATGGACTAATACCTCCTATTCTAGTGTGTAGGAGTGTTTATCGAGGTGTTTGTGGGCTAATATCTCCTATTCTGTGTATATGAGTGTTTATTGAGTTTTTTTATTGACTAATATCTCCTATCCTAGTTTACAGATTTGTTTTCTGAGGTATGTATGAACTAATATCTCCTATTCTAGTGTATATAAGGTTTATTGTTGGTGTTTATAAACTAATATCTCATATTCTGGTGTATGGAAGTGCTTATTCTGGTTCTATATAGATTAGTATCTCCTATTTTGTGTATAGGAGTGTAAATCGAGGGTGTTTATGGACTAATATGTCCTATTTTAGCGTATAGAAATATTTTTTAGATGTCTATGGATTAACATATCTCATTCTAGTGTATAGAAGTGTTTTTTAAGGGTGTTTATGGACTAATCTCTCCTATTTTAGTGTATAGGAGTGTTTATTAAGCTGGTTTATGAACTAATATTTTATTTTCTAGTGTATAGGAGTGTTTATTGTCGTTTTATAGATTATTCTAGTGTATATGAACATTTATTGAGGGTGTTTATGGAGTAATATCTCCTTTTTTTCTGTATATGTCTGTTTATTGAGGGTGTTTATGGACTAATCTCATTCTAGTGTATATTAAGGTTTTTTATAGTCTTATATGGAATAATGTCTCATATTTTAGTGTACAGAAATTTTTATTAAAGGTGTTTATAGACTAATGTTTCTTATCATAGTGTATAGGAGTGTTTTTAGAGGGTGTTTATGGAGAAATGTCTTCTGTTCTAGTTTACATAAATGTTTATAAATGTCTTGTATGGAATAATGTCTCATATTGTAGTGTATAATAATGTTTAATGAAGGTGTTTATAGACTAAAATCTCTTCTCCTACTGTATAGAACTGTTTTTAAAAGGTGTTTATAGACTAAAATCTCTTCTCCTACTGTATAGAACTGTTTTTAAAAGGTGTTTATGGACTAATATCTTCTTTTTTAGTGTATATTAAGGTTTTGTATAGTCTTATATGGAATAATGCCTCGTATTTTAGTGTATAGTAATGTTTAATAAAGGTGTTTATAGACTAATATTTCTTATCATAGTGTATAGGAGTGTTTTTAGAGGGTGTTTATGGAATAATGTCTTCTGTTCTAGTTTATATAAATGTTTCGTATAGTCTTATATGGTGTAATGTCTCATATTGTAGTGTATAATAATGTTTAATAAAGGTGTTTTTGGACTAATATCTTCTTTCTAGTGTATATTAGGTTTTGTATAGTCTTATATGGAATAATGTCTCATATTTTACTGTATAGTAATGTTTAATAAAAGTGTCTTCGGTAACACTTTCTATGAATGTCATCTTTATTAGACACTATAACCACTTTCATAACATATTATAATGCATTCATAAGGCATTATAAACATGGCTATACATATTTATAAAAATACATAACCCATTATAGCCATGTTTATTAAGCATTATGACCTGTGATCATAATACATTATAAGCTGTGCTTATAATATATATGTTAAAATCATATATCTCTATCATTAATAATCTAGTCCTACAATTAAAGCCTGACACTTTACTTAGAGCGCACAAATACCTGTTATAATACATTATAATTGACTATAACTAATATTATATTCAAGACAAGAATAGTGTATGAGTGGTTAAAAATATATTTATAGGATTACTGAGGGTGTGTTTATAGGTTGGAAGCTTTTTTTAGTCATGATCCAGTCTGCACACTGGACTGAGTTTCTTGGTATTGATGTATAACATGTTATAAACACAGCTATTAATGCATTATAATCACAGTTCATGATTCATAATAAACATGGCTATGATGAATTATATATTTTTATAAATATGTATAGCCATGTTTATAATGTCTTATGAATGCATTATAATGTGTTATGAGTATGTTTATAGAGTCTTATAGAGATGACATTCATAGAAAGTGTTACCATGTCTTCTTTTCTAGTCTATTAGAGTGTTTATATTTGAAAGGGTCTTTTCAGTTCTGAACAAAACTTGGGTTGTTTTGAATCAACAGAAACCGAAGTTCCAGCTGTTGACTGCACTTGATTGTTAATGAAGCCTAATAGCTGCGATTCTCTCCATTTGAAGAAGCAGGGAGGCATCCTGCTGGTCCTAGCCAGAATCCAAATCTGGACCGCCATCAAAGCTGCCTACCAGTTGGAACAGGTCCAGGCAGAACCAGAGCCCTAACAAGAGGCGGATGAAATACGGAGGGAATAAAACTGTGTTTTTGTTCCTTTTCAGCAGAAAGTTCTGTATGTCAGCGCTGTGCTGACGGGCCAAAGGAAAACACGAGCTGAAGAGGGAGTGTTCACGGCACGGATCACAACGCTCTTCAACCGCAGCCCTTTCAAGAGTCCGAGGACAGAAAGAGCCGCTGTCACGCGTGAAACCGTCCTCCGCCCAAATTTGATTAGGTTTGTCAGTGGGCCTCGGCATGTGTTCGCAGACGCTGGAAAAGGTTCTGGAAAGCTCATGACAAGCCGTGTAATTTGCGAGACAGTCGGCAACATTTTTTTACGTGCCGCAGTGTTGCACCAAAGAATACTAATCTACTGTGTCAAATAATACCACATTAAAGCAGATTCCCAAAGTAGTTTGGGAGAAACGTCTGGCAGGAATTTGCTCGTTATGTTTTGAAACTGGAGCTACGAGGCTAATGTAGCTAACAAACAGTGGAAGTTAGCACCTCGTTAATTATGCTAACTGCTAACTCGAAGCATTTCCAAACATACTAGCCTACAGTACTTACTAGTATTTCTAGAATCCAGAATCATACAGTCCACGTTTTACAGATCTATAAAACTCACAACAAGTTTCCCAACTAATAGAGAATGTTATATACAGCTCTGGAAAAAATTAAGAGACCATTTCAGTTTCTGAATCAGTTTCTATCAAATGGCTGAAATAACTAAAAAGATGCAGGGTTGTCAGACCTCAAATAATGCAAAAAAAAAAAAACAAGTTCATATTCATAAAGAAATAATCAATATTTGGTGGAATAACCCTGGTTTTTAATCACAGTTTTCATGCATCTTGGCATCATGTTCTCCTCCACCAGTCTTACACACTGCTTTTGGAGAACTTTATTCTGCTTTACTCCTGGTGCAAAAATTCATGCAGTTCAGTTTGGTTTGATGGCTTGTGATCATCCATCGTTTTCTTAATTATATTCCAAAGGTTTTCAATTTGGTAAAATCAATAAAAACTTTTTATTAAGTGGTCTCTTTTTTTTTTTTTTTACCAGAGCTGTATATTTAGCAACACTTTGAAAGGGTTAGCCTGTATTATTACAGAAATAATAATGTTTTATGAACAATCCAAAAAACAAAGTGACATAATAATGGTTTGCATCTCAATGTTATTAGAATGCATGGGCGGCACAGTGGCGCAGTGGGTAGCACTTCCGCCTCACAGCAAGACGGCCTGGGTTCGATTCCCGGCTGGGGCAACCCGGGTGTTTGCCTGTGTGGAGTTTGCATGGGTTTCCTCCGGGTTCCTCCGGGTTCCTCCGGTTTCCTCCCACAGTCCAAAGACGGCACGTTTAGGCTAATTGGAACTTGATTGAAATTGCCCCTTAGGTGTGAGTGTGTGAGTGAATGTGTCTGTTTGTCTGTCTGTGTCAATCTGCCCTCCGATGGATTGGCGGCCTGTCCAGGGTGTATCCTGCTTTCCGCCCGATGCCTGCTGGGATAGGCTCCAGCCCAACTCTGTTGATCAGTGTTCCCACTCCCCCAGTTACTGATTGTTTGCACCTGGCCTGTGTTTTCTCTGTCCCTCACTAAATATTGAATCTAGTTATCTATCTCTTCTACGACACGTTTCCTTTGTTTATTGCCTTTGTTACCAACCTGTTTTTGTTTACTTCTACCAATTCTTGCCTTGTCCTCTTTATTGTTGTTAAAACATGGTTTATTTCACATTACACCCACAACACACTCATGATTAATTAAGAGAATTAGTATACGCCTTTTGCACGTTTTGAGTTGTGCAAGGCATGTTTTTTGAGCCCTCACGTTACTGAAAGACAAACAGACACTCTCTAAATCAAACAGCGTGATGTGCAATTGACCAGTGCGCTACCGATCACTAAAATAGGGCCCTGCTCAGTGTAATAATGACACATGCCTGGGTTCTGCTCAAGGGTAGATCAGAAACCGACGCATGCCGGCCTTGTTTTCCTGCACACTTTCCAAATCCCATAATCCAGCGCAGCTTTTCGCATGCCAAAGCACCGACCAGTCTTCTAGAGGCCGTATCAGTGTGTGGGATCAACACTTTGATTCAGCCTTCGATCAGCACGCACAACACTGGACTAAATACAACTCATACAGAAAGGCATTTTTTATTGCATACAGAGCAGATAGATGCTTATGAAAACATAACTTTGTTCTTGGCAGGGATGCAGGATCACGGTTCTGGGGATCTACCGCCCTGGATAACTCCAACATACAGTACAGGCACTACAATACAAGTTTGGACACACCTTCTCTTTTTCAATACGTTTTCTTTATTTTCATAACTATTTTCATTGTAGATTCTCACTGAAGCATCAAAACTATGAATGAACACATGTGGAGTTTTATATACTTAACAAAAATGAGCTGAACCTCCACAGTCACGGGACCTGAACCCAATCCAGATGGTTTGGGGTGAGCTGGAGCACAGAGTGAAGAAGACAAAGGAGCAACAAGTGCTTATAAACACCTCTGGTAACTCCTTCCTTCCTTCAGGACTATTGGACAACTTTTCATCTCAGGTGGCCACCTCTTAAAGCTCATTGAGAGAATGATGCCCAGAGTGTGCAAAGCAGTAATCAGAGCAAAGGGTGGCTATTTTGAAGAAACTAGAATATAAAACATATTTTCAGTTATTTCACCTTTTTTGTTAAATATATAAAACTCCACATCTGTTCAGTGAGAATCTACAATGTAAATAGTCATGAAAATAAAGAAAACATATAAAAAAAAGAGAAGGTGTGTCCAAACTTCTGGCCTGTACTGTATCTTTGTCTCCAAGGAGGTCCTGACTGATAGTAGGAGGTTGTGAGAGTGATGGTAATTAAGGGAGGTTTCTTCTCAGAATGTGTGGAGAATCAGATCCGGACATTATCCAGATTCATCCTTTCACTGAATCAGACCTACTCATTAACTCGCTATTCTACTGGACTCTTTGACTCAACTTGATTCGGGTTCAGTCGTGCACATTGTGGATCTGCAAGTTAGAAAATTTACTGAAAGCAGGAGTGTTATTCTAATTGCCGTGAGTCAAGATTTTCTGTATGTACACCTCTAAAAAAAAAAAGTACAGAGCCTATCTAAACATAGATAATCTTTTG
Organism: Astyanax mexicanus; assembly: GCF_023375975.1. Lineage (NCBI taxonomy): Eukaryota > Metazoa > Chordata > Actinopteri > Characiformes > Acestrorhamphidae > Astyanax > Astyanax mexicanus. The sequence goes on from NC_064429.1 coordinate 5,566,875, forward strand.
TGACTGTTCCTGAGCTACAAAGTCACAGTGGAACAAAGTCAAAGTTAAAAAATGATTTCTAAAGCCCTGTCCGGATGGGATTAGTATCTCAGGGGGATGTCTGTGAAAAATATTTCACACTTCTACTAATAAAGTAACTCTTGCATTCGGACTGCAACTGAAAAGAACAGTGAGTTTTTTGGCTTTCTCGGTCACGTGACATCGCGTTCAGTAGCCCCCCATGTGCATCTCTGTGGAAATGTGCATAGCAGTGGACAAATAGCTATTTTATTAAACACGAGGAGACGGAACTCAAACATGTGGATCTGGGCGGGACCACGGAGTTCAGTAAAAAAACAGTAGATAATTCAGACTGTCATTTTTTTTCAGAGGACGTCTAAAAAAAAAAAAACATGTATATGGTCATTCCAGACGGAAATAAAATCACAGAGGACCCCCAGTAAAAAAAAAACAACTCGAAATTTCATAAAAAATAAAAATGTAAAACAACTCCATTGACCAAAGTGCTGTCCAGAAGAATAGAAAAAAAAAAACAGAACAGAATAAAACCGAAAAAAATCGAATTACATTAAAAGCTACGGAATAAAAAATTGATTTAAAACAAGATTTAAAACTTGACACTGTAAGGGGCTAGTCTGACGTATAAAGGGCACTTTATTTCACAATTTGGGGGCCAGAACTTCAAAAGCACGATCATCCCTAGATTTTAATCTAGATTAGGGAATTTTAATCTATCTAATGAAAACCAGAGAGCTGTAAGACTCTATGGGTGAAAAATAAGCAACTGTGAAGCTGAGAGAAGATGGAAAATCAATCAGAGCCATTAGAGCACAAATACTGTTCATCGCAAGAACAACTGTTTGGAAAGTCCAAAAGAAGACAGTCGTCACTGGTGTACTAAGTAACAGATGTTGTACGGGTAGACCAAGGAAAACTGCAGCAGTTGATGAAACAGAAACATTGTGAGTTCTGAAAGACACTAAAACAAATTTTAAGTGGAATCAGCAACAACCTCTAGAGGGCAAGAGTGAAGGTATCACAATCTACTGTTCACCAGAAGAAAGACATCATGAGCAAGCTTCAGGCTTGTACTTAAACTTGTCCCATTTAGAAGACTCCTTCGAATTTGTTTATGTTCAGTTCCACCCGTTCACATTTAAAATATTTAAGTATTTGCACAGTTAATTAACCTGGACTTAATTAATTTGGTATTTTGTGGTCTGAAACAAAACTAGATCAAAATCTCTGCCTCATTTCTTAGCTCTGACTTTGGTTATGGCAGGTAGAATCTCAAACAGGAAACAGGAAATACTCTGTAGAGTAGACTGTCCCATTTCAGTACTGCCATCGCAACCTACCCATCCTTTGAAGGACACACCTTCGTAGACCGCGTCTTTCGAAGAATGCAGCCCCTGAATTGAGACACAGCTTATAAGTCTTTATTGTGTTTGTATCTATAATTCGTATTTTTCTTCAGACATGTTTTGGGTGTAGTGGTACTACTAGTGGTACTCAGACTTGTCTTACTCTGTAGTATTTTTTCAAATAACCCAGAAAAATTATTCTGATTTGCACACAAACAGAAACAAAAGGCTTTAGTACACTAGGACGAAAGACGTAGTACACTGGGCCTGAGTGCTTTTCATGCGTGTGGTCACATGTGGTCATGATTACATCAAATGTTTTGGACACATTTAAAACACTGCAGATTTCAAATGCAAAAAAACATCTTAAATATTTTAAATGTTCAAGCAAACATCCTCTTTAATACCAAGATGAAGTCGACACACACCTGAGACATTCCAGTGTACTGTATGTGCACACGCGTATAGGAGTGTGTGTGTGTGTGTTTAAGAGAGAAAGCATATGAACGGTAGCTTTACTGTGGGGTGTAGAGAGGACACGATGGGGAGCAGATGTGGAGAGTTTGGGCACTGGGGAACACACTGCTCTCTGGAACAGGGGCTGGCCTGGGTCCAGCTGCAGGCCGGGGTAAGCAGGGAGTTCGGGAGTTACAGAGGCACACGAAAGGCAAACCATGCCAACACCTGGCTTTTTTACTCCTCAGGAATTCCAGAGAAAGCCAGCTCGGCGTAGTGATGGATGCAGTAAAGAGAGACAGAGAAAAGACCTTCATTCCATAACTTTTCATCGCTGAAGATAAATGATTATAAAAGCTATAGAACACAGGCTTTATTAGATCAGCACCTCAGGCCTTAGTACATAATACAGCTCTGGAAAAAAATAGGAGACGACTCACTTTCTTAGAATCAGTAATGTTTGAATAAAAAGAACATTGTTGTTTTATTCTATAAACTACAGACAACATTTCTCCCAAATTCCAAATAAAAATATTGGCATTTAGAGCATTTATTTATTTGCAGAAAATGAGAAATGGCTGAAATAACAAAAAAGATGCAGAGCTTTCAGACCTCAAATAATGCAAAGAAAACAAGTTCATATTCATAAAGTTTTAAGAGTTCAGGTGGAATAACCCTGTTTTTAAATCACAGTTTTCATGCATCTTGGCATCATGTTCTCCTCCACCAGCCTTACACACTGCTTTTGGATAACTTTGCTGCTTTACTCCTGGTGCAAAAATTCAAGCAGTTCAGTTTGGTTTGATGGCTTGTGATCATCCATTTGGTAAAATAAAAGAAACTCATAATTTTTAAGTGGTCTCATTTTTTTCCAGAGCTGTATATTATTAATATAATTTATATTTATTTATAATTGAATGTGTTTTGGACAGGAAAGCACTTGTACTTTTTTGGTTTTGATAATATTTGTAATTTCTTTGACATTAGTATTTGTACTCAAACCTATGGGACAGTATCTGTATTTAAACTTGTCTTGGAAATTATAGTATATTTATTTGAGCCTACAGTATTTTGGATACAACAGTATATGTTCTGGAACCTACAGAATTCTAAATTCAACAGTTTATGTATTTGGACCTACAAGACTCTAGAGTATCTTAGACTCTAAAGTTTATGTACAGTGGCATGAAAAAGTATTCACCCCTTATTGCGTTTTTGTCATACTTATATTTTTCAGATTATCAAACAAATTTTAATATCAGACAAATTTGACCTGACTAAATATGAAAAGCACTTTTGTAAATGATGGTTTTATTTATTAAGGGAAAAAGAATACTATCCAAACCAATCTAGCCAAATGTAAAAAAAAAAAAAAAAAAAAAAAAAAAAAACATAAATTAACTGTGATTAATCACACTTTTTGGAAGGGGTGTGTCCCGTGACCTCTGGTGTAAAACTAACCCATAATTATAGAAAAGGGACATCATACTGAACTTAAAACATGTTGGTGGGAGTGTGATGATCTGGGAATGTTTTGCTGTAATAGATGGAAGCAGGAATATCCGGCCATCTGTTTGTGACCTCAAGCTCAGGAGTACTTGGGTTCTGCAGCAGGACAATGATCCAAAGCACAGAAACAAAAGGTGCACCTCTGAATAGTTAAAAAAAAAAACAAATGAAGGTTTTGGAGTGGCCTAGTCAAAGTCTGATTGATTGAGATGCTGTGGATGATATTAAACAGGCTGGTTATGCTGGAAAATCCTCTGATGTGTCTGAATTAAAATAATGCTGTAAAATAGAGTGGAACAAAATTCCTCCACTGAGATGTGAAAAAAGACTTGTTGCTAGATATTGGTAAAGCTTGGTAAAGTTTTTTATATTCACTCAGGTTATCTTTGTCTGATATTGAAGTGTTTTAAAACCAGTACTTTCACTATTTTACTTAAAGGTCTCCTTCCATTGTTTTTTTAATCCATTTTAAAATATCTCTAGTATGAATGAAATACATGTCACCTGTTTTTTGGTGAAAAAAGTGCTCCGGTGTTTCTATTTAGCCCTGCTTTAGATCACTGAATTAGAGGTCTCTGGAGAAAGACAGAGTCTATATCATCTATATCTATATCATCTATATCATTAAATCTGATGCAAACCGCACCCGATTTGACCTGTATTCTGTAGCGCCTGTCGAGCTACCTTGTCAAACCGTACTTCCCTAGTGTATATTTAAGGTATCGGTAAAATGCAGAATCAACCGGAGATCCAATTTAAACCTATAGTTACTTACACAATATAGCTAAGTAAACAGAGCTGTTAGCTCCTCCTTAGCTTTAGCTCCTAATGATCCTAACGTCTCTCTCTGATCAACTCGTATTTCTGAGGATTTTCTTTTTACTCAATCCTAGTATCTATACTTCTGCTTACAGAGTAATGAATCTTAATACTTTTTTCAGGCGTTTGTCAGTCAGACACTTGTTCCTCGCCTGTCTCTTGACTGTGCGGTTCAGAACAGGTCAATCAGTCTCGATTGGCTGTGTGTGTAATGCTGCAACCTCAGGACACAGCTTTAGTGAAACTGTCACGCTCACAAGCGTTAAATTGCCTATCCTGCCACCAGCCCTATCTACTTAGAGATGTCGTCATAATTCAGCAAGCACCTTCAAGACAGGGAATATTCCGCCGCTCGCCTCTGCCTTTGTTCCGAACTCACTGCTGTTCCCTGACCTCGCCGAGATGCAAGCTGGTTCTCTTTAAGACCCCAGATTTACAACCGTGAGGCTAATAAATACAGACGCGCAACTGGAACACACTTCCATTTTTCTCCTTCGCTTTCTCTCTGAAATCCTGCCACATGTTCAGCTCAGTTTCAGATTAGCTATCCCTGCACTGCTTCACTCCGCCGGCATGATGATATGCAGCGCTGATAGCTTTTAGCCTTTGTAGTCGGGGTCTTGTGTTTTGCTAGATAAAGCAGCAGATACTGTACTGTACTTTGCTCCAAAACTCATAATCGCATTAGCAAAAAACATGACGTGTCCTACGACTTTTCATGGAATTCATTGGAGGTGATTCAGGGGAGAAAAATCAGGGGTAAGCGTGAAGCTAGCATTGAGCTCAAAGCTTGCTAACTCAAACATTCAGGCCTGCAGTCTTGACTTTGTCAGATAACTAACTGTAATTTGCACAGAAACACATCATAGAATTGCCAAAAATCATCTTTAACAGGGTTATGAGGTTATCATGGGTTAGCATGCGGTTAGCATTAAGCTCAAAGCTTGCTAGCTCAAAAGTTTAGCTCTGCAGTACTGTCTTTGTCTTAAATCATACTGTACTTTGCTCCAAAATGTATCATATTGTTAGCAAAAATTATTTTACATTTTTCAATTTTTCACAAAATTAATTAGAAGTGATTCAAGAAAGGTAATAATCAGTTAGCATTTAGTTAGCATCAAGCCCAAAGCTTACTAACACAAAAGTTCAGCTCTACAGTGCAGTCCTTGTCAGATTACTTACTGCACTTTGCTTCAAAATGTATAATATCTTTAGCTTTGGTCAAAAGGCATGACCAAAGGAGGTAATCAGGGGTTAGCATGCGGTTAGCATTAAGCTCAAAGCTTGCTAGCTCAAAAGTTTAGCTCTGCAGTACTGTCTTTGTCTTATATCATTCTGTACTTTGCTCCAAAACTTAACATATCCTAGTCAAAAAACATAATTTACCCTACAACTTTTCACAGAATTCCTTTGATGTGATCAGGGTTTGCATTAGTTAGCATCAAACCCAAAGCTTGCTAGTTCCAAAGCTCAGCTCAACGGTACAGTCCTTGTCAGATTGCTTACTGTACTTTGCTCCAAAATGTATCATATTGTTAGCAAAAATTATTTTACATTTTTCAATTTTTCACAAAATTAATTAGAAGTGATTCAAGAAAGGTAATAATCAGTTAGCATTTAGTTAGCATCAAGCCCAAAGCTTACTAACACAAACATTCAGCTCTAAAATGCAGTCCTTTAGCAAAAATCATTACATACCATAGGACTTTCCATGGAATTCATTGGGCATGACCAAAGGAGGTAATCAGGGGTTAGCATACGTTAGCATTGATTTTAAAGCTTGCAAACTCAAAAGTTTAGCTCTCTTAGCTCTGTCTTTGTCTTATATCAGTTTGTCCTTTGCTCCAAAACTCATCATATCCTAGTCAAAAAACATAATTCACCCTAAACTTTCCACAGAACTCCTTTGAAGTGATTCAAGAAAGGTTATCATCAGTTAGCATTTAGTTAGCATCAGGCTAACTGTTCTTTGCTTCAAAATGCATAATATCTTTAGCTAAAAAACTAAACACACCATACCACTTTCCAGGGAATTAATTAAATGTGATTCAGAGAAGGTAATCATGGGTTAGCATTAAGTTAGCATCAATCTTAGAGCTTGTTAACATATAAATTCAAATCTGCAGTCATTGTCAGATTATTTACTGTAATTTGAGTTTTTACTGTAATAAAAACTCATGACACATCCCATCAGCTTTCCACAGAATTCCTTTGAACTGATTCAGGTAAGGTAATCATGGGTTAGCATGCAGTTAGCATTAAGCTAAGCTCAACTTAGCTCAAAATCTCACCTCTGTAATACAGTAATTGTCAGATATATTATTATTACTGTACTTTGCTCCACAAATTAATAACTGTAGCAAAACCCATTGTGAGTCCTGCAACTTAAAAAAAAAACAGAGCAGATATTTGTTTGTTAGCATGCCCAGAGGTTGGTAGTTTTTGATTAAAACCTATTTTAATAATTGGATAATTTACCTAAATCTAAAACAAACAAACAAACAAAAAACAATATGCATTTAGTGATTTTTAATAGGATTCATTTGAAGTAATTCTGTAGATGTAATTATGAGTTAGCATGGAGCTAGCATTGAGCCCAAAGCTTTTCTTCTCAAAAGTTCATGTCTAAAGTAAAGGTCAAATATCTTACCAACTTACAGTAGTTTGCACAGAAACTCTTAATAAACAGGACACATTATTCTTTTTCACATGATTTATTTTAATGTAATCAGGGGTTAGTGCTTAGTTAGCATTAAAGCCCAAAGTTATTGTCAGAAATGTATTGTAAATTAAACTCATAAAATTAGCAAAAACCATGACGCTCCTTCTGAGTTTCCACAGACTTCCTTTGGGGGGATTCATTAAAAAGGTAATTATGGGTTAACATGCAGTTAGCATTGAGCCAAAAGCTTGCTAGCACATTAGCTCACTGATGTTACATGGAATTAATTTAGATGATTCAGCTAGGATACAGTTAGCATTTAGCCCAAAGCTTGCAAGCTCATAATTTAGCCTAGAAGTTTAGTCCTCATTAGATTACTTTCAAAAGCCTTAATAGCATTGGCAAAACCCACAGTAACACTTCACTTGGATGGTCCATTTGATGGCCTCTTTGATGCTCAACCGACATTCAATTGACATTTAACTACATCTCTATTAAATGCAAAAGAACTAAAAGGTGAAAGTAAATGATTCTCTATTGAATATAACCCTACATTCAACTCTAACCCAAACGCTTATCTTAATATTTTAGGATTGGGTTTAGGGTTAGATTTTATGGTTAAGGGTTAAGGTTAGGGTTAGGTGTAGGGTTAGGTTCTATTTTGAATCATTTACATTCAACATAGGGTTAAACTAAATTTAATGGACATTTAATTCAGTGTTAGTTGAATGTCAGTTGAGCATCAGCAAGGCCATGAAATGGACCATTCAAGTAAAGTGTTACCAAACCCACAACCCACAATGCAATTATTGGTTAGCTTACAGCTAACATTCCACCTTTTTTGCTGCACATTGTCAGACTGTATATTTCTCTAATATTTCAATACAACTTTCTGTAATTTGTTACAAAAGCCTTAATAGCATTAGCAAAAACCACAATGCACCTTTCATCTGAGGTAATTCAAGGAAGATAATCATGGGTTAGCATGCAGTTAGCATCGATGGGATTTATGTGAGGTAATTATTAGTTACCGTGAAGCTAGTTTTCTGCTCAAAGCTTGATAGCTCATAAATTTAGCCCTACACTACATAGTCTCCAGTAGACCTAGACCAAATGATCCATGCATGCTAACTCAAGGGGGCTCGTAAAAAAGAGCTAGCGTGTTTCCTAAATGAGATCACAGCTCCACGTTTACTGGCCAACAGAAAATGTGACACCAGAGTGGTTTTAAAAAATTCTCGAGTTGAATTCATGCCAATCAACCAGCCGTGCATTGAAGTAGACGTTAGCTGGCAGTTTGGTTTCAGAAGCCTGGGAAGCATTAAAAAGAAGCACCATGTGCCTCTCAATGTTTATTAGCTGTTTAATATCCTGTTTAGAGTGTCCTTCACCATACTGTCCCGTTTCACTTCCTCTTGTGGCTTTACGGAGCAGCAGCCCCTCCCTCCCCTCGATAAAAGCTAAAGTTAGCGGCTTGCTGTTATTCTAACTAGAGCTGAGGTGATGAACATGTGGTCAAAGCTAGCCCACAACCGGGTAACATCCCTTCCCAACGCCAGATACTATAGAAGCCCATTCCCCCACCTAAAAAAATATAAATAATCATGCATATTTTTTATTATTATTAAGTTATTTTTTTATTATTGTATTGTTATTGTCATTCACATCACGTAGTACATGAGGTGGAACGAATTGTGATTTTAAGACTATTTTGAGATACTACCTCAATATTTTGAGATACAAAGTCATTTTTTTGAGATACGTTGAGAGTTGAGAGTCATTATTTGCTTCTGTCTCTGTACAGTCTACTAGTATGTCAAAATATTGAGAGTATCTCAAAATAATGACTTACTATTTAAACATAATGACTAAGTATCTCAAAATAATAACTTAGTATCTCAAAATATTAAGATAGTATATCAATATAATGATTTAGTATCTCAAAATATTGAGATAGTATCTCAAAATAATGACTTAGTATCTCAAAATATTGAGAAATTATCTCAATATAACGATTTAATATATTAAAATATTGAGATAGTATCTCAATATAATGATTTAGTATCTCAAAATAATGATTTAGTATCTTAAAATTTTGAGATAGTATCTTAATATAATGATTTAGTACCTCACAATATTGAGATAGTATTTTAAAATAATGACTTCATATCTAAAAATATTGAGATAGTATCTCAAAATAATGACTTAGTATCTCAAAATATTGATTTAGTATCTCAAAGAAATGACTTAGTATCTCAAAATATTAAGATAGTACCTCAATATAATGATTTAGTATATAAAAAATATTGAGATAGTATCCTAAAATAATGACTTGATATCTTGAAATATTGATTTAGTATCTTAAAGAAATGACTTAGTATCTTAAAATATTGATATAGTATCTCAGAATAATGCCTTAGTATCTCAAAATATTGACTAAGTATCTCAAAATAATGACTTACTATCTCAACATAATGACTAATTATCTCAAAATATTAATATTGTATCTCAGTAATGTCAAACTTAGTATGTCAAAATATTGAGATAGCAGTTACTTAATAATAATAAAAAAATGTGCTGGATTATTTAAATTTTTAAGGTGCTGGGAATGGGCTTCCATAAATTACAGTCTCACATTACTATCTAGAACTTTTGATGTAATTTTATTGCAGCAAATGAAATCATTTAAGTTGCATCTTCTTTGCGTTCAAAAACGATTAAAAATGACTAATCATTCACAGGGTTAGTTATAGTACTGTAAGATTGAACGAGCCATGGTGGCTTTTTTAGGAGGCATTTGAGCAATTCTGTTTACAGCCCAACGGAACATAAATGTCCATCCAGATATTAAAATGAAAATCATGCCATGATGATTAATGAGCTCAGTTTGAGAAAATCAGGGTAGGTAAGCATTAGCCTAGCATTAGGTTAGCATTTAGCACAAAGCTTGCAAGCTTATAAATTTAGCCTTGTAGTTTAGTCTAGAGGTCTGCGGGACCCGCAGGACCTGTCAGAATATCTTGCAGCGCGGGAAAAAAATTAATTGTTATTGGCAGGAGTGGGAAAAGGTCATATACATATATCTGCAGAAAAATCCTGCAAATTTATAAACTGTCTAGACAATTATAATAATCACACAATGATTTCCATGCATAACAGAAGAAAAACAACTACCGGTAATCAATCAGTAAGATTGTAATAATAATAATAATAGTAATAATAAAAAGAACCAGAAGAACAATTTGAATTTTGCATATATTCATTCTTTATATTCATTCAAATAATTGTATACATTTTTTATTCCTGAATCCATCCCTTCATCTAGTGTACAGGCCTAAATCCACCTCTAATACAAGATTCTTGATTTGTCTGCAATCAATAATTTATCAATCTTGATCAATTCATTCAGCACTGAGAATAAATGTAAACCTAAAGTGTGAATTTAAAATCTAAAGTCTTTTAAAAATTCAAGAGTATAATAGACGCATGACTGTCACTCAGGGAAAGCTGCAAAGAAAAAAGGAAGCAGTTTTAAGTTAAAAGCCAATGCAAACAACAAAAAAACCCTTAAGATAATACTGATAAACATCAAAGCGGAAGATGGACCAACAAATACACACACACACTGGTGGGACAATTTCAGCATCTCCAATTCACCTGACGGCATGTGTTTGAGAATATACTTTTAAAATATATATATATAAAAAAAATTCTTTTACAATGCTAAAGTTGATTTTTTTAGTGTACTGCAAATTTTTATACATTGGATTGGGTGCCATATATCCTGTTATTGCTGAAATGGCTAAAAAAAAGAAAGGGGGAAAAAAACGTGCACCATATTGTGAAAACTAAACTAACCAGACCAAATATAAACTAAAGTATAACATGTAATTAAAGCAAGAATCTTGCTTCAGACTTTCAGGTATGAACCCCCTTAATTAAAAAAAAAATCCTTCTACAGCCAATAGTGAAGATAGAGCAGGGGTTTCCAAACTACAGCCCGCGGGCCATTTGCGGCCCATTTCCTTTTTTGGAGCGGCCCGCGAGGTATTTTAGAAATAGAATGAAAGTTGGCCCGCTGTTAAGCAGGTTTTTATAATGTGAGGTTTAAAGTTTGAACGCTAGGCGTCAGAAACGGGCCAAAGAGTCTAAAAGCGGAGAGAGTGCGCATTTCTAGCGCAGAAAAAAACGGGCCAAAGAGTCTAAAAGCGAAGAGAGTGTGCATTTCTAGCGCAGAAAAACGGGGCAAAGAGTCTAAAAGCGGAGAGAGTGCGCATTTCTAGCGCAGAAAAACAGGACAAAAGAGTCTAAAAGCGGAGAGATTGCACATTTCTAGCGCAGAAAAACGGCCAAAGACTCTAAAAGTGGAGAGATTGCACATTTCTAGCGCAGAAAAACGGCCAAAGACTCTAAAAGTGGAGAGGGTGCGCATTTCTAGCTCAGAAAAACAGGGCAAAAGAGTCTAAAAGTGGAGATGGTGCGCATTTCTAGCGCAGAAAAACAGGGCCAAAGAGTCTAAAAGCAGAGAGGGTGTGCATTTCTAGCGCAGAAAAAGGGGCCAAAGAGTCTAAAAGCGGAGAGAGTGCGCATTTCTAGCGCAGAAAAACGGGGCAAAGAGTCTAAAAGCGGAGAGAGTGCGTATTTCTAGTGCAGAAAAACGGGCCAAAAGAGTCTAAAAGCAGAGAGAGTGCGCATTTCTAGCGCAAAAAAACGGGCCAAAGAGTCTAAAAGTGGAGAGGGTGCACATTTCTAGCGCAGAAAAACAGGGCCAAAGAGTCTAAAGGTGGAGAGGGTGCACATTTCTAGCGCAGAAAAAACGGGCCAAAGAGTCTAAAAGCGGAGAGAGTGCGTATTTCTAGTGCAGAAAAACGGGCCAAAGAGTCTAAAAGTGGAGAGGGTGCGCATTTCTAGCGCAGAAAAACAGGACAAAAGAGTCTAAAAGCGGAGAGAGTGCGCATTTCTAGCGCAGAAAAACAGGACAAAAGTGTCTAAAAGTGGAGAGAGTGCACATTTCTAGCGCAGAAAAACGGCCAAAGACTCTAAAAGTGGAGAGGGTGCGCATTTCTAGCGCAGAAAAACAGGGCAAAAGAGTCTAAAAGTGGAGAGGGTGCGCATTTCTAGAGCAGAAAAACGGGCCAAAGAGTCTAAAAGTGGAGAGGGTGCACATTTCTAGCGCAGAAAAACAGGACAAAAGAGTCTAAAAGCAGAGAGGGTGTGGATTTCTAGCGCAGAAAAACGGGCCAAAGAGTCTAAAAGCGGAGAGAGTGCGTATTTCTAGTGCAGAAAAACGGGCCAAAGAGTCTAAAAGTGGAGAGGGTGCGCATTTCTAGTGCAGAAAAACAGGACAAAAGAGTCTAAAAGCGGAGAGAGTGCGTATTTCTAGTGCAGAAAAACGGGCCAAAGAGTCTAAAAGTGGAGAGGGTGCGCATTTCTAGCGCAGAAAAACAGGACAAAAGAGTCTAAAAGCGGAGAGAGTGCGCATTTCTAGTGCAGAAAAACAGGACAAAAGAGTCTAAAAGCAGAGAGAGTGCGCATTTCTAGCGCAAAAAAACGGGCCAAAGAGTCTAAAAGCGGAGAGGGTGCGCATTTCTAGCGCAGAAAAACAGGACAAAAGAGTCTAAAAGCGGAGAGAGTGTGCATTTCTAGCGCAGAAAAACAGGACAAAAGTGTCTAAAAGCGGAGAGAGTGCACATTTCTAGCGCAGAAAAACGGCCAAAGACTCTAAAAGTGGAGAGGGTGCGCATTTCTAGAGCAGAAAAACAGGGCAAAAGAGTCTAAAAGTGGAGAGGGTGCACATTTCTAGCGCAGAAAAACAGGACAAAAGAGTCTAAAAGCAGAGAGGGTGTGGATTTCTAGCGCAGAAAAACGAGCCAAAGAGTCTAAAAGTGGAGAGGGTGCGCATTTCTAGCGCAGAAAAACAGGGCCAAAGAGTCTAAAGGTGGAGAGGGTGCACATTTCTAGCACAGAAAAAACGGGCCAAAGAGTCTAAAAGCGAAGAGAGTGCGCATTTCTAGCGCAGAAAAACAGGGCAAAGAGTCTAAAAGCGGAGAGAGTGCGTATTTCTAGTGCAGAAAAACGGGCCAAAGAGTCTAAAAGTGGAGAGGGTGCGCATTTCTAGCGCAGAAAAACAGGACAAAAGTGTCTAAAAGTTCAAGAGTATAATAGACGCATGACTGTCACTCAGGGAAAGCTGCAAAGAAAAAAGGAAGCAGTTTTAAGTTAAAAGCCAATGCAAGCAACAAAAAAAACCCTTAAGATAATACTGATAAATATCAAAGCGCAAGATGGACCAACAAATACACACACACATACACACACACACTGGTGGGACAATTTCAGCATCTCCAATTCACCTGACGGCATGTGTTTGAGAATATACTTTTAAAATATATATATAAAAAAAATTCTTTTACAATGCTAAAGTTGATTTTTTTAGTGTACTGCAAATTTTTATACATTGGATTGGGTGCCATATATCCTGTTATTGCTGAAATGGCTAAAAAAAAGAAAGGGGGGAAAAAACGTGCACCATATTGTGAAAACTAAACTAACCAGACCAAATATAAACTAATGTATAACATGTAATTAAAGCAAGAATCTTGCTTCAGACTTTCAGGTATGAACCCCCTTAATTAAAAAAAAAAATCCTTCTACAGCCAATAGTGAAGATAGAGCAGGGGTGTCCAAACTACAGCCCGCGGGCCATTTGCGGCCCGTTTCCTTTTTTGGAGCGGCCCGCGAGGTAAAAAAACGGGCCAAAGAGTCTAAAAGTGGAGAGGGTGCGCATTTCTAGCGCAGAAAAACAGGGCCAAAGAGTCTAAAGGTGGAGAGGGTGCACATTTCTAGCGCAGAAAAAAACGGGCCAAAGAGTCTAAAAGCGAAGAGAGTGCGCATTTCTAGCGCAGAAAAACAGGGCAAAGAGTCTAAAAGCGGAGAGAGTGCGTATTTCTAGTGCAGAAAAACGGGCTAAAGAGTCTAAAAGTGGAGAGGGTGCGCATTTCTAGCGCAGAAAAACAGGACAAAAGAGTCTAAAAGCGGAGAGAGTGCGCATTTCTAGCGCAGAAAAACAGGACAAAAGTGTCTAAAAGCGGAGAGAGTGCACATTTGTAGCGCAGAAAAACGGCCAAAGACTCTAAAAGTGGAGAGGGTGCGCATTTCTAGAGCAGAAAAACAGGGCAAAAGAGTCTAAAAGTGGAGAGGGTGCACATTTCTAGCGCAGAAAAACAGGACAAAAGAGTCTAAAAGCAGAGAGGGTGTGGATTTCTAGCGCAGAAAAACGGGCCAAAGAGTCTAAAAGCGAAGAGAGTGCGTATTTCTAGTGCAGAAAAACGGACCAAAGAGTCTAAAAGTGGAGAGGGTGCGCATTTCTAGCGCAGAAAAACGGGCCAAAGAGTCTAAAAGTGAAGAGAGTGCGTATTTCTAGTACAGAAAAACGGACCAAAGAGTCTAAAAGTGGAGAGGGTGCGCATTTCTAGCGCAGAAAAACAGGACAAAAGAGTCTAAAAGCGGAGAGAGTGCGCATTTCTAGCGCAGAAAAACGGCCAAAGACTCTAAAAGTGGAGAGGGTGCGCATTTCTAGCGCAGAAAAACAGGGCCAAAGAGTCTAAAAGTGGAGAGGGTGCGCATTTCTAGAGCAGAAAAACGGGCCAAAGAGTCTAAAAGTGGAGAGGGTGCACATTTCTAGCACAGAAAAACAGGACAAAAGAGTCTAAAAGCAGAGAGGGTGTGCATTTCTAGCGCAGAAAAACGGGCCAAAGAGTCTAAAAGCGAAGAGAGTGCGCATTTCTAGCGCAGAAAAAACGGGGCAAAGAGTCTAAAAGCGGAGAGAGTGCGTATTTCTAGTGCAGAAAAATGGGCCAAAGAGTCTAAAAGTGGAGAGAGTGCGCATTTCTAGCGCAAAAAAAGGACCAAAGACTCTAAAAGCGAAGAGAGTGCGCATTTCTAGCGCAGAAAAACGGCCAAAGAGTCTAAAAGTGGAGAGGGTGCGCATTTCTAACGCAGAAAAACAGGGCAAAAGAGTCTAAAAGTGGAGAGAGTGCGCATTTCTAGTGCAGAAAAACGGGCCAAAGAGTCTAAAAGCGGAGAGAGTGCGCATTTCTAGCGCAGAAAAACAGGCCAAAGAGTCTAAAAGCGGAGAGAGTGCTCAGTTGTAGCGCAGAAAAAGGACAAAAGAGTCAAAAAGTTGCCGTAATTAAGGAGTTTAATATTAAGAGACATCATGAAATGAAACATCAATTTGAAAAATCTTAGTTTATACAACACTGTCAAAGATAAAGATAGTAAGTCAAGTAAAATGGTGTTTACATAAAAATAATCAAGAAAATGTATTATTTAAAGTGGTATATTTCATTATTTGTTTTACTCAGAGTCTTTGGCCCGTGACTTCAAATATATTTCTCCTTCTGGACCCCAACAAAAAAAGTTTGGACACCCCTGAGATAGAGACTTGTATAGAGTGAAGTTCTTGTGTTTTTGGGGTATGCCCTGAAGTCTTTCCTCATTAGCTCAAAAAAGTGTGTAGGCGGATTATTTTGACAGCACAAGGCAGTCTGCTCAAAACCCACAACTGAAGACCACATCCCACTATATATGAGGTATTACAAGTAGGTTTTGGGTTGTAATTTAAACACATGTGGCCTCAGGCTGGGTGACATAAGCCTCGGTCTCCCCGGTCTTGTATATTACGCTGATCTTAACCACACGTATTGATTCCTGCCTCTTCTCTCTTAACATGGTCATAATTTCGTGGTTCACGAGGCAGTGGGTTGAGGGTGAAGAAAAGAAATGGTTTGCTCAAACCCAATGGGCTGGAATAAAGAGTATGTTTATCCCTCCGAAAACCGCTGATTAAACAGCGATTAATCAGTCCAAATTTCGAAACGTCTTCCCCGAGACTTCTGGGTTTCATTAACGAAGGCATCTGCCTGCTGTTTTTTTTTCCCTGGTTCATATTTTTTAAAAACATGATTATGGTCAGTTACTGCGAGAAGAAAGTCTTTATTATTTATTCCTTATACCAAGGAAACAAAAGGCACAAAGAAATGTTCTCTGCATCTCAAAGAACATCCACCATCGCCAAGCCAAGCCCCAAGCTTTGACACTATCAGGATCGGATTGTTCCCAGAATGGTCCCCCCTGGTGCGTTGGCTTCTCCAAACACGAGAAGGAAAAAAAAAACTCAGCCCAGTTCTCCAGAGTTCTTCAGCTGAGACGCTCCTCCAACATTTGACGACAGATTTCATTTGTCAGGTTGAGCGCGATCCTTCGAGGACACGAGCCACCGCATAATGGAATCACATCTACTTTTCCTCCTTTCCTGCCGACTGGGTCAGATGTGCAGTCGTGTCATTCTGTTGGAAAAGCACAATGTTCTGGAATAATAATGTGGTTTTGCAAGGGAATGATTTAACACGAGTAGACTTTAATTGCATTTGACGGTCGACTGAATCAAGACGGAATACACAGTTGGGAGCTCAGCTAAACTTAATCAATTATGAACGGGCTGAGGGAGAATCAAGAATATAGTCACCAAGCAAAGAAAAGAATCAAGCAACGTTGCATTTACAGCAGGATCCAGCAGGATTTGTGGCTTTAGGAAGCAGGGCCGACATGAAATGAGGTATGAAGCCATCACGTACGACAGTCAGTCACCCCAAGTAGTGGTTTGAGGGACACCAACAGGTTAACGATAAGTGCCACAGGGTGATGCCTTTCATAGCAAGACTTCCTACTAACATTTTTCAGCAGGATAATGCTCGCCCACACACAGCAAACTTTACAATCAAGTGTCTAGTCCCCAAGCAGAGAAGAGTCACATTGTTGTTGCATCTGTAGCAGAATCCAGCAGGATTTAATGTGCAGAAAGGTAAAGCGTGTCTTTGTTCAGGTAATGTTTGTCCCTGCTTGAGTTTCCTTATAAATGTGGTCACGTATGACAGTCAGTTACCCCTAGTATT
Organism: Astyanax mexicanus; assembly: GCF_023375975.1. Classification (NCBI taxonomy): domain Eukaryota; kingdom Metazoa; phylum Chordata; class Actinopteri; order Characiformes; family Acestrorhamphidae; genus Astyanax; species Astyanax mexicanus. The sequence continues at coordinate 5,583,641 of NC_064429.1, forward strand.
GATTTAAGGGACACTAACAGGTTATTGATATGTGCAGGACATCATAATGCTATCATAATGACATCTTAGTTCCAAATTACATTATTTAGCAAGAATTGCATTTGACAGGACGAATAAATCAAGGCAAAATCCACAATTTTGCTGCAGCTAAACTCAATAAATTTTTTTTGAATGGGCTGTGTGAGCATTTAGCGTCTAGTCGCCAAGCAGAGAAGAGTCCCAATGTTGCATCTGCAGCAGGATCCAGCAGGATTTATGGCTTTAGGAAGCAGAGCAGGCCTGAATAGAGGTAACATGTGTCTTTGACTCATGTTCAGATAATGTTCGTCTCCGATTACGTCCCTGCTCCAGTTTCCCCATAAATGGTAGGATGTGGATTACAACACGGAACCCGCAGGTTTTATAACAAACACCAAACAGCATGGAAAACAGAAGACTTAGTCCGTGCTGAAAGAAAATGGGCTTTTGCGGAAAGACGAGGAACAACAGGCCGAGACCGAGGCCTTGAAGACGGTTCCCATGCCGAAACCGAGCCATATAATTTACTTCGGTTTGAGAGATGAAGTACTGCTCGGTGCCGCACTGTCAATCACTGCGTACGCACTAACTTTGGAGCTACTCCCATCCGAGTCACTTGCAATGAGATCAAAAAAGGCAAGGCGTTGCGAAATAAATCCATCAGGGCTTTGACAGCCCCCAACTAATCAGAGTATCAAAGCATGTTTCAAATCATGCGTGGCGGCTCCAGCCCAACCCGATTGCTTTCTGGAACCAATCAGAATGGGTCCGTTTGTTTCTTGAATCCTACAAAACCTCGGACAGGAAAGCAGTTCCAGATTGCGTCGTGAAGAAAATGCAAATGAATGAAGCGGTGCAGCATAGCTAAGAGTGGAGTAATAAAGATGCGTGGACACCAGGCAGTCCAGGGGGTGGATGGAGATTTGGAAGAGTTTGGAATCGTCAATTTTGGTCAACTCAGGTCAAACATTGTTCTGAACATGGGTTTGAAATTGGAATATTTGAATACTAGTGTGAACACACTAGTAAAGAAGGGCTGCAAGGAGACACACCAGGTAGAATGGAGCACCACCTTTGTACCCAAGGAGTAATTGGTGCTTAGGTGCCACAAAATGCATCTTCCCAAGAAAACCTCAGCTGGGAATGTTGAGGAAAAAGCCCTGTTCCTTTACCCCATCCACCCTTGACTACTGAACATCACTCCTGCTGTACCAGGAAACTTCTAGTGCCAAAACCTGCTTGTCTAACTTTTAGACCACTAGTGCCCCCATCTTTCAAAGTACTATCAAAACATCACTAAGAAATACAAGGCTTTAGCCTGGGTTCAAATTTGAGCCTTTAGCATGGATGGTCTTTAAGCACCACAGATTGGTGCAAAACATTCCCCTTAGAGGCTACATTTGGGTAGTGTACCTCTCTGCGAGAGATTGTTGACTGATAGACATGCGTTTATGATGCACTGAAAGATGGTTTGCCCAGTTGACAGACATTAAGAGACATTGAGGGACCATCAATAGTCAGGTTAATGAATTGCCCACCATCTAGGCTATCTATCAGCCAGCCTTTATTCCCTACATTTGCAGTAGCTTTATAAACCAAAAACCTAGACTGCCCTATGACTATAGACTAAAACTATAGACTGTATAGTGTCTAGCTGCAAATCTGGGTTTTGTTTGTTGTACAACAACGTTTAGGCTTGAATATGGAGTGCCTTGTGGTGAACACTTCTGGAGAGCCATCACAGATGACAGCTCAGTGATGTACATGAAGGACATCCTGCAGCTTACGTGTTGCTTTCCGTAGCAGGGCTTCTAATTGCCATGTTTCAACAGGACAAAAATGCAAATATTTTCAAGAAATCCCAGGTTTTTTTAGCCTACCTGTTGAAGAGATTAATCATGCGGAAATGAAGCATTTACAGGAGCAGCCAGCTGGAGCAACGTACGAGTGTAGAGCAGGATCTACATCTGGCCTGTGAGGTTGTTTGAATCATAATGAACGATAATGAAAAAAAAAAAAAAACTTCTTTGGCGAGCTTTTGTTTACATTCCTACCCTGTCTCTCTCTCTATCGTGCACGGCGTGACTTTAGTTTCCGCTCGTTCTTGTTTTTCCTTCCATTCTTGGGCTCCCTATCTCTTATAAGGGAATTTTTTCACTGCCGTGTCCGAATTCAATAGCCGGGGCAGCGGTAGTGTATTGGACCGTGACCCTGACGACATGGTTTCGTTCCCACATGAGGACTGCTGTGTTTATTTATTATTTTTTTCCTTCTTTTTTGGGTTTACCTGCTTTGAGATCAACTGTTCTGCAATTGGGTTCAACAACCCTCTGGGCTAGAGAGCTACTCCATCCTACTACACTTAATTTTCCAATGGCAAAATTTAATTGTCGACCCCTGACATAGAGAACCTGTACACCTCCACACTCAACCATCTCAATCTCATCTTATATTCAGGGTAGAGGCTCCAACAGGGTCTAAACTAGAGCCTCCTTTTAATTACAGTACTATTTTCTCCAATAAACGTATTCTTTTACTGTAATATTGTAATTACTTTAGCATAAGGGGCCCTATTGTACACCCAAAACACACAGATGATTAATTAAGAAAATTAGTTTTTTTTTTTGCTGCCCTCACGATAACAAAGATGCACCGACACGTCATGAATCCAGCTGCGCCATGCACAACCGACAGGTGCCCTATAGATTGCTATAGTAGGGCCCATTAAGCTTTATTCAGTTCCAACTATCTTTTCTTGGTGCATTATTTTTATTTTAGTCAATGATTGTAGTTACTAGTTCCTTCTTTATTCAATTCAATTAACATAATAATTAGCCGTTTCTGTGCAACAAATCAGATTTTTATGCTCTCTCTTTCAATCCCCACCTGTGATAGCCACAGTAATACGAAGCCATAAAAGGAAAATTGCACCCTCTCATCTTCAACAACCCTGGAGAGATGTATATTTTACCTTTGGGTGCAGTAATGAATCACTTTCCCCAGCAGAATTACGGTGTGTAGCTTCAGGCAGGTTTATCTTTTAATGGGACACCACATGTAGTTCCTCGCTGTAGATTTATGACTTGTTTTCCTAACCTGCACCCCGCCCATCTCCAGCACTCGGAAAGGATGGCGCTACCTGTTCAGACTACTGAGGAACCGCCGTACGGAGATGCATTTTTACAAGCTCACGTTACTTTTGATGCTGGGCATCAATCTGGAGTTTTGTTTTCCACTACGTGTACGAGGCGTGTTGTTTGTATACAGGCCGCCGCCTTTAAGCACAAACACTCCGGGTTTTCTTCCTCTTCGCAGCGGGAGCCAGCAGTGGGCCAAATCAAACGATTTTAAGGACTATAAACCTATAAAAGTAGGGGAACACAAATGCTCAGGCAGCGCAAACATGAGGCGCGACTGATGACGTGCCAGGAGCAATTCCCAACACGTTTCCCCGAGCAGAGCCATATTGAAAAGCTCACCATATCTGTAAACAGTTTACGCCTTCTTTGAGTTTACTCACATGATTCAAAGCACTTTACTGGCTCAACTGTGGCACCTGCACATAAATACTGTACATAGCAACATCAGATGTAGAAGAAAAACACAAGTAAATCAAGGTTGTTAAAGACGAAAGATCTCCTGTGGCCAAACCACAGTCAAAGAATTGGAGATGCCGGAGATGCTAAAGTTTTAACATTAGATAAGATAAAAAAACTGGCTGCATCTGTGAGCTAATATATCAGAACCGAGTTGCATTGCTTTTTTTCCTTCCGAGTGCACTCTGAGTATTCACCCTCCTTGTGTTGAGGCATCACCAGTGATGTGGGATATACAGCTGATTAGCAGCTTAATGGGTGGGATAAGCTAAATTGACTTAGCCAAATTGGGAGAAAATGGGTAAAAATTTGGGAAAAAAGCATGGGCTCCACAAGACGTTTGAAGGTGTCCTGAGGTATCTAGCACCAAGGCAGCCTTTCCTTGGTGTAGTTAGTTCAAAATGAGCTACTGACCACTGCATAGCAATACCACGCAATTTGGCCGGATGTTTTGAAGATGTTCTGGCCCAGTTGTCTTGCAGCTTGTCATGTTAAGAAGTACTATACATCAATAAAGTCCTGCAACCAGTTGCCATAGGTGCACTATTCCAACAGGACAATGCTCATCCACATACTGCTGCTTCAATCTTAAGACCTTTCCTTTGAAGACAGAATACTATACCATGTCCAGCTGCATCTTCAGATCTATCCCTAATTAAAAGTGCATGGGATGCTGCTATTTGACGCTCCATCAACACCCCCAACCACTCCCACCACACATCTGCAGGAACTGTGTCAGAATATTGGAGCTGCATGGATCTGATGGATTATTACAGGACTCCATTAGGAACCTCTACAACACTTTACATGCTGAGACTTTACACTAGTTCTGTATGTGTGGCTCAATAAATATGGCAAGAGTGTCTCCATATCAGTCTAAAGTTTAACCATTTATTGTTCCTGGTGACTTTTTTTTCCTTGGTGACAACTCCTCATATACCTCTTGAATGTAAATACACTGCCTGGCCATAAAAAAAAGTCTCCACCTGGATTTAAGTAAGTAAATGATGTGGGGTTGATGCTGCAGTTGGTCTGCAGGTTTAGGTTCAGCAATAGTATGTGCTGAAAGAATGAGGTCAGCTGACTACCTGAATATACTGAATATAGACCAGGTTATTCCATCAATGGATTTTTTCTTCCCTGATGACATGATGATGATATTCCAAGATGACAATGTCAGGATTCATGTGGTTGGAATTGTGAAAGAGTTCAGGGTTCAGGGAGCATGAGATCATCATTTTCACACATGGATTGAAAGAGAGAGTTCACCACAGAGTCCAGATCTTAACCTCATTGAGAATCTTTGGGATTGTACTGGATGGAGAAGAGCTGCTTTGTGCAGTGGTCAGACTCTACCATCGTCAATGCTGCTGCAAGATCTTGGTGAAAAATTAATCCAGCAACACTGGACTGAAATCCGATCTGAAATCTTGTAACATTGCAGAAGCTTATGGAAACAATGCTATAATTTAATAATAGTCAACATAGTTCTATATAGTTCCTAGAAAGCATGAATACTCTGTAAAACTAGCACTAGAAATTAGAAACCTAGAGAATAGCACCCAAACAAAGTCCTTGCAGGTTGAGCTGAATGTGAAGTAAAGCCTTTATTGCGTAAGTGTAGGGTGATGGAAATCCTCTTCAGAGAGACCCAGAAACAAGAACCCCCCCAAACCAACCTAAAAAAAAGCCCCCACCGCCATTCCCCAGAGAGCAGGTCTGAATGTATGGAGCTCAGTCAGTTGTAGCTCCACAGCGAAACAGATTTAGACAATGAGGCCATTTTTCCAGGCAGCCAGACGCACCCCCACTTCTCCAGTGCGGGGCGACTAAATAAATAGAACCATAGACCACCGCACCACCAACCGCCACCACCGCCTGAAAAGAAGCCAGAGAAAGTGAATGACTGACAGACAATTGAGAAGACAAACTATCGCATTGTCTTTGGCTGAGGGCGGCCGAGAAAAGGTTATCACTGGGGGCGTGATCTCCGGGGACCAAGGTCGACCCGAGTGTCTGACCTCCAGCTTGTGTGGAGAGAGCAGGGGGGGAGGGGTCATCTCACCCAGCGATTATCAGACATCTTTCTTGTCATAATTTTTAAATTGGGGTTTATATTATAGTTAACATAATAAGACAGCAGCAAGAAACAGCAAAGGGTTTTTTTCCATTTCTTTACTCCAATTACAAGACCATCCAATGGTTGATGAGGTACTTTATGCTTAATTTTCACACTATGTACGATTTTTTGTAAAAACTTTACAACATCAAATATAACATATTACTGATTTCTTTAAACCAGTCTAGAACTGTCATAGGTCTCATAAACGTCCATTCTTTCTGTTTCTCTGCCAGTTGTCCACTTAAGCTCTCCTTTTTTTTTCTATTTTAATCAACTGCTACTCAGCTGAATAGGTGGGACAACCCCATCACTAGTGATGCCTTTAACACAAGAACGGTAAAGACCAGCACACGCCCCCTCTGACACATGTGAAGTCAGACTCCGCCTCTTTTTGAGCTGCTGCTGATGCAGCATTACCGAGTAGCGTCACAGCGCTAACGCTCGGAAAAAAGCGCAGCGATTCAGTTCTGATACATCAGCTCACAGACACAGCCTTGTGCTGATCGACATCACCTTAGAAGTGATGTGGGGAAAGAGCACCATCTACTGTACCCACCCAGAGAGAGCAAGAGCAACTGTGCTCTCTCAGGGCTCCAGCAGCTGATGACAAGCTGCATAAGCAGGATTTCTTTCAATGTTTTCATTCCGGCTTCTCATCGTTTAATAAAACGCCTATCCAGATAAATCTCTCCATCCAGATAGAGGGAATCTGATTGTGATTGGATGTAGAGAAGTATAAACATACCATACCATTCCGACTGCCTATTGGTTTATACTGTGATCCATCACACCTGCACACGCCCCCCCCCCTCCACTCCAGCAAGAACATAGCAGATGTATGTAGTCTAGTATGAAGATGATCCGTGCAGAGACTCAAGAGAACTCCAGACAAACTCCAGTCCAACTAAAGCTTTAACTTTAATATATTTACTTTGTTCTGTATATAAAATACATTCATTTTTAAGAAGCATATATGCAGCTGAAACAGGGAAACAGCTTAGTGCAAAATCCCAAATTATATTATCAACATTAACATTTTAATAATAGAACATTATTGTCATTATGGCTTTTAGAAAAATGTGTTTTGTTGGGAGGGGGGATAGAGGTGGTGTAGTGCATTATAGGGCTCAGCCTAAGCTTTTGTCTTTAATGGCATTTTTTTAATTGTTTTGTTTTGAAACCAGTACTTTTTTAAAACACTTTTACTTAAAGAGTAAACACCTATACTTCTACCTACAGAGTAATGAATGGGAATATGTTTTAAATCTTTGTTGAAACCATGAAGCTAACAGACACCACAGCTGGACTCAGGAGAGTTGGAGCAGTGTAGCTGTGATGCTAACAGCCAGCCTTGGCAGGATTGAAGCAGCAGTGCTAAAGGGCACATTAGCCAGGCTCAATAAGGTTATACAGGTTATTTGCCGCAGCAACTGAAAGTTTTGGGCAGGTGCTAAAATGCTATGCTATGATGCTAAACGCAGGCCTTCGCAGGGTTGAAGCCATGATGCTATCATACACAACTGCAGTACTTTCTAATGTTTTAGCCTGCTAATGTTTTATATTCTTGAGGCTGGGTTAGTGATGAATTGTTATAGTTTTCTTTATGTTGTTTTCCTGTCTCTCTCTCTCTCTCTCTCTCTTCTCTCTCTCTCTCTCTCTCTGTTACTCTCACTCTGGAGGTCTCTCGCTGCGTGCTGATGAAGCGCTCGACCTGCAGCCGCTCATGCATGCAGGATATAATTGCTTTTCCAGTGCCTGGTTCCCCTCTCCCTCAGCGGCAGGGGCTGAGACAACAACCGATTCAACAACCACACACACACACACACACGCACACACACTTACATTTCTGATGAATAGTTTTCCATCCAAATCATACTATGCTTTAGGGCGGTGTTCCACGAGATGTTTGTAAAACTGCACAACCTCTCCCTCATCCTCACTGACCGGGAAAAAGGCTCTTTATCACCTACAATCTATTCATACTCATAAACAGCGCGTTCTGAACTCGCCTGAGGTTTAAAAAATATTCCACTTTATGAAACGATGTTAAAAATGTTCTGAAGGCATGAAGTGTTCACATCCATCAATGCTAACTAGTTTATTTGACAGTTTTCTTGCTTATGGTCAAATCTGTGGTCCTCGGTTTCTGAATGTGCCTTGCATTTTGTTTTTAAACCTTAGTTTTTAAAGCTTAGTGTAAAACTGTTAGTATCATTTAATGACTAATCAGTCACTGCTCACATCATGGTATATGCAAAATAAACACTTATCACCCTAAAAAAAAAAATAAACAATAGATGCACCAGGTAGAAAGTGTACAATTGCAATGCTATTTTGGAAGGAATAATATATGATACAAAAACTTTTTGACTGATTTAAGTGCAGTATCATGGAGTTGTAGAGGTTCCTAATGGTGTCCTGCAATAAACAATCTTACGCAGCTCCAGTATTCTCACACAGTTCCTACAGATTTGGCGTTAAGGGTGTTGATAGTGGAAAGAGCATCCAAAAGCATACCATAATAGCATCAGACACATTTTCAGAGAAGGATTGTTCTGGTGATTCAGCAGCTGGCCATGACACAACATCTTTGTCTTTAAGGTAAGAGGCAAGCTTTTAAGATGGCAGCGGTATGTGGACGAGCATTGTCCTGTTGGAAGAGTGAACTTGAGCAGAGTTGTGCAGAGTTCAGAAAAGGTAGGACCTCATTAACGTAACGTTAAGATGACAAAGGGACAATGCCAAAATGGCATTGAATCGTCTTCAGTTGCTTAGTTTTCTGAATGGTTAATGTGTTTGGAGGGTGATAAACACACTGGATGCAGTGGGATTCCATGGTCGAGCAGCTAACACCAACACAACAACACCAAGGGCAACACAAAGCTTCAGAGGCAGTGGTATAAATCATGCCACCACTGGACTCTAGAGCAGTAGAGTTGGGTTCTCTGGAGTGATGAATCATGCTTCTATATCTTGAAATGCAATGGACGAGTTTGGGTTTGGTGGTTGCCAGAAGAATGGTACTTGTCTGGCTGCATTTTGCCTGCAAGAGTAAAGTTTGGTTGAGGGGGGATAATTATTACTATGGCATAGGGTTGTCTTTCAGGAGTTGGGGTCAGCCACTTAGTTCCAGTGAAAAGATTCTGGACAATTTCATGCTCCCAATTGTATGAGACATATTTAGGTGAACTTCTTCAATGATGGTGTTTAAGATAAGACAGAAAAAAATGACATACGCTGCCGTCGCAGGACATACGGGAAGGAGCAGATTGACAGAGAACAATACTACGGCTCGGATGGCCAACACACCATGCCTTCCTCATTAAACAGCAATAGGAGCAGGACGAAACCGCAACGCTGTTGCTTTCTGAGGGAAGAAAAAGGAGGAAAAATTCTCTGGAAGAGCTGGAATTGCTCGTTTCTTTGTGCATGGTTTAGAACGAGGTATTTCTGTTCTAATGAAAGAGATTCTTTGCTGTTCAGTCATGTTGGCCGTGCTAATCGCATAATTGATCGTTTTTACTGAGCCTGCGGTCAGTGCCAGGTTCTACAGCCTGGCTTCCAGCAGTGCTTGGCCGTGGACGCCGGCTTGTTGCGCTCTAATGAGAGGGCGATCCACTCATATAGATACTTTTGGCGTCACGTGATCTGTGAAGCTGTGGGCTGTGGTCAGTCTGGACTAGCTTAGGGTTTAGGAGCTTGTTGAACATGTGTTAATGTATGGTGTAGTGATATTATTTTTTGGGGGGAAGTACACTGTAAAAAAACTAAATTTAAAATTGTTCTCCTTCAGGTGATTTTTAAAGTCAGCTAAACAAAACATATTGAATTGTACTCTAAATTATAGCAAACTAGTTGCCTCCACCAACATTATTAATTTTTTTAGTTAAAATTGGCTGAACTAAATTATTTGAGTTTGCCAAATTTACAAATTGTAGTTAAACTCTAGTTGAGGCCAAGGCTAAACTACTTTGCTCTACTGCACATGCTCAGATTGACTTTTTAGTTGAACAGGGTCTACAGAGCAATTCAGCAGGGGTTTACACCTGATGTTGGTCATGCTATTTGCATATTGGGCATAGTGTCCTCCCACCTCTCACTCACCATCAGTGTGTAGTCATTCCCCTCAGACTGCCTTCTCATGGAATTTGCATATGTTTTATATCCTCTTGAGACCCTGTGTCCTCATATGTGGACGTTACATTTCTGCTTTTCTGATTCTTCATTTGTTTTATGTTGGCCATTTGGCCTCTTTTTGAGACAAATCCCGTACCATCTAGTAATCACGACAACATTACGCTTAATGGATTGAAAACAAGATGGCGGGAATCCCAGTCAAAAGTTTCTACGGCCAGTCCAGACAGAAACATGGGCCAAGTAAAAAAATAATTCTTATTCATTTTATGTTTAAAACTAGTTTATTTGCTCACTCTAGAAAGCTAAAATTTGGTAAGAATGGTAAGAATAATTTTTAAATCTTACATAAACTACTAAACTACTGTCCCTATTTGAGTAAAAATGACTTCCTGTAGAAAGATTCATTTTTGTACTTAATAGATCCTACTCATCCCAAATAGCTAGAAGAAATTAAAATGAACATCAAGCAACAGTCCGGGTCTCGGGAGGATATACTATTAACAGCCTGGCCTCAGTGTTGAAGGCTTTATGCTGGCTGAGTCCAGCTGGTAACATTTGCATTATTTGCAGTCTTATATGATTGATCATAAGGCATGAAATATAGTGTTGCACCCACTAGATTAGATGATTAAATTAATGTACACCTTTTCATTGCCACTACTTCATATATTTTTATATATATATATATATATATTTTGTTGATCCTAAAGGATAGTCAGCAAAACTTATACAATGCACATTTCGTAAAACTTAAATCAGGCCAACTAAAAACACAACTTGGATGTTTAAGTTGGTGAGAGTTAATATTTAAAGTTCCAATACATATGAAACAATAATTATCTGGGATAAAGATTTCTAGTTGGCATGAAAACTACATGTGGTTTTGTTTAAAACTTAAGTTTCAGTTGGCCTCAAAACTTGAAAAAAATCTTAGTGCAGTAAGTTGCCTTGAAATTTTGAGTTTTCCCATAGTTTGTGTTTAGCTGGACAGAGCATCGTCTCTCAAAGTGAAGCCACCACAGGTCGGACGCCCCCTGCTGTTCGGTTGCAGAAAGCTGTGTAACTCCACCCATCCCCATACTGTAGGTTTCAATGGCAAAACAGAACAACTTTCAATCACGTTTTTTTCCAGAAAAATTCTACCTCCATTATTTAAATGCAACAGCTAGTGTAACCTCTGCTTATATTGTTAAATTTTTATATCCCCACTGAATTCGTTTTTTAAAATGTTATTCAGCTCTATTCAAAAAGGTGTGGTTATTGTGAAAGGGCTGGTTATGGGCGGGACCAATAACAGACCGTCAGCTCCACTCCGCTCTGCTTTGCAGTCTGTGACCGCGAGGCAGCCCTCAGGGGCGGGGTTATTCAAATGAGTAGGCTGTCTCTCCACAATCTTTCTCCCTTTTCAGTTTCAGGATCGCCAACATGGAGGAAGATTTTGGCTTCATTTTCATTGAATGAATGGGAACGATGACACAGCGTCCATCTTTTTTACAGTCTCTGAGTTTTCCCAACTTTTTTTTTTTATTTTTACATTGTAATTGATTCTGATCAGCCATTAAAACTTTAAAACCACTGCAAAAAGTGATGTGAATAACAGTGATAATGAAGTTCTAATGGCACCTGTGGTTGTGGAGTGTTTCTTTTATTTTGAGTTTTTTGTCATACTGATATTTTTCTGATTATCAAAAATACTTTAATATCACAATAAAAATTTAAATATAACATAAAAAGCACTTTTTCAATTATCATTTTATTTATTAATGGAAAAAAAAAACTATCCAAACCAATCTAGCCCTGTGTGATTAAAAAGTGTTTTCCCAGTAAACCTAATAACTTGGTTGTTTCACAGCTTCACTGATAACTGGCAACACAGTTAGAGTTAGAGTCTCTAGAGTTAGAGTTAGAGTCTTTCACATCTCTGTGGAGGAATTTTGTTTCACTCTTCTTTACAGAATTGTTTTAATTCAGCCATATTGGAGGATTTTCCAGCATGATCAGCCTGTTTAAAATGATCCACAGCATCTCAATCAGACTTAACTAGGCCACTTTAAAACCTTCATCCAGTTTTTTAACGTTATTTAGAGGTGGAATTGTGTGTGTGCTTTGGATCATTGTCCTGCTGCAGAACCCAAGAACATCTGAGCTTGAGGTCACAATTTGTTGCTTTTTAAGATCTTTTATCTCTTCAAAAAGTGTGATTAATTACAGTTGTCTTTTTCACAAAAAGCTAGATTGGTTTGGATAGTTTTTTTCCCTTAATAAATGAAATCATCATTCAAACAGTGCTTTGTTTTATATTTGCTCACGTTATTTTAGTCTGGTATGTTTTTGTTTGTTTTTGATAAGTTTGTTTGACAATCGAAAAAAAGTGAGTATGACAAAAATGCAAAAATATAAGATGTTTATTGTTTTTGTTTTTGTTTATTGTTATTGTTGTATGATTTTTCATTGGACATTTCTCCACATATTCAGGCCAGTCATCAATACACTGCAAAAAAAAAAAATCTTAGGCAATCTTTAAGGCAATAGATCTTATTTTCTTTTCTGATAAGACTTTTTGTCTTATGGAGCATTGTTTTAGATTATTTGCTTATTTCTGAAATAATGATCTTATTCAGATGAACTTAGAATTGTCATCTTATTTTACGTAATTTGAACTCAAAAATAAGCACAAAAAAGTCATCAATCAAGTTATTCTAATTTTTGTTTCAAAATTTTTTAGACTTTGTGATTACTTTTTTAAAGAAATCTTACCAAGAAAAATTAGCTTACCCCATTGGCAGAATTTTTCGCTTAATATAAGCATATATGTCTCAATTTACATATACTTTGTCTAGTTTTCACCAATGGATGTTTTTGCAGTGTACCTGTACTGTCTTCTTCCATAGGCATTCCTTTGTAAAGTGTGCAGCATGTGGTTTTAAATTGTCTTGTTGAAAAATGCTTAGACTTCGCTAGAAAACATGTTGTCTTAAAGACAGCATATATTATAGAGGTTGTTGTTGAATGAAGGTTCTTGAGGAAGTTCTTAAAGCATCTGATGCATTGGTGGCAGATTCCTACCGATTCCTTGAATGGTTTCTTGGTTGATAAGTAGATGCGTAGAGTTTGGTGGTTGAAACAAAACATCATTAACATCATTTCTTTTTTTATTTTATTTTATTTCTAATTTTCCCATTTTCTCCCTAATTTATACGGCCAATTACCCAACCCACTCACTAGGACTCCCCCCTATCATTAGTGATGCCCCAACACACCAGGAGGGTGAAGACTAGCACATGCTTCCTCTGATACATGTGAAGTCAGACTCCACTCACGCTCATAGTGGCAGCGCTTTAGACCGCTGGACCACTTGGCGCCCAATAATATAATTCCTATCATTGTTTTGAACGCTAATAGCTGGTCAAATGTAGCCTCCAACCATATTATTATACAGTAGATGGCGATCAACCTCACCGAACCTGGGCCCCGAAGCCGCAGCGCTGTTAATGTGCATGTTTCCATTTGCGAACATTACACAGCTCGTCCCAGGAGTTCTGCTCAGCGTCCTGGAGAGCAGCATCCTCCCCCTAGGGGGGGGAATCCAAGCCTCCAAAGCACATGTTTGGGAGTCTGCTGAACGTCATGCCTCGGCTGGCCTGATTCCTTCAGCTTGATTTATTCTGCATGTCGGCCGTCCAGGAGAGCGAACGAGGAAGACGGTGGTGGTCCCTGTCTTGTAAGCTTAGCGAAATCGTAATTCTGCGAAGTTATGGCGACCATAACGACGGATCACGAGGCCGTAAAGCTCACAGTGTTGCAGAGCGTGCTGAATAAAGACGGAATGGGGATGCTGAATTTATGGAACCCACTGCAGTGACCAACAAAGAGAGACGCGAACAAAACAAACAGAACAACAACGTTTGAGGAGCCTGAGCGGCGCGCATGTAATGTGGGGAGGAAATAAAAGCAGACTGATTCGAATTACAGACAAAAACACGTTTCACAGATGAAATATAGCAGTGGAAGTGTGCTGAAGTCACTTTGATTGCTCACAGATGGACGTCGTACGACTGGAGGCTCTTACTGCTTACTAATCTAACTCATGCTTACTGTTTATTAAGACATACTTTGGTAAAACCCAATGTTGGTCCACAACAAGAGCGCAAAATGGCAAATTACATCTCTATTTAAGATCCACTGTTTTGCCTAAATGTGTCAGAGATCTGATTTTTTAAAGATCTGCTTTAAAGGGAATATATTTCACCTCTTTTTACAAGGTACCGAAGGTCTATGGGCTAATAATAAAACTAATAATGTTCATGAGGTTCTTTACACAAAATCACTCTCACATACAGTATATACTCTATTTTTACCAGATTCAGTCCCTTTCAGAATGAGCCATTGAAGGGCTCTGTCACTTTTATGCAAATAAGCGGTTGCTGGCCACGCCCCACGTTTACACTGAGTGTTTACAACATGTTAGTGTTAGCTTGAGCTACAGTAAATCGCAAAACACGAACAAGCTAGTTCATGCTTAACCATGATAAAAGCACAAAAAGCACAAAACGTGCCATGTGCAGTAGTTACAGATCCCTCCCTCAGACAAAGTCTGCTGGCTAATCCTGCTGTGTACTATCTGCCATAACTGATCTGCAGGGGTTGGACAATGAAACTGAAAACACCTGGTTTTAGAGCACAATAATTTTTTGTGGTGACGGACAGTTCTGGTGGAAACAGGAGAGTTGAGGTGCACATTGAATTCTGTCGTGATTTGAGCAGCCGTGGTTTTATGTTTTTTGGATACAATCCGGGTTAGCACCCGAACATCCCTTTCAGACAGCTTCCTCTTACAGCGTCCACAGTTAATCCTGTTGGATGTGGTTGGTCCTTCTTGGTGGTATGCTGACATTACCCTGGATACCGTGGCTCTTGATGCATCACAAAGACTTGCTGTCTTGGTCACAGATGCTCCAGCAAGACGTGCACCAAAAATGTGTCCTCTTTTGAACTCTGGTATGTCACCCATAATGTTGTGTGCATTGCAGTATTTAGAGCAGAACTGTGCTCTTACCCTGCTAATTGAACCATCACACTCTGCTCTTACTGGTGCAATGTCACTGCTAGACATGCATGCTTCTACGATGTACTTAACTACATTTTGCCTAGATGAAAGACTTTAAGAATTTAAGCTTCTAAGCTACCCATCACTCTGTTTTTGCTGCCTTTGTTTGTGCAGGTCTGCTTCAGATTGTAGGTCCTTTTGGGAATCTGGCAGTAGTCAGGTTGGAGTATGGAGGCCTCGTGGTGAGTCAGTCACCCCTAGTAGTAAAACATCACTTCATCTAAATGGGCATTTTTGACATGTTCTATGACACCCTGAAGGAAAGAGCTGTCCAACACCAAAAGTGTGAAAAAGACATTACCTTCATATATACTTACTCATCCAATTAACCACAACCAAAATGAAATAAAACACTATTGATTACTGCAGTCTGCAGTATGCTGAAACGTTTCATCATGAATCACACTTCTTGCAAAGAAAGTAAATGAGACGTATCAGTCTGGAAAAGGTCACGAAGCCAGTGAACCACAGTGAGAAACACATCTCCAAATACAGAACGTTTGTAGTGGTAGTGAGTCTTCCCAGAAGTGGCCGGCCAACCAAAATTCCTCCAAGAGTGCAGCAATCACTCGTCCCAGAGACCACAAGGAATTCAGATGAACTGCGTCTGTGAGAAAGAGTGATGGAAAAGTACTTTTTTTTTATAAACTATGACAAATAAAGCCATAAGGACTTCCAGCACGTCCGGAAACACGACATAGCATTAAATTAATTACATTCTTATTGCTTAACACACTCATACACGCAAAAATGAACTGCTGTTATTACTCTTTACTACCCTAAACTACTCTTTTATCATATAATCCCTATACTAGCCTTTATGACCCTTTAATCCCCTATACAGTCATATGAAAAAGTTTTGGCATCCCTATTAATCTTAATAATTTTTAGTTGTAAATATTTGGGTGTTTGCAACAGCCATTTCAGTTTGATATATCTAATAACTGATGGACACAGTAATATATAAACAGAAAATGTGCAATATGCATAAAACCAAATTTTGACCGGTGCAAAAGTATGGGCACCCTTATCATTTTATTGATTTGAATACTCCTAACTACTTTTTACTGACTTACTGAAGCACAAAATTGGTTTGGTAACCTCATTGAGCTTTGAACTTCATAGCCAGGTGTATCCAATCATGAGAAAAGGTATTTAAGGTGGCCAATTGCAAGTTGTTCTCCTATTTGAATCTCCTCTGAAGAGTGGCATCATGGGCTCATCAAAACAACTCTCAAATGATCTAAAAACAAAGATTGTTCAACATAGTTGTTCAGGGGAAGGATACAAAAAGTTGTCTCAGAGATTTAACCTGTCAGTTTCCACTGTGAGGAACATAGTAAGAAAATGGAAGAGCACAGGGACAGTTCTTGTTAAGCCCAGAAGTGGCAGGCCAAGAAAAATATCAGAAAGGCAGAGAAGAAGAATAGTGAGAACAGTCAAGGACAATCCACAGACCACCTCACAAGAGCTGCAGCATCATCTTGCTGCAGATGGTGTCACTGTGCATCGGTTAACAATACAGCGCACTTTACACAAGGAGAAGCTGTATGGGAGAGTGATGCGAAAGAAGCCATTTCTGCAAGCACGCCACAAACAGAGTCGCCTGAGGTGTGCAAAAGTACAATAAACCTCATTTCAATCCTGAAATATTACTGTGTCCATCAGTTATTAGATATATCAAACTGAAATGGCTGTTGCAAACACCCAAATATTTACAACTAAAAATGATTAAGATTAATAGGGGTGCCCAAACTTTTTCATATGACTGTACTAATATATACTGCCCTCTATTCTGTTATACTACTCTATAGTACCATACTACCCTATAATACACTATTCTCCCCCATACAATGTGACTCAGGGGCAGTTTGTTCAGTTTATCGCTACTGCAGTGCTGGACTTTCTCACTATTGATGTTTTATTGTAATTTGTGGATGGTGTGCATCACATTGTTAATCAGGAAAACGTGTGCTCAGGTCTTTTTTGTCTGTCTTTATGCCAGTGGTCTCTTCACACTGAAGGAGATATGGATCACAAATGTGAAGTTCTGGATTAAGCTAAACTGAGCCATTAGGCTTGTAATGTGAACGCTGCCAGAATTATTTCCTAATAAGTGAGGAATGAGTCCGGGAAGCCGATAAACGGCCCACATGTGGCTCCCAGGTTAAAGCGCTAGCGCTCTTGCTGTGGGCCGTTAGCTGGACGCCCCTCTGTAAGGTGACTCACCCGCAGGAATGCGATTTGGGTCGGTCCGAATGCAAGGGCACTTTTACAGAGCTGCTCAGTCGTGAGCTCAGCCGTGGACAGGCATAACAACGAGGCTGCGTGCGAGGCGAACCTGCTGTAACCCTATTCATGGGTTTTAGAGTGCGGGATGTTTATTCATGAGGAATTTCACGTGGTGTTCAGTGACTGTGCATTTACCATTATAGTAAAATGACTATGATATTACATGCAAGAAACTGTAATAAATGAGATATTTATACTAAAAAATGATATGGAGATACATATTATAAAAAATCTCATATTTAGGTTTTTGCTGTAAATCAGGAATCAAAAGGTTCTATATGCCATTTGGATGCTTCCTTCCTTATGTGACATTACGATAAAAGAAAGCTGATAAGAACACCACCAGAGCACCTCAACACTAGATCAGTTAAAAAAAGACATTTCAGTCCAATGGTTGAGAACCTCAGACAGTACACAGCAGGATTAGCCAGCAGACTTTGTCTGAGGGTGGGATCTGTAACTACTGCAGTTAAGCATGAACTAGCTTGTACATGTTGCGCCATTAAGCACAAGCATTAACATTAACATGTGATAAATTCTTAGCGTAAGCTAAGCTTGGACATGGCCAGCAATAGCTTATTTGCATAAAAGTGAGCTTAGAGTCCTTAAACAGCTCATTCTGAAAAAGTCTGAAACTGGCAAGAATAGAGCTGGTAAAAAAAAGGGTATAATATGACCCCTTTAAGTTGGTGCTATAAAATCGTAATATAATGTATTTTTTGTTGAAAGCACTTGGCTGATGAAGCTGAAGCTCTGCACGCTGCGCTGCCTGTAGGGGGCAGTCCAGAACAGAATGGTTTGCACACTGGAATGAAGCAGTTGTGGAGAGCACTGAGTGAAGTGTTTTTCTCTGCTTTCTTTGGCCCGCAGTTGCGAAAGGAAAGCAACAGCTTGTTTGTTTTGCTGTTTCCTCCGTTTTTTTCCTTGTTCGGTCTGTCTGACACTCTTTCTCTCCTCAGCGCAAATCAATCTTTCGTTCCTGGCCAGAGGAGGGGGAGGCTCTGCCTAGCGATGAGAGCTAGCTGGAACCAGCGCACACCAATGCACAAGCTTGTTTTTATATCTCGGGAGGACATGGGAATACATCCCAAACCTACATACAAATATATACACATATATACATATACATATACTATCTTAAAAAAAAAAAATATATATATATATATATATATATATATATATATATAATTGAAAAGTCACTTTATTTCAGTTACTTAATTCAGTTCTAAAAGTGAAACTCGTGTCTTATATACATGTATTAAACACAGAGTGATCTACTTTAAGTGTTTATTTCTTTTATTGTTGATGATTATGGCTTAGAGCCAATTAGACCGCAAAACTTTTGTCAGTGTGGGCAGTGTGCCATGTCCTGCTGGAAAATGAAATCCGCATCTCGATAAAAGTTGTCAGTAGCAGAGGGAATAAAAAAAGTGCTGTAAGATTTTGTGGGAAAACAAAACTGCACTGACTTTAGACTTGATAATAATAAAACACAGTGGATCAACACCAGCAGATGACATGTTTCTCCAAACCATCACTGATCATCAGTACATTTTACATTTTATTTGTAAATCAAGGGAGCAGAGTCTGGAGGAAGAGTGGAGAGACACACAGTCCAAACTGCTCGAGGTCTAGTGTGAAGTTTTCACCAATCAGTGATGGTTTGGAGAGACATGTCATCTGCTGGTGTTGGTGTTGGTGGTAAGCTACACTGACTGGTCTGGTATCTTAACCCTTTACTGCAGATCCATTTTTTTGCTCATTTTTATGTGATTTGCACTACTATGCTATCACACTGGATATCTTAAGTTTTACATATAGCACAATGACCAGTCAGGGCTTAAACTGAAGTATCATTATTTAGGTTCTATTTGAGAACATTAAATGCAGAGGAAAATGTAAAAAAAAAAAAAAAAAAAAAGCGCCTGTTATATTTGGAGTTTATAGTGTGTGTATGGATATTAGTGATGAATAGCCAATCATTCTCTACATTTCCTGGTTTATTAGGGTCTTGTCAAACAAATTACAAAATTTGAAAACATTATGTTGAAGCCCTGGGAAATAATACTGCATTATATAAGGTGTCCACCAGGCGTCTCCAAAGGCTTCAAAACCTCTCCAGAGCGCCCCCAATATAATTCAGATATAAATAAGTCTCTATAAAACAACATTTTAATATTTTTTTGTTTGTTTGTAATAAAATAAATTAATGTAAGTCCATCTCAGAGTAATATTAATATTTTTTTGATGAAATGACACATAAAATCACATGTTTGCGCGCTGTGTGCGCTATGGAGTTTGGCGTTTGGAGTGTTTTTTTTTTTTTTAGTGACAGCGCAACACGTGGTGACGGTTTGGCATGCCCCGCCTCCAGCCATTAGGAGACCAATCAGGGCAAATTACGTATCAGTGTTTTCGTCTAAGGGTGGACTATTGGTTGAAATACATGTCAATCACTTTTGTGAGGCTGGAGAAAGGCTATGACCTGATTTGATTGGACAGCCCTGAACAGCAGCGCGATCCAGTGCTCACGCCATTGGTTCAAAAGACGATCACTCAAGAAAAGTAGTGGATTGTAGACCAATAAAAACCACAGAATCTAGAAGAACACAGCCTTAGCTTTGTATTCACGTACAACTTTACGTGAAAACATTCCATTTTGTGGTCGCTAGGAGCTTGAGAATATGACGTTGCGGCTGTGCTGAAACTAAACGCATGTTTGTAAAGAGAAGTGAGCAGGAGAATAAAGGACTTTATGGATATTTTATCTGCGGTTCAGTGCTGTATTGTGGATGCTGTGATAGTAAGTGAATTTTCTATAATATAATCTGATGTTATTTTACATATTAATAATATTTTATAAGTCTATTTTGTTGGGGAGGCGTGTTTCTCATGTTAACAATGTGAAAAAACAATCTGTTTTCAGTTGGGGATTTCTGGCGACTGGTTTCATGTAGATGGCTGTAAATGTGCATGCAGGTAGTTACAGTAGTACTAATGAATATGAGTTGGTTAGTTGGTCGGTGTTTTTAGAATATTTGATGCTTTTAAGCATTCTAATTTACATAGTCAGGCGGGCCCGCTAGAGGGCGCTTCTGCAGTACTTAAACTATTCACCAGCAAAGGCTGGATCGTCAACCAAAAGCAATGGATAAGACTGGTGGAGGAGAGCATGCCAAGATAGATAGATAGATAGATAGATACTTTATTGATCCCCGGGGGGAAATTCTTGGCATCCAGCAGCAGGTTACACAATACACAAAGTTAAAAAAGATAAAATATAAAATATAAAGATACATATAAATACAATCAAATAAGAAATAGAATATACAGTGTAAATGTACAGTCTTCTTGTGTGTGTGTAATGGAGATGGAGAATGGAGGTAGTGCAGTTGAACACAATAGACAGTGAACACCAGTTGATGTGCATAATGTGAGGATAACTGATGTCAGCCAAACAGAAAGTGCAAATACACAGTTATATAATAATTTAAATTAAATTAAGCAGTGCAAAAGATACGTAAACAGTGCAAAAGATACGTAAACAGTAGATGAATTAACTAGTGAATGAACTACTAGTGCAAAATATGGTAGAACTATAAAAAGTGTTCTAGGCATCAGCAAGTCTGAGAGTGTGTCCATAGCTGGGGGTGTGTCCATGGTGTGGCCAGAGTGGCCGGAATGAAAATGTTTCACAGAGTCTTTAGTTTGCTGTGCTGAGAGGAGTTGAACAGTCTTATGGCCTGAGGAACAAAAGACTTTCGGAGTCTGTCTGTGGAGCAGGACTGGGACAGCAGTCTGCCGCTGAATGAGCTCCTCTGCCTGGTGATGGTGCTGTGCAGAGGGTGGTGAACATTGTCCATGATGTTCAGCAGCTGACTGAGGGCTCTCCTCTCTGCCAGTGGTGTTAAGGACTCCAGCTCTAATCCCAGCACAGAACCAGCTTTCCTCACCAGCCTGTCCAGTCGTCCAGCATCCCTCTTGCTGATGCTGCCTCCCCAACACACAACAGTGTAAAAGAGGACGCTGGCTACCACAGACTGGTAGAACATCAGGAGGAGTTTCTGGCAGATGTTGAAAGCCCTGAGCCTTCTGAGGAAGTACAGTCTGCTCTGAGCCTTCCTGTAGAGGGAGTCAGTGTTCACTGACCAGTCCAGCCTGTCGTCCAGGTGCACACCAAGGTATTTGTAGGATTTGACCACCTCCACGTCGACCCCCTCGATGGAGATTGGCTGCTGAGCAGAGGGCCTGGACCTCCTGAAGTCTATGCACATCTCCTTGGTTTTGGAGATGTTCAGCTGCAGATGGTTCATCTTGCACCACACCACAAAATCCTCAACCAGGGTTCTGTACTCCCTCTCATCACCATTACGCACACACCCCACGATTGCAGTGTCGTCAGAGAACTTCTGCATGTGGCATGACTCCGAGTGGTATTTGAAGTCTGATGTGTACAGTGTGAACAGGACTGGAGAGAGAACAGTCCCCTGTGGTGCTCCTGTGCTGCTGATCACTGTGTCAGAGGAGCAGTCCCTGATCCTGACATGTTGTGGTCTCCCAGTAAGGTAGTCAGTGATCCAGGTGACCAGGTGCATATCCACCTCCATCTCCATCAGCTTGTCTCTCAGTAGTAGGGGCTGGATGGTGTTGAAGGCACTGGAGAAGTCGAAGAACATGACCCTCACAGCACCTCCCCCCTTGTCCAGATGAGAGTGAGCTCTGTGCAGGAGATAGAGGATGGCATCTTCCACTCCCACCTTTTCCCGGTACGCAAACTGCAGTGGGTCCTCAGCATGGTGGACCTGAGGTCTGAGTTGGTCCAGCAGCAGTCGCTCCATGATCTTCATCACATGAGATGTCAAAGCAACAGGCCTGTAGTCATTCAGCTCCTTCGGGTGTGCCTTCTTGGGAACAGGAATGAGACAGGTTGTCTTCCACGTGGCAGGAACTCTCCCTAGACGCAGACTGAGGTTAAAAACATGTTGGAGGGGCTCACCCAGTTGAACAGCACATGCCTTGAGCATTCTGGGGCACACTCTGTCCGGGCCAGCTGCCTTCCTGGGGTGAAGTCTCCTCAGCTGTCTCCTGACCTGGTCAGCAGTAAAGGTTGGTGGACTGGAGGAGATGATTTGTCTGCCAGTTGATAGTGTTGATGGTGGTGATGATGAAGATGGTGGAGGTGAGGGTGATGATGGTGCTGATGAAGATGGTAGAGGTGAGGGTGATTGTGCTGATGGTGATGAAGATGATGATGGAGGTGAGGGTGGTGGTGGTGGTGATGATGATGACGGTGATGATGTTGATGTAGATGGAGGTGAGGGTAATGGTGGTGGTGATGAAGATGGTGGAGTTGGAGTTGAAGGTGATGGAGATGGTGGTGATGATGGTAGAGATGGAAAAGATGTTGGTGATGCTGCAGGAGGGTAGGAGGAGGGGGCAGCAGGAGCAGGACAGTCAAACCTGTTGTAAAAGTTGTTGAACTGGTTTGCTCTGTCCACACCGCCATCTACTGGGTTGCCGTTGTTGTTCTTGCACCCAGTGATGGTTTTCATTGCACTCCAGACTTCCTTCATGTTGTTGTCTTGCAGCTTTCTTTCCACCTTCTTCCTGTAAGACTCCTTGGCCTCTTTAAGACGTACCTTGAGTTCCCCCTGTACGCGCTTCAGCTCTACCAAGTTTCCGTCTTTGAACGCCCTCTTCTTTTGGTTGAGGAGGTCCTTGACGGAGCTGGTAATCCAGGGTTTGTTGTTTGGAAAGCAGCGTACAGTCTTTGTGGGAACAGCAACATCCATACAGAAATTCAAGTAGTCCGTAACACAGTGAGTCACCCCCTCAATGTCCTCACCATGTGGGTGCAGCAGCACGCTCCAGTCAGTGGTGTCATAGCAGTCCCTTAGGGCTTCTTCTGCTTCAGGAGACCAGACTCTGAATGAGCGTGTGGTAGTGGGCTGCCTCAGTACCAGTGGTTTGTACTGAGGCTGTAGGAACACCAGATTGTGATCTGATTTCCCCAGCGGTGGTAGTGGAATAGCCCTGTATGCATCCTTCACATTAGCATACAGCAAGTCTATGGTCCTGTTTTTCCTGGTGGGACAGTCCACAAACTGGAAAAAGGCAGGCAGGGTAGAGTCCAGCGTTACGTGGTTAAAGTCACCAGTGATCACATAGAAGGCGTCAGGGTGCTGTGTCTGCAGCGCTGCGACGGTGGAGTGGATGACGTCACACGCCGCCTGCACGTCCGCTCTCGGCTGGATGTAAACACACACGAGGATCGCGTGAGAGAGCTCCCGCGGCATGTAATAAGGTCGGAGACTCACCGCTAACAGTTCAATATCCCGACAGCAGATCACCTCCTTCACGTACACATGTCCAGGGTTGCACCATCTGTTGTTAATAAACAGCGCGATTCCTCCACCTTTCCGCTTCCCGCAAAGCACCGGGTCCCTGTCCGCCCTCACTGAAGAAAAGCCGGGTAGCTGCACGTTAGCATCCGGCGTGTCGGGGGTGAGCCAGGTCTCGGTGAAACACAGCATGCTACACTCCCTGTAGAGCTTCTGATTCTTCACCAGACAGGCTAGCTCGTCGGTTTTGTTGGTCAGTGAGTTAACATTCCCCATAACCACCGACGGAACTGAGGGTTTGTACCTCCAGCGCTGCTCCGACTTCTTAGCCTTTAGCTTAGCCTTTAGCATAGCGCCGGCCCTGCAACCTCGGTACCTCCTTCTCAGATCATCCGGTATTGTGTGGACAATGCCCCCACGTCCCGCGGGTCGGAGGGCTAGCAGTTCTTCCTGGGAATAAACACGGTATTCCTCGCTGCCCCGCATATTTACACCAAAAATATCCTTAGGATATAAATAAGATGCACACTAGACGTGTGTAGTAGCACAGAGACGATAAATAAACGTAAAAAAACTCAGAAAAACACACAAAGAGACGGAGCTACTGGAACAGGCAGCCACTCGCGTCGGCGCCGGAAGTAGTAAGACGCATGAAAGCTGTGATCAGAATCAGGGAGTTTCCACCAAATATTGATTTTTGAACTCTTCTTGAGGTAAAACATTTGTACTGTTGTTGTTTCTTAAGGAATATGAACTTATATGTCTTCGTTGCATTATTTGAGGTCTGAAAGCACTGAGGTCTGAAAACAAGTGGCTCTATCATACACTCTGCACAAGGCATGTCGTTATCAACCACGCTGTTAAAATAGTGTCAGAGTTTAGGAATAAATCTACACTGATGGGATTTCCTGCGTGTTTCTAAAAACCCAGGTGCTCGACTGACTGATTAAAACCCTGACAACAGTCAATCATCAGGAGTCCATTCCTATAGGTGCTCACCGCTTGTCTCCCCCACTCATTAAACACACACCCAACTTAAACTCAACAATAAACAGAATAAAGAATAAAATAAAACTACTGTTCCCTTAAATGAGCTGCTGTTGTATCTTCATAGTGTGAGCGAGCAGCTCAGTGTCTGTCTCTGCTGAGACAAACAAAAGCACTGCACTGTTAAGATACGAACGCGCCAAAGTCAGAGCTCACCTTTCTCTTAAAGGGAATGACAACTGATACACTGATTGGTTTAATTCACACTACGCCCAAAATTAACCACACCCATGATTAATTACAAAAATTAGTTCATGCCTTTTGTGCGTTTTGAGCCACACAAGGCGTATTTTTTGCGCCTTCAGGACACCATTGGTATTTGGGAGAAATGTTGACAGTAGTTTATACTACAGATTGAAGGAACAATACCAGGGTGCATCCATGATTTTTTAAATTACTTTTCCATGCGTTAAAGGCCATTTTTAAAACATCAGTGCAGACATGGACAATAAAACCAAAAATCAACTAAAAATATAATCCAAATTAAATAAGTAGGTCTAAAATGAATGTAATAAAAATGTTTACACACAATATTTAATAATAAAATGTGTGTCGGATCCTGAGAACTGTATTGTGCTAGGCTAAATTACTAAGCTGATGTATCTGGGAGCTTAAAATAGATTTTCTCCATCGATAAAATGAAACACACATATTTGTAGAGCAAATTTCCAGTTTTTCCAAAGTTTTCCAAAACTTTCTGGGTATTTTTATTTTTCCAAAAGTTTTTCACGACCGTACAAACCCTGAATATTTATTTTACTCAAGTAAAATTGGTAAAATCAGAGAAACTGATCATTTTAAAGTGTTTTTTTTGTTTGTTTTTTTTTGGTGCTGAACACACACACACAATCTCTCTCTATAAACCTCCAGGGTTACACCGAGGCACGGAGACTCTCAGTTTGGCAGGCTGGGCTGTAGCTGCTTTGCCCCATTAAAACTGGTTTTGTGAAATACAGCCTCCTGCTCAGATCAGCTTCAACTACATCACCCAAATCCACCCCAGGAATGCGAGGCCTCTTTATAAGAGCATCCCAGCACTTGGCTCAGCGTTCCCGCCAAGCATTTTTACAGCTCTGGGATTCGGACTGTTATAATTTAGCTGTTGTGCTGAAGCTGATTATTCCCCTGGCAGAGCTTCTCCTTCAATTAGTGCACTTGTTTATTTATAAGTACAGCAGTTGCCATGACGCACCGTGCGCCGTTTGATTCACGTGTACTTTAGGGTGTGGTTACACCTGGCCAAATTAAAGACTTTCATAAAGACGACACTCGGATTTAACTCAGGCAGACAAGCCTTAACAAAGTAGCTGCTCCAGTTTCTCCAGTATCTGATTCAGGGGGCCAAGAGAGTGACACTACCTCTATCAAAAGATAAAGAAAAAATCAAAAACGAAACTCTACATATTTTTTTATGTACAGTATATCTTTTGGGCCACGGCTTGCCAGTGTGTCTTTGCTATCATAACGACAGGAAAAGTACACCAATGAAATAAACCAATCAGAGTGTCACTTGTCATTTTCTTTACGTTTCTGGTGTGTTCTAAATTTTTGGCACATTGCTATTTTAACAGTGTAGCACTTCTGCACTTCACAGCAGAGGAAACTGACCTGATTGTATCAAGTTAAACAATATGAGAAATATTATTTGAACATGCAAAAAGTGTCCAGTCACAAAATAAAACAATATGCAGGCTGTGTTGTCAACAGTTACTTTCTTAAAGAGATGGATGTATCCCAAGCTAACAGGGTGGATAGAACATTCTTTAATGTTTTTTTTTATTAAAATTGTTAATAATTAATAATTCAATTTCATAAACAAAAAAAAATACATTTTGGACCCATCAATGTTTAGCTTTTTTTATATAGATAAAAATTATTAAATGTTCAGATTAAAAAATAAATCAGTTCCATATATTATTAAATAAAATAAAAAAATCAGATCCATCCATTTCCAAATGTAAAAAAAAATCAGATCCATAGATTTTCTGATATAGGAAGAAAAATTCAGATCCAAAATCAGATTAACACTTTTTCAGATTTAAAAAAAAAAAAACATTTGTACATTTTCAGATTTAAATCTGATTCTGATCCATGTATTTTTTTAGATTTTAAAAATCAGATGCATAAATTTTTAAATAAAAGAAAATCCAGATCAATAAATGTTTGGATTTTATATCATTCAGATTAACATGTTTTCTGATTTTTTTTTAATTATAAAAAAAATCTGATCCATATATTTTCAGTTTTTAAAAAATTCAGTGCAAACATTTTCAGATTAACAAAATCTTTTATACATTTTCAGATGAAAAACAAATCTGATTCATGTATTTTTAGACAAATATCTGAAGAAAAAAAACTGCTCCATACATTTTCCGATTTCCAAAAATTAGTTTAGATCATTTTTTTTATTTTTAATAAAAATTAGATCCATATATTTATATATTTTCAGATACAAACCCTCTTTAAACACTATTTAAAACCTGGTACATAGTACTATACAGTATTAAAATATCTGTGACCCAATAGCCCAATGTTTCCAGGATCTTATTAATATTTCTACAATATATATATTTTTTTACTTTTTATCATTTTTAAAGCTGAAAGCTGAGACTCTCCACATTCCTGCATTTGCTTCTCATTCACCTTCAAATGAAGTCAGGTTCCTTTGCTAAGCCGCCATGTTTGCTGTGGCATTAGACCATTTGTTGGGCTGAATTTGAATGTGTCTGATAAAGATCTGCATTGTGAGCTAGGAAACAGCTTAGCATTAGCGGCTAAGGTGCTGCTCTCTGCTTTGTTAGTGTAAAGGTTATGTTAAGAGGCCTACTGTTAACTCAGCCCTCCACTCAAAGCCCCTCAATTACCATTAACCCAGGGAGCGCCCAGCGGGGTCCCTGCCCTAATCAGCGCATTCTCATTCACACCTGAGGCTAAAGACCCACAAAGACCTTCAACTACTGAACCCAGACCTGTTCTACTGACCAAACACCTCCACCACCTCCTCCACCTTCCTCACACACTGCTACTATAGACTAATATTAGTTATGAACTCATGAATCTGTCCTCTGGAGCTTTAAAGCTGAGAAACTCTAAAAAAAAAAAAAATATAAAAAAAAATAAAAGTTTATTCAAGTGCATTATTAGTATACTTTTTTAAAACAAAAATTAAACAAGTATGCTTTTAGTTTTATGTTTAATGAAAAAAATAAGATGCATACATTTTTACATAAAACATTACATTTACATAAAAAAATTCAGATTCATTTTTTTAATTATTTCGTATTAATATATATTTTTAGATTTTTATAAATTCAGATGCATACAATTTTAGATAAAAAAAAATAAATTCATACATTTTCAAATTAAAACATTCTTTATCCACATATTTTTAGATTTTAAAAAATCAGATTCACACATTTTCAAATAAAAAATATATCTGATCCATATGTATGGATTTTAACCTGAGATACTATTATAATACTTCTTCTAAAGTAAAATGAACTAAGCAAGTATGCTTTCAGTTTTATATTTTATAAAAAATATTAAAATGCATACATTTTAACATAAATCAGATCCATAAAATTACAGAATTTAATACATTTAGTTCCCTGCACTTTATTTTTTTTTCTAAATTTGTGTGCATATATTTTCAGATTGAAAAAAAAATCATATTTATACATTTTCAAAAAAAAAAACTAAATCAGATTCATTCATATTTAGATTTACAAAAAATCTGATGCATAGATTATTAGATTTTAAACATTCTGATCCACATATTTTAGCTAAAAAAAATTTAGATTCATAGATTTTCAAAAAAAGAAGTTTATTTATATGTACTATTAGTATACTTATTTTAAACTAAAATTAAGCAAGAATGCTTTCAGTTTTTTTCTAAATTCGGATGCATACATTTCCAGATTTAAAAAAATATATACATTTTAAATAACAAAAAAATCTTATCCAAATAATAATATTAGTTATGGATCTGTGCTCTGGAGCTTTAAAGCTGAGATACCCTTAGAAAAAAGAAGTTTATTCAAGTGTACTATTAGTATACTTCTTTTAAACTAAAATTAAACATTTTGTTTTTCATATTAAATAAAAGATGCCTGCATTTATAGATAAAAGAAGATTCATACATTTTATATTTTAAATATATAGATGCATACAATTCTAGATTTGTATCAATACAGATTCCTACATTTTCAATTATGCTTTTAAGTTTTTTTTCTTCTTATCAGTGACATACTAAACATAATTATACTAAAGTATACTTGGCTTATACTGACAAGTATATTTGGTATATACTAGTACTTAAATCTTACAGCACTTCATGCTTTCCTCTGCCGACAACTTTTATGGAGATGCAGATTTCATTTTCCAGCAGGACTTGGCACACTGCCCACACTGCCAAAAGCACCAACTGGTCTTATTTAATATTCAATTTAAAATAGATCACTCTGTGTGTTTAATACTTCTCTATAATATGAGTTTCACATTTTTTATTTTACTAAAATAAAGTAAATTTTCATTGATATTCTAATTTTTTTAAGAAAGCACCTGTAGTTTTAAAGACTAAGAGTAGAATTATATTTAAAATGTACTTAAAAGAAATAACAGAAAGCTGGTAAACAGTCTGTAAATTTACAGCATTTCCAATGCAATGCAACCCTGTAAACAATTCTTATGACTAGAATTTTTTTTTCTTAAATTTACAGGTTTTCTAAATTTTTTAAATTAGGACAATTAGGGATTTTTTTAGCTTATAATTAATTAAAAAAAATACATTAATAACCCTTGTGTGGTGTTCGGGTCTGTGGGACCCGTTTTAATTTTTCATCAAATGATACTAAAAAAATATTTTTTCTAACTCAAACTCATTGGCATTGGCTCATTTTTTGTGAAAAACATAAATCAAAACACATTTTCCATAAACACACACTGTACACCCCCCCCCCCCCCCCCACACACACACACACATTTATATTACATACAGTATGTTTGGCCAAGGGCTAATAAACATTGCTTCATTTGTAAATTTGAAACTAAACAAATTTTCTACTCATATTTTGAGTTTAATTCATTTTCTTCTACATTTTATTAAAAAACTAATAAAAAAAGAGTAGCCCTTTTTGAAAGAAATGTAACATAAGAAAGGTAAAGGGCAAATATTAACCATGTAAGCTGTTTATATTGCTTGCAATTTAGGTGAAGCGAGCATGTGTAA
This sequence comes from Astyanax mexicanus, assembly GCF_023375975.1. Taxonomy (NCBI): domain Eukaryota; kingdom Metazoa; phylum Chordata; class Actinopteri; order Characiformes; family Acestrorhamphidae; genus Astyanax; species Astyanax mexicanus. The sequence goes on from NC_064429.1 coordinate 5,613,528, forward strand.
AGCATTTTAATGTAGAATTGTTTAATTTTGCTGAATTAAATACAAGTAACAAAGTAAACGAGTAACAAAAATATGAACACCACACAAGGGTTAATCATTAGAAGACACCCCTCCCCCCTTAGGACACATACTTGTGTACTCTACCATTAAGAAGGTTCTCTACAGGCCTGGCGGTCTCTATATACCAGGGGAAGCCAAACGTCTAAATATTTAGTCTCTCTATTGTCCAGGCCTGCAGTGTACCACCATACCCCCTACTTACCCCCGTTTTTCCTCCAGTGGTTCACAAGCGAAGACTAAGCATGACTGTAGCATATACTATATACAGTACTGATCAAATGTATGAAACATATATGGAATTATTCAGTACACAAAAAGTGTTGAACAAACCAGAATATGTTTTATATTTTAGATTCTTAGATTAGACAGTTTTCTCAGTCAGCTTTATGAGGTAGAATCACCTGGAATTCAGGTTTTCAGTTAACAGCTGTGCTGCTGAACTCGTCAAGAGTTAATTAAACTTGAATTTCTTGTCTCTTAATTTAAGTGTTTGAGAGCATCAGTTAAAGTAAAGTAGTGAAGAGGTAGAGTTACAGGGATACAGATAATAGTGAATATTTGAGTATGATGATGTTTTAATCCAGATTATGAGAAACAAGAACTACTCGACTAAATAAAGAAAAAAATGTTTTTTAAGAAGAAATGAAGGTCAGTCGATCTGAAAACAAGAATTTCAAGAACTTTCCTCCAGTATCCTCAAGTGCTTTCATCACAAAGACCATGAAAAACATAAAAATGATAATGATGAAACTGGCTCTCATCAGGGCTGGCCCAGTAAAGGAAGAGCAAGAGTTCCTCTGTTGTACAGGATAAGTTAATTAGAGTTACCATGCATGCAAGATTTACAGAGTATTTTGGTTTGTTTAACATTTTTAAGTTACTACATGATTCCATATGTGTTCCTTTATAGTCTGGATCACTCTACCCTTTCATTTACTATGTAGAATGTTAATATTGGTAATATGAACCCAATTTGTTATGTTAATAATTCCATGTATTGTTTACATCCGTCCTTCAACACATGCTAAAAAAAGTCGAGATGTAGGAAACGTAGCATTAGTGATGAGGTTAACAAAAAAAAAAACAGAGATGTGCAATATATACTGTTTTCAATACAACTCTGCTCATCTTTTCTGAGGGAACAAGATGATGCTGATAATGTTGCTAAATACATGTTTTTAAAGGTTGAACTACAGCTCTGGAAAATAATTAAGAGAGCACTTCAGTTTCTGAATCAGTTTGTCTGATTTTGCTTTTTATAGGTATATATTTGAGTAAAATGAAAGTTGTTGTTTTATTCTATAAACTATGGAAAACATTTCCCCAAATTCCAAATACAGATATTGAAAATAAGTTCATATTCATAAAGTTTAAGAGTTCAGAAATCAATATTTGGTGGAATAACCCTGGTTTTTAATCACAGTTTTAAACATGTATCTTGGCATCATGTTCTCCTCCACCAGTCTTACACACTGCTTTTGGATAACTTTATGCTGCTTTACTCCTGGTGCAAAAATTCAAGCAGTTCAGTTTGGTGGTTTGATGGCTTGTGATCATCCATCTTCCTCTTGATTACATTCCCGAGGTTTTTTTTTTTGTTGTTGTTGTTGGTAAAATCAAAGAAACTCATCATTTTTAAGTGCTCTCTTAAATTTTTTTCAAAGCTGTATGTTTTCATACACTCCCAAACACAGTTCTACACAGGACACTTCATAATTCACATCATATAACCTCATAATTCACATTATATAACCATTCTAATGGGAGTTTTGAATGAGAAACAAGATCCATCTTGCGCTATTTATGACCTAAGCCAAGACAATATCCCATATCCGTGTGTTCGGACGAAGAGCACCAAATATGTGTTGGTTTAGTTGTGGCGACTTTGATCAAATAGCACATTTCTATTCATTTTTTTAGTCAAAGGGTGGAGGTTTACAGACTTAAGGCTTTTTTGAACAGGATTCAAAAAAATTGTTAACAGTTCACACAGTATAAACCACCACTATTTAAGCCCCTGAGAGCATGGCCCTAACCCATCTCTGCACCAGGTATACCAAAGAATGGCTGACCCAGTGGTCTGACACTTGCTTCTTTTCTCGGGAAATGCTAGTAGAAGTATAGAACATGAGTAAAATGAACATTTTTAAGACAAAAATACCGTATTTTCCAGAGAATAAGGCACACCAGATTATAAGGTGCATTAAGTGACACTAGTTAGGATGCCTACATCGAAGTGAGCAAGGGTGTCGCCGTGTTTCCCTTCTAATTGGGAAAAAAGGAGGAAGTGGCTAAGTAAACAAAACTGTAATCCTTATACATTTTTATAAAGTTAATCTACACAGATTTCTTTTCTGAAAACTGTTTATTTTGGCGAGAAAAGCACTTCCATTTATTTACAGTAAGTTTCTCTAGCACTAAGGCTGGGTGCAGCAGCATTAGCATTAGCCGCTAACCGTAGTGTTATATATAGTAGGGTAGTATGCAGTATGCAGTAGCAGTATGCCACCCGATAGTGTTCCAGTAACCTAGGGTGCTATCAGCTAGTGGTTTGTTTGGCGTAGCTTGTTTGAACGCGGTAAACACGCAGAATACAGTACGATATACTCACCATTCTGAATGGCGTAAGAGCTAGCGCTTAGCACAGTTAGCGGCTAATGCTAATGTTGCCGCACCCAGCCTTAGTGCTGCAGCAACTTCACTAAGAAAAACTCATCCTTATATCGCTGTACGTCAGCAGAGTGTCTTTACTGCTCCTTAATACCTGACTTAAAATTCATACATGAGGTGCACTGTAGATTTTTATTAATATAAAATTAAAGGATTTTAAGTGCGTCCTATAGTCTGAAAAATACAGTATACTTATTCAACATTTTGCACGTTAAGAAAATGCATAAAAATCACCACACCACCACAAGAGAGCATAAAGAAGGGGGTTGCAAACGAAGAGCCTCTGCAGTGTGCAGCGTAATGAGGTCATTAACGTCATTAACAAAAGAACAGCTCAGATCTGAGATTACCCCGCCCCCCCCCCCTTATCTTAACCTTTAACGTAGCAGTGGGGGATTGTGTGTGTTGGGGAGGGGGGTGATTATAGTCCCAAATGAACTTAGAGAGACTAATTAAGTAATAGACCAGTTCAGACAGGCTTTCAGACTAGCGCTACACCCATGTTAGCTCTTATTCAGACGCTGGGAAACCTGGAGTGAACAGGAGGGGGTTCGGGGGAAGTGTAGAGGGGGGACTGTGCATGTTGGTCTGATTACCTTTTTAAATGAGCTCAAAATATGTATCAAGCTCTACATTACGCAGTGTTCCAAATTATCATGCAAATTATATATTTCTCAAATTTTCCTAAATGGTCAGTGCAAATCACAGTCAGTATAAATCCAATTTTATTGAACAAAACTCACAATGATACTTTTTTTTTTTGCACTGTTCCACATTATAGGTTAAGCAGGCCACAGGTTTCAAGCAATATGGGAAAGTAAAATGACGTCTTTGCTGCTAAGGAAAGTGTGAAATAAAGTAGTGGGGTATAAAGTTATAAAATCTGAAGTGTGGTCATCGCACTGTGAAGCGATTTGTGGCTGATTCAGAGCACAGTCATTTTTTTTATTTGTTATTTTTTTGCATATAAAGGCAAAACGAGGAAGGTTTCTGCCAGACAAATTTATCACAGTGCATTTTCAGTTTTATCATTGGGAGGTTTGTTTAGTAAAATTGGATTTATACTTAACGGGTCATGACTTGAAAATATACTGACTGTCATTTGTATTGGCAATCCAGGAAAATCTCAGATAAAAAATATACATAATATGTGTAATAATTTGAAACACAGTATATAGAGAGTTAGATTCACAAAAACCTCTTAAAACTTTCCTTTGCAAAACAGAAGCCTTGTGTTAACCACGTCTAGATGTTTTTAGTAAGAAGAGGACAGAATAACACCTGAAACACTTCGTCCCTTGGTATCATCAGTGTCTAAAATATCTTTTTAGTGTTCTGAGAAGAAAAAGCAAAATTTAAAAGTCTGAAAAAATGCTTCACTGTCACGTTTTAGTCAATTGTTTAGTAAGTGTTGCAGGTTTAAAATGCAGGAATTGGTGTGGTGCAGTGGATAACACCGCCGCCTGCCAGTAAGCTACCATGTGGGACACTGGGATTTAAGTCCAGGTCTGGGGGACAAGGCTGTGCTACACCAATAAGAGTCCCTGGGCAAAACTCCTAACTCCTAACTCTACATTGGCTTAACTCTGTATTGGGAATAACCTTGTAAGTTGACCTGGATAAGAGCTTAAGATCGGCTAAATGCTGTAAATATAAAACATGTAAAACCTGATTTTTGGATGTATACTAATTTACAGTCCACTATATGTCTTCAGCATGTTTGGCAATAATCATTTACAAGCTACAAGCTACAGAAAAGCTGTAAAACGTTGTGAAATGTTGTAAAATGTTGAGCACTCAGCCCAGCTGAATCTGATTCTGCAGAAAAGACTTGAAGCATTATTCAGAGCTGCCTTAAACCCTGAGAGGGGGTAAAGGAGGGGGTATAGAAGAAGAGAGGTGGGGTGAGAAAAGGGAGGGGGGTATGTGGGTGGGGGCGGAGACATTTCTGCCAGCTCCTTCCATTCATTGGCTGCTTGCACGCTTTGGCCGACACGTGAAAGCCAAAAGGTGCAGAGAGTTTCCTATTGGCTCCCGGTCTCCTGCCGTCTCCCACTGAGGTGCATTTGAAGCAAGGCAGTGGGCAAGAGGATCAGTCTGAGCTGAAGTGTTCACAGGGTTTCTTGCAGAGAGAAAGAGAGAGAGAGAGAAAAGAGAAAAGAGAAAGGAGTTCCTGCACCTTCAAATCCATTGACCACTTTTCTTCTTGCCTACAAAAAAAGGCATTTAGCTTTTTTTGAGTTTAGCCCTTTCTCTCAACCAAAAGTCGTTTTTTTCTAAAAGATCACCCCATTGACCTCTTGATTTTTTTTTTTTATTTGTTTAATTATTTGGGTCTCCACTTCTGGGCGGTTGCATTTTGCCTGCCTCCACAATGAAGCCTCCTGCACTCCTGTGCCCCTGGAAGGCCGTTGTGCCGCTGCTCATGTCCCTGGTGTGCCTGACCCAGTCCTCGGAGTACGAGTACCTGACCTGGAAGAGGGAGCTTTTCCCAACTGGTCCAGAAGTCTATGTAAAGCCGCCGCAGTGCCTGGAAATCCCGGATGACCTCAGACTCTGCCACGGCGTCGGATACAACCAGATGCGCCTACCCAACCTTCTGGAGCACGAGACCATGGCCGAGGTCAAGCAACAGGCCGGCAGCTGGGTGCCCCTGGTGCACAAGAACTGTCACCCAAGTACCCAAGTGTTCCTTTGCTCCCTCTTCACCCCGGTTTGTCTGGATCAACCCATCTACCCGTGCCGCTGGCTGTGCGAGGATGTGCGAGATGCATGCACGCCCATCATGCAGGCCTTTGGCTTCCCCTGGCCTGAGATGCTGACCTGCAACAAGTTCCCGGAGGGTGACGTCTGCCTCAGTGCGCCCAACGCTTCAGAAAGTGCCCTTCCCAACGGTGAGTACCTTGAGTTCCACACCTCCCACTACTGGGGAAACTTGCAAACTTGCATACTGTACGTGTCCACCAATAGTCCATACACGCAGTCTTTCAAAAGTTGGACACTGGACACCTTTATTCTTTATAGTTATATTTGATGCAAATTGCTGCTAAAATTGCTGTGTAAAAACATGATTGCAAAGTCTTCAGGAGACCTCAAATAGTATAAAAAGTTAAGGCTATGGCGCACAGAAAATCTGAAATGTCTTGCAAACATGTCCATCAATAGTCTGTATACGCTGTCTCTCAAAATCTGATGCAAATTGTTGTTAAATTTAAACCAAACCAAACTCCAAAGTCCATTTGGTAGAGTTGCATTAGCGGCAATCTTCAAGTGCCCAAGCACTCAAAGTGTAACAAATCTCAATTCGCCCAATAAATAGTGTAAATATTAAAGAGTGTGGTGCACAGAATGTCTGAAATGTCTTGCAAAAATGTCTAATAATAGTCTGTAATCGCTGCCGGTCAATAGTTGGACTTTGGACACCTTTATTTTGCTTGTAATGTAAAAGTTGATCTCTATTAATTTACTATGAAGAGTTTTTTGGTGGCAATTTTTTAAAGGGTCCAAGCACTCAAAGAATGACCAACCTTGATTAGCCGATTAGCCCAAAAAATGTATAAAGAGTGAAGAGTAGCACAGAATGTCCACCAATAGTCTGTATATATATATATATATATATATATATATATATACCTTCTGTCAAAAGTTGGACACTGGACACCTTTATTTTCCAAAGTCAAATCTGATACAAATCAATGTTAAATGGAAAAAAATGGAACTCTATCAATTTACTATACAGAGTTTATTAGTGACAGTCTTCAGGGGCTTAAGCTATTAAAATGACCAACCTCAATTTGCCCAACCAATGAAGAGTGTGGTGCGCAGAATGTGTCAAATATCTTGCAAAAATGTCCAAAAATGTCTGTATCCTCTGTTGGTCAAAAGTTAGACAATGGACTCCTTTATTTTCCTTTAGTCAAATCTGATACAGAGTTCAGCTCTATCAATTTGCTATACAGAGTTTATTAGTGGTAATCTTGGATACTTTTTTATTTTTTCTTTAGCAACATTTGATTTCTATTGTTGGAAAGTGAAAATAACAATATGTAAGATCCACTTACGCTAATTATTTGGGTCTATTTGACAAAGACATTTATTTTGATGAATATTTATCAAAGCACCATCTGATGGATGCCATATTTGCCTGAATGATATGTCAATATTCTTTACTAGGATTATGTTAAAGTTTTTAAGGGATTTGCCAAATATTCAGCAACCAAAAATAGTCACCTGAAAATAAAGAGTATAATAATAATAACAACAAACAATTTAAGTCCTATTATGCATTGATAGTGGGTCTGTTGGGGTGTTAAACATGTTCATAAATTAATATTTAAACGTTGTTGTTTTGAAATTGCTGTTTCTTTGAAAAGTAAGACAAAATTAATTTATATTTTTATTTACAGTGTTTTGTATTTGTATTTTTCTAATTTGATTTAAACACCTAAAAATAGGATAAAACCCAATGTCTCTTGGTCGTATGACCAACAGTCTTCAATTTTTGCTATTTTTTTGCACATAAAGAGAAAATAAATACAAAATATAACATATAGACCAATTCTTAGTAGTTTTTAAAGCATAAATCAGACATTTATTAGCATGGTTTCTATTTAATAGGGTCACTTTTTTATGGTGTAGACACTAAATAAAGTTGCTTTATTTAGGAAAAAGCTGCGTTATTTTGAGAACTAAAACTCCTCGGAAGAGTAGCTCAGTAACAGAGGCTCAGGTTGCCCGTTTTCTTTAGTGAACCCACAGTTTAGTCTGGCCCCTTACAAACCCTAACTGCGACACTACATTTTGCCCCCTAAATAACATGTGAGGGCATGTTAATTGTGCATACTGTATACATTTAGGGTCAATTTACCCACACTCCATTCTCCCACACCTTTTGCTCGGTGTGAGAATCCACACTTGGGCTTTTTCTTTAAAGGCAGTGTAATGTTATTTCAGCGGACAGCATCTGTTTGCGGATTCTCAGCTACAGAGATCCACCTTTTGTTGCCTAAAAGAGTTTTCTTTCAGATTATTTCAGAGAATTAGCTTAGATGAGAAAATGAGGGATTGTACTTGTAAAGGTCAAGTAAATGTATTACATGGGCGTTTGTGCACTGCTACAGATAGTTAAGGACTTTTACGTTGAAGGACCTGCTGCATTGTCTTTTGGAAATTTTACGCTTTAGCAAATTTGCTTTGAATAAAAAATTCCAAGCACAGTTTCAACACATATTAATTTAAACACAATACAAATTTTATTTAATTTTAATCTTAATGTTAGACTTTCTTGGTATGAAGGGTGTTTTTAGATATACAATATAAATATTTATTTTTTTTTAAAGCACATGTTGAAGCCCCTTACTCAAACTTACTTTTGTAAATCATTGTAATTCTTTGATGCAATGTTTGTCTTTAGGTTTTATTTTTTCAAGTTTCAAGAGTTTTATTGTCATATGCACAACAAAAACAAGCAGTTACACTGTACTATTAAATTTTACTTCACAGTTCTTTCAATTACAGACAGTCGTAAGTTATAAACAATATAAATGTAAAGAAACATAAACATTTCCAAATAAAAATATTGTCATTTAGAGCATTTATATTTATAAAGTTTTAGGAGTTTAGAAATCAATATTTGGTAGAATAACCCTGGTTTTTAATCACAGTTTTTGTGCATCTTGGCATCATGTTCTCCTCCACCAGTCTTACACACTGCTTTTGGATAACTTTATGCTGCTTTACTCCTGGTGCAAAAATTCAAGCAGTTCAGTTTGGTGGTTTAATGGCTTGTGATCATCCATCTTCCTCTTGATTTTATTCAATTTGGTTTTCAATTTGGTAAAATCAAAGAAACTCGTCATTTTTAAATGTTTTTTTTTTTTACAGAACTGTATATCTACCCAATGTTTGAACTATGGTTTCCTTTACATTTATTTTCAAGGTAGTCAAAACTGTAAACTGCAAACACAACAATACAAAACTTGAAGTGTAAAATATGTAAATGAATGCCACGTTAAAGAGTTCATTAAAAGTTTTTGAAGTACAGTAGATTCACTCTGCAGCTTCTATGCAGTATAAAAACATCAATCTCCATAATTTTATTTTTAAAATTGCATGAAAACAATAAAACTATTTAAATAAAGCTTTTTTTAAATGTACCGCCCAACAGTGATTAATTTTTAAAATCACACCATGATCAGTATTGTTACAGATCTATTTATCCAGTTCTATTTTCCCTCTAAAAAACTGTTTTTCTTCAGTTTAGTGGAACTGTACTGCACTAATACTAACAAAACAGCTTTAAATAACATTTTTACTGCAATTTTCTCAAAAATGTTCTTGCTTACTCAACTTAAAATGCATTAAAGTTGCTCAGACTTTTGTTTTTCAGGCTTTTTTTGCTGTTTTTAGCCTTTTAGACTTGTGTAATTTAAGTTTTTAACAGTGTATACATCCCTCAGACAACTTAGACAACTCAGACTGCGACTGAACCAGAGTATATAACTCTAAATCCACTCTAAAGCAAAGGTTTGGGTCTGAAGGTTCAGGTCAGATTAATATTTGAGTTCTGGTTTAACAGCTGGGAGCAATTGATTGCTGGGTGTTGGGTGAGAAGAGCTAAGGACGACTGGGACGTCATCCAAAAGCTAAAAATCATTAAACGTAGATTAATTTCCCTGATTCTGCAGCAGCAGCAGCAGCACCTCGCTGCTCTGGCGAATGGTTATCCACTACCTCGTCCATCCTCGCAGGAAAAGACCTGAGGAGGGAAGAATAGAGGCTTTAGAAGATAGCGGCCTGCCGAGCTGAGGAGGGGGGGGGGTAGGGGGGGTACCCCAGCAGCCCCCCGCCGTGCCGCTGCGCCGGCTCTATTAGCATGGGTTTTTCATAAGCTAATGCAGGGAGTAACGGGGGTTCAGCAGAACAGCAGAATCAGCCGGTGGCAGCTCCTCTCACCATCTCTCACCACCGACTTTTCTCAGTTTCTGCAGACAAACAGCATTTGCTCTTGTTGACTTATTTCCAGTATGTGCTGAGTCAAGTTCTGAGAAACTTCAGCATCAACAAAACAGTTTTTCCCAGAAATTTCCCCAATTTTTCCATTGTTGTAGAGATTTTTCTATTTTTTCTTTCTTTTTTGTAAAGTACCTTAGCAAAAAAACATAGAAAGACTGGATGACGTAGATGTCTCATAAATAATGTGGGAATGTCCAAGCAAGGAAGTAAAGTAGATAATTTAGCTTGTTTTAAGAAGTAAAGTACATAATTTAGCTAATTTTAGGAAGTAATGTAGATAATTTAGCTAATTGTAGGAAGTAATGTAGATAATTTAGCTTATTTTAGGATGTAATGTAGATAGTTTAACTTGTTTTAGGAAGTAAAGTACATAATTTAGATAGTTTTAGGAAGTAATGGATATATATTAGCTTATTTTAGGAAGTAATGTAGATAATTTAGCTAATTTTAGGAAGTAAAATAGATAATTTAGCTTGTTTTAGGAAGCAATGTAGATACTTTTGCATGTTTTAGGAAGTGATGTAGATACTTTTGCTTATTTTAGGAAGTAATGTAGATAATTTAGCTTATTTTAGGAAGTAATGGAGATACTTTAGCTTGTTCCAGGAAGTAATGTAGATACTTTAGCATGTTTTAGGAAGTAATGTAGATACTTTAGCTTGTTTCAGGAAGTAATGTAGATACTTTAGCTTGTTTTAGGAAGTAAAGTACATAATTTAACTAATTTTACGAAGTAATTTAGATAATTTAGCTTGTTTTAGGAAGTAGTGTAGATATTTTAGCTTGTTCCAGGAAGTAGTTTAAATAATTCAGCTTGTTTTAGGAAGCAATGTAGATACTTTTGCTTGTTTTAGGAAGTGATGTAGATACTTTTGCTTATTTTAGGAAGTAATGTAGATAATTTAGCTTATTTTAGGAAGTAATGTAGATAATTCAGCTTGTTTCAGGAAGTAATGTAGATAATTTAGCTTGTTTTAGGAAGTAATGTAGATAATTCAGCTTGTTTTAGGAAGTAATGTAGATAATTTAGCTTGTTTTAGGAAGTGATGTAGATACTTTTGCTTATTTTAGGAAGTAATGTAGATAATTTAGCTTATTTTAGGAAGTAATGTAGATAATTCAGCTTGTTTCAGGAAGTAATGTAGATAATTTAGCTTGTTTTAGGAAGTAATGTAGATAATTCAGCTTGTTTTAGGAAGTAATGTAGATAATTTAGCTTGTTTTAGGAAGTAATGTAGATACTTTTGCTTATTTTAGGAAGTAATGTAGATAATTTAGCTTATTTTAGGAAGTAATGTAGATAATTCAGCTTGTTTCAGGAAGTAATGTAGATAATTCAGCTTGTTTTAGGAAGTAATGTAGATAATTTAGCTTATTTTAGGAAGTAATGTAGATAATTCAGCTTGTTTCAGGAAGTAATGTAGATAATTTAGCTTATTTTAGGAAGTAATGTAGATAATTCAGCTTGTTTCAGGAAGTAATGTAGATAATTTAGCTTGTTTTAGGAAGTAATGTAGATAATTCAGCTTGTTTTAGGAAGTAATGTAGATAATTCAGCTTATTTTAGGAAGTAATGTACATAATGTAGCTTATTTTAGGGAGTAATGTAGATAATTTAGCTTGTTTTTTGTAAATAATGTACATAATTTAACTAATTTTAGGAAGTAATGTCGATACTTTAGCTTGTTTTAGGAAGTAATGTAGATAATTTAGTGTATTTTTGGAAGTAATATAGATATTTTAGCTTATTTTTAAACTTTTTAAGAAAACAGTTGGGGAATGTGGGAATTTCCAAAGCAATCAGTTTAAACAACCTGAAGATTAAAACTGGAGTAAATTACAAAGAAGCAAACCAGGCCACCAACTTCACCACAGTGTTCAAACTAAAGGTTTCCTAAACGCTGCTTGGCTTAGATGTGCTGAACTCCTCCAGAGTGGAAACTTTGATTACTGTGCATCTTTACACTTTATACAAATCTTATAAAAATAAGATCTGCTTAAATGTTCCATTGGAAACATTAAAAAATATACTCTTTAGAAACTACAATTCCAAAAATGATAAAGGAATAAAGGAACTTATTGTAAACATATTATTCATTTTATAATATATATATATATTTAAGACCTTTCTTCAGCTTATTTCATAATGGGACTTTTGGGCCTATTTTTTAAAAGAAAAATTCAGAATGTTTGTTAGTTTTAAGAAAGCATGCAGCTGTATACTGCTTATCCTAAAATCTTCAATTACAACGAGGGATTTTTTAGACATTTTTTAGACTTTGTAATATTTTAACATTTTTAGACAAGTAGTTTTTGTTTACAGGTGTATATTCAATCAAAGCAAAATGCAATTTTATCCTAACCCTGATTCCAACATTTATGTTTAATCTTCTGCTAATTTCACAAAATATTTGCAGATAATGTTGCTTATATCAGGAAGTAATGTAGATAATTTAGCTTATTTTAGGGAGGAACTTAGATACTTTTGCTCATTCTCAATGCTAAGATTCTTAATGTTAGCTTGTTTTAAGAAAGAATGCAGATGCATAGTGCATCAGTTTCTCTGATTTTGCTATTTACAGGTTTGTGTTTGAGTAAAATGAACTTTGTTGTTTTATTCTATAAACTACAGACAACATTTCTCCCAAATTACAAATAAAATATTGTCATTAAGAGCATTTATTTGCAGAAAATAAATTTAATTTCAGACCTCAAATAATGCAAAGAAAACAAGTTCATATTCATAAAGTTTTAAGAGTTCAGAAATAATCAATATTTGGTGGAATAATCCTGGTTTTTAATCACAGTTTTTGTCATGCATCTTGGCATCATGTTCTCCTCCACCAGTCTTACACACTGCTTTTGGATAACTTTATGCTGCTTTACTCCTGGTGATCATCTATCTTCCTCTTGATTATATTCCAGAGGTTTTCAATAATCTCTGTATATATATATATTTTTAGGAAAGTAGATTTTTTTTATCCTAACCCTGATTCTAACTTTTATTTATCACTTTTATCAAGTTTTACCAGAAACTCCACTAATGTTAAGCGTTTGTAGTGACCTATTGGGGCCCGAGCACTTAAACTCTTAACAGTCTGTGGAAAATTAAACAGACTTTGGCAGTTGGCACAAATAGTCTGTAGCACCTCTGCAGGGCAGCGTGAAGAGAGAAAGCTTCTGCTGTTGGAGGAGAAAGGGAACAGGCCATTTGCTGTGTTTTTTTTTTTTTGATGACGGCATTGAAATGAGGCCTGCAGGGGAACTCAAGAGAAGGCACTGAAACACAGCCAAGATTCCATACGCAGCAACACGGATCAGCACGGCCGTTTCTTCTACAATCGAAGGCCTGGGAGCTTTTAAAACGATTCCCGCTTAATTCGCCCGTCCCCATCGCTACAAATCACACCGGTCCTGAGGGGGACGGGTTTGAAGAAGGTGATAATTCATCTTAAAAGCACGGCGCTGGCTGGAAAAATGTAGGCACCTGCTTTCAAAAGCTCTTTTCACCACCATGCCACTTTCACACGCATCCGCCAAATAGCTGCAACTGATAACACAACTGCCTAACAGGAGAAGATCTGGAGATAAAAAGCCTCCTGAAATAATTAAAGACCATTCAAGTGGTTTTCAAAGTAGTTTAAGCAACAAAAATCAAATTTAGCCAATTTCCAACGTTTTATTAACCCTTGTGTGGTGTTCGGGTCTGTGGTACCCGTTTTCATTTTTCATCAAATGATACTAAAAAAATATTTTTCTAACTCAAACTCATTGGCATTGGCTCATTTTTTGTGAGAAACATATATCAAAACACATTTTCGATAAACACACACTGTACCCCCCCTCCCCCCCCCACACACACACACATTTATATTACATACAGTATGTTTGGCCAAGGGTTAATAAACATTGCTTCATTTGTAAATTTAAAACTAAACAAATTTTCTACTCATATCTTTAGTTTAATTCATTTTCTTTTACATTTTATTAAAAAACTAATAAAAAAAAGAGTAGCACTTTTTGAAAGAAATGTAACATAAGAAAGGTAAAGGGCAAATATTAACCATGTAAGCTGTTTATATTGCTTGCAATTTAGGTGAAGCGAGCATGTGTAAAGCATTTTAATGTAAAATTGCTTAATTTTGCTGAATTAAATACAAGTAACAAAGTAAACGAGTAACAAAAATATGAACACCACATAAGGGTTAAAGAATAAAACCAATAGAATAGAGAATGCAAATAGTTGAATCTTCCCTAAAACTAAATTAGAGCCTAATGGGTCTTACAAAAGCATGATAACATGACGAACGTTACATAATTTGAATAATTGCCGGATTCATATTAAGAATAAACGTGTAAAAAAACACAATATGTAAATCTGAAGCAATATTAGTCCTGTTGCTGTAAAAAAAAACTGGTGGACTGTTTTGATGTTGGACAATTAGAGCTGTTTACTCACATACAATTTCTTTAAAAAAGTATTGTTTTCTTCGTATACAGCTCTGGAAAATGAGAGCACTTAAAAATGATGGGTTTCTTTGATTTTACCAAATTAAAAACCTCTGGAATATAATCAAGAGGAAGATGGATGATCACAAACCATCAAACCACCAAACTGAACTGCTTGAATTTTTGCACCAGGAGTAAAGCAGCATAAAGTTATCCAAAAGCAGTGTGTAAGACTGGTGGAGGAGAACATGATGCCAAGATGCATGTTTAAAACTGTGATTAAAAACCAAGGTTATTCCACCAAATATTGATTTCTGAACTCTTAAAACTTTATAAACTTGCTTTCTTTGCATTATTTGAAGTCTGAAAGTTTCTTTGCCTGTTTTTTGTTTTTTCAGCCATTTCTGCAAATAAATGCTCTAAATGACAATATTTTTATTTGGAGTTTGTGAGAAATGTTGTTCGCAGTTTATAGAATAAAACAACAATGTTCATTTTGAATAGCAAAATTAGAGAAGCTAATTTAGAAACTGATAAATTGAGGTTAAACACAAGTTGTATTTCAATACAGTGACACAATTCAAAGAACTGCCAAATTCATTGGATGTGAAAAAATAAAATACAGCTAAAACTGAAATAAGAAAGCGAATCTGGAGCATTTATATTTATTCATTTCCTCTGTAAATTGGTGAACAGTTTTGCAATTGGAGTCTTAAACATGCATCTTCGCATCATGTTCTCCTCCACCAGTCTTACACACTGCTTTTGGATAACTTTATGTTGCTTTACTCCTGGTGCAAAAATTCAAACAGTTCAGTTTGGTGGTTTGATGGCTTGTGATCATCCATCTTCCTCTTCATTATATTCCAGAGGTTTTCAATTTGGGAAAATCAAAGAAACTCATCATTTTTAAGTCGTCTCTTTTTTTCCAGAGCTGTATGTCATACTTTTCCCAACAGTATAATTACTTTGATCTATGCTATACAGTGAATACATATCAGAAACCACATAAACTACACGATTCAAGCTTACTTAACATGTGATGATTACTTATGTTGCTTAAGCTGTTAGCATAATGATAATTAAAGTAGATTAGCTTCCATTACTTGTTATCTACATTAGCAATTAGCTTCAAACTTCAGACCCCAAGCCTGTCTTGGCTGATTGCCTGTTTGATAGCATTCATGGTTGCAGGAAAGTTGTGTAAATGTGTTTTGTGTTTTTTGACGCAATTCTGTTTCCATAGTCTTGCAAACGCTAACCCTAAACACCCGGTAACGGCCATATATAACGTCCTGCAGTAGTGCAGTTTCGGCCGTAAGCCCAGTTAATGAAGAAGGATGGCTGTAATCTTAAATAACAGCGGTCACTTAGCCAGATTTCACGCACTAACTTTAAGACCCCTGTTTCCATGACTACGGGGGGGCCTCTTTTGGTTTTAATGCCTTTTAATGCTCCTGGGCCGGGCCGGCCGGGGGTCTCGGGGGGGGTCCTCGGGGGTCCTGGGGGTCTTGTCCAGAATCTGCTGCTCCTTTCACAGTAAGCCGGGTAACAGTTGTTGACATACATGTGTAAATGATGCGGCTCGGGGTTTGTTTACCGCAAATTACCATGACAGACAAAGATGTTGGTGTTGGTGGGTGGGTGGGTGGGGGGGGGTTGACATTATGATACTGCTCTGAAAGGGGGGTGGGGGGGTGGAAAGTCTATGGAAAAAATAAAACTGGCCCACATTATTTTTTTTATATATTATTTTGTGGCTCTAAAGAATAGGTTTAGCATGCTAGCTTCTGCTGTATGTTAGTCCTTGAAAAAAAAACATATGAGTTAATTTTTTAGAGGAATATATATGATATAATGGGTTTTATCTGATAGATTGTAGATAAGATCAGTTCACGCAAGTTGAAGTTATAGGTCCGCTAAGCTAAGAAGTGTTTGCCCCCTGTCTTGACTTAAAGCTAATAATGCATAAAAGGGAAAGGTGTGAAAAAGTGATTGCCCCATCCTTTCATTAGCTGGTTACACCCCCCCCCCCCACCCCCCTTAAGAGCAACAATTGTATCCAAAAACTGGTATAAACTGGCAAGGCATGGTCTGATAAGCACAAAGTGCTGTAAAGTGAGCTCTAAGGGCTGTGGGCTGGTACACTTTATACTGACGGTTTAGCAGCCTGATGGCCTGTGGGAAGAAACTGTGCCTGAACTGGCTGGTTCTGGTCTTCATGCTTCTTTAATTAAGACAGATGTTGAGTATGATGAGATGACTTATACAGTGGGATTTTAGCCATCTCTCATGGTTTATCCTATTCAGTGTACCCAAACTTTCAGAGACTAGTTTTTAAAATGCGTAGAAAAGCTAAAAAAAAAAAAAAAAAAAATTTGGTTGGTGCAGTAAATACAAAGAAGTAAAGATGTGAGGGTAGGTTAATCTTTATTAAAGATGGGATTTTTTGTGCGATGAGATTATGAACAGGTTTTTTACATTTCTTTTTATAGTACATAGTTTCAAAAAAATAAAGATAACCGTTTCTTATGACTGCAACTGGCTGTTTAGCTGCCTGATGGCCTGTGGGAAGAAGCTATGTCTGAAATTGCTGGTTCTGGTGTTCATGCTTCTTTATCATTGTTGGTTCATCTTGGGTAAAGATGTGATTTCCTGTGCGATGAGATTAATCACTGGCCATTATAAACAAATACTTTGCATAGTAAATAGTATAACAAAGTCAATAAACTCTTTCTTATGAACACAATATGCATTCACAAACTTATTATGCACTTTGCTACAGGCTGTTTAACAGGCTGATGGCCTTTGGGAAGAAACTGTTCCAGAACTTGCAGTTTCTGTTTCTAATGCTTCTGTAAATCATATAAAAGGCAACTTGTATGTTTTTGTGGCATTTTTTTATGGATTATCCCATTCAGTAACACTCTTAGCCTCCACACTAGTAAATTAATAGTAAATCTGAGACTGGTAAAGCTCTTTATGTCTTTAAAAATTGAAAAAGGTAGATTATTAAACACATTTCCATCCAACCCATTGATTCCCCCACTTGCTGCCTCCCTTCCCCCACTGTTTACCGGCATTCGCAAACTTTCCAACGATACAAGGAGGAGTAAATCAGAGTCTGGCTGCTTAAAGAGAGCAGAGGAAAGAAAACATTTGGTCTGTATTACCGTGGGTTGTGATACTGATGGGGTGTTGCTGTGCTGCAGGATTACTGTCCCTGACATGAGGTCTTATTTTCTCTCTATCCTCTTCTTAGGTGTCTCTCCAATTTGCCCTCCCTGTGACCACGAGGTGGACGCTATTTTGGACCACATATGTGCCAGCGAGTTTGGTAAGAACATCAAAACAACCCCCTTTTTTCTTCTCTGTAACAAACACTGTGCTGCAGAACTGAAATCTGAGATGGCCAAAGCCCCGACGCTCCCACTGACATAACCCTGGCGAGAACGGGCGACCAAAACCTCCTAAACTTAGGGCCAAATCCCGCACCTACTGTATATTACCTTATGGGTCCAAGCCTGGATTCTCCTGAAGGCTGCAGGCCAAGACAGCTCTGCCTGTTCTTTAGTCGATGGTTATACAGTAGAGTCAAGACTAGTTTACAAATCTACACAAATTTAGGCAATTGCTTCAAATGCTTTATACATGCAGTTAGCCATTAATGCTATTTATTAAATGGTAATTGCTATACTTATTAGCTTATTAGCTTATTATTATCTATTAGTTTGTAGCTCCTCTGGTGTAAACTTAAAGGAGAACTCTGGTGTAAAATGGACTTTTGGTGTAGTAAAACATAACAAAAAGATTACTAACTTTTTTGCACAGCTTTGAGATCCAGTCATTTTTTTTATTTTTTGCCCAGCACACTGTACAATGGCTGCTTTAGGGCATATTTTGCCCCAATAAATTGTTGTTTTTTTGCACTGGGAGCCGGCTGCTTAGCCACGAGGCAGGCTATGCAGAGTCTATGTATATATGTCTATGACATTATCAGTACAGTGATGGTGGCGCCCAGAGATTTACCTGCAGTATGGGGTGTAAACAGTGTTTTTTATTAAACTTTTAAAGTGTTTAATGCTTAGTTTTAAATGTCGGAGCCCTCTGGATTCTACCAATGAGGTGTGGAGCTATTTTAGCCTGATTAGCTGTGTAAAAATGAATGTATTGGGGCAAAATATGCCCGGAAGCGGCCGTTAAACAGAGTGATGGGCAAAAAGCACAATATTACTGGATCTTAGAAAACTATGGGAGATCGGAGGTGTATTCTTTATCATGTGTTACTTCAACAAAAGTCAATTTTACATCAGAGTTCTCCTTTAACAAACAATAATTGTCAAACCCAGATGCATTAAATTGAGTAAATTCACTATAATTAGGTCAAGGGATAAAATGTGTATGAATATTAAGCTAGTATTTGATTTTGGTAACAGATTTTAGCATTATCATTCTTATTTGGAAGCACAGCCTCTATCTGCCCAAAGACCAGTGGCTATACAGACATAGATAGGGGTCATAGGGGTGAATAATATTGGAAAAAAAAATGCTGGGCTTTTAACCTGGATGACACAGGCCTTCCCGTACTACTTTACTCTTCCTACTTTATCCAATTTACTGGCAAAAGAACAGGACATGCCTTTTCAGACATCCCAAGCTGCAAAGATTTATTTCAGGGAGGTACCTTGGACCTCCCCTCTAAAAAAAAAAAAAAAAAAAATTCTCTCTCTTTCTCTTTCCAAGACGCGATTCCAGATTCCAGAAGATTTTATCTGACCTGCGGGCATCAGACAGCCGTTATTGATATTTGTTAGTCCCCCCACAACTGCCTTTTACAGTAAATTATCATTTTTAAAATGGTTGGAGAGCTAATGCATTAAAAAAATAGAGTCCCATGATCATGAGGCTGAATGGTCTGAACCAAGGGTCAGCTACAATTGCCATCCCCTGAGATAAACTATGTAGAAACAAAAAATGTTGTAAGGTTTTTTCGAAAGTGCAGTAAAGTGATATACTGCTACTGGCTGTTTAGCATCCTGATGACCTGTGGGAAGAAGCTGTTTCAATTCAATTCAATTCAATTCAATTTTATTTATATAGCGCTTTTTACAACAAAGGTTGTCACAAAGCCGCTTTACAGGAAAAACAGGTCCACGCCTCTTATGAGCAGCACCACAGAGATGCCAATTTTATGGTGACACAGTGGCAAGGAAAAACTCCCTTTAAGAGGAAGAAACCTTGGAAGGAACCAAGACTCAGTCCGAGGAACCCATCCTACTCGGGTTGACCCGCTCAGTACAAACAAACAACAAACAAATAACAGAACAAAAACAGTACAGAGAATTAATGTGAACTATGGCTAATATAACAGGTACTAATTTATGAATATAAGAATGTGATGGGCACAAACTATAGAGCTATGGCTAATACAGAAACAGATACTGAGTGTGTTAATGGTAATCAGTGCAGGGCTGCAGAGCCGGAGAACGACACAGCGGGCAGTGGAGAGCCAGGCTGGGAACATCAGGAACAGGGCATCTCCATACATGTAAAAGAGATAGATAGAGAAAACAGAAAGGAAAGAACGAGAAAAAAAAGCAGAAGTTAGAAGGGCTGTGTAATAATTCTGAGTAGAAGGACAGGGCTGATTCCTGAAAGCTGGAACCACAGACGGACGCATCCAGGAAGACCGGCCGGCCAGGCGTCTCAGCACATGTGAGAAAGATAGAGATAGAGAACAGAGAGGGGAGGGAAGAGAAAGGGCTTAGAATGGTTTTATAAAACTCTGCTGGAGTGGGATGGGCACTGGTAGCAGCAGCTCGGGACATGGGGAGAGAAAGAGAAAGCAGATGATTAGGACAGGGTTTATATTTGCTGGATAAGCTGTAAGAGGAAGAAAATTGTAATGAGACATTACTCAAAAGCTTGAGCAAATAGAAATGTTTTGAGTCTAGATTTAAAGATTGAGAGTGTGTCTGAGTCCCGTATATTAATAGGGAGGCTATTCCAAAGTTGGGGAGCTTTATAAAAGAACGCTCTTCCTCCTGCATAGTTTTTTCTAATACGCGGGACTAATAACAGGCCAGCGTCTTGGGAGCGGAGTGAACGCGGCGCGACTGTCTCTGCTCTTAATGCTTCTGTTATTAATACAGAAGATGGCTTTTGTGTTTTTGACTTGGGTGTTCCGTAATTTGGAAAGTGCATTCTAATGCACTGTCGAGATTGCCTGTTCTGCTCTAATGAACAGCAGTTCAAGTGCAGTTATGTTGTCGACGTCTCTTTAAGCTCGTTATTGCTTTTAATGAAGAATAACAGAGTCTGTTGCATTATTTTTTTTTTTAAGTAATGATAGATGTTCTTTGCTAGGTAAGGTTTTCTTAGCATTAATATCAAAGCAGCTAGGTAAGCTAGGCTAATCCCTGTATTTAGGTAGGACAAATGTGTAGTCCTAAACTAGTTTAAGGGTTTTTCTAGGGGTTCTAGAAGCACTGTATTCTGTGGAGGCCCACATGCTCCCACATTTTACGATATGTACAAAAATGGCTCTATAACCATCTATTTACCCAGTTTATCAGGGGTATCTGTATTTATTTATTTTTTATCTTTTTATTTGTAGGCACACATAAGTAAGTTATCCAGTTTCTTTAAAATAAATAAATAAATAAATGATACAAAATAGTGGTTCCAAAATAACATAACTTAAGTACAGACCAATTTCAGCATAATTTAATTCTTATTTTTTTCACGATCTGAAAAGTCCGAAGAGACAAATTTATTTGCCCGTTTTTGGAGCATGATTTTAAGTGACAGTGGTGATATATATGATATATCGGATGCACTTTATTTTAAGAGCTTTTTCCATTTTTATTTTAGCAGATTTTATCCCTGCAGCCTCGTGCAGAGCTGTCAATCGTTTCATTTTACGACAGCACAAGACAACTGTCCTCTCTGCTTAGAATAACAGCTGCAGGTCCTTTTCAGCCCTTGTAAATCCATGTCACGGTGTGGATGACCCTTTTAGAGGCCACTACTCTGTAACTAATGAATTGAGGTAATTCACGCGGGTCCTAAAGCTTTTATTTGGCTGCCGCTCGGAGCCGTAAATTGGGATGTTTGTTTTCCTGTCTGGCCCAATAGACGTGACAACAGCGGCGGGGCTGACCTCTGCGCCGGGGTCGGCCGGTCCTGCTGATTCGGGGATATTCTTTATTACTCTCTACAAGCTTCCAGAGATGTGCTGGATTGTTTTTACTCTTTGTGGAGTGATGTAATGGAAGAAGCTCTGTTTGCGTAAAAGAGATTAGTTTAAAGTGGACATGAAACATTTCAGTTTGTTCAGTTTTTTAAGGGATTAAATATAATGGGATTTATTTGGGGGGATTTTTTTTATATAAAATGTTTACACACTAAACAATAATAATAATATATTTATGTTTGTTGCGTTTGCGCTAGTGCGCCGCCATGTTGCCGGTTCCCACCGTGCAGCACTGGTGACGTCACGAGTTTGGTTGGTTGAAGAGTCCAGGTACATAACTAGCGTAAAAGAGCTTGTTGTTTGTGGAGATTATGGATGAAGACGAAGCTGAACTAGGCTAACTTGGAGCATTTACTCAGAGATCTTTCCTGTATAAACCCGAGCAGAACTTTTTAGATGCTTTTCTGAGAGCAAGACGTTTTGGAGGCGTCTATTCTCTCTCTACATGAGGTCCATGCAGGAAGCCTGCAGACCGTCCACAGCAGGTAACCTACTGCCATCCAGTTAACCAGCTAGTTTATATACATTTAGCTATTTAACATGTAAAGTCCAGAGTTCATTAAGAATGAATGAAACGTACATGATTTAAGTGGATATTAAAACACCCAGGCGCTGTTTGGTTGATAAACCATTCAGTTTGGAAGTTAGAAGGCTTGCTGGGTAGCTAGCTTCATCTAGTTAGCGTTAGCTAGTTAGCTAGCGTTGGCTAGCTATGGTAAGAGAGCTAGATAAGTAACTAACGCTAGCTATGTTATCTTTTAACTGTCAGTTTATCTAGACTTTGGGTAAAGTTACCTCTCGCTGCTCTGCTGGGTGGGTGCATTGTTTTGCTCGTACAGCTGCTGCTTTCAAAGTACCATCAGTCGGGTGGTCTGTACATCCCAGCTGTTCAGAGGAAAAATAAAAACGGAGGAAAAAAGCGTCAAACTTCAGCTTATTTGTCCGGCACTAATGCGCCTGACTCAAAAACCCTCTCCTCCATAGTCGCTACCAACCGCTAGCATTGCAGCTAACTGGAGGATTCTCACGCTTCAGCGCCGCTAGCCACCGCCGAAGAACAGCTGACCGCTTAAGAGAGATAATTATCCCTAAAATAAGCAAAATAATCGAACACCTACACAATGCCTAGTAAGACAAAAAGTCTTATCAGAGAAGAAAATAAGATTTATTGCCTTAAATTTAGAAAATTTCACTTGCTAAGATTTAGTTTTTTGCAGTGATTGTACAATAAGTCTGTACAATAAGAGTTCTGTTCGTTCACCTAGTTTTATTAAAACCATAAGAATCTTCTCAAAACTCAAAACTAGCCGTGCAGTTAGGAAATAAGTAAAATAAATAAATTCTGAGCTTATTTTTCTAACCCACGTCCCTCAAACAAAACCTTAGACATTCTGAGCTTTGCTTGCTTTCCTCATGCCCCCGTCTCTCTCCCCTCCTTGCCAAGGTTTCTGCAGTTAGCATGTGCGAGGGCTTAGCCGTCCAGACCTTCTGCATTAGCGCTCATTCCAGCCCTCCCGGTTTCTTGGGAAAGCAAGAAAACAAGCCGAGTCCCGGCGCTAGAAACAGTCAATCAATCACTCGCTCTGCAGCTCTGCATTCCTTTCTGCTCTACCTGCCCGGCCGTACCGCGCTGCACACCATGCCACATTAACCAGCCGGGCTTCTCACCCATTATTAAGATGGACGGTGTTTTGGTTTGGTGTCACAGTGGCGGTTTTGGCTTCCGGAGTTAATCCAGACAGTCGGTAGTGATGGTTTATTACTGACAACGGCTGTTAAACCAAGCCATAACCGCCATAACCATTAGGACCCAACCCAGTGGGCGTTACCTCCACGAGGAGGGGCCAATCTACAGAAACGTCCATTATTGGTTCCTAAGCGTATGGAGTCACATTATGACCATCTGCATTCTTCTACAAGCTTTGTAGTTATATAATAATTATAATAATACTGCGCATTGCAAAGTTAACACTATGGTCAGACCTCTAATTCTTCTCATCTCTGCTGAAACTGAGCTTTCGTCCAATCACGTTAAGCTAAAGAGCTAAAGGCTAAAGCTGTCGGTTCCATGTGGGTCAGCCAGACGTCTTCCTGTAGCAGTTTTCCGAAGGTTTAAGAAACAGTACTCACTAGGGGTGTGCCATATCATATCGTACGCAATATTTTCGCCCACGTTTCTGAATATCAAGAACGATATTATACTCTGAAATATCGTGCCATATCAATAACCCCTAATTATCACATAAGGGTACTACTTTTTTTTTTATTACTGTTTTTAGCAAAAGAAAAATTCACACTGTTCTCATTTCCCATTATAAATCTACTAGATTTTATAGATTATATCTGTCCAGTATCATTTATTCTACAAATCTGATAAAAGTCTTGTATTTTTTAATATCTCTGTTAGGGGTGTGCTATATAATATCGTATGTAGTAATAAAATTACATTTTCATTTACATTTGTTGCAGTAGTGTATTCTTGAATTTATTTATGTAATTCAGTGTTTTGTCATATCTCCAAGAGTATCGTTATCGCAAAAATATTAGGAAGTATTGTGATATTATTTTAGGGCCGTATCGCCCACCCCTAGTACTCACCACTCTCTGGCTTCATCTGTAATTTCTTTAAAGAAAGATGTCTACTTTTAATAGTTACAGAGTTCTCTGTGTTTCTGTGTTTCTTTTTCTAGTTAATTTGATGATGAAAGTGTGAGAGTGTACAGCTCAGTTCACAGCTCACAGCTTAAGAAAAAAAAATAAATAAAGGATAAGGATAAAATGAGTTAAAACAATCAAAGTTTTTTTTTTTGGAATTGACATATAACATCTTAAAATCAGAGCTGATGGTGCTGTAATTATGATCACGAATCACAATGTGAAATAAACATGGCTATAATATCTGTTATACATTAAAAAAACAATAGTCATATTTATAATGCTTTATAAATGTATTATAATTTGTTTTATGTATGTTTATAGAGTGTAATAAACGTGATATTCATAGAAAGTGTTAGTGAACAGTCTGATGCATTTTGCCGTTGTGAAAGTGGACGTTTCTGCAGAATGACCCGAGCGCTGGTTTGGGTTAGACTCTCACAAAACCCTTAAAGACTCATTCAGCCGGGGATTCCAGTGGGCTAAGCCATCTTTAGTTGAGAGCCATCTTTTCTCTAGGCAGCTTTGTGTAGGCCGAGCCCGCCGGCAACCCCCTCGCCAACCCCCTGAATGACCCCCGAGTGGAGGTCTATAGCAGGCTATTGTCAGCGGCCCTGAGGAGAGAAAGCGAGAGCAGGGTTTGGGGACGGAGCTGATGATGAATGGTCAGTATTGACCTGTCACCTGGTTTACGTTACCCGAACTGGTTTCCAGCAGTGGAATGAAGAAAAGTCCCATGCATTAACAGCATTAGCGTTATAGTGTTAAAACGCTAGTAAAATCTAAAGTAGTAACTTTGGTAACACTTTCTATGTATGTCATCTTTAATAGACACTCTAACCACATAGAGATGAAATTCATAGAAAGTGTGGTAACATTTTCTTTAAATGTCATCTCTATAAGACTCTATACACATACTCATAACACATTATAATGCATTCATAAGGCATTATAAACATGGCTAGACATATTTAAAAAAATGTATAATTCATTATAGCAATGTTTATTATGCATCACGAACTGTGATTATAATGCATTATTAGCTGTGTTTATAACATGTTATACATCAATACCAAGAAATTATTGATGTATAACATACATCAATGTATCAATGTATAACTTAAATAGTCTTAAATATAATATTAATTATAGTCAATTATAATGTATTATAACAGGTCTTTGTGCGCTCTAAGTAAAGTGCTTAGAGATATACTATGTTAACAGCTTATAACGTATTATGACCACAGGTCATAATGCTTAATAAACATGGCTATAATGGGTTATAGCCATGTTTATAATGCCTTATGAATGCATTATAATATGTTATGAATGTGGTTATAGCGTCTAATAAAAATGACATTCATAGAAAGTGTTACCGAAAGTGTTACCGTAGTAACTTCTGTAACACTTTCTATGAATCTCATCTCTATTAGACTCTATTATAACACATTTTTACCATATAATCCATTCATTAGGTACTATAAACATTGAAAACACTTATAAAAATGCATAACCCATTGTAGCCATGTTTATTATGCATTATGATTATTATGCGTTTGATCATAATACATTATAAGCTTCTTGACGTATAACAGTATATAAACACAGCTATTAATGATGCATTATGATCAAAATTCATGATGCAAAACAATAACCATGGCTAAGATGGGTTATACACTGCAAAAAATACATTGGCAAAAACTAGACATAATATATGCAAATTAAGACCACAAAAAAAAAAATCTGCCAATGGGGTAAGCAAAATTTTCTTAGTAAGATTTCTTACACAAAGCAATGGCAAAGTCTCAAAATGAGTGAAGTAGACAATAGACTATTGTTTTTTTTTTTTTTGCAGAGACTCAAGAGAACTCCAGACAAACTCCAGTCCAACTAAAGCTTTAACTTTAATATATTTACATTCTACTAAAAATACATTCATTTACAATCAGCATATATGCAGCTAAAAAAGGGAAAAGCCTAGTGCATCCCATATTACCCTTTCACTTAAAGTGTAAAAAAGTTGATATTTAAGCAATAGAAACACAAGAGGGAGTGTGTTATCACAGTGCTATTTATTATCTATTGCTTTTATACAACAGTTTTTTTTACAAAATGAATAAAGAAAATAAATCAGAGAACTTTAAGAAATTCAGTTAGAATATGCTTTAATATGGACTGTGCCTTCCGCCAAAAAGTAGTTCCTTACTACTTAACTACTTTACTACTTAACTTAACTACAAAACAGTGTATGGTTCATACAGACTAACACCACGAAAGTTAGCTTGAAAGCAAAATTGGGAATAAGTGAAGATGGTAATGTTAGGAGGGTGAAATAACGCTAATACTCTCCTCTCCTGCTCCGTGGAGTCGTCTTCAGGTGAACGCTGTGCATTTTTTGAGCATTTCTGCTTGTTTTGCTGGGTGGTGTTGGTTTTAGCTAGCCGGCTGGACTGTGGTTAGTGTAGGTTAGCGTAGCTTGCTTTAGCTCAGCATTAGCTTAGCTTAGCTTAGCCTAGCCTGGCTGTCAGACAGCAGTAACCGAGCGATTTCCTTCCCTTTTTTTTTCCACAAAAGATGAGCCAGCGCTGAGGGCTAAGGGCGAGCCTGCCGCGGCTGAGCGCTAGCCTGTGCTAAGCTAACGCTGCTGCGGGTATCCTGTGTGTATATAAATACGCCGTTACTCGGCAACGCGTCGACGGAGTGATACAGGTTTAGTGTGAGAAGGCCGTGATGTTATCACAAATATCAGCACGGCTAGAACACTTCTCAACCAATCAGATTGTGAGGTCGGAACTAACTGTAACTAACTGTATAATTGTCATTTGAATACTGATATTTGAGGTTAACTCATTATATATTGAATGGGAAGTTCCATTTTTAGTCATTTTGTGAGCTGCTTCTTAAGTTGGGTTATTTTATGAAGAGGAAATTGGCCTAAAGTAAAAAAATATGCATATATATATATATATATATATATATATATATATATATATATATATATATATATATATATAGTGGTGTTCGGTTCTAGAAACGAGAGTCTATGGAATGCATCACCTTCCACCTTCCTCTGCCAGTTGAATATGTCAAATGTAGCATCTGTCCTGTATATCAGCTCTCTGTAGAGGTAATATGGGATGCAGATGTAACAGAAACTTAAAAAAAAAGTAAAAAAAAAAGGAAGAAACAAATCCGTTCCATATGTTTTTTGGCCATATGCATGTATGTACTGCCATATATCGAGCTGGGAGTGCAGCTCTGCAGGAGATCCGTACGCTGCGTATTGTTGCGTCTGTTGGTCTGAATGCGTCTGAATGTGTTTTGTCTGGGAAAGCTGGTAATTCTCTTTAAACACTGACGACGTTGTTCTTTTCGCACTTAAGATTTCGTAAACATTTTAACGAGGGCCTGGGCTGACCCCGTGGTTAAGCACGGTCATAACTCCTTACTGAGAGTGACGCAAGCAAAGGTGACTAACAGATATTTCACATTCCATAGTGGACGGTGAAAGTTCTGCATTAGCATTTGATCTCGATGCGCTGACAGGACGTCGCTCACTGACTTTTAAAACAATATAATAATAAAACAATACATTATTGTATCAATATAATGAGTCATTTGTCTGTACAGCATAATTCTTTAACCTCCTGAACTTTCTTTTTTTCCAAAATGTTCCTTGGGGATCAATAAAGTAACTTATCATATTTTTTTGTTACTCGTTTACTTTGTTCCTTGTATTTAATTCAGCAAAATTAAGCAATTTTACATTAAAATACTTTACACATGCTTATATTACAAGCAATATAAACAGCTTACATGGTTAATATTTGCCCTTTACCTTTCTTATGTTACATTTCTTTCAAAAAAGTGCTACTTTTTTTTTATTAGTTTTTTAATAAAATGTAAAAGAAAATTAATTAAACTAAAGATATGAGTAGAAAATTTGTTTAGTTTCAAATTTACAAATGAAGCAATGTTTATTAGCCCTTGGCCAAACATACTGTATGTAATATAAATGTGTGTGTGTGTGTGGGGGGGGGGGGGGTGTACAGTGTGTGTTTATCGAAAATGTGTTTTGAAAACTGGCACACATGATTGGTTGATTTATTTCACATTAAGCAAACAAACGCAAAACACACCCGTGATTAATTACAAGAATCATTACAAGCCTTTTGCTCAGTTTTAAGCTGTGCATGGTGTACTTTTCCCATCATTATGATAGCAAAGACACACTGACACCCTAAAATCCAGCTGCACAGTATGCAGTTGACGGTTCGGTAGATTTAAATAATTAATATTTCCATATTTTTTCTTATATTTGATGACTTTATTGTTACTTAGCAATGCAGAACATTTTAAAAAAGGGGGTTATAACATTATAAAGTCTCCTTATACTGAAAAGACAGCTTTAATACTAAAATAATGTACAATGTTCTTATAAACAGAAATTTTACTGTATTTTGAAAGCTCTCTCTCTTTTTTAAAAAGACAAATACTTGTATTATATGATGTTTTATGCCCATGAGGTATTATTCAGTCATATGACAATCATTATGAGGTACAGTATTATGTATGCCATATTATGCATTATGATTACGTAATTCACACTAGCTAACTAGCCACTAGCCAGGGAGTTTCTGGCAGATTTCTGTATAGTGTAGTCTATTGTCTTATAAACATGACAAAGAGGTCAAAGGTAAGAAAATTTGGTTACATTTCCCATGTACTCTGCATTTGTAATGCATTATAAATGCATTCATAATGCATTATATGGCATGCATAATATCTTACAATGACTGTAATAAGCCTGTATAATTGCTCATAAGTACTTACAGCGACATTATGAATGCTTTTTTATGCATTATGAATACATGGTTCATAGGAAGCATTATCAAATTTCCTTACCTTTGACCTCTTTGTCATATTTATAAGACAATAGACTACAAAGAAATCCACCAGAAACTGTGAATTACGTATTCATAATGCATAATATGGCATGCATAATACTGTACCTTATAATGATTGTTATAAGCATGTATAATACCTCTTGGGCATAAAACATTATATAATACAAGTATGTCTTTAAAATTATGTGTTCTAAATGTTACTAGTACTTATATATAAAGTACTTATAAGCAATTATACAGGCTTATTATAGTCATTATAAGGTATTATGCATGCCATATAATGCATTATAAAAGCATTCATAAGGCATTATGAATACAGGGTTCATAGGAAGTGCTACCGAAAATTTCAAGGACCAAAAGGCTCATTATGTTAATAATACCCATATAACCACCCAACGGCCATCGTTTTACAGGAAAATTCTCTGTGTCCATGCTTAACTTTTACTGTCCCCCTCCCTAAGCTGACCTCACAGCACCTCCAATCAGCTCCTCTCCTCTCACACTTCAGCTGGCAGCTCCTCCCGGAGTCAATGATGCGTGCCCAGTTCCAGAGCTGTAAAAGTGTCTGGCTCTGCTGGAGGAACCATGGTTTCCGCATACGTTTAGGTCGCAGGGATGGTGAGGGAAGCAATGTTTGGGAATGCTGTCATCTGTATCCTCACCCCTGCTGGGTTTACGGCGCTGTTTTAAACCTCTGTCGGTCTGAGACTCGTCCCCTGGCGGTACAGGGGGATGAGCGCGGTGATAGGGAGGCCATCTGCAGGCCGTTTCAGAGGCTGGATACAGGGTTGACCGGACCTGCCCCTGAGGATACGAGCCCTGGAACAGAGGTGCATCCACAAGTACTGTATATGTGTATGCGATCACATGGCTTGCTGAATGTTGGGTAGAGGGTTAATGATTCCCAAAGTTCAGAATTGGATCCCATACTAGACTGTGGCATCTTTATTTCTATATCTCTGTATTTGAATAATTACCATTTTTTTAAAGCATAAATCTACTTTACTACAGTAATTTAGTTCATACACTCTAAAAAACAGAGATACAATATAAGTACCTATTTGCACTCAAAGGTACACTCTTCATAATTGTACCTTCAAAGATATAATATTGGTCTTTACAGGGTCAGATTTGTTCCCTCTGAAGTACAAAGTCATTCCTAAAAGCAAAATACAGATTGGTACCATTTAACCTGCAGCCAAAAGGTACTGTATTTAGTATTCTGTATCACTGTACTAATAAACAGTATATATATATATATTAATTGCTCATTTTTTATTTAAAAGCCAAACAATTTTGGATCATTAAGTTCTTGACACATGTTCAGTTGATGTTAATGTTTATAATGTTTATAATCTTTACTGGCCCAAAAAAAAACATGGGCACAAAAAGTTTTGTACTCTTTTTAGTACAAATCTGTACTTATTTTTTTTGTATTGTTGATGATTAGGGCTCACAGCCAATGAAAACCGAAAAATCAGTGTCTCAGAAAATTAGAATATTATATAAGACCAATCAGTACTTTCGGCAGTGTGGGCAGTGTGCCAAGTCCTGCTGGAAAATGAAATCTGCATCTCTATAAAAGTTGTGAGTAGCAGAGGGAAGCATGAAGTGCTGTAAGATTTTCCAGGAAAACAAAACTGCACTGACTTTAGACTTGATAATAAAACACAGTGGATCAACACCAGCAGATGACATGTCTCTCTATCTAAACCATCACTGATTGGTGGAAACTTCACACTAGACCTCAAGCAGTTTGGACTGTGTGTCTCTCCACTCTTCTCCCAGACTCTGCGCTCTTGATTTACAATTTCAAAATTGAATCAGATAGTGGTGGTGGTAAATTACTTAGTTATGGTTAGGAAAGCTTACTGAAGATTAGTGATGACCTGTTCAGCAGAAAAATAGCTAGCTTGCCTGTTTGCATGGCTGCAGGTATAGAACACTACAGGTATAGAACACTACAGCAATGCCGTTGTGTTCTATACCTGGCAACCCTCTTGTGAGCAGGTACTAAAAAGTCTCTGTTTCCAGGTACCGAATTTGCATTACATTTTTTTTACTATTTTTATTGTATTAGATCATATTAACCAACTGGGTAACACTTTCTATGAATGTCATCTCTACAAGACTTTATAAACATACTAATAACACATTATAATGCATTCATAAGGCATTATAAACATGCCTATACATATTTATAAAAATATATAATTCATCATAGCCATGTTTATTATGCATCATGAACTGTGATTATAATGCATTAATAGCTGTAGTGTTTATAATATGTTTTACATCAATACCAAGAAACTCAGTCCCAGTTTGCAGACTGTATAATGACAAAAAAAGCTTCCAACTTATAAACACACCCTCAATAATCCTATAAATATAGTTTTTTTATACTCATTAATTTTTCTTGTCTTGAATATAATATTAGTTATAGTCAATTATAATGTATTATAACAGGTCTTTGTGCGCTCTAAGTAAAGTGCCAGACTTCCATTGTGGGACTATATATTTAACGATAATATACTATTTTAACACATATATTATAAACACAGCTTATAATGTTTTATAATCACAAGTTATAATGCTTAATAAACATGGCTATAATGGGTTATGCATTTTTATAAATATTTATAGCCATGTTTATAATGCCATATTATAATGCATTATAATATGTTAAGAATGTGGTTATAGAGTCTAATAGAGATGACATTCATTGAAAGTGTTATCACCAACTGTCCCTTACACTCAAAATGTCAAAATTTTGTGATAAACGTACCAATAGAAATTCTCCAAAATTACTTGACTTAATTAATTGACTTCCATTGAAAGTTAAGAAGGTTTTATCTTTCTCCGGTAAAGTGGCTGTTTTGGAGATACATGTTTTTCATTGGACAGCAACAATATAAACTATCAGAACTCAAGACTCAAGTAGAAATCAGTAGAAATGCTTTCCTTTCTTCCCTACTTATCATTATAAATCCCTTTTGTTTGGAAAAGGAAGTAGATAACAGTGAATAGGACGTTAAGAAAGTGGTTGTAATGTAGGTATGTGTCAAACATGGAGATACAGGTCTACTGATCTTATGGATGAATTTTCCACCCTATCCCGGCGCTCCTAGCCAGAGCTTCCTGAAACAGATGTGCTCCTGCTCTCCTCGTTTACTCCTTTAATGAAGTGCCAGGAGAACAGAGGTCACCGGCTGCCGAACAGAACGCTGACTGAGCAAATATTTACCAAATACTGTCGTGGATGATGTACTCGTTAAGAGGGAGAAAGTCCGGTTCTCATTTTTCTCCTCAGAGTCTGAAACTGTCCTTAAGGGTTTAGGAATCAGACGGAGATAATGACCCCAGAGATTTTTAAACGAGCTGTAGTATCTAATCACACTGTTTACTGAGTTTATACCATGTTTTTAAAGCATTTCAGGAAGATGAATGAAGGTGATTACATACAGCAAGGTTTGCTTTGCAGTTCGTCTGATATTGGCATTGCACATCAAAGGATGTAACTTGTAACAACTTTTTTTTTCATAGTAGGGATGCACTAAAATTAGATTTATATTTTTAGCTAAAAAACAAAACCAAAAGTTTTAAACATTTGGTCGAATCTTTGATCCAATACCGAAAATGTATTTTTTATCAATAAAGCTCTCTTTTAAGCATTTGTTGATAATTATTATGACTTAAGACCAATTAGTGCTTTTGGTAGTTTAGGCAGTGTGCCAAGTCCTGCTGGAAAATGAAATCCGCATCTCCATAAAAGTTGTCAGTAGCAGAGAGAAGCATATGAAGTGCTGTAAGATATTCACAGGACAACAAAACTGCACTGACTTTAGACTTGATAATAATAAAACACAGTGGATCAACACCAGCAGATGACATGTCTCGCCAAACCATCACTGATCATCAGTAAATTTTACATTTCATTTATAAATTAAGGGATCAGAGTCTGGAGGAAGAGTGGAGAGACACACAGTCCAAACTGCTCGAGGTCTAGTGTGAAGTTTCTACAATAAGTGATGGTTTGGAGATGTGGATTTCATTTTCCAGCAGGACTTGGCACACTGCCCACACTGACAAAAGTACCAAATGGTCTTTTTGGGGTTTTCATCGGCCATTTTCAAGCCATAATCATAAATCACTCATAAAAATAAATTCACTCATAATTCATTTTGAACTGAATTACCAACATAAAGTGACTTTTCACTGATTTTCTAATATGTTGAAATGCACTAGCACACTTGGGACTCTGGTTTGAGGTCATCACCTCTTAATACTCGCAGGACTTGACCATAGTTTGACCTTCTTGAGACTCTGGATTAAAAACGGTGCACAAAAAAAGCCAAACAAACCAAGTCGGCTGTAGTTTTCTTCGGGCCATTGGTCAGCAACAGTTTTGGTATTATGAGTATTAGCCTCAAAGCCGAAGCTGAAATACGGCACTGACTTTGCTAAGCACTCGGTGACTGTACGGATTAGGGCTGCAAACACTGCAAGGTGCACGGAGAGTTCAGGAGGAACTTAAACCTCGACAAAGTGGATTTCAGGGGTGGGCTTGGCCCTGTCTTTTTTCTTTTATTCCCCCTGACTTGAAAACTCTGAAGCCTGATCATTTTTTAAAAATTCCATTAAACGCTAAGCCCTCTTTGAGAATCAGTTCGTGTCCGGATCAGTCCGGATCAAGCCCTTAATCCCTTCCATGTGCACTGTTAATTCCTGGAAAAGTAGTGTACCATATTGCTCTGCGGTGCTAATTAGTTGTGAGTAGGTGTGAGAGACGGTGGAGGTGCTGAGGAGTTCTAGCTGAAATGCTGCCCAGAAGACAATCAGTCAATCGTTCAATCCTCTGGCTCGCTGAGATACTAAAACATGTCTTCTTGGTTGCTCAGTCCCTTCCCACATGAGGAATTCAGGGGTCGAGCAACAAGAACCATTCCCAAAAACGTAACTCAGCTTGTTGAAATGCTGAAATATCCCTGCTGGGTGTTGCTGCTTCAGCTTCTTTCCAGCTTATAAGGGTCTCAAAATGAGAGTTAATTCCAGGCACAATTTTCGTTGGCAACGGCGCTCCGTTACATTCGCACACTCCCAGCCACGGAGGATATATAAGTCAGGGTTCAACACCGCACAGGAAGGATTTGGTTTCATTGTGGTCTGCTCACTGACAGGCGATGGAGACTGATCAGGCTGTTAAAGGGCAATTAGCAGTAAATCTCGATGCAAGCCGTTTCCACAGAGATCTTTTTTCTTTTTCACGGCTCTTTGGGAGCAGGGTAGCTAATTGGGATGAATTCCTACAAGGGTGCTTTGCTAGAGGGACTGAGGTTTACCAGAGGGTCAACGATACTGGATGGTTAATTGCAGATAAAGTATTGTGTGTATTTATTTATTTATTATTTAGAAACTTGGACTAAAAGCGATATACCCACACTAAAAAGGTAGCCAGTCGTACTGTAGCTCTGAGCGGGACCACCGTGTAGCTGACTTGCTCGCAACCCAGGCAGCAGAAGGTTAAGGAAGTCAGAAGATTAGGAGGTTAAAGAGAGTTTAGTGAAAGATCAGGCAGATTAAGACAAATCTAAGGAGGTGGGCTAAGATTACAGAGAGAAGGAAGCAGAGGAACAGAAAAAGGTCACGGCTGAGTTTGCACAAAGCACCGCTTCACCTAGAATATACAGAGGATCTTCATATTTGGCAGAAAGAGCCAGGTACGCTTTTCCTAATTGAGGGAATACTGAAAACTGGTGCATCTCAAAAGTTACTTTATTTCAGTAATTTAGGTCAAAATGTGAAACTCATATATTATATAGATGTATTAAACACACAAAGTGATCTATTTTAAGCGTTTATTTGAATGAAAACCCAAAAATCAGAATTAGAATATTATTTAATACCAGTTGGAGAGACATGTCATCTGCTGGTGTTGATCCACTGTGTTTTATTATCAAGTCTAAAGTCAGTGCAGTTTTGTTTTCCCACAAAATCTTACAGCACTTGCTTCCCTCTGTTGACAACTTTTATGGAGATGTGGATTTCATTTTCCAGCAGGACTTGGCACACTGCCCAAACTGACAAAAGTACCAATTGGTCTTGGTCTATTGCATTTTGTACTGAATTACTGAAATCAAGCAACTTTTCAATGATATTTTATTTTTTTTAAATGCACCTGTACCTAGAATCATTGGACCCCGGCTCCCCCTGAAATGCACTTTTAAAACAAAGGAACCAAATTAAGTTCTTTTTACTAATGCCATAGAAAAATAAAACATGGGAAACTCTGTACTTGGCTAGTAAAGTATAGAAGGTCATGTAACAATTCCTTGCTTTCCTAGTTAATCGACAACTTATAGACTTTATTATAGTCAATATTTACAGTATGACTTGAACAGTATGTTGTTGAATGGTCAAGAAAGCACTCTTGTCTATTGACATGCTGTCTAGAATCAGTTAATATGTAGATTACTTCACGAGTGTCTTCAGACAGATGATAGTCTGTAGATAGTTTGTGAAATGTCTAAAAGTCTAAAAACACTTTTTAATGGATTTCATCGTATTTTTGTAATGGTTAAGATTCTACGGCCAATCCAAGAACCACTTTGGGAATCCACCCAGGCTAAAAATGCTTAAACAGTTTAGTAACTTCCTACTAAATCATCTGACCTTTGATGAGCAACTTCCAAACGAATCGTACAAATGTTTCTCCTAACACTAACGTATCTTGGTTGGAAATATTTTGACCATGGATAGCTAAGAAGCAGCAGAGCTCGCCTAATTGAAATAAGCTTATAATGCGGGTCTTCCGCGGAACAAGACCGGCAGATTCGGTTACATCTGGAGGGACGAGGGGCAGACAGACTGCAATTTGTGACATTCTTGCCCCCTGGGAAGAGAGAGGGCAGCAGGGGCAGATTGATTTACACGGCCGCTGCTTTATCTTGATGAAGGGCCTTAAACTTGAGTCAGTGACAAAGATACCTGGGTCATTATGAAGTGCCCCGGGAGCTCGGGGAGAGGACAGAAGCTGGATATTGATTACAGCCCCCATTTTTGACCTTACCTCTCTCTCTTTCTCTCTCTTTCTCTCTTTCCTGAACCCTCTCACCCCCCCCCCCCCCCCTTCGCTATGGATTACTGACTGGTCTAATCTCTCTTTTGTGGTTCAGTTCAGCCAAGAGCTGTGCACGATACCCCTGCAACCCAACTCTACTTTCTGCTCGGGCCATTCTGGGACCAGCTTCCTCAGGGGAACGCTGTGACTTTGTGTGGTCCAAACCACACTAAGTATGCAGTAAATTGAATCGTTCACCTGCTTCATTGATAAAGCAAACGTTTTACAATGCGAATGTAGTGATGGATGCAATTATTGGAGGTTTAAAGTTTAGTCATAGGTTGCCTGATTGATAAATGCTTGATCTAAACATAAAATCTGGCAACCATGAAGGCTAAAGAAGTGGGAAACCCTTGCTGTGTGTGAGTTAGCATTATCCTGTTGACAAATGTTAGTTCAAAGCCCCACCACAAGAGGCAATACATAACTGATATAAGTGTATCATTTATAAAGGGTAACGATCGTCATACCAGCAGTTGAGGCTGTGTTGTGCTCCACAGTAAAAGCAGGATTGAAGCTCTCACCAAAATACCTCCTAACTCAAACCTGACATCATCAAATCTCAAACATGGCGTGGATTTGTCGCTAAAAAAGGTTTATATTTCCTGACACCACTTCAAATAAATGCATCCAGCTTCTCTCTCTGAAAGTCAAGAAACTTAGCAAAATATCTTAGGGTATAAATATCTCACCTTTTATAGGGCAGTCAAGAAATCACTTTTTATCACCTCTTCTGGCAAGAACCAGTGCATTTTATTTTATTTAAAAAATATATATATATTGTTACAAATGACTGACCGAATGTTGAGATGGCGGCAACTACTGTTCTTAGCAATGGCATTGTCTGTTTTTTTTAAAGTCTGTATTCAAGGCGAGTTTAAGTTGTTAAATCTTATGCACAAGTATAAATGCTAACATCAGCAGTGTTGCTATAGGTGTGGATGTAGATATCAATGGGTAGGTGGTGCTATCTCCCCTCTTATCACTCCTATTGTGTGATGTTGGCTGACACAGGCATCTGTAAGCTGGTGTATCTTAGCTGGTCATCTGGCGCCTTCCTTGCTACCATTGGTTGCCCAGTGGCGCTGCATTGGTAGCAAGTCAAGTAGAAACGAGGTGGAGCCTGACTTCACATGTATCGTAGGAGGCATGCTTCTGTCCTGACCCTCCTATTGCCAGTTGATTTGCTGATTTAACTAACTACCTAAAGAACCAGTGCATTGTTTTTTTTATAAAACTGTTCTTAGCAACGGCACTGCCTGTTTTTTGAATCTGTATTCAAGGCAAGTTTAAGCCGTTAAGTCATTTCCTTTGAAATAAACCAGAACCAGAACACACCAGTGGGGTATACGCTTTCATTTCAAGATACATGAAGCTCCTGGCTAAAACAGAATCTCAGAAGCAAACCTCAGACACCAAACATGTCTTTGTTAATCATCTCTGTTTTTGGTAAAGGTACAAAGCACATCAATCTACTGTGCAAGCTTCCCAACTTCTGTCATCCCTTTGTGCAAAGGTTTCTCTGAAAAAGGATGCTAGAGGTGAGCATGCCTGGAATGAATCCAGGTTTGCAGATTGAGCCTCTGAAAGCCCATTCAAAAGCCCGTCTCAACGCCTGTCAGTTATATAAGAAGTAAAGGTATAAGTTTGCTTGTGGTTATTAGGGCTCTCTCTCTTTCTCTCGCTCTTTCTCAAGTGTATATGATTTCATACTCCTGACTCAACCCCTGTCCTTGTTCCTTTTCTCTTCTTTTCTCTTCAGTCATCAAGACCAAGATCAAGGAGGTGAAACGGGAGAACAATGACCGCAAGGTGATCCTCCAGAAGAAGAAGAAGACCCTGAAGCAGGGAACTCTGAAGAAAAAGGACATGAAGAAGCTCATACTATACCTGAAGAACGGCGCCGACTGCCCGTGCTCGCAGCTGGACAACCTGAACAACAACTACCTCATCATGGGCCGCAAAGTGGACAAGCAGCACATCATCACCGGCATCCACAAATGGGATAAATCCAGCAAGGAGTTCAGGCAGACCATGAAGCAAATGCGAAACCACAAGTGTCCGACCTTCGAAAACGTCTTCAAATAATCCCCCCAGTCCCCCCCAACATTCCTTCCTACTTTTAAATGAACTTGCACATCCAAGCAATCCCAGATACCCCGCCCCCAACCCCTACTTTGTTTTATATACAGTATATATTATATATTTCTATGTGTATTTTCAGATCAACACTTTTTTTTTCTTTTCGTTTTGAGTCTGCTCTGTTTATTAAGATAGAGGACTCTAACCGGAGTGATTTACTTTACCAATGGTACGGCTGATACCCTTAAACTATCCGGCAACTGATTACTAATGTATATATCCATAATCTCACCATGAATGGGCTGTAAAATGACCAGAATCCTTCTTGAATGTTTCCGATATTTCCTTTTTCCATTTATCTTGCTATAAATTATATCACGGTAGTCATGATAGATACACATACACATGTAGGTTGGCTAAAGCTTTCTGGATGATCTGACACTTGTATTTTACACTGTGAAACCAGCACGAGCCTTGAATGTTACATTGTTGTTCCTTATTGTAGACTTCCTTCAGAAAGTAAGTCTACCAATATTTAGTAATCAGTTCAATAAAGATCATACTGTTGTTCTGTATAAATTTTTAACAGGCTTGTTCTGGTTGAAGAAGCACATGTAGACATGGCATGTCCCCCACTGATGAAGATACTTTGAGCTCTCAGTGGCTCAGCAGAGAAAAGACCAATTTATGCTGTATGTATAAATACACGACAAAAAATGACAATATCATCTATGTACACCCCACATACAGCAGCATGTAGACTCTTCAGAAATGTTCCTATACTTTGCAGAAACTTAGACAAATCATCATATTCCCATTTTAACATTTGTGCCTCTTGACTTTTTAAATATAAAACAATGCAAAAACACATCAACGCACAAGTATAAACGCTAACAACAGCAGCGTAGCTTTAGATATAGATGTAGATACAGTATATAAATAAGGGAGTTTGGATCAAAAGCTCAATTATCAAGGGTCATGCTACTTCGCTATCAGCAGCTGGAGCCATGCTCTCACTTGGTGGATAGATGGCACTATCTCCCCTCTTATCACTCATATGTAAGCTGATGTACAGTATCTTAGATGGTGATCTGGCGCTTTGCTTGGCACCTTTGGTTTCCTAGTGGTTCTGCATTGGTAGGAAGTAGAATATAGAGGCAGAGTCAAATTTCACAAGTATCGGAGGAGGCATGCACTTGTCCTGACCCTCCTATTGTCACAGAATTGCAAGTGATTAGTGGGTGAGTGGTTGATTTACTAACTAACTAAACTAAAGTTAGTTTTGGGTTGAAATAGGAAAAAAATTAAGAAATTGTAATAAAAAAGAGACAGTTTAACATGATAAAATCACGAGTCAGTTGGGGTAGTTTTTTTCCATTCCCAAGTATTGCTTTTACTTTTTACAAAGTGGATTTACATGGGTAAACTGGCCAAAAAGTAAAATCAGTCAAAATCCAGCTATCCCACGCTGCCATACATGCCAACATTAAATGTCTTTTCATGTGTCCTCTTCGCTGTTAGCACTATTAGCATGATTTCGTTTGTGTGCCCTTTGTAAAATGTCGTCAAATCACTTTGTACATAAAGTTCAAACACGATTTTAAAAATAAAACCATGACCACAAACCCAGTCTGATGTCATTGGCCATCAAACTCAAACTCAGAAACTCAGGCGACACTTTTTTGGACAAAAAGACGTCCCTGGGAAATTCTCATGTCGGGAATTGGAAAGTTGGTCTCAGATCAACGTGATCGGAGGTGTGCTGAGCTTTCGGTGTGTTTTCAGCTTTTCCCTGGAAAAAAGTAAAGGTTACATCAATGTGTAGGATTTATATCAACACTCGTAAGTCAACTGCAGCCGTAAAACTCTATACAGAAGAAACACTTCAAGCCTTCAACGCCTTCTTTTTCCCAGTTGAGTTACATACTAGAGCCCCTAATCCCCGTCTAGAATGTGGCAACCATCTTAGATCAACAGCGAGGACCAATCCACAGCTAAAATGCTATTCGCCTGCCATGTTGCTCATGATTAATGGCTTATTCCAGCCGTGCAAGAGCAAGACGAGCTCTGGAAACCATTGCATGAATGAACACAAAGCCGTGTCAGAGTTAAATACAGCTTATTTGGGTGTAGACGTTGCCAAACACAGCTGATTGTTGATTTTTTACAGACAGTTTTACCTCCCCTGGCGTTCTGAAACCACTGTCCATCACAGACATGCTGTTCGTATTGTATTTGTTCCAGCCCTGCAGAACTGTGGGTACCGTTAGTGCTCTTAATAAAGTACCACCAAATTAATGTGATATTAATTTCATATTATTAATATGAAAGGTATAACGTATATAGAGGTTCAGCAGCACAATAGAAGCTCTTTGTTCTATAAATGCGAGTTTTTTAGCCATATATTTTTAACATAATTGTTAAAGTATTTTTTTTAAGTATTTAAAATAGTATTTAAAAAAAATTAATCAGATTAATCACAACAATATTCTATGATTTACTGTGTTTAATCACACTTGTTTTTTCTTCTTAAGACGCTATATGTTTTTTTTTTATTTAAATAAAAGAATGAATGTAAGAAATGCAGTAAAATGCTATTATATTTATATTAGTGGTGTTAATTAAAATACTAGTATATTTTTTTCAGGGGAGATAAAGCCCTGAACATGTGAATACATGATAAATTATGATAATTGAGAAACTTTTCTTTTTTTTTATTTTATTATAAACATCTCAGCTTGGTTTTAAGGATTTCTGAATTAGAACTTAATTAGCTGAGAAAAA
This sequence comes from Astyanax mexicanus, assembly GCF_023375975.1. NCBI lineage: Eukaryota > Metazoa > Chordata > Actinopteri > Characiformes > Acestrorhamphidae > Astyanax > Astyanax mexicanus. The sequence continues at coordinate 5,654,521 of NC_064429.1, forward strand.
AAAATGATAATTTTCACACCTGTAGTTGGAAAGTTTCTATGATCCGGATCAGTTGATGAGTTCGTTCATTTGAAGTGTTTCTCCCTCTGTTTGGTTCGTTTTCACACAGGCATAAAAACCTAAACTCACCAAAATTTGCACCAATAAACACCAAAAAGCACATCGTCTCCTCTGATTGGTCAGAGCTGTCTGGTGCAGGAGCAAGGAAGTAAATAGAGTGAGAAGATTCAAGATTATGTTCCAGCTCGTATATCTGTATATCTGTATATCTGTGCAGTGTGAAGCTGCTTTAACACAGAATGCGGAAAATTTGCCGCTGCTCTTTTAAACCCAGTGTTTTTAATGGGACGTGCAGCTGCACATTACTGTGCTCTCAGTGTGTAAACAGCATGGAGCAGCAGCAGAGACAGTGTTTCTTCATAGCAGTATATTATCTGGCTATTGTATCAGATCAAACTGCACCGTACCAGCTGTTTAGCTCAATTAAAAAGAAGTATATTTGATAGCTGTGTCAGATCGAGACCAGATCATCATGTTATTACCACAAGCAAACCTCTGTAGAAAAAATAAAATAAAATCTGCATGTTGGTGAATACAGTGGGTACCACTTCTGCAACCACCCCCCTTAATAAACATGGCTATAGTGGGTTAAGCGTTTTTATAAATATTTATAGCCATGTTTATAATGCCTTAAGAATGCATTATAATATATTATGAATGTAGTTATAGAGTCTAATAAAGATGACTTTCATAGAAAGTGTTACTGTAGTTTATAATAGACACTCTGCCACAGCTCTGTAAGACACTGTGTGCATCTTTCTCTCCAGGTGTGAAAGGTCCCACTGGCCAAGGTTTGACTTTCTATGAATTAGGTAAAAAAAAAAAAAAAAAAAAAAAAAACCTAACTATACAAGGTAAGGATCTATCTGTAAACGGAGCAGTGCAGTAGATGTTGCTAATGGTCATAAACAGTGATGGTATAGTTACTTTGAAAAAGTAATCCGATTACTGATTACTCCTTTAAAAAGTAACTTAGTTACTTTTTACATTACATTACATTACATTTGGCAGACGCTTTTGTCCAAAGCGACTTACAATAGTCAAGTACAATGTAAAATAAGTTTAAAGGAAAAACATCTTTGGATAGGGATAAAAGGAGGACAAAGGGGAATAATAGGATAGAGGAGTGAAGGAGAGGAAGAAGGAAATGAGGTTAGAAGTAGTTAGTGTGTTAGAGGTGTTAAGAGAGTAAGTGCTCTTTGAAGAGCTCTGTCTTCAGGAGTTTATTAAAGATAGTGAGAGATTCTCCTGATCTGGTAGTAGAAGGTAGTTAGTTAGAGGTGTTAGGAGAGTAAGTGCTCTTTGAAGAGCTCTGTCTTCAGGAGTTTATTAAAGATAGTGAGAGATTCTCCTGATCTGGTAGTGGAAGGTAGTTTGTTCCACCATTGGGGAACTCTGTATGAGAACAGTCTGGATTGCTTTGTGTGAGTTTTTGGCAAAGCGAGGCGACGTTCACTGGAGGAGTGCAGCGGCCGGGAGGTAGCGTAAGCCTTCAGGAGCGAGTGCAGGTAGGAAGGAGCTGTTCTGTCATCACCTTGTAGGCGATTGTAAGAGTTTTGAATTTGATGCGAGCATCAACTGGTAGCCAATGGAGCTCAATGAGCAGCGGGGTGACATGTGCTCGTTTTGGCTGGTTGAAGACCAGACGTGCTGCAGCGTTCTGGATCATCTGGAGTGGTTTTACTACACAGGCCGGGAGGCCAGTTAGCAGGGCATTGCAGTAGTCGAGGCGTGAGATGACGACCGCTTGCACCAGGAGTTGGGTGGCCTGTTGCGTCAGGAACAGTCTAATTTTTCGGATGTTATAGAGCGCAAAGCGGCAGGACCGAGCAACTGAGGCCACATGGTGCGTGAAGGAGAGTTGGTCATCAACCAGAACACCCAAGTAATCTTTATGGATTACTTGATTTTAAAAGTAACTAAGTTACTTTACAAGTTACTTTATTAGTTACTTTCAGCAGCTGCAGACTCCACCTCCCGCCACCTTAACATAAACATTATAACCAGTTTTGCCATTATTCCCTTTATTGGAAATGCATTTTTAACAGCAACAATTTATCTCTATTAAGTTGACCTATTTCCTAAAAAAAATAAGTTTTTTTTTTATAAAAATAAAAAAAATTAACTTAACATAAATATTTTTTTTTATAAAAAAATAAAATATGGTCTTTCTTGATTTTACTAAACATAAAAACTTGTTTTTATAAAAAATATATAAAATAAAGAAAGTCTTTCTTGACCTGACATATTTAACACTGTAAAACTGAACACTGAACCTGTTGTTCTCTGCAGGGCAGCAAGGAGTGCTTTTATAAAACAGAACCGTGTATATGGTCTAGACCAGGGATCACATATTTGCAGACTGGGGTCCGGGTCCGGACCTACTGAGAAGGATTTAATTCTGACAGTGTTCATTTGAAGCACCGGAACTTTTCTTCCCTTTATAAAGAGATAGTGAGCGGAAAACGGGCGGAAAACGAAAACGGGCGGAAACTAAAGACACGCCGAGCGCGAGAGAGAGAGACAGGGGAGAAAGCGAGACGCGTGTGATTGGGGAAGAGCGGAGGGGGAATGGGTAAGGGAGCGGTGTGTGTGTGTGTGTGTGTGTGTGGAGGAGATGAGGTGGAGAGAGAGAGAGAGAGTAACGCACAGTGACTTAAATAAGTAACTTTAATCTGATTACTGGATTGGAAATAGTAACGCGTTAGATTACTCGTTACTGAAAAAAAGGGTCAGATTAGAGTAACGCGTTACTAAGTAACGCGTTACTGACGTCACTGGTCATAAATAATTAAATAATTAACAGAGTAAAGTGCAATGACATCGATTACATCAGTCACTTTCGTAATCGATGTCATTGCAATTTACCATATGTATGATAAATGATTTAACATATGTAATAAAATAATATAGAAAGTCAGTTTAATCATTTAATATATTATTATAGGTAAATGAATAAATTAATACTGTAAGAAATGTTAATGATGACTGATGGAAACAAAACAAAATAAGATAGGCATTTAATAATAGCTGAGCTTTAACAGTGTAAACAAATATGGAATCACTATTTGGTACACAAAAAAACACTGTTGCCCTTCCTTTTTAAGTGATATAATTGCTTAGCAATGGTTTATGACCTTATTAATAACCATTAATAAGCTCCTTTATAAACTATGTATAAACCCTTTTTAAAGGAGCTTTATTTTAAAGTGGTACCGTATTTTTTTTCCATGGGAGAATCCCTCAGACCTGAAACTAAAACTACTAAAAATTTAAATATCATGCATATTTTACTCTAATACTATTTTAATAACCTTGACTTCAATTCAACCAAAAAAAAGTATTTAAAAAAAAATAGACAGACTGGATTTGTCTTGATGAATGTGAACGTTTATGGGAAGTCAGCTGTTGCTTGTGGAAATCCTAATCACATAAAATACACCCTATTATTTTGGCCTCTATTAAGACATCATCATTTTCAGTAACTCATGCTTCCAGGAGAAAGAAAGGAGGAACAATCTGCACTCAAACCAACAAACAAGTCAAAATTAAAAGCAGCCTTTCAAGTGGAATGAAGAAGGAATATACTGTTGGAGTATTTATAGACCTAAAAAAGGCATTTGACACTATTGATCATGATATATTGTTAAAGAAACTGGAAAGATATGGAGTGAGAGGTATAGCATATTCATGGCTTAAAAGTTATCTAGGAAATAGATACCAATATGTGCAAATAGGCAATAGTAAATCGGATTTATTGAAGGTCACTTGTGGGATTCCTCAAGGTTCAGTGTTAGGACCCAAATTGTTCACATTGTACGTAAATGACATTTGTAAAGTATCAAAACTATTAAAAATTGTATTATTTGCTGATGATACAAACTTATATTGTTCTGGGGAGAAATTGGAATGGCTTCTGAATACAGTCGAAAGAGAATTGAGTACTTTAAAGAGATGGTTTGATATCAATAAGCTATCGTTGAATTTAGGTAAAACAAAGTTTATAATATTTGGTAACAGAAAAATCAGAAATGAAGCTAAACTTAGGATAGATGATGTTGAAATTGAAAGAGTATATGAAAATAAATTTCTGGGTGTGATAATTGATCATAAATTATGTTGGAAACCACATATTAATAATGTAAAAACTAAAATCTCTAAAACCATTGCAATACTGTATAAAACCAAACATATTTTGAATCAAAAATCATTATTTATACTGTACTGTTCTTTCATAGTTCCATACATGACCTATTGTGTGGAAGTATGGGGAAATGTATATAAAACTAATACGCATCAAATTTTCATGCTACAGAAAAAAGCAATACGAATTATTAACCAAGCAGACTTCTATGAATCAACAAACAAATTATTTATTAATTTATGGGCTCTAAAATTCACTGATCTAGTTGACTTACACATTGCACAGATAATGTATAGAGTGCAAAACAATTCGCTTCCTGACTGTATTCAGAAGCTATTTGAATTGAGAGAGAATAAGTATGAGCTGAGAGCAACAAGTATGTTTAAAAAAATAAGAGCAAGAACAAATATAAAAAATAGATGTGTATCAGTCAGGGGGGTCACTTTGTGGAATGGTTTTAACAATGAATTGAAAATGTGTAGTTCACTCAGCAAATTTAAAAAAACTTACAAGAGAAAAGTAGTAAACTCCTATAAACATGAACAGTGATTAAATATGGAATGTGTGGCTTTTTTTTTTTTTTTTTTTTTTTTTTTTTTTTTTTTTGACTCATTTTATGTTTTTGATTTGCAAAATAATGGAATATAGAATGTGAGATAATGTAAAAAGGATAGGCAAAAATAAGCCAAAGCTTCAGCCTATACCTTTTCGGTTCATATTTGTGTTGTTGATATGCTTATTAACAGAAAACATTTCTGTTTATGTGTATGTATATGTGTCTTCAACCGAAATAAACATGACTAAACTAAAGTGGGCAACTGCGTAGCCCTGCGTTGATGTCATGGCGTAAAGCAACACTTATTAAAAGTGCCTCCAAATCCGAGAACTGCTTGTTAAACATGGCTGAGTCAATAAATAGCGTATCGCGTTGCAGTGCTTCTCCCAGGAACGGCATGTGGGGGTCAAAAATATCGGAATATTAAAAAGTCGAAGCCCATCTCCTGAGCCATATGGTTCTAGTAACAGTCTGAGTTTCGCCAAATATATTTCAGATGTGGCTTTATCCTTGTGATAGCAACCAAAGCTGTCCTTCCTAACCAGAAGAAAGGCAAGCTTTGTTTTATAAGGAAATTATCTGTGATCAAAAAATGTTCCAACAGTTCCAACAGAGGAGCTCAGGCAAGAAGCTTAAAACGAGGGAAATGAAAAGTGGAGAATCAGTCTCTCTAGAAAATTACACTCATCATAACTTAACAATGCTATTCTGAATACATTTTACCAGGACTACCAAGAAATGTATATAATACATAATAAATTTAAGTCATATTTATTATGTATTATATATTATGTATATATATTTATTATATCTAGCAACATGCTAAATGTCTCAGCATGAAGAGAGTTTAAGAAGTTATGATTAATTAAGAGAATTAGTTCCTGCCTTTTGCACGTTTTGAGACACACAAAGCATATTTTTTGTGCTCTCACGATACCAAAGACACACCGACACGCCCTAAATCAAGCTGCGTGATGCACAATTCACCAATACGGAGCCCCTGAAGGGACATGGGGTCATTTTATTTTGAGTAAAAAGTGGTGAGCACCACATACAAAGTGGTGAGCACCACATACTAAGTGGTGAGCACCTCATGCTAAGTGGTGAGCACCAGATATTAAGTGATGAGCACCAGATATTAAGTGGTGAGCACCAGACTGTAAGTGGTGAGCCCCAGCTTTTAAGTGATGAGCACCTCATGCTAAGTGGTGAGCACCAGATATTAAGTGATGAGCACCAGATAGTAAGTGGTGAGCACCACATACTAAGTGGTGAACACTAGATAGTAAGTGGTGAGCACCAGATATTAAGTGATGAGCACCACATACTAAGTGGTGAGCACCAGATAGTAGATGGTGAGCCCCAGCTTTTAAGTGATGAGCACCTCATGCTAAGTGGTGAGCACCAGATAGTAAGTAGTGAGCACCATATACTTAAGTGGTGAGCACCAGATAGTAGATGGTGAGCCCCAGCTTTTAAGTGATGAGCACCTCATGCTAAGTGGTGAGCACCAGATAGTAAGTGGTGAGCACCAGATATTAAGTGATGAGCACCAGATATTAAGTGATGAGCACCAGATAGTAAGTGGTGAGCCCCAGATTTTAAGTGATGAGCACCACATGCTAAGTGGTGAGCACCAGATAGTAAGTGGTGAGCACCACATACTAAGTGGTGAGCACCAGATAGTTAGTGGTGAGCCCCAGATTTTAAGTGATGAGCACCATATACTAAGTGGTAAGCACCTTATGCTAAGTGGTGAGCACCAGATATTAAGTGATGAGCACCAGATAGTAAGTGGTGAGCACCAGATAGTAAATGGTGAGCACCTCATGCTAAGTGGTGAGCACCAGATAATAAGTGATGAGCACCACATAGTAAGTGGTGAGCACCTCATGCTAAGTGGTGAGCACCAGATATTAAGTGATGAGCACCAGATAGTAAGTGGTGAGCAACTCATGCTAAGTGGTGAGCACCAGATAGTAAGTGGTGAGTACCAGATATTAAGTGATGAGCACCAGATATTAAGTGGTGAGCACCAGACTGTAAGTGGTGAGCCCCAGCTTTTAAGTGATGAGCACCTCATGCTAAGTGGTGAGCACCTCATGCTAAGTGGTGAGCACCAGATAATAAGTGATGAGCACCACATAGTAAGTGGTGAGCAACTCATGCTAAGTGGTCAGCACCACATAGTAAGTGGTGAGCACCACAAACTAAGTGGTGAGCACCACATACTAAGTGGTGAGCACCAAATAGTAAGTGGTGAGCACCACATACTAAGTGGTGAGCACCAGCTAGTAAGTGGTGAGCACCAGATTGTAATTGGTGAGCACCACACACACACACACCATACATTGTACAGAGGGCAATGCAAGCCTTTAAAGCTAAGCTAACTTAGCTAGCATTAGGCAGCCTACATTAGATCACTAATAGCAGCTAAATAAATAAATATGATTTTGATAACTGGATGGAGGATTGTAGAGCATGTGCAACAGCACATCGTAGCATCTGTAAAGTCATGTACAGATTAGTGAATATACTATCTGGTGCTCACCACTTAAATCTTGTTCTCCTAGTCCCCTGTGAGATATCAGCACAGCATCCTGACTAACGCTCATAGACGACGTCATTCCTGAGTCATTTCCATTCATAACAGCGCTCTGTTTAAAGTCAGTGTAGGTGGGCGAGCGGAAGCATCTGTTTGAGTTAAAAGACGCCCCGAGCTCTTCCTTGGCCACGCGCGGTACACAGTCAGACACAGCAGATGATATTTTTTGTTGTTCGCAAGCATTGTTATGATCACTGAGTGGAAAAATGCCCACTTTAAATAGGTACTGCGTGAGTCTCTGTCACAGAGGGCACCAGCTCCTCGCTCTGTTTTCTCTCCTGTTTGGATGGATTCCTACAGCATGACACCAGACTCTGCTGGCAGCTCACTGCAAATACCTGCCTTCACATCCCAAGCTTTGTTGTATAGAAAAATATGTTGCATGTAAAATATGTTGCCAAAAGTATGTGGAGAACTGGTTTTCCATACCAACGTTTAGCAAGGTTCTATACAAATACCAAAATTCAGCAGAAGAAAATGCTAATTAAGTTGTTTCTATCCACTGTATAAAGAAACTTTAGATGATAACTTGAGACAGTAAAGGAAGTATAGGGAATAAAGCATGGTAGTATAAGAAGCATAGGGTAGTAAATGGAATAAAGGGTAATACAGGGCAGTATAGGGAACAAAGGGAGATATAGAGACTTATGGTAGTATAGGGAGTATAGTATTTGCCAGGCTGGCATTGTAAATAAAAAAGTGGTCTTAATGTCTTGCCTGGTTAAATAAAGAATACATAATAATAAAAAAAAAATATATATATATAATATATATATAATCCGTGTAGGGAGTATATAGAGTTATAGGCAGCAGATTTTAGTAATAGGGATTATGGGAAGCATAAGGTAGTATAGGGAGTATAGGAAGGTATAGGGAGCAGAGTTTAGTAATAGGGAGTATAGGGAGCATAGGGTAGTATAGGTGGTAAAGGAAGGTATAGGGAGCAAAGTTTAGTAATAGGGAGCATAGGGAGTATAGAAAGGTTTTGTAAGGGGTCGGCCAGTGCTGCCAGCTGCCAGCAGGGGGCAAACACAAAAAATCCTAAGTTCTAAGAGGTAATCAGTGCCAACGAGGCACACCTGCTGGCACTGGTATATAAGGCCTTGGAAAGCAGCACACTCTTGCCACACCTTTGTGTGAGGGGTGACCTGTAACATAGGGTACTGAAGAAAGAAAAGAAAAGAAAAGAAAAATCTCAAAAGATCTCACAAGAAAGCAGAGGCTCACAAAAGAAACAGAGATCTAAAAGAAAGCAAAAAATAAATAAATAAATAAAGAAAGAAATAAAAGATCTGACAAAAAGATAGAGGATAAAAGAAGATATCTGAAAAGAAAGCAAAGGCTTACAAAAGAAACAAAGAGATCCGAAAAAGGAAAGAAAGAAAGAAAGAAAGAAAGAAAGAAAGAAAGAAAGAAAGGAAATAAAGAAAAGATCTCAAAAGAAAAAGACTTCTTTTAGCAAGTCTGTCCTAAGTCTGTTTTCTTTTCCTTTGTTTGAGAAATGCCATGTGGCATCTCCTTTGTTTGGTTTTCCCACCTTTTTTCCTCCTTAGTTAAGAGGGTGTAATTCCTACATCTGCCTGTCCTTGCCAGTGGCGAAGGGGTACAGTGTTAGCCCAGCACTGAAAAGGTTGGGATTTCAAGCCCAGCTTAAAGTGATCCCTCATATCCTCACATAATCATCCAACCTCATATCCATAACAACATATAATAACAATAATCCTTATTTAGCAGCAACATATTACTTACCTCTTTGCACTTGGGTCCAGTCCTTCATAGTCCTGTGACAGGTCTAGGGAGCAAAGTTTAGTAATAGGGAGTATATGGAGCATAGGGTAGTATAGGTAGGTATAGGGAGCAGAGTTTAGTAATAGGTAGTATAGGGAGTATAGAAAGGTATATGGAGCAAAGTTTAGTAATAGGGAGCATAGGGTAGTATAGGGAGTACAGTGAGCATAAGGTAGTATAGGGAGTATAGGAAGGTATAGGAAGCAGAGTTTAGTAATAAGGAGTATAGGGAGCATAGGGTAGTATAGGGAGTATAGGGAGCAGAGTTTATTAATAGGGAGTATAGGGAGCATAGGGAGCAGAGTTTATTAATAGGTAGTATATGGAGTATAGAAAGGTATAGGGAGCAGAGTTTAGTAACAGGGAGTATAGGGAGCATAGGGTAGTATAGGGAGTATAGGTAGGTGTGTTAGAACAGTCCAAATATTCCCAAAAAACCCACCCAACCCACCCAAAAAAAAGCCTGCTATTCCAGAAGGTAATTCTGTCCTGGGAGTAAAGGAAGTATAGAGAGCAATAGAGAGCATAATGTAGAGTGTAGGGTAGTATAGCATAGTATAGGGAAGTATTCAATAGTATAGTTTTGAGTAATTAATTATTATTAGTCAGGTTTAGGCATGTTTTTTTGTTTTTGTTTGATTTGCTCAATTTCTCTGTAAATCTAAAGGTTTAGAATACAGCTCCATTCAGTCACAACAGCATTCAGGCCCTAACGTTCCCCAGTAAAGTCGAGCTCACGGTCAGTGTTCCAGTTCAACCAACAACGCGTGATAAAGCTGAGTTCAGTACTCGGGCTTGACCTCGATTATTAGAACTCTCCCCACTGTTTAGCACCTTTCTGCTTTTCTTTATGGAAGATGATGATAGTTCTGTTTATTTAAGACGCTTTTAATTTAATTTTTTTCTGACTTGATTTAACTCCAATAAAAGCCCACAAACAAAATGTTGGAGCGATTTTTCTTCAGATGGAAAAGCTTTAATTACAGAAAACGATTCAAACAATTTGTGTAAAAATTCAGACGCTCTTGCCAACATGGCAAGAGGCTTAATTATTGGACGCCTTTGAAAGCAATTCACAACGCACACCCATTTTTAACAGTGCAGAAACAGCACTGTTCTATGGCAACTTGACATTAGATTAATAGAAACATCTGATTTGGATGTAATATATGATTGGTTCCGCCTGATTTTAAGTAAACAGAATGTAAGACAGATACATAAATTCCCGTTCTCATTAAAACCTTCAGAGGAGACCAAGAATGCCTGGATTATTTTTGTCAAATATTTACTTGCAACTTAATAAGGTCCATATACCACATTAACTATTCGATATGTTATTAACCAGATAGTTTACTAGCACAGGGTATATTCTCTCCTGGATGTGCAACTTTTCAACAACCCTGACAATCAAATAAAACTTTTATTAAGTTTTTTCCCCATTTTCTCCCAATTTACCCAATTGTCGCTCCCATTCTGCTGCTCATGCAGCATTGCTATGTAGCATCACGCTACAGCGCTAACGCTTGGAGGAAAGCGCAGCGCCTCGGTTCTGATACAGCAGCTCACAGACGCAGCCTCGTGCTGATCGACATCACCCTAGGAGTGATGGGTGGAAAGAGCGCCATCTGCTGTACCCACCCAGAGAGAGCAAGATCAATTGTGCTCCCTCAGGGCTTCGGCAGCTGATGGCAAGCTGCATGACAGGGATTCAAACCAGCAATCTCTCGATAACAGTGGCAGTGCCTTAGACAGCCACCGAAAACAGGAATATCAAAAAAAGCAAAAAAATGAAATACAAAAAAAATATATCTTGTACTGAACTTGTTGAAGAAATAATGTTATGACCGAGATTAAATAAACTTAAATAAACTACCCCAAACCAATTAATTTGCTTTTGCTTTTTTTATTACTGTATGTCCATGGGTTCACCAGCCAATCTTCTCTGGAGAATGTATCCCACTTAAATAGAAGTACAATAGTCTTAACATGTCTTAAATCCATGTACAAAAAAGGCCTTAATTTGTCTTAAAATATCTATCAAGTTCTCTATCATGCCCTTTTTGTGTGTTTTTGTATTTCCATTTGTACATCTTTTTATCGCCCATCAACCTCCACAAGAGCCCCAACCACTAGATCAGTTGAAGAAACATTAACATTTTTCTTAAGAACCTCGGAACCTTAGTACACAGCTATATTAGCCAGTAGACTTTGTTTGAGGAAGGGATCTGTACCTACTGACCAAGGCAAGACAGCAGATTAGGGTTTTGAGATTTGCCATTTAGCACAAGCTAACATTGAGGTGTAGTAAAAGCTTAGCATGTACATGAGGCCAGCAACAGCTTATTTGCATAAAAGTGACAGAGCCCTTACACGGCTCATTCTGAAAGGGACTAAAACTAGTAAGAGTTATGTGAGAGTGATTTTGTTTTAAAAATGTTATGAGCTTGTTTTGTTTTTAGCCCATAGACCTATTCTAACTTGTATAAAAAGAGTTTTTTAAGGTTTTTAAAAGTCTTAAAAAGTCTTGCATTTATTCTCAGATAAACTCTGACTTTTCCCTCATCTCTGAACTTCTGGTATGATGTCAATTTCCCAGGTCGTCTTCATCAATCTCTATATTTACGACGATCTTACGCTACTCTGTGCATTCACTTTCCTCTCCTCAGACATAAAACGTGACTTTATGATCCTCGGATTCACAGAAACTACATTTATCACCCACGCGCATTCCCCGACCCAGGCTTCCCGGCACAATTTACAGTGCCTCTACTGAGACCTGCCTCTCGGGACAGGAAAATATTATTTCTGCTCGCTCATTATACGCACTTCTAATTTCCATTCTCTGCAGTGGTGGGGAATTTGTTAGCGGAATTATGTCCGATCAACTGAAACCAATTTGCATCCATCAAAAAAGAAAGCGAGTATTCTTTTCCACGCCCGTCGATATTCAGGTGCAACAAGAACCAACAAGCTGCACCAGCTTTGCCTCGACAGCGCCAGCACCAGCTGCCCTCTTTAGTCCCAAAGAAAACTCCCGGCTTTTCTGACATGAGTAAATACTGAAGAACCTTCTGGCTCGAGTATTGGGCTGTCTGTTTCCTGACAGAACCGACACCAGACTGTTTCAAGCCTAAATCAATTTTATTAATCTGCGTTTGGATTGTAACAAAGCCAAGTCAATTCCATTTGCGCCAACTGGTTTATGAACAAACTGAATTGTTCTTTGTTTTGGTAAAATATATTTTTGCTTCAGGTTTTTCTGGATTAAGCAATAATACTCTTATTTTTGCTTTATATTTATGGTAAAAGGTCTCTGGAAGTGCTCTTCAGCCTTGTCCCAGCTAACAATTATTGGTTAAAAGAACATTTTCTGAACGTTAAAATAAATGAATGTTCTTAAAATATGCAATCTGACCGGTTTTCTGTATGTGCTTATTTCTCATTTTAATTTTATATAATTGTTCTGGTAACTTTGCTGCAACTTGTTAAGATACGAAGCTATATTAAGACACAAGTGCGGCAATTTTTATAGAGGTGCAGATTTCATTTTCCCACAGGACTTGACACACTGCCCACACTGTCAAAAGTAATAATTGGTCTTATATAATATATATTATTCTTTTTTCTGAGACACAGACTTTTGGGTTTTCATTGGAAAAAAGGCTTAAAATAGATTACTCTGTGTGTAATACATCTACAGGAGTTGGACAATGAAACTGAAACACCTGGTTTTTCAGGTTAGCACCCGAACATCCCTTTCAGACAACTTCCTCTTACAGTGTCCACAGTTAATCCTGTTGGATGTGGTTGGTCCTTCTTGGTGGTATGCTGACATTACCCTGGATACCGTGGCTCTTGATACATCACAAAGACTTGCTGTCTTGGTCACAGATGCTCCAGCAAGACGTGCACCAACAATTTGTCCTCTTTTGAACTCTGGTATGTCACCCATAATGTTGTGTGCATTGCAATATTTTGAGCAGAACTGTGCTCTTACCCTGCTAATTGAACCTTCACACTCTTCACGCTCTTACTGGTGCAATAATGTGCAATTAATGAAGATTGGCCACCAGGCTCGTGCAATTTAGCCATGAAACCTCCCACAGTAAAATGACAGGTGTTTAAGTTTCACTGTCCAACCCCTGTATATAATGTATGAGTTACACATTTTGAACTGAATTACTGAAATGACTGAAGTAACGTTTCAATGATATTTAACATTTTTTAGATGCAGTAGTAGATGTGTAGAACTACTGGCAGGCACCAGGCAAGCGAAGGATTTTGACGTACTAAAGTTCCAAAGTTCCAGAGGTTCCCAAATGTGTAGCGAGGCCGTAATGCGGTAAATGGCTGCAAGGTGTGAATCACGTTTTTGATATGAATTTTAATTGCTAGCCGTTTTCCCCCAGCTCCTCTGACAGCTCACAATAAATGATTGAAGGAAAAACCCACAAAGCTTTCAGTCTCTGCCGGTGCTGGAAAAGGGGACGTACCGCGCTGGCAGAGCCGCCGCTGTTTTAAAAGGTTACTGTTGCGCTGATTTGTGGTTTTGCGAGAGGGAAAAAAAAAAAGAAGGGAATTTCTGAGATGGTTGTATTTTCAGCCGAGGCTGCATTGCTATTGTAAGGCTCCTCGGGGTTCGGAGAGGCACTAAATGGAACATATATGTAAAAATAATTTACAGCCTGAAACATTTCGCCTTAAGGCCTCCCAAAAGCCAGGCGGGGGGAGGGCGAGGGTTAAGGACTCGGCTCTCCTGGATTTCGGCCGTAAACGTTGCGTAGAGTAATGAAGTGTTAAGTGATGGAGGAAATTAAAATTGGTAGCGTAACGGCGCTGACACAAGCGCGCAGGCCGGCCTGCGCTCTGAGGAAAAGCGATGCTAAGTGAATGTAGCGTTTATGTCGAATCATTTGCGACGTCGGGGAACAATGCGTGACTGTATAAGTGCGTGAGCTCGGCTCTACCTGCGCGGATCCTGTAGGTGAGAGTTATGCTCTGCTGGTTATTTTTGTATGCTGTGCTGTGCGTACATGCTTTCACTCTTTATAATTACTATATACATGCCTCACACTGGAGCCCATTCTCCCTCTCCATGTCTCTGATAATCTGAACCAGACCAGCGAGTGACTCAGTCTCCGGCTAACGGCTAACGCTCATATTTATCATATGTGTTAGCGTCCTAAGAGCACTGCTTTAGAATCAAGCTGTACAACCAGTACCTGTTTTCACTATAGGAACTTGAGGAGAAACTGAGAATAGAGAACACTGATTTCCTTAGTTTCCAGCAGCTTCTCTTAAGGCTTTTTTCTAAACAATACTCAACTATTTTGAGTAAGTTGAACATTCATGGGCACATACATACTTAAACTGAGAACTTTGAGTTGAATCAACTTATAATAACTGAGTCTAGTCTGTTGCCATTGGCAGCCTCTTTTCCATTGGCTTCTGTCACAATCTATTTGCATACTGGGTGTGTCCAACAGTTTCTGACAGACACTCAGCATCAGTGTGTAGTGATTCACCCGGGGCTATCTTAGGTAAACTTGTAGATCACATATTATAATTAAATGCTTGGTCTCTGTGTTGTAGCTGTAGAGTAAGCATCATTTACTGAGCTGCTGTAACTCTGTGTTCTCGCTGTTTTCTTTCATCTACTTTTCTATGAGTATTTAAAAAAAAATAGTTGAATGAAACCAGAAAGAAGACTAAATACAAGTTTTAAATATATATGTATATGTATTTGTTAAGTTCATTGCAATAAAAAAATTATATTACATGAACTTAAAATGTACTGGGTTATCGGTTACAACAAAAGTGTTGAGTTTAGTCAACTTATCGGGTTCTCCAGTGTAGAGTATATTAGTTAGCGAGCGAACAGTCAGTTCTTGAATTCGAATTTAGAATGTGTAGAAGCATGAGGCCACTATGATGATTCAAAGGCTAGAATTCCAGATCATGCTGCTTCTCCATCAGCAGCCAGAGTCTGAGAGAAAGCACAATTGGTCATCCCCTCTCTGTTCTCTCTCTCTCTCTCTCTCTCTCTCTATCTCTGTCTCTCTCTCTCTCACATGTGCTGAGATGCCCGGCCGGCCGACCTGCCTGGATGTGTCCGTTTGTGGTTCCAGCTTTCAGGAATCAGCCCTGTCCTTCTACTCATCAGAATCCTTACACAACCCTTCTAACTCCTGCCTTTTGTTTCTCGTTCTTTCCTTTCTGTTTTCTCTATCTATCTCTTTTACATGTATGGGGATGCCCTGTTCCCGATGTTCCCAGCCTGGCTCTCCACTGCCCGCTGTGTTGTTCTCCGGCTCTGCAACCCTGCACTGATCTGTTTCTGTATTAGCCATAGCTCTATAGTTTGTGCCCATCACATTTTTATATTCATAAATGAGTACATTTTATTTGAGCTAAAGTTCACATTAATTCTCTGTACTGTTGTTTTGTTCTGTTATTTGTTTGTTGTTTGTTGTTTGTTTGTACTGAGCGGGTCAACCCGAGTAGGATGGGTTCCTTTGACTGAGTCTTGGTTTCTTCCAAGGTTTCTTCCTCTTAAAGGGAGTGTTTTTTTGCCACTGTGTCACCATAAAATAGGCATCTCTGTGGTGCTGCTCATAAGAGGGGTGGACCTGTTTTTCTCTATAAAGCTGCTTTGTGACAACCTTTGTTGTAAAAAGTGCTATAGAAATAAAATTGAATTTAATTGAACTGAATTAAAAGTTGATGTCGGTCGGCATAGGTGCTAGGTCTCTAGAATGGCGCTTTATACTGTATGTGTAACCTTATTAATTCCTGGGGACATAAATAATTAATTTATAGTTTTAAAGGCTCTACTAGTGATAGGGGAGTTCTGCGTAATTACACTTTCAAATTGTGGAGAAAATTCACAAAAAAAAAAAAAAAATACAAGCATAAGTATCTGAATCACTTTGACAAGAACAAAACTGAGGAAAACACTTACAAGATCATTTTCTAAGGGAAATATGGAGCTAAAGTGTTGCTGGTTGCTGAGGTATTAGGTGGTTGTGATGTGATTAGCTAGCGCTAATGCTAATGCGTAAAAGCAATGGAAATCCATGAATTTGATTTGACCGTTCACAATCATGTTGCATGTCATTGGATCGGATACATATCCTATTTAGGATTTGACACATTCACACAGCCATGAAAAAATCAGATCTGAGCCACATTTAAGCAAAAAAATCTGATTTGAATCACTTCAGCCTGGTAATGGGTGAACATAGCCCATGTTTATCCCAATGGATTAAGAATGGGATGCCACTCAAATGTATTGCAAGCGTAGTGTATATAAGGTACGTCTGGATACAACATCCACACAAAAACCATACCAAGAGGAAAAATTACCTCAGACATCTATTATTGCACACCTGGCCGTGACATTCCATACAGGAGGCACCAGAGCGTCTTTATTTATACTTTTTCTCACAGTACAAGTTAAACTCAAGAGCTGGAATATGACCAGACCCCTGTCAGTGTTTAAATTAGCCTCTTAAGTGTTCAGTAAGTGAGGCACAGTTTACACAATTCCACACAGAGTTAATGGACATGTCTGGCTCTTACTTACAATACAATACACGGACGGTGTTAACCTAACACCTACAGTATGTGGACACCACAGTTCCAGACTACTGCTGTATCAGAGTTATACCCACTTTACACAGAAGCTCAGTAATATCCAGTAATTAAAGGGCTTCAGACTATGCACAGACCTACTGTCCACAGCAAGAGCTCGGAACAGAGCTAATCTAAAGGGGGATTGAGATCAGGTTTCACACAGTTGAATGGACCAATGAACTTTCTCATTAGTCCAGAGGTAAGGGTTGAACAGAAGTACAAAGAGATGATTATGGGGATGAATAAAGGACGGCAGGAAGATTCACTCAATGACATGAAAGATGGAACCATCGATACAACCATGGTAATCAAGCTTATTTATGTTCACAAGGTGCTTTTATTCCTAGTTTCTTTGGATCCAGACCTTCAGACAGTTTGTATGCTTTGAAAAAAGTACTTTATCACATGGTTAAGATTTTTGAAACAATTCCAAAAAGTGGAAGGAGGCTATCATCAGCCATTAAACAATAGAAGAAGAAAAATCCAAAAACAAAAAGAAAGAATCAGCAATGCCTCAGAAACCACAGAAAAATACAGGGGTTGGACAAGCAGCCTGGTAGCCAATCTTCATTAATTGCACATTGCACCAGTAAGAGCAGAGT
The DNA here is from genome assembly GCF_023375975.1 of Astyanax mexicanus. Lineage (NCBI taxonomy): Eukaryota > Metazoa > Chordata > Actinopteri > Characiformes > Acestrorhamphidae > Astyanax > Astyanax mexicanus. Next base: position 5,671,911 of record NC_064429.1, read on the forward strand.
GTGAAGGTTTAATTAGCTAGGGTTAGAGCACAGTTCTGCTCAAAATATTGCAATGCACACAACATTATGTGTGACATACCAGAGTTCAAAAGAGGACAAATTGTTAGTGCACGTCTTGCTGGAGCATCTGTGACCAAGACAGCAAGTCTTTGTGATGCATCAAGAGCCAAGGTATCCAGGGTAATGTCAGCATACCACCAAGAAGGCCCAACCACATACAACAGGATTAACTGTGGACACTGTAAGAGGGAGCTGTGTGAAAGGGATGTTCGAGTGTTAACATATCCCAATCTTTGAGCATCCCAATGAGCACTGTTCAATCTATCATCCAAACATGGAATACGTAAAACGTGGCCATGGTCCACATAAACTGACAGATCTTGCAAGTATAATGTATATTAGTGTCTCCTAGTAGAACCTTCACTAAAGTTTTTATTTTCTACATGCATTTTTGTGTTCCTCCTGGTGAAAGACGAGGAGCAATTTGTGATCCTATGTCACTGAACAGTCACATGTATTGTGCCAACCACACACACACACACACACACACACATATATATATATTCCCCATAACTAGATAACAACAAGCTTTAAACTGTGAAAAGTAACACCACGACTCAGATGACTCTGAAAGTTGCGTAGTGTGAACCTGGCATTGGGCAGCGTTCCATATTAAGGCAATTCATCCTATGCCTCATTTAGCACACCTGTTTCAACTCAGCCAATCAGCTAATTAGCAAAGCCTTCAGATGAATTCTCTGCTTGATAGAAGATGGAAAACACTCTCTGCAGGACTGAGGACTTTTAGAGCTTTAGATGTGGGTTAGGGTTAGTTGGCTAGTGCTGAGTGTGCACTAAACGACTTTTAAATTCTATCGCATGTGAGAACACATCTGAAGATATTCAGTCACAACTCTGCAAAGTCTAAGAATAATGCATAGTCAGTTATTCCAATACTACAAAAGTTGGAATAAGAGTTGGGTTGAATATATACAGTACAGGCCAAAAGTTTGGACACACCTGTGAGCTGATGTATCAGAACTGAGTCGCTGCATTTTCCTCCGAGCATTATGCTGTGAGCTGTGATGCTACTCGGCAATGCTGCGTCAGTAGCAGTTTAAAAAGAGGCGGAGTCTGACTACACATGTATCAGAGGAGGCATGTGCTGGTCTTCACCCTCCTTGTGTTGGGGCATCACCAGTGATGGGGAATATACAGTTGACTAGCAGCTAAATGTATAGAATAATTGGCCTAGCTAGAAAATAGAAAAAAATGAAATAACTAATAAAATAATAAAAAGTAAAAATTAAAACATTGACAACAAGTGACGTTGCCAGATCATTTAAAAATAATAAATAATAAAAGTAGTACTTCCAGGGGCACAGAATGGTCCAGCGGTCTAAAGTGCTGCCGCCATGATAAGGAGATTTCTGGTTTGAATCCTGATCATGCAGCTTGCTATCAGCTGCCAGAGCCCTGAGAGAGCACAATTGGCTGTGCTTTTCTCTACCCATCTCTAGAGTTAATCACGCCTGCTACAGATTTATCTCAGAGAAAACGACAGTGTACAAGAAGCAGTTTAGTGATCCAGCGCTCTGCTGAAGTGAAAAGGTGATTTCAGGACACCAGCATTATAAATATTGGCACTCGCTTATCTTTAATGTAGTCTAAACATCTCAAATTTCTCATTAAGGAGCTGTTCTTGAAATATTATATAATTCTGTAAATAATCTCTAGGTATGTGTTACTTATTTTGAGTAATTCAATCTAGTGAAAGAATCTAAATCCACTGCCAAATAAAATAATGCTAGAAGCCAGTCAAATGCTATGCCAGTTGAAAAATAAACGATGACTTAAAAACAAGGGAAATAATGAAAACTGAATAATCCCATAATTTTCTTTCACAATTGTGGCTGGGTTCCCAAGCATTCAAGATGCATAATATGGGGAAATAATAATAAAAAAAAATTATGTGTAGTTCTAATCGACAATATTTTCCCACAATGCAGTGCAAAACAGAAAGTGAAGAGTTATTTTCATTTTTTTCCATTTGCTATTATTACGCATCACTTTATCGCCAGCTGTAGGTACAGAATACGTTAGTACCAATGTTTTTGTATGTGTAAAACCTGCATAATTAAGGTATCTCATTTCTACTGTATATACTGTAGCCTATAACTAATAGTTTTGAAGAAGCTACGTGCCCGAAATGAGTTTTCAAACAAGTGTGTCCTTGCTATCGTAACGACGGGAAAAGTACAGTTTCTATGACACAAAGAACACAAAAGGCATGTAATAATTATCTTAATTAATTATGAGTGTGTTGAGTCAGGTGTGCTCTGTCTTTGGCGGATTGCTATTTTAATGGTGCAGTGCTTCAGAGACAGATACTGAGCTGCTCGTTCCCACTGTGAAGATACACCAGCAGCTCATTTAAGGGAACAGCAATGTTATTTTTTATACTGTTGATTGTCGAGTTAAAAGTCGGGTTTTTGCTCTGCAGGGCTTCGGTGTGTGTGTGTTTAATGAGGGGGGGAATATGCGAGCTGTGTTGAAAAGATAGCAATGGACGTCTGACTGTTGACTGTTGTAGTCGGGGTTCAAATCAGTTAGTGGTGCAGCTGTGTTTTCCATTGTCAAGATAGCAATACGCCAGAAATTTACCTGAACACACCTCGTTTCCAGACACTGTGAAAAATTTAGACATTTTCTGAATCAGTTTCTTTGATGTTGCTACTTATAGATAAATGTTCTTGAGTAAAATGAACATTGTTGTTTTATTCTATAAACTACAGACAGCATTTCTCACAAATTCCAAATAAAAATATTCATCCATCTTTCTCTTGATTATATTCCAGAGGCTTTTAATTTGGTAAAATCAAAGAGCTCATAATTATTAAGTGCTTAAGAGCTGTATTCTCATAAATTCTCACTGTTGCTTTTTAAATGACGTGCTTTTTTAAATGAGGTAGAGGGTGTGAAAATAGACCAATAAATCTTGGTGGAGTGTAAGATAGCAATAAGCATCACTACATGCCTTTCACAGTGTGTAAAATAAGACCCCTAGAATTATTTGCTAGTTGTGGTAAAGGTTAGCAGGAAACAGGCAGCACGTTTAGCCTTTAGCTCTTTAATAGAAGTTGGGTTATATGTTTTATGAGTTTTGGTAGCACCACAGCGCTCCATCCACACCTGACCTATGACCAGATACCACCTCCCACCCTCAGGTTTACTGGAGAAGCCTGTTTTCTGCCTTTCCCAGCACAGAGCTCCAGCAGCCTGCCAGCAGGATCGTGCTTAACTCTGGATTTGTGTGAAATAGCCAGAGTGAAGCAGCCAGAAAACAGCCTTCCTGTTAAAGACGAGCGTGTGATCTGATTGGGACTAATGAGGCTCTAAGTAGAGTCATACCTCAGCGTATGTCAGGGTGAACAGGGTGTCTTTGTGCAGGACTTGGAGATGGAGTAATATCATCTTTCCAGCAGCCCGAGGCTCTGGCTGACACGGCCCAAACCTGCAGAGAGAGAGAGATTCCCATCTGCGGGAGAGATAGCATCGCTCGCTTCAGAGACGCTCTGAAAACTGGAGAGAAAAAGAAAGAGAGAGAGAGAGAGAGAGAGAGAGAGAGAAAGCAGAGGTTTCAGAAAGATATAGAGACTTCTTTGTAAAAGAATGAGTCAGCCAGAGACTGGAGAGTTCTGACTCCTCCTTGTGGCGATGAAGCTGCATTTCATCTGCAGTTAAATCACAATCTTTTGGGGTCGAACTTAATTTTAAATAAAAAAAAAACGATAAAATTACCTAAAAATAGCTAAATCAGAGAAACTGATTTAGAAATTGAAATGCTCTTATATTTTTTCCAGAGCTGTATATATATATATATATATATATATATATATATATATATTTATATATATATGACAGTCACTGGTGTCACAACAATGCACTGATTTTACTGCGTTGTGATGTCATAATGGACATTGTGAAGAGATGATGTCAATTGGAATGACACTTTATTGTGACGTCATAATGGACTTTGCGATGTCAAAATGGCCATTACTATGACACTCCATTGTGATGTCATAATAGCCACTGGAATAAGGTAATATCAATTGGAATGGCATGCTTTTGTGATGTCATAAATGACTGTGCAATTTCAAAATGGCTTTGCTATGACACTCTGTTATGTTGTCATAATGGTCATTGCTATGGCACTCTATAGCAACTGGGATGAGATAATATCAATCAAAATGACCATTGCTGTGGCACCCCATTGTGATGTCATAATAGCCTCTGTGATGAGATAATGTCAATTGGAGTGGAACTCCATTGTGATGGCACTTTACTTTTTTGGAATTGATTATTGAAGACTTTTGGTTTATTCTCCATGTACAGTGGAAATGGATTTTTCTTTTCTTCAAAAAAATATTTTTATTTATTTCAGAAAATTAAATTAATTAAATATTGAACAGTATGTTTTATAGATTCTTTTTTTTTTTTAGGTGTTACAACCAATCATGAAAGTCTCCGATGTTCCTGTTAAAAGTAAAGTTCCTTGAGGAACCGTGAAACTGGAGAAGAACCCTTTAAAATACAATAGAATATTGTCAGAATAAGCATTGTGACATCACAATATCTATTATAGGGTCACATTTGGGTGCCGGGACAATGGACATTATGACATCACAATTGAGTTTGATCACAATGACCATTAAGACATCACCCTGTCTATGATGACATCATTACTTTGTTCTGTTACAATGGCCATAGTGTCACCATAACGGGGTGACTTCACAATGTCATGGTGATCATTGCGATAGCACCCTATTGTGATTTCATTATGGCTATAATGTCAATGCTCACTTGTGATGTCATAAGGTTTGTTGTGATGCCACCCCAGTAGTGGGTTGCCTCATCTTGAGATAATGGCCATTGCGATACCAACGCCATTTTAAAATATATGACATGTATGTATGCAATATAAATAACACTTATTATTGTTCATAATTAGACAAATTTGTGCAAAGTACAGATCAGATTTGTATATATTTTTTGTCTTTAATGCCTCAGTAATGATGAATAAATTAAGGGCAAGTTGGACGTGTTCAAGAAAGCAGCCGAGAATAAAACTGCCGTCCAAATAAAGCTGTGAATCGCTGGCTTCCAAGAACCTGAGCGAGATTAACGAGCTTGTTGGTTTTATAGAAGTGGAGAAGTACTTTTGTGGGGCATTTTTGCAGGATGAGGTTATGAAATTTACTTATGGCACGGTTTTTAAATATTTCCCGAGCTTTTAAAAAGTGCTATGTTATGATTTGGCGTGAGACGCTCATGAGAACAGATTAGATATGCTCTAAAATGCTCTAAAAAGCCACAAGCACTTCTAGCTCTTTATAGGCTGAGGGTAGAAAAAACGGACAGATCTGGCCAGCAGACTACCAGGCCTGCCACTGCCACTGCCCCTGCCAGCGCCCTCCAGCCTCCACCAGCCCCTGCCAGCCGCCTGTCGCTGTCTGATGGCCAGAGAGCCAGAGGTGAGATGTTGTTGGACATTCACACCCCAACCTGATACTCCATCTGGGAGGAAGACTGAGGGGGGCCTTCATCTCTCCAGGCCCGGCTCTCTCCAGCACTAACAGCACCATCTCTGCCCCCGTCCTCCCGGCCAGCACGGCCTGGCTCCCACAGCGCTCTCCCCTGCCAGCTCCATCCCTGGCCCTGCCTCTCACTACCTCCTCTGAGGCTGCTCTGTCCCCAGAGCTGTGGTTTTTAGACGGTAATGTCTGCGGTTTTACAGTGAAAGTGTGGGGAAATGAGGTGTAGAGTGGAAAGCCTGAAGTAGCTGTACTGGCTAATGCCTGCTAACTACTCTTCCTCTCAACTTCCTCCTCCTCCGTAAACAGGAGAAACAGAGACGTTTGTTTGAGTTGTTAATTTTAAATATCTTAGGTTGAGTGAAATTTCACAGTTGTGTAAACTAACAGCAGTTAGAAAGTGATGTATCGTTCAGTATTGCATCAGAATTGCATCCACAATTTATGTGGCCAATTGTTCCACCTATTCATGTGCTACTTAGCTGTATATCCCCTGGTGATGCCACAATACAAGGAGGGTGAAGCCTAGCACATGCTTCCTCCGGTACATGTGAAGTCAGACTCCGCCTCTTTTCGAACTGCTGCAGAAGCAACATTTTGGAGGAAAGCGCAGCGACTCCGTTGTGATACATCAGCCAACAGACGCCCTGGGCTGATCCACATCACCCTAGGAATGATGAGGAGGAAAGAGCACCATCTACTGTACCCACCTGGAGAGAGCAAGGCCTATTGTGCTGTCTCAGTGCTCCAGCAGCTGATGGCCCAGCGTTATGTGGTAATTGAGAAACTGTATTTTTTTCTTTGTGAAATCGTATTAAAATGATACACTAAATTCAAACCCTCTCAAGAGTCTATCACCCAGACCCGTACAATTAGTATCAGAACACTAACTGGATACTCCTATCGAAAGTCTAGCACTCAGTCCAGTTTAGTGAGTATCAGAACACTAACTGGATACCCCTCTCAAGAGTCTATCACTCAGACCAGTACAGTGGGTTTCAAAACACTAACTGGATACCCCTCTCAAGAGTCTATCACTCAGCCCAGAACACTAACTGTATACCCCTCCCAAGAGTCTATCGCTTAGCCCAGTAAAGTTAGTATCAGAACATTAACTGTATACCCCTCTCAAGAGTCTATCACTCAGCCCAGTAAAGTTAGTATCAGAACACTAACTGTATACCCCTCTCAAGAGTCTATCACTCAGCCCAGTAAAGTTAGTATCAGAACACTAACTGTATACCCCTCTCAAGAGTCTGTCACTCAGCCCAGTAAAGTTAGTATCAAAACACTAACCGGATACCCCTATCAAGAGTCAATCACTCAGCCCAGTACAGTCAGTACCATAAGAGTATAAGGGCATCATTGGACCTGTAGTCTCACTCTATATATTCAAAAGTCCAAATGGGAAAGAAACACAGGTTTTACTGTTTTTAACGTTTTTGTTTCTTTTAGATGCAGTCAAATTAACCAAACCCTTAGTGTACACTGCAAGCACAGATAAGTTGAATTTACTTTAAAAAAATTGAGGAAACCGGTTGCCTTAAAAAAGTGAAGTAATGGGTAAAGAAAACTAAAGTTAGCAAAACTTAGAACATCAAATTATTACAACTAAAGGAGTAGTTGATTTAACCTTTTTTATTTTTGTTATACTGTAAGACAGGATAAGTTGAGTTTACCTTTTTATGGCAGCCGGTTTGCTCAATTTGTTTTTAAGTAATAAGGAATGAAAACTTGAGCCATCATAAATTAAAACATCAAATTACTACAACTAAAGGGGAAGTTGATTTATTTGTAAGGTAGCCCAGGGTGAATCACTACACACTGATGGTGAGTGTTGGTCAGAAACTGTTGGACACACCCAGTATGCAAATAGATTTTGACAGAAGCCAATGGAAAAGAAGCTGCCAATGGCAACAGACTAAACTCAGTTATTATAAATTGGTTCAACTCAAAGATCTCAGTTTGAGTAGTAGTACAGTATATGTGCCCACAAATGTTCAACTAACTCAAACTAGTTGAGTATTGTTTAGACATATCCAATTTTATGTAAAACAGACTTAAATCATTTGACTTGTGTCGCCTTTCTTTAGTTCTTGTAGAAACACCATAAACCAAGAGCACATGAGGGGGAGATGACGGAGTGCCTGTTCCTGATTAGAGGAACCCACGAGTGCCCACAGCGCCCTCCTTACATTAGTAAGTTTACATCCGTCTCTCCATCTTCAAGGCGAGTCTCGTTTAAAAAGAGCTGCTGAGCATAATAATTCCTGGTGGCTGTGGGGGAACCGGCCTCGCCGTGTGTTCCCTGACTGTCAGGTTGTGGCTGTGGAGAGGAAGAGTGGTGGTGAAGTGGAGCAGAGAGAAGGAAGAGGTTGTGGAGGAAGAAAATGAAAAGAAGAATAAGGGAAGCATTAAGGTCTGGGGGTGGGATTATTTAAAAAATATATTTTTTTTAAGTAAAGGGAAGGTCAGTGCCTTTTGGAAGATCTGGGGAAGCTAACTGTATACCCCTCTCACGAGTCTATCACTCAGACCAGTACAGTGGGTTTTAGAAACTAACCGGATACCCCTCTCAAGAGTCTATCACTCAGGTCCATATAGTTAGTGGGAAAACAGTTACCAGATATCCCTCAAAAGTCTATCACTCAGCCCAGTAAAGTTAGTATCAGAACACTAACTGGATTGCCCTCTCAAGAGTCTATCACTCAGCCCAGTAAAGTTAGTTTCAAAACACTAACCGGATTCCCCTCTCAAGAGTCAATCACTAAGCCCAATAAAGTTAGTATCAGAACACTAACTGGGCACCCGTTTCAAGAGTCAATCACTAAGCCCAGTAAAGTTAGTATCAGAACACTAACTGGGTACCCCTTTCAAGAGTCAATCACTAAGCCCAGTAAAGTTAGTATCAAAACACTAACCGGATTCCCCTCTTAAAAGTCAATCACTAAGCCCAGTAAAGTTAGTATCAGAACACTAACTGGGTACCCCTTTCAAGAGTCAATCACTAAGCTCAGTAAGCCCCTCTGAAGAGATGGTTTAGAAATTTTGCTGATTTATGGAACTCTAAGGGCTCTATCTTAGAGATCTATAGGTAAGCTGTCAACCGTGCACTGTGCAGCTTGATTTAGGCTGTGTTGGTGTGTCTTTGCTATCATAATGATGGGAAAAGTACGCCTTGTGCAGCTCGAAATTATTAATTAATCGGGGGTGGGGGGGGTGTTTTTGGAGCCAGGTGAGCTCTGACTTTGCAGATTGTTATTTTAACGACGCAGCTACCTGGAAGTGACCAATGCTTTGTGTGGGCATGTGTGAGTAGCAAGCGGTATAGTACACATGCTTGGTGTTGCCAAGATAGCAATGAACGTCTGTTGTCTGTTGACTGTTGATGTCAGTCTAGGTTGTATTTAGTCAGTGGTGCACCTGTGTTTTCTGTCGCCAAGATACACCAGCAATACACCAGAAATTGACCTAAACACGACTCATTTCCAGATCACTACAGCCATCAGCTGTAAACGACACAGGGGCAAGGAGTGAAAATTGACTGTTTGCGTGGTATAAGATAGCAATGAGCATCACCCTGATGTGTGCGGTATAATATAACACACACTGAAAAAATGATGCGTAAAATTTACTTTTGCAACTTTCTGTATTTGCTTTTTTTAAGTAAATTTAATTTCATGTAAATTTAAGTAACTTCAACTCGGTTTCAAGACTTAAATGTTGCATAGAGTAAATAAGAGAACTGAACTTCAGTCAATCCTTTCTTTAAGTAAACTTTACTTCATTTATTTTACTGAATCAATCCTTTCTTTTAGTAAACTTTACTTCATTTCCTAATTTATACAATATTATTATATATTATTTTAGTTAAAACACACATTCAAATATTTACATAATCTCAGATTAATTAGATCAAGATTTATGTATCATAAATTATTTGAGTAATAATAATAGTAATTGTAATTAGGTAATATTGTATGCAGAAATGAAGTAAAGTTTACTAAAAGAAAGGATTGACTGAAGTTCAGTTCACTTATTTACTCTATGTAACATTTAAGTCTTGAAATTGAGTTTAAATTACTTAAATTTATCTGAAATTAAATTTACTTAAAAAAAAAGCAAATGCAGAAATTTGCAGAATTTTTACGCTTAATTTTTCAGTGCATATAAGATGTGTGTTTTTGTACATCATGTGGACATTTGTGTGTTGTACATTAAAGTTGTTTTTTGCATCCAGATCAGTTTTTTCAGTCAGATAACCTGACTATTTATAAAAGTTGTCATTATTACATTGTAATAACTAACATGTCTGAGTCGCCTCAATGCATTCCCAAACTTAATACAATATAATCTTCAGTGATATTAGTAAAACTTATTTTTTTTATTTTTTATTTATTAAATTCATGCATTATTTTATCTATTATTATTATCAGGGTGTTGCTACAATGTTGGAGAGATTAGACGTGTGATTTCAGATTATATACTAGATTGAATGAGGACCTCAGATGATGTTTTGATTGATTCTCAGAGGGTGTTTGTAGAGCAGAACCACAAGAGGGAGCCACTTTCACATTTACCAGTTTATCAGTTACACCAACAGAGGGTAAATATATCTGTTTTACTCACAAAAGGAAGTATTGTATTGCCATTAATTTAGTGTCCACTGTATATATATATATATACACTACCGTTCAAAAGTTTGGGGTCACATTGAAACGTCCTTATTTTTGAAGGAAAAGCACTGTACTTTTCAATGAAGATAACTTTAAACTAGTCCTAACTTTAAACAAATACACTCTGTACATTGCTAATGTGGTAAATGACTGTTCTAGCTGCAAATGTCTGGTTTTGGTGCAATATCTACATAGGTGTATAGAGGCCCATTTCCAGCAACTATCACTCCAGTGTTCTAATGGTACAATGTGTTTGCTCATTGGCTCAGAAGGCTAATTGATGATTAGACAACCCTTGTGCAATCATGTTCACACACCTGAAAATAGTCTAGCTCATTACAGAAGCTACAAAACTGACCTTCCTTTGAGCAGATTGAGTTTCTGGAGCATCACATTTGTGGGGTCAATTAAACGCTCAAAATGGCCAGAAAAAGAGAACTTTCATCTGAAACTCGACAGTCTATTCTTGTTCTTAGAAATGAAGGCTATTCCATGTGAGAAATTGCTAAGAAATTGAAGATTTCCTACAACGGTGTGTACTACTCCCTTCAGAGGACAGCACAAACAGGCTCTAACCAGAGTAGAAAAAGAAGTGGGAGGCCGTGTTGCACAACTAAGCAAGAAGATAAGTACATTAGAGTCTCTAGTTTGAGAAACAGACGCCTCACAGGTCTCCAACTGGCATCTTCATTAAATAGTACGCGCAAAACACCAGTGTCAACATTTACAGTGAAGAGGCGGCTGCGGGATTTTGGGCTTCAGGGCAGAGTGGCAAAGAAAAAGCCATATCTGAGACTGGCTAATAAAAGAAAAAGATTAAGATGGGCAAAAGAACACAGACATTGGACAGAGGAAGACTGGAAAAAAGTGTTGTGGACGGATCCAAGTTTGAGGTGTTTGGATCACACAGAAGAACGTATGTGAGACGCAGAACAAATGAAAAGATGCTGGAAGAATGCCTGACGCCATCTGTTAAGCATGGTGGAGGTAATGTGATGGTCTGGGGTTGCTTTGGTGCTGAGATTTGTACAGGGTAAAAGGGATTCTGAATAAGGAAGGCTATCACTCCATTTTGCAACGCCATGCCATACCCAGTGGACAGCGCCTGATCGGAGCCAATTTCGTCCTACAACAGGACAATGACCCTAAACACACCTCCAAATTGTGCTAGAACTATTTACAGCAGAAGCAGGCAGCTGGTATTCTATTGGTAATGGAGTGGCCAGCGCAGTCACCAGATCTGAACCCCATTGAGCTGTTGTGGGAGCAGCTTGACCGTATGGTACGCCAGAAGTGCCCATCCAACCAATCCAACTTGTGGGAGCTGCTTCTAGAAGCGTGGGGTGCAATTTCTCCAGCTTACCTCAACAAATTAACAGCTAGAATGCCAAAGGTGTGAAATGCTGTAATTGCTGCAAATGGAGGATTTTTGATGAAAGCAAAGTTTGATGTAAAAACAATGTTATTTCAAATACAAATCATTATTTCTAACCTTGTCAATGTCTTGACTCTATTTTCTATTCATTTCACAACATATGGTGGTGAATAAGTGTGACTTTTCATGGAAAACACAAAATTGTTTGAGTGACCCCAAACTTTTGAACGGTAGTGTATATATATATATATATATATATATATATATATATATATATATATATATATATATATATATATATATATTTAATGGGTGGAGCTACACTGACGTATTATACAGTTATTATATTTATTGTATAGTTATTACACATCTATCCAAATACCCTCTGGACTGGGCTGTAGTCCATCACAGATAATCCACTGTTTCTTCTTCATTGATAAAATATTGTTTATGCACTACTCGTTACAGAATATATATATATGTGTGTTTTTAGCAATATATAGTAGTGGTGTCAGTCACTTAAAAAATGTAATCAGATTTTAACCACGTTTAACCACTGAATTGGGTTGACCTGAATCCCACTGTAACAATCTGGCAACCCTGATGGCTCGCTTAGTAGTGAGACCTGTGATGCACGTTTAAATCACGGGACACGTTTAATTCACGAAGTATACAGCGATGCTTACTATAAATCATAATGTGTTCTGGGATTTTATGGGGCCTTAAAATCACATTGGATTTCCACCTTACAATTTAAATACTCAAAGAAAAATGGCCGACCTACTCAATAGTGTCCTAACTAGTAAATAGGGAGCCATTTCGGACACATATATCTTTAAAGGGGATATTGGAACCAGATCATTAACTTGTTACCTGTCAGTAGTTTTAATGTTATATATATAAAAAAAAGTTTGGGCACCCCTATTTATCTTAATCATTTTTAGTTGTAAATATTTGGGTGTTTGCAACAACAGCCATTTCAGTTTGATATATCTAATAACTGATGGACACAGTAATATTTCAGGATTGAAATGAGGTTTATTGTACTAACAGAAAATGTGCAATATGCATTAAACCAAAATTTGACCGGTGCAAAAGTATGGGCACCCTTATCATTTTATTGATTTGAATACTCCTAACTACTTTTTACTCACTTACTGAAGCACAAAATTGGTTTGGTAACCTCATTGAGCTTTGAGCTTCATAGCCAGGTGTATTCAATCATGAGAAAAGGTATTTAAGGTGGCCAATTGCAAGTTGTTCTCCTATTTGAATCTCCTCTGAAGAGTGGCATCATGGGCTCATCAAAACAACTCTCAAATGATCTAAAAACAAAGGTTGTTCAACATAGTTGTTCAGGGGAAGGATACAAAAAGTTGTCCCAGAGATTTAACCTGTCAGTTTCCACTGTGAGGAACATAGTAAGGAAATGGAAGAGCACAGGGACAGTTCTTGTTAAGCCCAGAAGTGGCAGGCCAAGAAAAATATCAGAAAGGCAGAGAAGAAGAATGGTGAGAACAGTCAAGGACAATCCACAGACCACCTCCAAAGAGCTGCAGCATCATCTTGCTGCAGGTGGAGTCACTGTGCATCGGTCAACAATACAGCGCACTTTACACAAGGAGAAGCTGTATGGGAGAGTGATGCGAAAGAAGCCATTTCTGCAAGCACGCCACAAACAGAGTCGCCTGAGGTGTGCTTTTTGCTTTTGTGGACTGTGTCCATCAGTTATTAGATATATCAAACTGAAATGGCTGTTGCAAACATCCAAATATTTAGAACTGAAAATGATTAAGATTAATAGGGGTGCCCAAACGTTTTCATATGACTGTATATTCAGTGCTTCCTATTGCTAAGACAGCATTTTTTATTTATATTTTTACAGTGTAAATGAGTGGGGATGAGAGCTACAGTAGATCCAGATTTAAACTGATCCGCTTGTGGGCCGATTTAACGCTCTTCCCACCGAGTCTCTAAACGCTGTTGACTCACTGCAGCTAAGAGCCGAGTGCGGTGGGCTGGTAAGAGCCCCAGTTATGAGTCAGCGCTGGAGATTTACAGTAATCCATCAGCTGTTTAACTGCAGAGCTAATTCATTTAGTTCTGTTCCAGTTAGATTGTTCTATATAGTGATTTTACAGTAATTGTAAAGTCACCTGGTGGTGCCTGATGAAGTACAAATAGTTGGTTTTCTATACTTTTACATTTTTACACAATTATTTGAACTTTTGTACTCCTTACATTTTAAAAATAGCCTTGTTACTCCTGTTTCCTTTCAGCTCATTTTTATTTTTCTGAAAAATGTGTAAAATGTGTTTTGGGGAGGGTGGTTAGTGCACTATAGGACTCTGTGCACTCTAAAAAACAGGGGTACAATACGAGTACTTTTTTTAACTCAAAGGTACACTCTTCATAATTGTACACTCAAAGGTACAATATTGGTCTTTACAGGGTCAGATTTGTTCCCTCTGAAGTACAAAGTAATTTCTAACAGCAATAAGTACAGATTTGTACCATTTAACCAGCTAAAGGGTTCATTCAGTATTCTGTATCACTGTACTAATAAACAATATATATTTTAATTGCACATTTTTTATTTGAAAGCCAGACAGTTTTCGATCATGAAGTTTTTGAGCCATATTTAGTTGATGATAATGTTTATAATCTTTACTGGCACAAAAACATGGGTTCAAAAAAGGACTTTTACTGAAAGGTACTTTTTTGTACCTTAATATAAGGTACAGCCCCAGCGACAAGCTTTGTTCTCTTTTAAGTACAAATCTTAGTGTGTGGCGCTGACTAAGCTTTTGTTTTTAGCCTTATGGCTTTACTTACATTACTTTTACTTTTGTATTTTAGGTACTTTTGAAACCAGTACTTTTATACTTTAACTTAAAGAGCAACTTAAAGCTTGAGTTGATACTTCTACAACTTCTAAACTATTTTTTTTAAAAAGGTATATAATAGAAGGTGTATATTTTTGATACATTGTATTCTGTACATACAGAATCACCAGAAATAGATAACATGTGAATGTGGCCCTTCAAACTGCAGTTTTTCAGAGGAACACTCAAAACAGAGGACGACAAGAATCACTGACAAGATTTTGTAACACAAGCGATAAAAGAAACCCACAAATTTTCCTTGTTAAAAATTATAATATTTTCTTCATTACAAGCATTAAAAAATCACTAGTAGTCTGTCTAAGATGGCTAACGTTCTTGTTCCACCTTAAATGGTGCAGCAGATGGCAGAGGCTGCAGCATTTAAGGTGGAATGGGACAACAAAGGCCGAGTGGTCCAGCGGTCTAAAGCGCTGCCACTATGAGCAGGAGGTCGCAGGTTCGAACCCCCGATCATGCAGCTTTGCCATCAAGCTGCCGGTGCTCAGAGAGAACAAAATTGGCCCTGCTCCCTCCGGGTGGGTAGATGGCGCTCTCTCCCCACATCACTCCTAGGGTGATGTCCACAACACAGGGCGTCTGTGAACTGATGTATCAGAACCGAGTCGCTGTGCTTTCCTCCGAGCGCACTGGCTTCACATGTATCGGAGGAGGCATGTGCTAGTCTTCACTCACCTGGTGTTGGGGCATCACTAGTGATAGGGGAAGAATAAAATAGAAAAAAACAGAATGGCACAACAAAAGCATTGTAGTTTAGCGTCGGACTGATTAAAACCCAGACAACAGTCAACAGTCAGCCGCCCAATCATGTCTTAGCCATGCAGGAGTGTTGTGTGCTTTGTAAGCGCTTAGTGCGTTTACACCCTCGCTTCTTACACACACAAACAAACAAGCTGCAGTGAGCAAATCCAGCTTTTATCTCAACAATAAACAGAATAAAGAATAAAATAACATTACTGTAAATGAGACGCGCAAAAGCGTCACGCTGTTAAGATACGAATGTGCCAAAGTCAGAGCTCATCTGCTTCTTAAAGTGAATGACAAGTGACACACTGACACAGTGTTTGGTTAAAAAAAAAGGTCCACTGCTGCTCTGCTCTGTTTGTAGCTGCACTGTTTGGCTTGTAAGTGCTGCCTCGTTGCTAGGTTTCCTGTATGTGGCGGAGAAATACATGGAGAGCTTAGGTTACAGAGTGCATTACTGGCTGATAATGGTACTCATATAACGCCTCTCAGCCAATCACATTGCAGGGTCGGAACTTACTTTGGTGTAATGATAATGGTAATAATGATAGCAGTTGTGTAAATCAAATGTATCATAAAAAGTCATTTGTGTTTGTAAATTGAGAAATATCTCTTTCAAACCTTAGGAATAATCTGATTCTGTGTGTTAAAGCAAAAAGCAAAATTCATTGAAATGTGCAATGCACGGTGACGTCAAGACCTCCCCCAGCAATACATTACTCCAGATGAATGGTTGTGGATGGTGCTGAGGTGTGGGCTTGGTGCTGGGTTTTAGCTCGCTCTGCTTCCTCACACTGCCTGCCCAGGCTGATCTGTCCTGCAGTCCTGCTGTGGAAAATAACAGGACCGGACCAGGTGGCATTGTGCTCAGGTGGATGGAAAAAGGGAAAAAGACGAATGTGAAAATGCCTTATTCCCTCACTGAGAGCGAGGATCAACACGAGCCATGCGAGCACGCTATCTCTTATAGCGCCGCAAATGAAAGCGCGGGACGTGTGATATCTGGAGGTTTTCACATTCAAATGACTGAGAAGAAAGAGTCGGAGTCGTTCTCCAGGGGGACGGACGCTTTGATGTTGAGACCTGAAAACAAGGAACAATGAACTCCCTCCGCAAAAATAAGCTTAGCTTAGCTTAGCTCTGCTTTATTGAAGGGCAACAGATTTAAAGCTACAAGAAACCTACATAGAATCGCACAGGAACAAGTATCACAACCCATGACTTTTGGCATGTCCTATGAAGGCTAAAGAATGCTGTACAGACATGGACATGGGCAATTTTAGCCAGACACTGCCAGTCACAATCATTACTACTTACTGCACTGTCGACCATGGGTGGTATTATACTTTATGACATATTCCCAGCACACATTCCCAGTGATACTGTGGTTTGGGTTTGTTTTTGATTTTGGTTTGCTAAGAAATTGGTTTGGGTTTGGTTGGGGTTTGATTTGAGTTTTCTTGGGTTTGGTTTGGTATGGTATGGTATGATTAGGTTTGGTTGTGGTTGTGGTTGTGGTTTTGGTTTGGTTTGGTTTAGTTTGGTTTGAGTTTTCTTGGGTTTGGTTTGAGTTTTCCTGGGTTAGGTAAGGTTAGGTTTGGTTTTGGTTTAAGTTTTCTTGGGCTTGGTTTGGTTAGGTTTGGTTTTGCCTTGGGTGGCTTGGCTTGGATGGCTTGATTTGGTTTGGTTTGGTGTGGGTTGGTTTTGGTTTGGTTAGGTTTGGCTTTGGCTTTGCTTTTGGTTTGGTTTTGTATGGTTTTGAGTTTTCTTTGGTTTGGTTTGGTTTGGTTTGAGTTTTCTTGGTTTAGTTTTGGTTTGGTTTGAGTTTTCTTGAGTTTGGTTTGAGTTTTCTTGGTTTAGTTTTGATTTTGGTTTTCTTGGGTTTGGTTTAGTTTGGTTTAGGTTAGGTTTTGGTTTGATTGGTTTGGTTTGAGTTTTCCTGGGTTAGGTAAGGTTAGGTTTGGTTTTGGTTTGGTTTAAGTTTTCTTGGGCTTGGTTTGGTTAGGTTTGGTTTTGCCCTAGGTGGCTTGGCTTGGATGGCTTGACTTGGCTTGGTTTGGTTTGGTTTGGTTTGGTTTGCTTTGGATTGGTTGGGTTTGGCTTTGGTTTTTGTTTGGTTTTGTATGGGTTTGGTTTGGTTTGATTTGGTTTTGATTTGGTTTGAGTTTTCTTGGGTTTGGTTTGGCTTGGTTGGAGTTTTCTTGGTTTAGTTTTGGTTTTGGTTTGGTTTGAGTTGTCTTGGGTTTGGTTTGGTTTGAGTTTTCTTGGTTTAGTTTTGTTTTTTGTTTAGATTTGGTTTGAGTTTTTTGGTTTGGTTTGGTTTAGGTTAGGTTTAGGTTTGGTTTGAGTTTTTTTGGGTTTGAGTTTTCTTGGTTTGGCTTGGCTTGAAATTGTTTTGATTTGGCTTAACGTTCTTAGCAAAAAGTGCTGAATGTAATTAATTAGATGAAATTGTTTCATCACTTGACAGCACTAGTTTTGGAGCTTTGTGAACGTTTCCTTTTTATTAAAGTTCTGAGTGGGAATGTTTGTAGGGAACCTATCTTTTGCTGGGCTGCAGGCCAGAGAAGACGCATCTCAGATAATCACACCGTCGCTTCAGGTATAAGCCCTCCTCCTCTAGAGCTTATCCAACTTTAAATGAGCCTCAGAGTAACTGACAGCTTGCCAAAACAAACCCCATCACAGATAACGCCTTTTCCCACTAACGCTATTTAATTAAAACCAGCAAATGTGCTTTCTTCCACACTCAGGGGAGTAAATAACCTGGAAAAATAAACCTGTATACGTCACAAGTGTCACGGCGAGAGCCGCGGTGAAATGCTGCTTCTGATGTGTTTTAATGAAAGCAGTAGATGGAGCTTGAGCATAATATGCTAAACAGGCTGTTCACAGTCATTATGTATTTGATTAATTGCAGGAAATGAGAAAATACATTTACTGTAGTCTGTAGTAATTCCTATACAGATCAGGCTCTTCCTCTATGGGTAAAAAATCTGTTGAGATCAAACAAGTATGGCGTAGCACTGCATTCATTTGCACCTCCAATTATAGCAAAGATCATGAGTGTGTGTGTTGTGACTTGTCTTCATTAAAGGTGTGAAAAGTATTCCAATTCATTACTCTAAAGGTAGAAGCAGAGATACTAGTGTTTAAAAATACTTCAGTAGAAGTTGAAGTATTAACTCAAGCTTTTTACTCTTTAAGTAAAAGTGTTTTAAAAAGTACTGGTTTCAAAACTACTTAAAATATAAAAGTAAAAGTAATATGAGGGGAAAAAATAAAACCATTAAGACTAAAAATGAAAGCTTAGGCCACGCCCACAGAGTTCTAAAGTGCACTAACCCCCCCCTTGCTTTGGTTTAGGTTTGGTTGATTTGGTTTGGTTTTGGCTTGGCTTGGTGTGGGTTGGTTTGCTTTGGTTTGTTTTTGTTTGGGTTTGTGTTTCTTGGTTTGGTTTTGGTTTGGTTTTAGTTTTCTTGGTTTGGTTTGAACTTTCTTGCTTTGGTTTAGGTTTGGTTGATTTGGTTTGGTTTTGGCTTGGCTTGGTGTGGGTTGGTTTGCTTTGGTTGGTTTTTGTTTGGGTTTGAGTTTCTTGGTTTGATTTTGGTTTGGTTTTGGTTTGGTTTGAGTTTTCTTGGTTTGGTTTGAACTTTCTTGCTTTGGTTTAGGTTTGGTTGATTCGGTTTGGTTTTGGCTTGACTTGGTGTGGGTTGGATTGCTTTGGATTGTTTTTGTTTGGGTTTAAGTTTCTTGGTTTGGTTTTGGTTTGGTTTGAGTTTCTTGGTTTGGTTTTGGTTTGGTTTGAGTTTTCTTGGTTTGGTTTGAACTTTCTTGCTTTGGTTTAGGTTTGGTTGATTTGGTTTGGTTTTGGC
The DNA here is from genome assembly GCF_023375975.1 of Astyanax mexicanus. NCBI lineage: Eukaryota > Metazoa > Chordata > Actinopteri > Characiformes > Acestrorhamphidae > Astyanax > Astyanax mexicanus. The sequence continues at coordinate 5,691,078 of NC_064429.1, forward strand.
TTGGCTTGGTGTGGGTTGGTTTGTTTTTGTTTGGGTTTGAGTTTCTTGGTTTGGTTTTGGTTTGGTTTGAGTTTTCTTGGTTTGGTTTGAACTTTCTTGCTTTGGTTTAGGTTTGGTTGATTTGGTTTGGTTTTGGCTTGGCTTGGTGTGGGTTGGTTTGCTTTGGTTTGTTTTTCTTTGGGTTTGAGTTTCTTGGTTTGGTTTTGGTTTGGTTTGAGTTTTCTTGGTTTGGTTTGAACTGTCTTGCTTTGGTTTAGTTTTGCTTTGATGTGGTTTGGTTTTGGCTTGGCTTGGCATATAATATGTGATTTTTAAAATTGAAACAAATACTGAAATAAAATAACTTTTCAATGATATTTAAAATTTTTGAGCTGCACTAGTACTTTGTTCATATTCTTCAGTATAAACTGCATAATCTACCGTATACAATCCTGAAGCTGAAACTGAATAAACGCCACCACAGTCAAACTAGTGGAAATAAATGCAGGCCTAAAAGTGAGTTTATCTTTTAAACCAAGGCCAGGCGAGGGTGGTGCGCCGAGCCCTGCAGCAGATAAATAAACATGTTGACTTGACATTAGCATTAGGAGGGCTGAACGTGAGGAATGCCGGAGCTAAATCTTCCCAATAGTCTTCTCACTCGGTAATATATTTATGAGCGAGGTCTATTGTGAAGGTCAAGTGCTCCAGGTGGGTTTGGGACGTGAGAACACTGCCAATGTTCTCAGTGTCCGGCGTTTTTCTCTGTGGTAAGCAGATCTATACATCTATACTGTCATTTGCAGGCTAAAAGCTGCCACTTTTTTATCATTATGTGTTTATCAATTTTTATTCTTATTTTTATCTCATTCTCTTCCAATTTACCCAACTCACTCATTAGGACTCCCTCTATCACTAGTGATGCTCCAACACTGGGAGGACAACACTGGGAAGACTAGCACATGCCTCCTCCGATACATGTGAAGTCAGACTCCGCCTCTTTTTTGAACTGCTGCTGATGCAGCATCACCGAGTAGCATCACTCGGAGCACATATGGAGGAAAGCCCTGCGACTCGGTTCTGATACATCAGCTCACAGACGCAACTTTGTGCTGATCCACATCACCCTAGGAGTGATGTGGGGAAAGAGTGCCATCTACTGTACCCACCCAGATAGAGCAAGACCAATTGTGCATTCTCAGGGCTCCGGTAGCTGATGCCGGGCTACATGAACAGAATTTGAACCAGCTTTTCACACTCTTTGAACACTGTGGCTTATTTAATGGTATAATGAGCTTCATGCCGTCAAAACACGCCAAAACCTTGGAAATCTAAGCTTGTCCAGGGCTTGTCTGGTGCAGACTGCATATGTACACATTTTTTTCTTTTAAATATTAGTGGGGTTCTTACATTCAAGTGTGCTCAATAGCCTGGAAATTACGGTAATAAACTATGGATATAGAGTAGAGTAAATTCCACGTAACCTTAGATGTGATAAATACTAATGTATTTTCTTACTTATAACAAAAGATTCCTGTTATGTTATATTATATTCTGTTAATATATCATCAATGAATCATGCTGCTTTAAAGAGTCGCTTCAAGGTTATGCTATATATTTTATTGTTTTCATAAATCAACAGGAAGAAATGTTCCAGAACAGTAGAACAGTGTGAAATTTAGAGTTGGCAGGTTATTAGATAACTAATCACGCGAAAGTCAATGGCTTTCACATAAATTCTCATAGACCTTGGAATTGGAATCATCTGGAGTTTTCTGAGGTTGGTATTAAGAACCACTGCACTGTTGATGGTTATTTTCATTCTTTCCCTTTTCAGATAGTGTACCTATAGATATGCTTCTACAATCCACTGTAGACACACGGCCTCAACTGCTGGTGTGATGATGTGGTGGTTGGACACTATGAGGGACACTAACAGCTCAATAATATGTGCGGAACATACGGTATTATATGTGTAGGGCTTTTAACTGGCATGTCTGTCATTTTTCAGCAGGATAATACTCGTTCACACGCAGCAAAGGCTTTTCAGGAATGTCTTCACCAGATTGCAACACTCTCTTGACCTGCTTAATCGACAGATTTTTCATCATTTGAGCATTTTTATGGGATCAGCTGAGATGCCAGCCTTAGTCACCTACAGGGGTTGGACAATGAAACAAACACCTGTCATTTTAGTGTGGGTGGTTTAATGGCTAAATTGGAGCAGCCTGGTGGCCAATCTTCATTAATTGCACATCATTGCACCAGTAAGAGCAGAGTGTGAAGGTTCAATTAGCAGGGTAAGAGCACAGTTCTACTCAAAATATTGTACACAATGCACACAACATTATGGGTGACATACCAGAGTTCAAAAGAGGACGAATTGTTGGTACACGTCTTGCTGGAGCATCTGTGACCAAGACAAGACAGCAAGTCTTTGTGATGCATCAAGAGTCATATCCCTGTTCATACAATATTCAAACATGCAAACATATCGCCTCTGATTGGCTAACAGCCTTGCGAGGCAGTGAGATGGACAACAGTTAGGAACGTTTTAAAATAAAGACATTTTAACACTAATAACAGTCTTTGCAATGACATATGTTACATTACAACATGTGTAATAATGCCCTGCTAAGTGCAGTTCAGTCACTGACCTTAGAGTCTTAGAGTCTCTGTAAAACACCAAATCCACCGGAGATCCTATTTAAACCTATAGTTAGGTGAGAAGTCCAGGTCCAGAAAGTAAAAATCTACAACAGAGCCACCCAGGCAGTTGGAACAAAAGCTCAGGGTGGATTTTTACTTTTACTAGTGTAAACAGAACTGTTGTAAAAGTATACACCTACCATCTATCTCAATTAATATCTTGTACTTCGCTGGTGGTGTTCCTCCATAGACAAATTCTAACCATTTGTTCTTTAGCTCTGAATTACTGGGTAAAGAATAGAACACTGATGTGTTATTCGCACAAATAACACAGGAATAAACTGCCATGCTGTTTCTAGCGCTGTTATTTAGCTCCTATCTGACGTAACAGCGGCGCTGCCCGGCTTCAGCTCTGCCTATGGGCAGTTCCAAGCTGAGGTGGGCGGAGCAATGAATATTAATTCACAGGTTCACGTAGACACGGTGCTTTTCCTGATCGACTCTGAATGTTTTTCTAAAAATTTTCTTTTTTACTAGCTGCTGCAGACAGTGGAGGTTGAGGAAGAGTTTCATGTGCAGCATCATAAACACCTCAGAGAGACCTGCTCTCATTCTTATTCATATATAAAGAACAAAAAAATAATAATAATACCTTGATATACCGTGACTTTTTTTTGGTCATACCGCACAGCACTGGGCCAAACCCACCAATAGCATGGGAGAATGCCGTTGTTGTTTTGCATCGGGAAGCCCACGGCATCACAGTTGCAGCAGGCAGTCCAGAAAAATAGCCACAGTGTCCCTGAGGAACGAGGGACAGTCAGTCGCATTTTTCTCTCTCCGTCTTTTTCTCTCTTTCTATTCAGTCGTCTGTTTTTTTTTTTTATTTTTTATTTCTATCCTTCCCTTTGTGTCTGAGGCAGTGAGTTTGTGTGTGTGTGTGTGTGTGTGTGTGTGTAAGTGTGTGTGTATGTGTGTTGGGAGGGGGGAGACGAGGGGTCCACAGAAGCCTGAGGATGGAGCTGTCAGATCACTGCGGGTGACCTTGAGCTGCCTGTCAGCAGCAGTAGCAGCAGCTGAACTGGGGCTGGTATGTGTGTGCCTTCACTTGTGCATGTGCATAAGTGTGTGTGTGTGTGTGTGTGTGTGTGTGTCACACTCAGGGCATGCACATATGTGTGTGCTCGCGTGTGCACTGAAGCGTGGAGCTCTGCAGTGATGGTGAAGTGGAATTCTCGCCCGCAGCCTCAGGTTTCCTCCGTACGCTCTCCTCTCTGACTCTCTTATTCGTAAAAAAAAAAAAAAAAAGGATGAGCAGAGATAACTGTGCCATCCCTCCTTTCTGCAACACCTCCTCCTCCTCACCATGGAGGCCTGGACCATGCCACGAAATCAGTCACACGCCAGCTGCACCATGTAGCACCTCACTGACAGCCATGCAGACAGTCTACAGTAAGAGCTTCATGCTAGTCGTCACATGATACGATGTATGATGATTTGAAAACCTCTGGAATATAATCAAGAGGAAGATGGATGATCACAAGCCATCAAACCACCAAACTGAACTGCTTGAATTTTTGCACCAGGAGTAAAGCAACATAAAGCTATCCAAAAGCAGTGTGTAAGACTGGTGGAGGAGAACATGATGCCAAGATGGGTAAAAAAAACTGTGATTAAAAAACAGGGTTATTCTACCAAATATTGATTACTGATCACTTAAAACTTATTAAAACACACATTCAAAAACTGACATTATCTCAAAGATTTATTTTGTAAACAGACCAAGACTAAAAATAATGTATTGCATACAATCCATGTGTTGAGACAGTGTAATGTGTGTGTTTTAACTAAAAATATTTAAATTTCAGGACTTATAATATATTATGTATCATAAATTATTTGAGTAATATTGTAAAAATTAAGTAATTGTAATTAGTTATATTGTATGCAGAAATTAAGTAAAGTTTATTAAAAGAAAGGATTGATTTAGCAAAAATAAATAAAGTAAAGTTTACTAAAAGAAAGGATTGACTGAAGTTCAGTTCTCTTATTTACTCTGTGTAACATTTGAGTCTTGAAACCGAGTTGAAGTTACTTAAATTTATCTTAAATTAAATTTACTTTAAAAAAGCAAATGCAGAAAGTTGCGAAACTTTCTTGTTTCCGCCTTAGCCCCGCCTTGTCATCTGTAACCCCTCCTGTCTCATTTGTAACCCCGCCCCCTCATTAATTGTCCCTAGTGTGTGCCTGTGTATAAATAACCCATAATAATAGCTCCTTTGTTCTCTGTCGTGCTTTTTGTTTGACCTTATGCTGTTACTCTGTCCAGATCGTGTTTATATGTTTTGTTTAGCCTCAGACCTGCTGTGTTTTTTGTCTCCAGGTTTGCTTTATATAGTTTGTTTCTTAATTTGTTGTTTTGGCTTGTTTGTTTCAGTCTTTTAGTTTATCTTCTGGTTCATAGTGTTTTTTGTTTTAGTTACCTTTTTGTTATATTATTCTATAGTGTTTTGTTCTTTGCTAGTTTCTAAATGTCTAATAAAACTGACTTGCGTTTACATCAGGCCTCCTCTTCCTTGTTACAGATACATTGCTAATACTATTGAAATTTAAATGCTTATTATTGCATACTTGACTCTGGAGACTTTCTGGTGGAACCTATACAAACTTTCATTTCTACACAGTGTCCTTAATGATCAGTGGAGCTGAAAAAATAAATGGATCATGGGTGTAGAAAGAAGCAGGTGGTCATAATGTTTAATGATTATGATTATGCTCAGTGCACTGTGAATAAAGCACAGTTGGAGATACAGCAATAATCAGAATAACCCAATGTTCCCGAGTGTCAGGACAAATCCCCATGACTTCATGACTTCAGCCCAGTGATCCCTCCAAAGGGCGCATGCTGGGCTGATGTATACAGGACCCCTGGGCCTGGACTGGAGGCCCCCAGCCCCCCTCCCCCACGCTGTGTCACGTTCATTGGTAGTTTGATGATTGTAGAAGAACGCCCAAGAACAGTCAAAACAGGCCGTTTGAGTAATTCTGACCGCTGACTCCTGAAGGAACACTGCAGGGGGTTCATGACATCCATGCACAAGACCATGATGACAACGACTTGTAGCGCCAATAGGAGAGCACGAAACTGTCTATCTGAATAGATCATGGAATCATTACGCACCAAGTATGAACAACCAAATATAGAGCAACATAGAGCCTTATACAGTATTACTGAAGAGAAATGGTATTTTCTAGCAGTAGGTTTGTGACCTTGATGATGAAGATGGTCGGTCGTGTCCATGAAGAAGGACAAGGTCTGTCACGATAATAAAAAACGATTATTGTTTGAGTTATTGTACAGTTAATGGACATAACTAGATATCACCAACCGTGCTTACTTCACAAAGTGAGCCCATGAATGTAAGCTATTAGCTCGTATGCCGACTGTTTATGTATACAGAGCTGTGAAGCATGGTGGAGGAAGCATCATGATTAAGGCTTGCTTTTATTGAATGAACAACAATTTCAAGGAAAATGAACACATTTTACAAGGGAATTAAGGTAAGGGTAGCAGGTCATGACATTTAAGCTAAAAAGATGTTGGATGATGCAACAAGACAACGACCCAAATCCAAGTCCTGACATTAAACCTACCAAGATGCTGCGGCATTATAAGGGCTGTGGACACAAGGCATTCCAGAAACAATTACCTAAAATTAATATGACCTGCTAAGAAAGGTAAAACAGGCACCTTTCTGGTTTGCAAACCTAATATTGGGCCGGTTCGCCATGTTTCCATATTTCCACCAAAAAAAAAAGTGTTTTTCGTAACCAGGAACGGTTATTCGAATCGGGGACGGAAAAATACCTGGTTCTTCTACGCGAACCATGACAACATCTGTGGGAATGTGTTTTTAGCACTGCTGAAGCAGCAATAGCTTTACCCACTAACCGTCTTAGCCATTTAGCCATTCAGAGGTAAGTATTAGAGATTAGTAGCCTAAGCATTTATTGTGTTAAAACAAGCTACGTGGGATGAACCGCTAGCTAACATCGCTCTGGTTTACCGAAACACTCAAGAGTTTCTTAGTGTTTCACTGTTGGGCGGCAGTTAGGCTGCATTAGCAGTTAGCTGCTAATGATCCAGCTTTAACAGAATACTGTTCTCACCCAAATAAATCCTTTTCAGCAGAAAAATCTGCGTCAATCAACATCCAGCACTGGTTTGACTTGTCTGAAAAATATATATTTTTTTATTTAATGAATTACAGTTTTGTTTTCTTAGCATTAGCTGCTAAAAATAGACCAGAAAATAGACATTTATTAGGGGTGTGACGAGACACTAATATCACAAGACGAGACGAGACACAATATTGGGTTCACAAGAACGAGACGAGACGAGATTTAATTTTTTTTTTTTTTTAAAGAAAACGTCAAAAATTAAAAATGGCTTAAAAAACTAGAGTTTTATTTGACAAAATCATAAAACACAAACTTAACAGACTGGTTTCTCTCACACACTGATTCTATAAGAAATAAAACTTTATTAAAAATAAAACTTTTCTAGGTCTTATATAGTGTAAACAATAAGTGCAAACCACAACCAGTCATATTAAGACTAGGGTTTGTGTTTTTTTTTTCTCCTAAATCTCTTGTAATTGAACTATGCAGAACCATAACCAGTCATATTAAGACTATGCTTGAAGTGCAAACAGAGACAGAACATGTTTTTTAAATACAGTACAGAGCTAAGGGATTAGTACAGCTGTCTATGAAACAGTCACATGTAGGATTTACTTACAGTATCTATATATGGTTTGTGTTTTGTTGGTCACTCTGTTACCGTTTATTGTTTCCACTGGAGCCAAAATGCAGCCAGATATACAACTTAAAAGTAGCAGAAGCATCTTCTATACAAATACCTGAATTTTCCTCTTCTGCTGAGAGCTGCTCTCACTGCTCAGCCATCATACTCTATCGCTATCGCTACTGGGTTGCCAGATCCCACTTAAAAAGTCCACACTTAACTGTTTTTTTGCCCCGCGAGACAGGTTTAAGCCTGATGAGAAATATCGTCCGTTTTAATCTCGCGAGATCTCGCGCCACGAGATCTCATCACACCCCTAACTTTTATTGATTGTGCGCCTTATAAAAGTAAAAGACAGTGCGCCTCACAGGGCGAAAAATACGGTACTTTTTCTTGTAAACGTAGATTAAAAGCAATGTGGGACGTTGGACCCACGTGACCGTGATGCTAAGCAATGTGGAGCAGCATTCCTCAGCTGTAATGAGTTTAACCCTGTCAGCTCCCTCTCGTTTACCACTGTAATTCCAGTGCAGCGTGATTAATGAAGACTGCATTGATTGCTTGGTGATTTATAGAGATGGCGTGGACGACGAGAGGCCACTGAACGGTGAAAGTCACGGCGTGACCCGTACGCGGTGTGTGGAGGCCTTACAGTACGCCTAGCCTCCACTCCTCAGGAGAATGCAGATCAGCGCTGCTCAGAATGAGGACAGAATAAAAGAATAAGGAATCCACCAGGGAGAAGGGGGGGGGGGGGGGGTATGGGGTGAACCATCCATCCAGGCTTCCCCCAGTAATCTGTTTGCTGTGGGAATAATAAGTAGGGAAAACCTCTGAAGGTAGCAAGGCTCTCCACACTCTGATTGGAGATTGGACCATGTCAAATGAAGCCACCTTCAGTCAGGAATCGTGTTGTGAAGGTCATCTCCGCAGAGTCAAGCTATTTTCACACTTTTTAACATGTGAATTCTTCCATTTGTAGCACCCCATAGTTGATGTTTGTTCTGAAACACCTTTTGTGCTGCACAGTTGGACTGAACATAACAAAGCAGAGCATGAGGAGGCTGAACGGCAGTGTCAGTAGATGTTAACATCTGGCTGAATGTTGATTGTGAGGTCAAGTGATTAAAACTCAATGTCGAGACAATGTGAAAAGAGCTGACATTGATTTGTTGTCAACGTGTTCAATGACCAAAATCCAAATGTCACCAATGTCTTCCAAATGTCACAAACCAATGTCAAATGAATGTTAAATACCAACCAAAATCTAAATCTTATCATTGACATCCCATGCCATTTTAACATCATTAGACATCAGTATTTATTTATTTATTTATTTATTTATTTTTAATCTTGGTGTCTGGAAAAAAACAAAATTCAACATCTGTTCAACATCATAGACTAATGTCAAGTTAGTGTTGGGCTTTGACGTCAACCTGATACATATGTATATATATATATATATATTTTTTTTTTTTTTTCAACTACAATCCAATATTGGAGAGTGATGTCAACCTGATTTTAACTGTTTACCTCAAATTGTTTAAATGGTTTATGAGGTCAAGCCAGTGTTGGCTTTTGACACCAATCTGATATTTATTTTTGACTACAGTACAAAGTCTGTCTAATGTTGGAGGTTGAAGTCAACCTGATTTTAAGGTTGAACTGCAATTCAACGTCTGTCCAACATTGAAGGTTGATGATGTCAAGCCAATGTTGGGTTTTGACACCAATCTCATATTCATCTACAATTAAAAATCTGTCCTATGTTAAAGGCTGATGTCAAGCCATTGTCAGGTTTTGACATTAACCTGATATTTACAGTATTTTTTGACCACAGTACAAAGTCTGTCTAATGTTGAAGGTTGATGTCAACCTAAATGTTTATAGTTAACTACATTTCAACATCTGTCCAACAATGAAGGTTGATGATGTCAAGACAATGTCGGGTTTTGACACCCACTTTTATATATTTATTTTTGACTACAGCACAAAGTCTGTACCAGTAGAGGTTGGTGTCAACCTGATTTTAAGGTTGAACTACAATTCAACATCTGTCTAAGGTTTATTTCAAGCCAATGTTGCATTTTGAGACCAATCTCATACTTATTTTTAACTACAATTAAACATCTGTCCAATGTTGACGGCTGATATCAAGCCAATGTTGGGCTTTGACATCAAACAGATTTTTATTTTTGACTACAGTACAACATCTATCAAATGTTGGAGGCTGATGTCAACCTGATTTTAATGTTAAACTAAAATAATTAAAGTTAAAAGTCTGTCCAATGTTAAAGGTTGATGTCAACCTGATTTTAAGGTTTAACTATAATTCAACATCTGTCCAATATTAAAGGCTTATTTTAATCCAAACCTTCAGTAGACAAAAAAGATACCTATGTGTGTCTAACATTGAATGTTGATGTCAAGCCAATGTCAGGTTTTAACATCAACCCGATATTTATTTTTGACAACAGTTCAGAGTCTTTGTAATGTCAGAGGTTGACATCAACCTGATTTTAAGGTTTAGCTACATTATTCTGCAGTATACAACATCTGTCCAACTTTAAAGGCATATTTTAATACAAATCTGATAATTATTTTTGACTATGATAGAAAGTTAAAGGATGACTATATGTGTCTAATGATGAGGGTTGATGTCAGGCCAATGTTGAGCTTCAAAATAAACCTGATATTTATTTTTGACTACAGTACAATGTCTGTGCAATGTCAGTGGTTTATATCAACATGATTTTACTATAATTCAACATCTGTCCAACATTGAAAGCTTATTTAAAACCAAGCCTGATATTTATTTTTGACCACAATACAAAATCTGTCCAATGTTGGAGGATGGTGTCAAGCCAAAGTTGTGCTTTGAAATCAGCCTGATATTTACGTATATTTGATTTTGTATAAAGTCTGTGCCATGACGAAAGGTGATGTCAACCTGTCAACGTCTGTCCAATGTTGAAGGCTTATTTATTATTATAAAAAACCCTGTCTAATCTTTCCTTTTCCTTATCATTCCTAACCCACCTCCAGTACAGTCTCTCAATGGTCTCTCAGGATCATGTGACTGCACAAATCATGACCAGAGAGAAAAAAAGGTTTTGTCAAGCCACAGGTCCAATCAAAGACACTTTAACAATATAAAATATATGCTTTTCACCAACCAACACCAAGAAGCCATGATCTCCAGTTTTACAAACTCCTCCAGACGTCTCTTGATTTTTTCACCTGAAGTCATTTCACGGTGTTTCAGGGAAAGACGCCCGTGAGATTTTCCCCCTCCGTTTCAGGATCAGTGAGACACATGTATCACCTGTCATGCTGTCACATGCTCCCCGGCTCATCGCTGCCCTGGCACATCTCCTATGCACGGCGGACGGGTTTATTTCTGGTCTTTTTTGATTCGCTGAGTCAGAAAGATCCCTCGGGGAGGAATATTTTTGGTGGTATTGTGGATTAGGGCATGATTCACTGAGACATTAATGAGGGCACTCGGGAGACGCTGATCATGTGAACCTTAAAAATAATGGGAGGCTTTCTCAGGTCATTGATATCTCACTGAAATTTGGTAGAATACATCAAAAAGGGAGTTTTAATGAAATTATCTATCAATTATTGTTATCTGCACCATTGATACTCATTGTTTAGGGACAATACTAGAGTGAAAAGATACGTTTTTGGGGGAAATCGTACAAATGAAAAGAGGCTCTAGTACCCTGGATACATTATGAGATTAAGACGGTTGAGTATGGAGGTTTACAGGTCCTATATGGCATCTTGCAGAACATTTACCCACAGATGTTGGCCTACAGCTGGGCCTGTAGATCCAGATGTGGCCCACGAGCATGAAACATCTGGCCCGTGAGGTTGTTTGAACTATAGTGAAGAAAAAAAATAAGAAAAAAAATGCTTCTCTGGTGAGTTTTTGTTTACATTCCTCCCCTGTCTCTCTGTTGCGTTTCTCCACCTGTTCTTGGGCTGCCAATCTCCTTATAAGGGCGTTTTTTTCTGGTTGTGTCCCAAATCACTAGCCAGGGCAGCGGTAGTGTATTGGACTGCGACCCAGACAACACAGGTTTGATCCCGTGTGAGAAGCTGTTCTGCAATTGGGTTCAACAACCCTCTGGGCTGGAGCGCTACTATTCTGTGGAACTCCATCTCATTACACTTCATTTTTCAAAACATATTTTTTTTTTTTTGTGGCCCGCCACGTAATTACTTAGAAAACCCCCTGGTCCACACTCATAGGTTGAAGCTGAAGCTGCACCGTCCAATCTGCTCCCATGAATGCTTGATTTGTGATAAATCTGAAGACTCGGCTTGCCAAGGAAATGTTGCAACCTGAGAAATGCCTTTCTGGGAAGCCCTTGCTGAAGCTGTGTGTGGGTGAGAATTATCCTGCTGAAAAACGACATTTGGAAGCTCAGAATGTCCGGTATATGTTGCTAGGCTGTAAGTGTCCCTCATGTCACTACCTTGTCCTCTTCTTTTCTCACTCTATCCTTGCTTTCTGGGTAAAATAAAATCCTCTCATGGATTTTCATACCAATGCTATGCTGATGACACTCAACTAATCCTTTCTTTTCCTCCTTCTGACACTCAGGTTTCATCCCGCGTCTCAGCATGTCTCGCTGATGTCTAGTCGTAGATGAGTTCTCATCATCTAAAACTCAACCCAAGCAAGACTGACCTTCTGTTCATCCCAGGAACTGCAGGTCTTTACCACAATCTTTCGAGCACTCACTGGTCACTCCATTGGATGACCAGTTATTATTGTTATGTTGTAAATCTGACTCGATCATGCAGAATTTTTCTTGTATAACATCTGAAAATTTGACCATTTCTCTCACAAGAAGGTGCTCCTGCAGTCTCTTGTTCTTTTTAGACTTGACTCCTGCAACTCTCTACTGACTGCTCTTCCACCGCGAGCCACCAAAACCCTTCAACCAGTTCAGAAACAGCGGCAGCACGACTCTTCAGTCTTCAATCTTCTGAAGTTCAGTCATGTCACTCCTTTACTTCCTTTTCTCTACTGGCTTTGAGTTGCTGCTCGCATCAAATTCAGAGCCCTGACTCTGTCCTATGAAGAAAAAAAACAGACCAGCTCCTTCCTACATGATGGCAATGATGGTCTAATCCAGATCTGTATCAAGAGCTCGAGCTCTTAGAGCTTCCAGTACGACTCGGCTCAAACCACCATCCATCAAAATAACCAACAGAAACTCAACACTCAACATCCCGACTCTTCTCTGAGCTGGAGGACCAAGGGTGGTGGAATGAACTTCCACTGGGTTGCCAGAACAGCTCTGAGAGTCATTAGCGGTCTTCAAACACAACAACTGACTGAAGTGACCCACTACCATGTTTAGCTGTAGAAAAAATACATTAAACTGTCTTTTCCCAACTTTAAATTTTATGACTTTTCCTAAAGGCACCCCATCATTAGAAAGAGTGATACGCTGTTTTTGTTTTTGTTTCCATGTGGGCTGTACACTACTAGGGTACAAAGATTGTCTTATGGGCCATTTTTGACCCATGAGTTATAAATGCATTTAAGAAAAAAGTATTAAGGCCAAACATAGACTCTCTCTAGTACACACAGCCTCATCCACAGCATTGGAAATATGGAGAAAACTGCAAAAATACATGTCAGATTGACCTGTGTGGCTACATATAGCTTTAGATATTAGCAGGTGTATAAAAAATCTCCTCCACCAGTCTTACACACTGCTTTTGGATAACTTTATGCTGCTTTACTCCTGGTGCAAAAATTCAAGCAGTTCAGTTTGGTGGTTTGATGGCTTGTGATCATCCATCTTCCTCTTGATTATATTCCAGAGGTTTTTAATTTGGTAAAATCAAAGAAACCCGTTGTTTTTAAGTGCTCTATTTTTTTCCAGGGCTGTATAGTCTCAAGGGTAAATTTTCATGCCACAATGCTGCTGAAAATCTTTCACACTTTCTCAAGAATCCTGAGATTTACATAATAACAATAATAAACATTTACTGTGTAAAAAGAAAGCTGTTTTTTGGTATATAAAAAAAAGGGGGGAATACTGTTTATTGGTGATTGTCGTTTTGTTTTGTGTAGCAAAAAATACATAATATATAATGAATTAAATTGAATTAAAATGATAAAAACAGGTTTTTTATCATGCAAAATCTTAAGTCTTTTTTCATCTTAAAAAAAAAAAATCTCCTAGGGTTCTAAACTTTATCAAGCTCTGTGTATATCTTAATCATAGTCTCTACAAACTAGCTTCGGATATTTTGAAGTAAAGAATGAAGCTCAGTTGTAAGTATTCTGATATTATACTCTGATATAATATTATTTCCTAAATATAATGTCCCTATATTTGCTTGCGCAGTGCAGATGATGCTTTTTGCCCAAAAACATGAGCATAAAGAAGATGCATTCTCCTCCTGCTGGATGGGCTCTTGCCCCTCTGTCTAAAACCTCTCTAAGTTGCTTCCATCAGCATCCCTACGAGTAAATGTTTTGCCTCTGGTGTGTTTTATATAATCTCAGTTTCCTCCGTTTTAGCAGCTACAAAGGCCTGCCGCGGCAAATGAGTCCTGCATGTTGGCTCAGATAGTGACAGCTCATGCGGAAACGCCCGGCAATGCTTGTCCCCTCACTGGAGAGGGCACTTCAGAGTGCGCCCTGATGATATTGACTGGAATCCCGGATCAACAAGTAAGTGGGAAATGTTCAGCAGAGTGTTCTGAGCATCACCGGTCAGCAATAACATTAAAACCGCCTGCTGATTGTTGTATAGATCCATCTAAAGCTGCCAGAACTGGATGTTACCTCTGAAGACCTTTCAAGACTTCAGCAGGTGTCTGGTAGTGTGTGGAATACACAAAGAATACAGTGCAAAGCGAAAAGAAGTGTCAAAGAAAATCAGAGAATATATCTAAGGAGAGGCTACTAAACAACCGTATGTTTCGCACTATAAGGCGCTTTTAAAATCTCTGAATTTTCCCAAAAATCAAGAGTTTGAATTATAATCCGGTGCTCCTTATGTATAAATTCTACCAGTCAGGTATTAAGGAGCAGTAAAGCCACTCCACTGAGTTATACAGGAGTTTCAGTTTAGTTCTCCAGCACAGAGGCTGGAGCAGCATTAGCATTAGCTGCTAAACACACTGAGCGCTAGCTCTTTCGCTATTCAGAGGTGACGTTTATTAGCCTGTAGCCTGCTGCTAAACCACAACTAGCACTGCTAAAGCATTTTTAACATTAGTTGCTAAAACGCTGTAAAGTGCTAGCTCTTTTACCAATTTAAAGGTGAGTTTTATCATCCTTTAGCCTGCTGATAAACCCTGGCTAGCCCTGCTGGAGCAGCATTAGCGTTAGCCACTAACCATGCTAAGTGCTAGCTCTTTTGGCATTCAGAGGTAAGTTTTGTCGGACTGTAGCCTGCTGATAAACCCTGGCTAGCACTGCTGAAGCAGCATTAGCATTAGCCGCTAAATGCACTAAATGCTAGCTAGCTCTTTCAACATTCAGAGGTAAGTTTTGTCTGCCTGTAGCCTGCTGATGACCCTCAGCTTGCACTGCTGAAGCAGTTTTAGCATTAGCTGCTAAACGCACTGAGCGCTAGCTCTTTTGCCATTCAGAGGTGAGTATTATCGGCATTTAGCCTGCTGCTAAACCCCAACTAGCACTGCTAAAGCATTTTTAACATTAGCTGCTAAACGCACTAAGCGCTAGCTCTTTTACCATTTAAAGGTGAGTGTTATTAGCCTGTAGCCTGCTGATAAATCCCGGCTAGCACTGCTGGAGCAGCATTAGCATTAGTCACTAACCACACTAAGGGTTAGCTCTTTTGTTATTCAGAGGTGAGTATATTGGACTGTAGCTGGTGCATGAGAAGGGTGACGCCCCTGTTCCTTACTAGTGTCACACAATGCTCCTTATAAACCGGTGCACCTTATGTATGAAAAAAAAAGAAAATATCAAAGGTTATTGATTGATTTCGTGTGCTTTATAATCCTGTGTGCTTTATAGTGCGAAAAATACAGTACTAATAAAATCAGGTTAAGAACTGTCCAACACTTTATTTAAAAAAAAAGTAAATTTTATTTTTTTTATAAAAAAAATCAAGCAAAAGTTTTACCTCACAGTTTACCTTTTCAGGAGAAATAAATCAGTGCAGCTCTGTATCTGTCTTGTAGTCCTTCTGGGTTCTATAAGATACTGGACATCAATAATGAATGTTACAAAATGTTTTGTTTACTTAGCTTAGCTTTACTTAAGTTAGTTAGTAACCCCCACCACCAACACCCAGCAGTGACACCTGCTGAATTGGAAGGGAAACATGGCGACACCCCTGTTCCTTACTAGTGTCGCATAATAAAGTATGTATGAAAATAGACCAGAAAATAGACAGAAGTTTTACCTCAGTGTTTACCTGTTGAGGAAGAAATTAATCAGTGCAGCTCTGCATCTGTCTTGTAGTCCTTCTGGGTTCTAAAAGGTACTGTATATCCATATACCACTTTAAACCCAGCTTTGCTCATGTTCTGTGTTTACATGCTATTGTGTTTCGTACCTGGCAACCTGGGATGAGTGACAGTGTAAGTGCTGGAATGCAGGGCCTATTAATAGTAGTAATGTATTATTTTCACTCGCCCTGTCTCCTCTGATGGAGTCCATTCAGGACTGTGGTGTGTTTTTTTTAAAGCCCGTTTCCTGCCGCTGCTGCTGCCACTGCCGCCGCCGGACGTGGGCCGTGCCGGTGAGTGGCAGGTCTTTGCTGCCGGCTGACAGGCTGGCGTGTGGAGAGCCTCTCCCTGCTTTAGCTGAAGATCCGGGGACTCGGCGAGGCCTGAAGGATCAACCCTGCCCTCTTCACCTCCGATCTGCTCTCACTTCACATCAGACTCAGACTAAGATCAGACTCCACGGGGGGCTCGGACCCCCTGAAGCACCAGGAGTCTGTGGAGTGGGTCTGGATGCTGCACTGAATAACAAGAAAAATTTTATTGTTATATTTAATAACAATATTGAGTACTATGTACACTACCACTTATACATCCACTCTGCATTTATTTAGAAAAGATAATAATGGAAAATAATAGTGTTTTTCGGTCAGTGTAACATTTATTAATAAACTTTTCTGACTGTTTTAGGCTAAATGCAAAAATAGAAAATTGGATGAAAAAAACATTATTTCATTTTTTAATGTAGTGCATTGTACAAGAAATAATAATAATACATTTTTAAGCAGTTTTCCAATTTAAATTTTTTTCATCTCAAATTCCCCTCACAATCGGAATCGGAAAAAAATCAATTTTTGCATTTTGCAAGTTGGATTATAACATCAGTTTTTATGTTAAAAGATACAAAAATAGACAAATCTAAAACATCGAGAGAAGACTTACCTTTTAATTTTTTTCTTTAAATTCTGATAATTAATTATTTAGATGAAAATCCATTTCTTCTTTACTATATTAAAATAAAAAAAAATAATGAAAAAAATATTTATTTTATACCCATTTATCTATTTTTGAATTTAGCTTGATACGGTCAGAAAATTAAATTGTGAACATTACACTGACTTTATACACTGTTACACAGCTTTAGAACTTCTTGTTTTTTTAATGATATTATTTTAATCTAATTCTTTATAGATTTTGTAGCTCCTGTATTGAAACTTCTTTATATATGCCAAATATATTTATATATTAAATATCTCTCTGTGTTAATTTTATTAAAACATAAAAATTTATTTTTATTCAAATGTTTAATATACAAACCTAATAAAAGCTGTATTTATAGATATGACTTTTTAACACATTTTGGTAACACTTAACAATAATGGTCACAAAAAAGTAATGTCTTAACTAATAACTATTTTACTAATTACTAATTAAGATGTTATTAAACATTAATAAATTATATTGATTATAAATGTTGTAAATAATAATGAATTCAGACATTTGATTAATGATTAGTTGAGACATTTTGTTGTTAATACTGTAAATTAATTCACCCTTAAGGTAAAATGTTAATATTTTATTATAACTTCTAAAATCTGAACAGTGAATAAGAAGAATTTAAGTTTTATATGAAATACATTTTTTTTTTTCGTCTAAATGGACATTTTCTGAAAAAAAATGTTGATTAATGAATTTTATTAGAACTCTGTCTGAAAGATAATTCTATACACTGTAAAAATGTTCTTTGTTAAATTACTTTAAAATACCGGCAGCAGGGTTTCCAGCTATTTACCACATCTTTATAGTTTTGAATGAATTTTTTTTACAATATAAGAAACTTATATTTGAGTATTGATTTATTAAAACTTCATTACAGTTAGAAATGTTTAAAAAAAAACAAATCTGGTTATTAATTTTTAATTTTACTAGAACTTTATTCTTAATGTTACTTTATATTCTAGATATTAATGCTCTAAAATAGTTCTGAATGAAGTATATCTGTAATTTGATTTGGTAGTAGTTTTTTTTTTTTTTTATAGACCTCCTGCTTTGCCCACAGCCACAGTCCAGAATCCCCTTGTTGAGGCTCTGTTTATCATTCTGCACACAGCAAACATCTCTTCATATTTTATTTACAGATTTCTATTGATTAGCTGAAACAGAAGACTGTATGATTGTTAATAATGATCAGAAATTTACGCCACAGTCAGTTAGAAATGACTTTAAAACTGATTATGATTCTTCAGCTCAGACAGCTCGCAGGAAAAGAGCTAACTCAACAAAAACAACAATAAACAGTCAAGAAATACAAATTACTGACTGACCTGACCTTCATACTGTACCAGAGAGAGAGAGAGAGAGAGAGAGAGAGAGAGAGAGAGAGAGAGAGAGAGAAAGAGAGAGACAGTGAGAGAGAGAGACAGTGAGAGAGAGAGAGAAAGAGAGAGAGAGAAAGAGAGAGAGAAAGAGAGAGAGAGAGTCTCATTATCTCTACTGCTGAAGAATCAGTATATGTTTTATTAATCTATTAGTGTTCAGCACCACGGACAGCAGCACCTGCAGATATTCCTAATCTACACGGCCTTAACGCTGAGTGTTCGAGTTCTGTTGAGTAGCCAGCAAATCATGAATATCAGTCAGTT
The DNA here is from genome assembly GCF_023375975.1 of Astyanax mexicanus. Lineage (NCBI taxonomy): Eukaryota > Metazoa > Chordata > Actinopteri > Characiformes > Acestrorhamphidae > Astyanax > Astyanax mexicanus. Next base: position 5,709,615 of record NC_064429.1, read on the forward strand.
TTAATATTTACTGCTAAAAACCACCTTTTTCTTGTTGTTTGTGAAATTCAGCAGGTCTCTCTGAGTTGTATATGATGCTGCACATGAAACTCTTCCTCAACCTCCATTGTTTGCAATAGCTAGTAAAATAAATGTGTTTAGAACAGTTCTGTTCATACTAGTTAAAAATAATAATCCACCCAGGTCAGCCAACAAAACCCTGTGGATTTTTACTTTCTGAACCTGGACTACCAAACTCTGTGTTTAAGTAACTATAGGTTTACATAGGATCTCCTATGGATTTTGTGTTTTACAGAGACTAGGTCAGTGGCTGAACTGCACTTAGCAGGGCATTATTACACATGTTGTAAAGTAACATATGACACTGTAAAGACTGTTATTAGTGTAAAAATGTCTTTATCTTAAAACGTTTCTAACTGTTATCCATCTCGCTGGTGTCGCAGTGCTGTTAACCAATCAGAGGCGATATGTTTGCATGTATGGATGTTCATGAGCAAGAGGCAAGAGCAGCCCCCCCCCAACTCCTTCCATTTGTTTAAAGTTAATAAACAAAAAACTATGGAATGAGACCTTTAAATCAGGGCCACCGATTAATTGGACTGAAGTGGTTCACTTGTGGTGAGAATGTGATCTGGTCTTGATCGACCCAGGTATCAAATATACTTCTTTTTGGATGTACTAGCCAGATAAAATACTGCTATTAACAAACGCTGTCTCTGCTGCTCCATGCTGTTTACACACACAGTATGTGCAGCGTTCACTGCTCACATCTGCTTTGCACTTCGAAGATTGTGTTTAAAAGTGCAGCAGCAAGTTTCCAGCATTCTGCTTCACACTACACAGATATACACACTGGAATACAGAATCTTCTCACTATATTTACTTTCAAATATGTTAAATCAATGCAAAAATCACAGCTGAATCCCAAACTGACGTTCTTTACTTGTTAAACTCAAGGTATGACCTGTATATACTGTAGATACAGTATGTCACTATTTTAGAAGATATGCCATTTTGGTACAGTGTAAAGTAGTCAGCTTGTACAGCAATGTATATTTGCTGTTCCCTCAAAATAACTCAAAAAACAGCTATTAAAGTCTAATGTGAGTACACTTCTAAGTAATAATGGACAAAATGTGCCCAATTAGCCATTCTCTTCCCTAGTGTCATGTGACTCGTTAGTGTTAGGGCTGTTAAAGTTGGTGTTTTGGGTTCCATTTTCTCATACATGCCACCTCCTGGCAAAGAACTCTCTGAGGATGTAAAAAAAAATAATTGTTGCTAGGCCAAGGCTGCGAACCAAAGGTTCACATATAAGGGAGGACCATCCTACCACTGGGCAAAGAGCTTTTTAAAGGTGACCTATTGCCAAAATCCACAAATGTTTCTCAACCTCCATTGTCTGCAGTAGCTAGTAAAGGAAAATATTCAGAAAAACGAGTCGATCAGGAAAAGCACTGTGTCTATGTCAGTCAACCCGTGAATCAGCATTCATGGCCCCACCCACCTTGGCTTGGGACCGCCCACAGACAGAGCTGAAGCCGGGCAGCGACATGGTCTCCTCAGATAGGAGCTAACAGTGCTAGGAACAGCATGGCAGTTCATTCCTGGGTTATTTGTGCGAATAACACATCAGTGTTTTATGCTTTACCCAGTAATTCAGAACTAAGGAACAGATGGTTAGAATTTGTCTATGGAACACCACCAATGAAGCACAATTGAGACTGATGGTAAGGAATATGTTTAGAACAGTTCTGTTTACACTAGTTAAAAGTAAAAATCCACCAAAACTCCACTTTCTGGACCTGGAGTATCCACCTCTGTGTGTTTGAATAGGATCTCCAGTGGATTTTTACATTTTACAGAGACTGATCAGTGGCTGAAATGCACTTAGCAGGGCATTATTACACATGAGGTAAAGTGACATATGACATTGCAAAGACTGCACATAGATTTCAGGAACAATGTCCTGCTAGGTCATTTTACTCATTGCTTTGGCATGTGGTAGAGTTTATATTTATTTCTTTTAACTACATAATGTGCATTATGTTTATTTAACTCCTATGGCTTTTTTGAGGTATGTTGTTTTACTGCAAAAAAAATAATAAAATAAAAAGAACCCACTCTGTAGTACAGTATATGAATCAATAATAAGATATATTTGAGCTAATCTGATGGAGGAATGTGTGTGTGTGTGTGTGTGTGTGTGTGGAGGGGTTAAGTGTGTTTGTGTGTGTGTAAGTGCGTGCGTGCGTACGCGTGTGTATGTTTACCACCGTGACGCTCGCTTCGCCCAGCATCCTTCATTAGCCAAACGGCCAACTCGGCCAATCAGGGCGCACAGAGACACGCCCCCGCCCGGCCAGCCAATGCGTCGCGAGGAGCGGGGCGGGAGTGCAGCCTTGCGCTTTGAAGCGCGTGCAGGCGCGCGGCTCTCGGCACTCTCGGCGCGCGCGCGTCCATGGATTACACGCTCTCCGTGCACGTGCAGCAGCAGCTCACCGTGTACCCCACGCACCTGCAGCGCGCGTACAGCCTCCAGCTACAGGTAGGTCTCAAATCGTGCCGTGCAGAGCAGCGGAGCGCGCGCTTCTGCTGATGCTGCTCTGTTTGCTTGTTTTGCTTTGATGTGCGCGTGCGAACGCATCCATCCTCCTCTCCGGGCTCGCGCGGTGCTGTGCAGCGTGAGGACGATGGTGATAATGATGATGATAATGATTGCACGCTCTAGGTTTTCGCGTGCATAACTTTGCGCTCGTGTCCCCGTGCAGTCAGTCTAATCTGTCCGCGCGCTTTGCTCGAGCTCACCTGTTGGTTGTGTGTTTGTGTGTGTGTGTGTGGTTGGATGGTTGGTTGGTTGTGTTCTGCAGCGCTGCTGGAGAGCGCGCGCGCTCTGGTGCTTTTGTGCATTCGTGCTTTGGTTCGAGCGCGTGCTTCGTGCTCTTGGATACTAGGCTACCGCGCGTGCTGATAGAAAAACTCGCACCTCGTGAGCTTATTCGCAAGCCACTCACGAGCTTAAACAGGAGGATAGATCAAATATATAAAAACTTTGAGGCGTGCACGTGTGAGGTTCAGTGTTTGTAAACAAGCACACAGAGTATATGACTCTGGACAAAACGAAGAAAGCACTTCAGTTTCTGAATCAGTTTCTCTGATTTTGCTATTTATAGGTTTATGTTTGAGTAAAATAAACATTGTGGTTTTATTTTATAAACTACAGACAACATTTCTCCCAAATTCCAAATAAAAATATTGTCATTTAGAGCATTTATTTGCAGAAAATGAGAAATGGCTGAAATAATAAAAAAGATGCAGAGCTTTCAGACCTAAAATAATGCAAAGAAAACAAGTTCATATTCATAAAGTTTTAAGAGTTCAGTAATCAATATTTGGTGGAATAACCCTTGCTTTTAATCACAGTTTCATGCATCTTGGCATCATGTTCTCCTCCACCAGTCTTACACACTGCTTTTGGATTACTTTATGCTGCTTTACTCCTGGTGCAAAAATTCAAGCAGTTCAGTTTGGTGGTTTGATGGCTTGTGATCATCCATCTTCCTCTTGATTATATTCCAGAGGTTTTAAATTTGGCAAAATCAAAGAACCGTATCAAGATACCATGCATATACTCTTTTTAAAGAGGTTTTTATGTATTAAATAATTTTTGTGACATGTGCATGAGTTCATTTACAAAAGAGAACAATAATTCCCTGTTGCATTACTTATCTTTTGTATGCAACATAAAAACTCCAGCTCAAGACCAGTTTACAGTGGTTATACTGGTTTCAGATTGTCCAAGCTGGTCTTTGATGGTAGTAGGTGGTTGAAAAGATGGTCATACAGACACAAGCATACCCTATGCTGCATTTTTTTTTATCATGCTTGGCCATGTTGGTTTTGTTGGTTAACTACTTTGTTTCTGGTGCAGTACCAGTCAAAAGTTTGGACACACCTTCCCATTCAATGTTTTTCCTCTTAATTTCTTTGTAGAGTAATACTAAAGACACGAAAACAGTTAAGGGACACATATAGAATTATGTAGTAAACAGTAAAAAAAAGTTTCTATGCTCCACATTAATCCCCTGATCTAAACCTGATAAACTGAGATGGTGATTTGAGGTGATTTAATTGGGATGAGCTGGAGCAACTATTGTTCAGCACCTCCAAAAACTCCTTCCTTCAAGACTCTGAGAAAACTATTCCAGGTGACTCTCCCTCATAAAGACACTGAGATTAAAATACCAAAAGAGAAATGTACGTATCTGATGATGATCACACAGCCCTGTAGCAGCTCACGAGGAAAAAATAATTCTTTCCTTCCTTTAGTGCTTCGCTCTTAAACTACAGCCCAAGCAGTTAGAACTACATTCCCTCAAAATACTATGACTTTATTCTCGTAATATTACAACTTCAATTTCCTAATATTATGACTTTTATCTCAAAATATTAGCACTTTATTCTACTAATATTAAGAATTTAATCTAAAAACATTATGACTTTAATCTACTAAAATTAAAACTTGAATCTCAAAACATTATGACTTTAATCTTGTAATATTGCAACTTTAATTTCGTAATTTAACAACTTTTTTCTCGTAATATTACCGCGTTATACTATTAATATTAAGACTTTAATCTCAAAATAATAAAACTTTAATCCTCTAATATTAACACTTTGATCTTGTAATATTAATACTTTATTCTACTTATATTTAGATTTTGTTTCTGAATATTACAACATTAATCTTGTAATATTAGGACTTTAATCTAGTAATATTATGGCTTTAATCTCGAAATATTGCAACTTTAATCTCATAATATTACGACTATAATTCTGTAATATTGTGACTTTAATTTCATAATATTGCAGCTTTAATATTGTTTTATTGCGATTTTATTCTGATAATATTACGACTTTTATCTCGTAATATTACCTCTTTGATCTCGTAATATTACCACTTTATTCTACTAATATGAGGATTTTATTCTCCTAATATTACCACATTAATCTTGTAATATTAAGACTTTAATCTTATGTTTACAATGTTACAATTTTAGTTTCAGAATATTACGTCTTTATTTTCATATTATGAATTTATTCTACTAATATTAGAACTTTAATATTGTATTATTAAAAGTTTAATCTCTTAACTTTTCAACTCTAATCTCAACTTTAATCTCAAAGTAACCTCGAGTTCAAATTTGTTTTAAGAGTGGCCCTAAAACATCATTGTAATTACATACACCAGTGAGAAACTGCAGCTAATCACATGTTTTTCGGATTTGAACCCAAGACCCTAGTGCTGTAAGGTGATAACCACTAGGCCACCATACTGCCCTATATGGACAACGTAAACAATGAGCTTCAAAAAAGCTAAAAAAAAAAAAAATGAAAGAAAAATCACTTAAAAATGATGAGTTTCTTTGATTTTACCAATTTGAAAACCTCTGGAATATAATCAAGAGGAAGATGGATGATCACAAAACATCAAACCACCAAACTGAACTGCTTGAATTTTTGCACCAGGAGTAAAGCAGCATAAAGTTATCCAAAAGCAGTGTGTAAGACTGGTGGAGGAGAACATGATGCCAAAATGCATGACAAAAACTGTGATTAAAAACCAATCAGGGTTATTCTACCAAATATTGATTTCTGAACTCTTAAAACTTTCTTTGCATTATTTGGGGTCTGAAAGCTCTGCATGTATTTTGTTATTTCAGTCATTTCTAATTTTCTGCAAATAAATGCTCTAAATGACTTAAATATTTTTATTTGGAATTTGGAAGAAATGTTGTCTGTAGTTTATAGAATAAAACAACAATGTTCATTTTACTCAAACATGAACATTTTGAGCAATATTTACACAGTATGTTACTCTTTTTATGTGTTTATTTTTTTTATAATAGGTAAGTTTATCATTTTAATATAAATCTCTTCACTCAGTAGCAGCGTATAAATATTTGCATGGGTAATTTGCTCGCTGCTGCTTTGATGATCTTATCATGTAATAATGCAGTAGCTCAGGCCTTTAATTCTACAGGAATATGAAGGTTGTGTGCGTTATGAATTGCTAATTGCAGGGCTGAGTGTAGAGAGGCGGGGCCCGCTGACCACACTCGCGCATTTCCTCTAATGAGCTGATCTGCTGTCGCGCTGTACTTTCATCCGCAGTTTCTCACTGCTTATTACCAGCCGTCAGTAACAGAGCCTCGCTTAAATATGCCTCCCCGTTTATGCGTCTGAATCCGCATCAGCTTTGAAGTTCCGTCTGCAGGTGCGGCTTCAGCGCTAACGGATTTAGCGTCCTGTACCCGCATCCCTCCCAGGTTCCTGTGGGATAAGAGGCTTTTTGGTTCTGAGCCTGAGAATGGCAGACTTGTTACCCAACCCAACAAATGGTGTTCTTACGTTCTGAACAGAGCAGGGGATAAATACCATATATTTCTTTTATTGTAGACTATTATAGACCACACTGCTACATTGTCACAGTGTTAAAAAGCTCCATTTCTAAAATAAAAATATGTTCAGTTCATATATGGATAAAATGCTGCATTAAAATCACTGATGTTCAACACTGCCTGCAGACCTGGGTATTGACCCCACAAGCCTGTGATCATTACCGTAGCATCCAAACCACTCTGGATCCAACAGTGGACGATTAGGTGAGCCTAGCTATTAAACCTACAACCATATGGTCCATGAACCAGCAATCTTACCAATAAAAATCCAAAGTGACAGATTAGGGAACAAGGGTATCGCACCCACAACCATGTGATCCATAAACCAACAATCTAACCAGTTAAAGTCCGAAAGTGTCAGATTACGGGACCTGGGAATCGAACACACAAGCCTGTGCTCCATAAACCAGCAATCTAACCAATAAAGGTCCAAAAGTGGCAAGTTATGGGAGGCAGGCATGGAACAAACAACCCTGGGAACTGTAAACCAGCAATGTAACCAATAAAAGTCCAAAAGTGGAAGATAAGGGCATCTGGGTATCAAACCCACAACCATGTGGTCCATAAACCAGCAATCTATCCAAAAAAGATTGAAAAGTGGCAGATTAGGGGACCAGGTTTTGCACCCAAAACCTTGTGATCCATTAACCTGCAATCTAACCAATAAATATCTGAAAGTGTCAGATAAGGGCACCTGGGTATCGAACCCACAAGCCTGTGATCCATAAACCAGCAATCTAACCAATAAAGGACCAAAAGTGGCAGATTATGAGACATAGGTATGGAACAAACAACCCTGTGATCTGTAACTCAGCACGACTTCTCAACAGTAACAGTTTGGACGACATGGCCATTGAACCCACCACCCTGTTATCAATGACCTAGCATTCTAACGAATGAGGGCTTACCAGAGCCATATTAAACAAAGTGAAAGGCAGTGTGAAACAAAGTGCTTTCGCGCAACAGCCAGGAATCAAACCCACAACCCTTGAGCAACAGTGGAGGATTAGGGGACTTAAGTATTGAATCCACAACCCTGTAATCAATAAATCAGTACTCTAATTACTGGTTGCTAAGTAGTGGTAGATTTGGTTCCTTGGGTATCAAACCCACAATATCCCAGCACTTTAACCACCGATGGTCTAACATTGGCAGCTGTGCAGACCCAGGATTTGAATCCACAACCTTGTAAAGAATAACCAGCACTTTAACCACTGTGTGCTCAACTTGGTATTGAACCTAAAACCATGTAGACATAGAACTCTAGACCTAGAACTCTTACCACTGATTCCTCTGGAGTGGCAAATTAGCGGACCTGGGTATCGAACTCACAACCTGTGTAGAATAAACCAGCACTGTAACCACTTTGTGCTAAACTGTGGTAGATTAGCGGACCTGGGTATCAAACTCACATATAGAACCCACAACCCTGTGAACAATGACCAAGCACTCTAACCCACTATTGAACCCACAACCTAGTGATAAACAATCTTAAACTATGAACAACTGTAATAGTAGGGATTGGGTCATGTGTGCTTAATTTAAAAAAATATTTTTCTAGAGCTGGGCAATAAATTGAAAACTAATAATTAAATAACTGTTCTCTTAAGAACATACTACCACGTGGTGTCACATAATTTTGATCTGTCCAGTTTACAACCTTGAAACTCCTTGAACCTTAATCCAACTGAGCATCTTGTGCAGCTTGTACCGAAGAAAATTCCAGTGTCCGCCATTCATTAAAATATTGGTTTGTCAATTATAAATAAGGTAAATTATTTGATTAATCGTGATACATTGATTTAAGGTCATATCGCCCAGGCAACCTATTGTTATCGTCCTCAAACTGACCCCATTCTGATGCCTACTCTGTCTCTTTGTGACAGCGGTAGTTGGTTAAAAGACAGCTTCAAAATGATAATTAATAATAAAGCGTGGTAAGAGTGAAGAGCAGACGAGTGCGCGAGAGCAGAGCTATGTATTATTGATGCCGTGTTGACACTGTTTTTCCTGCGTGGGGAGAGAGGCCGGCCTTTGATTTCCCTTTAAAGGCTGTTTAAGCTCTCGCGCACTGCCTGCCTATCCTCAGGCTTGCCTTGGAAAACAACGGCAAAGAATTTTGGGATCGCTTCTCCTCATCCATTATGGATTCGGCTTGTTGGGGGTGGGGGCGGTGGGGGTAGGGGGGCTTCTCTTTAAAGCTTGCTGCAGCCGGGAGAAAACAAAACAGCTTTAAAGTTTGTTGGTTCTACGTTTCATCTGCGTGAACCGCTTTAGAACCTCCCCCCCACTGAGGTCTTTAGATGAAGCCGATGGGGCGGTTTAGCATAGCGGTTCTCAAAGTATTTGAGAAAGGTTGACTTAGTAAAGCTGCTGCTTCATCACTCCACATGGTGGGGCTATAATCAAATGAATCATGGCGTGAACCTGCGTTGAGGATTATTGGTTGTTAAATTCTGTGAAACTAATCAAACCCACAACCCTGTGATTTGCAAACTAGCAATCTACCCTATAAAGAATCAAAAGTGGCAAATTAAAGGACATGGATATCACATCCCTAACCCTGTGATCTGTAAACCTAAAATCTAACCAATACAATATCAAAAGTGGTAGATTATTAGAATGTAGTCATTGATCAAACAACCTTGTAAACTCCACTTTAATCAGCAACTTCTCAACAGTACCAGATTGGAGGATCTGGGCATTGAACCCACAACCCTGTGATTAACCACTGGGGGTTTACCAGGGGCAGATTAAGTAAATTAAAAAAGGCAATGTGAAACAGAAGGCTGGTGCGTTGAGTTTGCGGAGAGATTAAGCGGAACTGAACAATCGCACAGAGGACAGATGGGGATTTCACTTGTTTACGCCAAGCTTACTAATATGATCATCAGAATGAAGTCATCAGAATCACAGTCACATCAGACCCAGCGTTACAGTTCATTTCACAACCTCCAGACCTTCCAATCACTGGACTCTTCATTAGAAACACTTACCAACTGTGTGCATCCACTTGCTGGCCACTCACTATATTGTGGCCACTATATAGAAACAGCTTCCTACCTTGTACCCATTCAGCTGCTACTCCCCTATTCAGCTGTATATCCCCTATCACTAGTGATGCCACAACATCACGAGGGTAAAGACCAGCACATGCCTCCTCCGATACATTATTAAGTCAGACTCCACCTCTTTTTAGAACTGTAGTAGAGTAGAGTAGCATCACAGCGCTAACGCTCGGAGGAAAGAGCATCGATTTGGTTCTAATACATCGGCTCACAGATGCAGCCATGTGCTGATCGGCATCACCCCAAGAGTGATGAGGGAAAAGAGCGCCATCTACTACTGTACCCACCCAGAGAAATAATGTACATTTATTTTTTCCTCTACAGAATGCAGCATTAGTATTCCTTTTTCCATGATATAAACATCTAAACGGATGCTTTCTCTCGTCTTTCCACAATTTTGTCATGTAAAGCAGCTCCATCATCTTCATCAAAAAGTAAGTTTTGTGTTTCTTTTCTTGGAGAAATGCTCTCGCTCTTTGTCCTTTGGCTATTTTTGCTGGTTTCGCATAAAAGGAACTAAACGCATCCTTTTAACTTTGTCATCCACATTCGATCAAGCTTAACCTGAATTATAAATATCTCCCTCAAAGAAGAAAAACAGCAAAAAGCCACAGATATTTGGATATTCTATATCTTCCCGGTCGTTTCAGGATGGGCGAGGATGAGACGGGACATAAAAGCCCTGGTAGATAAATGAGCTTAAACCCTTTAGTGAACCCTTTAGCTTTACAGTGCAGTTTTACAGGGAGTGCACGTCAAGCTGAAACACCCCGCTGCTTAAGCGAGACGCTGACGCACTCCGCGGCCTTCAGGACGCCAACACAATACAGTAAATTAATATTTAATCAGATGCCTGGATAAATCTGCTGTATTGTTTGCATGTCAGTAAGATAAAACGACTGTGTAGAACAGACGTACTGTAGCATTAAAGGAATGGTTTAGCAAAAAAAAAAAACACATTTTTTTATTTACCACCAGTACACCTAGGGCAGGGGTGTCCAAACTACGGCCCGCGGGCAATTTGCGGCCCGTTTCCTTTTTTGGAGCGGCCCGCGAGGTATTTTAGAAATAGAATGAAAGTTGGCCCGCTGTTAAGCAGGTTTTTATAATGTGAGATTCAAAGTTTGAACGCTAGTTGTCAGAAACGGGCCAAAGAGTCTAAAAGCAGAGAGAGTGGGCATTTCTAGCGCAGAAAAACGGGGCAAAAAACACTAAAAGCAGAGAGGGTGCGCATTTTTGGCGCAGAAATTTGGGTTAAAGAGTCTAAAAGCGGAGAGAGTGCACATTTCTAGTGCAGAAAAACGGGGCAAAAGAGTCTAAAAGTGGAGAAAGTGCGCATTCCTAGTGCAGAAAAATGGGCCAAAGAGTCTAAAAGCGGAGAGGGTGCGCATTTCTAGCGCAGAAAAACGGGCCAAAGAGTCTAAAAGCGGAGAGGGTGTGCATTTCTAGCGCAGAAAAACAGGGCAAAGAGTCTAAAAGCGGAGAGGGTGTGCATTTTTTGCGCAGAACTTCAGGTTAAAGAGTCTAAAAGCGGAGAGGGTGAGCATTTCTAGCGCAGAAAAATGGGCCAAAGAGTCTAAAAGCGGAGAGGGTGTGCATTTCTAGCGCAGAAAAATGGGCCAAAGAGTCTAAAAGCGGAGAGGGTGAGCATTTCTAGCGCAGAAAAACGGAGTCTAAAAGTTGCCGTAATTAAGGAGTTTAATATTAAGAGACATCATGAAATTAAACATCAATTTGAAAAATCTTAGTTTACACAACACTGTCAAAGATAAAGATAGTAAGTCAAGTAAAATGGTGTGTAAATGAAAGTAATCAGGAAAAAGTATTATTTAAAGTGGTATATTTCATTATTTGCTTTATTACGGAGTCTTTGGCCCGAGACTTCAAATATATTTTTCCTTCTGGCCCCCAACAAAAAAAGTTTGGACACCCCTGACCTAGGGCCTTTTTTTTACACCTGGAAGTCTGGACCACAGTCTGACACTGTGTCTTAATGTGTTTGATACATTGTGTACTGTACATTTAACTAACAATTTGGGTTTCACTCTGCAGAACAGGTGCATCTCAAAAAAAATAAATATCATTGAAAAGTTGCTTTATTTCAATAATTCAGTTGAAAATGTGAAACGCATATATTAAATAGGTGTATTAAACACAGAGTGATCTATTTTTAGTGTCTATTTCTTTTATTGTTGATTATTTTGGCTTACAGCCAATGAAAACCAAAAAATCATTGTCTCAATTAGTACTTTTGGCAGTGTGGGCAGTGTGCCAAGTCCTGCTGGAAAATGAAATCTGTCAGCAGAGGAAAACATGAAATGCTGTTAAATTGTCCAGGAAAACACTGCACTGATGGTTTAGTCTGAACATGTGATACATGAGACAACGATGCATGCTGGGGGTTGGAGTCCTGAGGCCGAGATTGACAGAAACGGAGGAGTCCGAGTTTTGGACTACGCAGTCTGTGTTAGGCGTGACAAGTTAATTGGTTCTAACATAGTCTGGTTACAGTTTTAAACCTGTTTAAATTAGCAAGTTAAATAAAACAATAAATCTATCGAAACCAGAGACTGTAAAAAAGATGGACGCCGTGTCGCCGTTCCCATTCATTCAATGAAAATGAAGCCAAAATCTTCCACCATGTTGGCGATCCTGAAACCCGAGTCTGTAGAGCGCAGTAGAGACCAGAGGAGGGAGAAAGACTGTGGAGAGCAGCCTACTCATTTAAATAACCCCGCCCCTGAGGGCTGCCTCTACAGAGCTCACACAGTCTATGGTCCCACCCATACAGTTATTGGTCCCACCCCCGGCTAGAGGTGTAACCCAGCCCTTTTACACACCAATAACCACACCTTTTTTTAAATAGAGCTGAATAACGTTTTAAAAAATGAATTCTGTGGGGATATAAAGATGTAACAATATAAGCAGAGGTTACATTATCTGTTACATTTAAATAATGGAGGTAGAATTACAGTATATTGGGAAAAATGTGATTGAAAGTTGTTCTGTTTTGCCATTGAAACCTACAGTATGGGGATGGGTGGGGTTACACAGCTTTCTGAAACCGAACAGCAGGGGGCGCCCGACCTGTGGTGGCTTCACTTTTGAGAGACGATGCTCTGTCCAGCTATACACAGTCTATGATTGAAACTAATCAAAATAAATAAACAACTAAGGTTGCACTGCTAGTTCTGGCCAATTGTAGTAACATACAGTAGCCAGAATCGATGGTTTCTTTATTAGCAAAATATATTACAAAATACTAGCAAAATGAGATAAACTGTAATTCCAGTATCATCACTGATTATATATTTGTTGCAGAGGGGGTCACATTACAATAGTGTGGCTGCTTGGTGCTACGTCCCTGAAATGTGTTTTTGCAGGGGGTTATCTGAGGTTCCCTTAATCCTAGCCTCATTATTTTCCCGCCAAGCTCAGCTGCCTTGTTAAACTATTGATTCTTTCTCACACTAATGCCCCTATTTTAGTGATCTATAGTGCACCGGTCAATTGTGGATCACCTTGCGCAGCTCAAAATGCACAAAAGACGTAAACTAATTCTCTTAATTAATCATGGGTGTTGTTAATTTTGGGTGTAACATGAAATAAACCAATCAGTGTGTCGCTTGCCTAACATTCTCTTTAAGAAGCAGGTGAGCTCTGACTTTGGCGCATTCGTATCTTAATAGTGCAGCGCTTTTTTGTGCGTCTCAGCAGAGACAGATACTGATGTGCTTGTTCACTCTGTGAAGATACACCAGCAGCTCATTTAAGGGAACAGTAATGTTATTTTATTCTGTTTATTGTTGAGGTTAACTTCAGGTTTGCACTCTCAGCACTTGTAGCGCCTATGGGAATGGACTTTGATGACTGACTGTTGTCAGGGTTTTAAGCAGTCAGTGGAGCTCCTGTATTTCCTGCCACCAAGATAAAAACATAGCAGAAATTTACCTAAACACACCTCACCTTCAGACCATCAGTGTAGATTTATTCCTAAACTCTGATGCTATTTTAACAGCGCTGGCACAAGGCGTAAAAAAAATAGACTGTTGACGAGGTTTAAGATAGCAATATCACAACACATCTTGCACAGGGAGTATGATTGGTCCTTAAGATTCTATGACAGTTTCCTACACTGTGTGATTTCACATGGTGTCTGGTGTAAGTGTGGCTGTAGATTCTGGATTCCCAGCCTTAAGAGAAAGATGATGAAGCTCTTGTGGTCTACAGGAACTGTGGCTCTGTTTCCGGGCAGCGTACAGACAAATGGTTGGACGGACGGACGGATGGTGGTTAATGTGTTTTTCATCAGGATCTTTATTCTCGCTCTTCTAGAGTTGCCTGTGTGGCGTCTGATAGCTTTGAGAAACAGCAAGTGATGCAAATGAAATGAATGGAGGTCATTCTGTGCACTGAGAGAATCTGTGTGTGTGTGTGTGTGCGTGTGTGCGCGCGTACGCAGCAGTCCTCAGAACCACAGCTCGGATTAGAACAGCAACCCGGCGCCTCTGAAGTACTCAGCAGCTCAGTTTCACGATTCTACTTTTGTATTTATATGTGTGTGTGTGTGTGTGTGTGTGTGTGTGTGTGTGTGAGTTTAATCCACCCCTTGGGGACATTTCCTGAAAATGTGTGTGAATAAACAGGCGACTTACTGGGCACCAGCTGGGCAACTGGACAAAGAAACTGTGTGTGTGTATTTATATGTGTGTGTGTGTGTGTGTGTTTATCTGTATTTAGCTCATTGCGAGGAACAGATGTTACCAGGGTGACAGAAACCTGGTTGTTTTTATATGCAAGCTAAACGTTTAACGAGATGGCGGAAGATGTCATGGGACAGATATATATATATGTATGTATATATATTTATATACGTATATATATATACGAATTGATAATGAAGTGTTACCTAAATGGAGAGGTTGCGAGGTGTTATCTATAAGTGAGAGAGGTTTGACAATGGCCAGTGTGCTCATGGCAAGGCCATTTGGCCACTTGAATAAATTCTGGGAGTTGGAGTGAGATCTGATAGTGGGTGCAGATGGATGGGACATTACATTTCTTAAGGTGTTCTGTTGTGTACCGTATTTTATGGACTATAAAGTGCACTGGATTATATAGTGCACTATCAAAAAACATCTATTTTCTGTTCTATTTTCATACATAAGACGCACTGGATTATTATAAAGCGCATTAAGCAACACTCAGTGTCGCCATGTTTTCCTTTTCCTTATTCAGCAGGTCTTGCCGCTGGATACAAATCGATAATTCTCACCTCGAAACGATAACACCTCATGCGACTCTGTTGGTGGCGTGTGTGTACTTTAACGATTTAACATTGACAGCCCTAAAAACAAAACAATTCCAGTAAAATATTGATAATACATCTGACATCCGTCCTTGAGAACTCTCCACTCTGAGTCTCGGCTAATTCAGCACAGTCCAGACAGCACAGTCTAAAGTTGAGTTAGAAAGAACAAGTCAGCAAAAAAAAAAGTGGACAAGACAGCTCAAAGCTCTCGCCCCAAGATTACTAATAATTACGCCCTGCTTAATTAGCTTTGTTGCTCGCCTGCTTATCTCTGCAGCAGATCTGCCTCGTCAGTTGCAAACCGAACGCAGGCTGAAAAAAACCTCAACAAGAACAATATTTGGAAGGTAACCTTGATAAACGCTTACAATCAGAAAGGGTTTGGTGCCCCTGAGTTTGTATTACATGGTTGGGGTGGAGGGGCAGAGCATGCAGAGAGAATAACAGAATACTCTAGGCTAAATTTAGAGATGCATTAGCCCATCAATTTTACTTAAGCACTGTAAACTGAAAATGTGACTAAATTAGACTCAAACTTTTAGTTATTATGTCTAAATTGCAAGTTTAATTTAAATGATTGTTTTTTTTTTGTTTGTTTTGTTATCTCAATTGCTTTACACATGTTGGTCATGGGAATAAAATGCATTTGTATTTAGCCAAAGAACATTAGATGGTAAACAGTATGGAAGGTAGTAAATAGGTAGTTAATCGTTATACATGATTAACTACACAATTAACTAAGAGACCACTTAATGATAATGTTTTTCTGATTTAACTTTTAATTTTAAACCTCTGGAATATAATCAAGAGGAAGATGGATGATCACAAGCCATCAAACCACCAAACTGAACTGCTTGAATTTTTGCACCAGGAGTAAAGAAGCATAAAGTTATCCAAAAGCAGTGTGTAAGACTGGTGGAGGAGAACATGATGCCAAGATGCATTAAAACTAAAGTGATTAAAAACCAGGGTTATTCCACCAAATATTGATTTCTGAACTCGTAAATCTTTATGAATATAAACTTGTTTTCTTTGCGTTATTTGAGGTTTGAAAGTAATTTCTCATTTTCTGTAAATAAATGCTCTAAATGACAATATTTTTATTTGGAATTTGGGAGAAATGTTGTCTGTAGTTTATAGAATAAAACAACAATGTTCATTTTACTCAAACATAAACCTATAAATAGCAAAATCAGAGAAACTGATACAGAAACTGAAGTGTTCTCTTCATTTTTACCAGAGTTGTATAAACGTTGAGTCGATTAAACTCTAAGGACTCAGTTTTTACATGAAACATAGTTCATTTTTGTGCAGAATTGAAACCTTACAAGATTAAACCTGCTGTTTGTCGGCTCTCTCCCACACTCCCTGCTGTGAACACAGCAGCAACCGTTTTAGGCGTGAGGTATTAATTATTTTTTGTCTTTTTTTCTCTTATTCAGACAAACATTAAGAAACATTAAAAATATCTTTAGTTTGCCAGTTTTGGAGCAATAATTAATTGTGGTTGCCAAATATGTTGTACAGCTCTTGCAAAAATGCTTTTTTAAGTATGATACTATGGGTGTGCCATATCATATCGTACACAATAATATCGCCAAAAATTTTACATATCGTGAACGATATTTCCCATTTTATATCTACTAGAGACAGATTATAGACAGATTATACATAATCATGGATATATGGAGATATTTGGAGTGCATTATTAATATTATTATTATCATGACATTCTGGATCATTGACTTCTGTTACAAATCTGATAAAATTCTTGTATTTTTTTAATATATTTGTTTTAGGGGTGTGCCGTATTATATTGTATGTAATAATATATATTTTTTTATGTTCTTGCAGTGTAGTGTATTTTTGAAATATATATTTTTTAACCCTTGTGTGGTGTTCATATTTTTGTTACTCGTTTACTTTGTTACTTGTATTTAATTCAGCAAAATTGAGCAATTTTACATTAAAATGCTTTACACATGCTCGCTCCACCTAAACTGCAAGCAATATAAACAGCTTACATGGTTAATATTTGCCCTTTACCTTTCTTATGTTACATTTCTTTCAAAAAGTGCTACTCTTTTTTTTATTAGTTTTTTAATAAAATGTAAAAGAAAATGAATTAAACTCAAGATATGAGTAGAAAATTAGTTTAGTTTCAAATTTACAAATGAAGCAATGTTTATTAGCCCTTGGCCAAACATAGTGTATGTAATATAAATGTCTAGTGGGGGGGGGGGTGTACAGTGTGTGTTTATCGAAAATGTGTTTATATGTGATATATGTTTTTCACAAAAAATGAGCCAATGCCAATGAGTTTGAGTTAGAAAAAATATTTTTTTAGTATCATTTGATGAAAAATGAAAACGGGGCCCACAGACCCGAACACCACACAAGGGTTAAAGTGTTTTGTCATATCGCCAAGAGTATCTTGTCTTTTAAAAAGTCTTTAATTCCTAAGCATTCCTTAAACATGGCAGCAGCAGCGAGTTCACACCTGCTAGATGCTGACCCCTCCCTCGACAAAGGTCATATCATCATATCATCTTCCTCTTAACACGAAACATGACACACGACACCGCTGTCTGTGTGATACAATGGATAAAAATCATCCTCCGCAATAACTGCAGGCCACGGCTCCGGGGGGCATCCAAAATTCATGAGGTCAGGACAGAGAGGGGCATTGTTCTTCATCATGTGGGCATCTGCTGGGTAAGATTATCCCTCGCAGGGTTCACCTGGTGAGCAGGAGGGGACCAGGGTGGATGCATCCGACCCCCCCAGACCGGATTTAATGTAATATTCTATCTATGTGATATGAATTTTTATATATTTTACCATGGAATACATCAAATAAGATTTAGAAAAAATCTCAAAAATGACTTCCAGGTCTTTGACTTGGATTTTAAGCGTTGGTGGCAAACATCTACAGTTAATACAGTTAATAAAATCAGGTGTACAGCACAGGGTGCCTCCAGGACCAGTGTTAAAAAGGGCTGGTCTGATATATTCTGCCAAAGCACTTTGGTAATATGCAAAATTTTACTTTAAATAAAGCAGAAATCTATATAAAATTAGACAATCAAATGTTTAAAAAAATTGCAAATCAACTAATAAATTAGAGTTTAAGTAGCATTATAGTTTAGCTTATCACATATTACATAAACTAACTGAAATAAACTCTACAATGCTGAGGAGACAATATTATCACAATACTGTGATTCTTAAACACTCAATATATACAGCTCTAGAAGAAATTAAGAGACCACTTAATTTTCTGAATCAGTTTCTCTGATTTTGCTATTTATAGGTTTATGTTTGAGTAAAATGAACATTGTTGTTTCATTCTATAAACTACAGACAACATTTCTCCTAATTATTTGCAGAAAATTAAAAATGACAAATGTCTGAAAGTTCATAATTATAAAGTTTTAAGAGTTCAGAAATCCCTGGTTTTAATCACAGTTTTTTTCATGCATCTTGACATCATGTTCTCCTCCACCAGTCTTACACACTGCTTTTGGATACTTTTTGCCTTTAATCCTGGTGCAAAAATTCAAGCAGTTCAGTTTGGTTTGATGGCTTGCGATCATCCATTTTGCTCTTGATTATATTCCAGAGATTTTCAATTTGGTAAAATCAAAGAAACTCATCATTTTGAAGTAAATCTCGTAATTTTGTTTTCAGAGTTGTATATCACAAGTGTAACGCCAGACAGAATGGAGTGACGCTTGCCGAGTAAAATGAACAGAAAGGTTTATTTACAGGCTGATAACCAGATGTCACAGATAAAGTAGCCAAGCAAACAATAATCTCACCGAATACCGAAGCCGTAGTCGTGTAAACAGTCCGTGTTCGAAACCAAAAGACAGTCCAACCAAACATCAAATCCGAAAGGGGCAAAACAAGAGACATAAACCGATAAACCAGAAAGTAGGGTCGTAACGAGAAGGCACTAGAAGAAAACATGGGAAACGCTTAGTATGCAATCAAAGTCGACAATACCTCACAAAGATACATAATACATAATGCAGCCTTAAAAACAAAATACATGATGAGCATAACCCGGAACTTCCTCAGAACACAGTTGAATCTGAGCGTCAGAGCGTAACGTGATTGGGCGAAGGAGAGCAACTGACGGTGACGTCATAAACCATAGGACTCTGGGAAATAGAGTCCGGAGGTGTGGGAGGAGAGTCAGGCTGCGTGACAACAAGAAAGTTCTCTAAAATAATTCTTAGCATTTGTGTTGATGAACAGGATAATTATGGATTATGGATCATTACAGAAATGATGGATTTATTGGTGTCAGTTTCACAAAATTTAACAGCCCATATTCTGAGAATTTAGTAAGTCAGTGGCGCATCTGTGTTTTCATTTGCCAAGATAGCAATACGCCAAAAAATGTATCTTAACACAGCTCATTTCAAGACCGTCACACCGATCGCATTTATACATTCACACGCACCGTTGCACCGACGCAGGTGCAAGGTGTGAAAATAGAATGTTGGTGAGGTTTAAGATAGCAATGAGCATCGCATTGCATACTTCAACTATTCACCCTACTGAGGCTCTTTGTGTGAATCAGTTTTTTAGCCGAGAAGCAATTCTGATGTGATTTTCTTCTTTATTCGCCTGGGATTGATTCATGCACATGTGAAGCCCACATTTATCTTTGGTAAAAGAAAAAAGCTGTGATTATGCTGACTGATGTTTTGATTGCATTTATCAGCGGTGATAACTGGTCGTTAGCAGCTTTTCACAGCAGAGTAACAGCCTCGATTTGGACGTTCAGTAAAAAAAAACAAAAAACGCCATCAGTGTGAGCTTTGCCTATGACTGTTTGATTTGTTTGATTACAGCGCAGCAGGGAGCTCGCTTACTGAAACATGCTAATTTCAGGCCTCCTTGGCTAACAGGAGCCTAATATCACAACTCCCATTGATGTTCAGAGTCCAGAGTAGATATTAACTGTGATCATCATCATCCTGATCCCAAACAGAGATAATTTTCTGATTTCAGGGATTTAGAAATTGAAAGTTAATTCAAACCTCTGGTGCTGATTCCACACAGTGTTTGATACAGTGATAAAAAATGCTAAACATTTCAGTGTAGCTAGCCTATGAGCTAAAGTTACCTTCTAAACCGCTAGTATTAGCCTCTTCAGACTTAATGGTAGCTCCTAGACGATTAGGGGCAGTTTTCAATACAGAGATTAAGTGTAGTTCTGGAGTACACCTTATTTTAAAATTCTTCATTCTCCATGTTTGACACAGCTAATGTAACCACTAGACAATTATGTTACTGTTACTGTAACAGTTAGCGTTAGCTTTAGACAGCTAGTGTTAGCTCCTAGGCAATTAGTATTAGCTTCTAGACAATTATGTTAGGCCCTAGACAGCTAGTATTTGCTAATGTTCGCTCCTAGACAGCTAGTGTTAGCTCCTGGGCAGTTAAAGTTAGCTAATGTTAAGTTTTAGACAGCTAGTGTTAACTCCTTAGCATTTAGTATTAGTTTCTAGACAGTTAGCATTATCTCATATGTAGTTAATATTAGCTTTTAGACAGCAAGCATTAGCTTCAGACGGCTAGGTTTAGCTTCTAGGCAGTTAGTATTAGCTTCTAGACAGTTATCTTTGCCTCTAGTCAGCTAGTATTCGCTAGTGTTAGCTCATAGACAGTTAGCGTTAGCTTTTAGGCAGCTAGTGTTAGCTCCTAAGCAGTTAGTATTAGCTTCTAGACGATTATTTTAGACCCTAGACAGATAGTATAGTAATAGTATTTGCTAATTTTCGCTCCTAGACAGCTAGTGTTAGCTCCTGGGCAGTTAGGGTTAGCTAGTGTTAAGTTTTAGACAGCTAGTGTTAGCTCCTGGGCAGTTAGTGTTAGCTAGTGTTAAGTTTTAGACAGCTAGTGTTAACTCCTTAGCATTCAGTTTTAGTTTCTAGACAGCTAGTGTTATCCCCTGGGCAGTTAGTGTTAGCTTTTAGACAGCTAGTGTTATCCCCTGGGCAGTTAGTGTTAGCTTTTAGACAGCTAGTGTTAGCCCCTGGGCAGTTAGTGTTAGCTTTTAGACAGCTAGTGTTAGCCCCTGGGCAGTTAGTATTAGTTTCTAGACAGCTAGCATTAGCTCATATGTAGTTAGTATTAGCTTTTAGACAGCTAGCATTAGCTTTAGACGGCTAGGTTCAGCTCCTAGGCAGTTAGTATTAGCTTCTAGACAGTTATCTTTGTCCCTACTCATCTAGTATTAGCTAGTGTTAGCTCCCTGGCAGTTAGTCTTAGCTTTTAGACAGCTAGCGTTAGCTTTTAGATGGCTAGGTTTAGCTCCTAGGCAGTTAGTATTAGCTTTTAGACAGCCAGTGTTATCTCCTAGGTTGTTAGTACTAGTTTATAGTCGGATAGTGTTAGCTCCTATGCAGTTAGTACTAGCTTCTAGACAATCATGCTCACCCCTGACAGCTAATATTTGCTAGTTTTAGCTAAGGCAGCTAGTGTTAGCTCCTGGGCAGTTAGTGTTAGCTTTTAGACAGCTAGTGTTAGCTCCTGAATAATTAGTATTAGCTTCTAAACATCAAGTGTTAGTTCTTAGACAGCTAGTGTTAGACAGCTAGTGTAAGACAGTTAATGTTAGCTCCTATACAGCTAACATTAACTCAGTTAATTAAGACAGATTTCGCTTGCAAAACAACTGATCATGATGGTTTACAGGCTTGGTGATGCAGGTCATGCTTGTCAACCAACTTAACAGGCTTGACCAACTTGAGCAGACTTGACTTTTTCTATCATTTTAAATTCACTCATGTATTATAATAACTTTTTAGTCACATTTTTAGCTTTAGTCCTTATCAGACCCCAGTGTATGACATTGATGCGTATTCTGATGTTTGTGGGTTCTGTGATTCATTACCCCCCTATACTAAATCAGAGTTATTTTATGATCCAGACAGATATCAGCCATGAATTATCCAAGCAAAAATAACAATCCGAGGCCTGTCGGAGGAACAGAGAAGCTGTGATCAAGGGAGCAAAAAGCGGCAGTGTGGCGGGAGATGAAGGGAGATGGCAGCATCATTTCTGTCTCGTCCCTGTCGCCCCAGCCGGCGCGCAAGCTCTCTGCGAGGTTCTGTTCGTATCGTCGGAAAAGCTGATTTGTTTGGGGACGCTGAGACGCAGAGACAAGACAGCGATTTGCATTTATATGCTCGTCTCAGATGGGGGTAGAAGATTCACGGGTTTTCTTTTTTTTTTTGGATTGGTTTGGGTTTGTGTGTGTGTGTGAAATACAGCCGAAGTTTCTGTTTGTCTTTTGATGATCGTCTTGCGTAACTGGCTTACTTCCTACAACTTGAAGGAGCTTAAGTTTGGCGAGGTGTCAGAAATGTTTAGTTTTGTTAGACATGTCTCTTTTTCTTCCCCCTCTCCTTCTGAAGTCCTGAATGTCTTTCATTTCCGTTTCAGAGAGTGGTAAGCGAAGGCCGAGGCAGGGTGACGCCCCCCAGTCAAATCTGTGCATCTTTATTTCAGGGCTTTGCTGCTAATGTTTTTATGATTCTTTCCTTCTTTCTCCACAAGCTTAGGGCCAACGCATGTCTAGACGGCCTCCTCCATTCAGATTCAGACATCCGTCGAAGTATACACTACTCAAAGACTCAGTCTGTCTGCCTCACGATGTTTCAGAAAGTGCATATGAGCTGAGATTCACGTAATTGGCCTTATTTCCTTTAACACTGGATGCATTTACTATACACTGCTGCTGTTTATTATATATGGCTTATTTAAGGCGGCAGTATTCCGACTATGGCCAGATCTCAATTCTTCCCTTACCCCCTACATTGATCCTGATTCTTGTTGGGAAAGAGGGGTATGGTTTTGTGAATCTTGTTGGGATAGATGAGTAGGGTTTGGTGATTCTTGTTGGGATAGAGGGGTAGGGTTTGGTAATTCTTGTTGGGGTAGAGGGGTAGGGTTTGGTAATTCTTGTTGGGGTAGAGGGGTAGGGTTTGGAGATTCTTGTTTTGGATAGAGGGGTAGGGTTTGACAATTCTTGTTTTGGATAGAGGGGTAGGGTTTGGTAATTCTTGTTGGGATAGAGGGGTAGGGTTTGGTGATTCTTGTTGGGATAGAGGGGTAGAGTGTGCTGATTCTTGTTGAGATAGAGGGGTAGGGCGTCTCGACTCTTGTTGGGATAGAGGGGTAGGGTTTGGTAATTCTTGTTGGGATAGAGGGGTAGGGTTTGGTGATTCTTGTTGGGGTAGAGGGGTAGGGTTTGGTGATTCTTGTTGGGATAGAGGGGTAGGGTTTGGTAATTCTTGTTGGGATAGAGGGGTAGGGTTTGGTGATTCTTGTTGGGATAGAGGGGTAGGGTTTGGTAATTCTTGTTGGGATAGAGGGGTAGGGTTTGGTGATTCTTGTTGGGATAGAGGGGTAGGGTTTGGTAATTCTTGTTGGGATAGAGGGGTAGGGTTTGGTGATTCTTGTTGGGATAGAGGGGTAGGGTTTGGTAATTCTTGTTGGGATAGAGGGGTAGGGTTTGGTGATTCTTGTTGAGATAGAGATGTAGGGTGTCTCGACCCTTGTTGAGATAGAGGGGTAGGGTGTTCAGATTCTTGTTGGGATAGAGGGGTAGGGTTTGGTGATTCTTGTTGGGTAGAGGGGTAGGGTTTGGTGATTCTTGTTGGGATAGAGGGGTAGAGTTTAGTAATTCTTGTTGGGATAGAGGGGTAGGGTTTGGCAATTCTTGTTTGAATAGAGGGGTAGGGTTTAACAATTCTTTGTTTGGGTAGAGAGGTGGGGTTTGGTGATTCTTGTTGGAATAGATGGGTAGGGTGTCTCGACTCTTGTTGGGATTGAGGGGTAGAGTGTGCTGATTCTTGTTGAGACAAAGTGGTAGAGTGTCCCAATCCTGTTGGAATAGAGAGATTGGGTAAAGTGTTAGGGCTGCGTGCCCTCCAATTGGAGATTTTTAAAGGAACTCTCCAAATAGAGGGTAAGATGGCCGTACAAGTGACCAAGAAAACCCACAAATGTTATTATGATAACCATTACATTTTCTTAATTTAATGTAGAACCAGTGTATTATTGCTCTTTTCTTCATAACAAGCATACAATCTTGCTGGTGCTCCTAGAGGTGTATGCCAATATTAATATTTTATGTTATTGTACTATTTTGTTTTGTCATAGAATATAGATTTTTTGGGATTAGGCCTAAAACCATATTGCCAACATGAACATGGGCTCTGAATTGGTTTGTAGACCAGACAAAAACTCTTGGACAAGAAGTGATTCATGTAAATCCAGAGTTTTTCCTATTGTCTGATTATCCAATTGCATATAAACGTGCTGATTACACTACTGACAAAGTGTTCTTCAGATATCAGATTATGAAGTGCATATAAACAAACTTGTACTACAGACTTTCCTTTCAAAAAAGTGAGAAATTAATTTTCCCCAGATATCTGCCCTTTAAACTCAGCAGATCATAGAAATGTGTTACCAGTCTTGTTGAATGCCTCTTTTTTCTCTGTTATGTTTAAATGATGTCTGGGTTACTTGATATTTCAGAGATTCTTCGTTTGTGTTTAATTCTCTTTTGCTGAACAGAGGCATGGCTGGTATCAAAAATAAAACGCCCATGTGCATTTGTTATTCGACTGACAGAAAAAAGAGCCCAAATTAAAAATTAACTTTGTTTCATCTTGTCTCCTGCATTATTCAGACGGGGGCTGATCTTCTGTATTGTCTGATCTATAGTGTTGTGCCTGGTCGCTGTTCCGCAGCATGTCAGTCAGGCATGTCAGTGTCTGTCGTGGCTGCATTGAGCAACCTTTCACTTTGTCTGGCGACTCATTTTCCACCAAGTATCAGTTTCTCGCCATCTGCCTTATTAGAAACACTTACTGTGTTAACCCATCCCGAACTTACACTCACAGGTCACTTCCTTAGAAACACCTACATTACCTCCAGCACTTTGTTTAACACACTAACTACTAGTTACCTTAAAGCTGCTGCATATCCTTTACTACCAGCAGAAATAGAGCTTTATCCCTATCCTTTTTCATGCCTTTTAGCATTCGGGGGTCTCTCCGTTCGTATCCAAACGACTCATCAATATTTCTGTGCGGCTTTGTCCCACCACCTCCCCCATCCTGTGCATAAACACTAAATCTCCCGGTTAATGATTGGCTGAAATGTAAATTGTCTTGTGTAACTCGGCGTAAGCCACTTGATTGTTTGTTTCTTATTTACAAAGCCAAGTTTGAGAAGGAACATCAGTCTGTTTTTTTTTCAGAATGCAAACAGACCAGAGATATCCAACATTGGTCAAATTTTACAAAAGAGTGTATACAGGAACTTCGAGATCACTGGTTTGAGTCCCGGTCATGCAGCTTGCCGTCAGTTGCCAGAGCCCAGAGAGAGCACAATTTGCCTTGCTCTCTCTGGGTGGGTACAGTAGATAGGGATCTTTCCCTACATCACTCCTAGGGTGATGTCGATCAGCACAAGGCTGTGTCTGTGAGCTGCTGTATCAGAACTACGGGTGTAATGGTACCAAAACTTCACAGTTAGATTTACACCTAATTATAAACTCCGCGGTTCGGTACATTTTCGGTGCCGTAAAAATATACGTACCATAAATATCCGACACGGCCTGAGCCCCTGCACGTTCTGCCCGACCCAACCCGCCCCATAAACTGTCTTTATGAGTCCATCATGTTTTTATTTAAAAAGCAGTTTGACTTGTTACTTAGCTGTATTGTGATTATCATGCCATAGCTTTATATACAATAAAACTAGCCTTTTTTGTTGACCAATTTCAAGTCGGGCCTCGGGTCCGGTCAGGTTCAAGCAGAGAATCTAAGCTCTAATCGAAACCGAGTCGCTTTCTTTCTTCTGAGCGTTAGCACTGTGATGCTACTCAGTAATGCTGCATCAACAGCAGTTCACAAAGAGGCGGAGTCTGACTTCACATGTATCGGAGGAGGCATGTGCTAGTCTTCACCCTCCTTGTGTTGGGAAATTACTAGTGATAGAGGGAGTCATAACGAGTGGGTTGGGTATTCGGCCTTGTAAATTGGTAAACAAAGGTATTACATTAAAGCAGGGGTGTCCAAACTTTTTTTGTTGGGGGCCAGAAGGAGAAATATATTTGAAGTCACGGGCCACAGACTCTGTAATAAAACACATAATGAAATATACCACTTTAAATAATACATTTTTCTGATTATTTCATTTACACACCATTTTACTTGACTTACTATCTTTATCTTTGACAGAGTTGTGTAAACTAAGATTTTCCAAATTGATGTTTCATTTCATGATGTCTCTTAATATTAAACTCTTAATATTAAACACCTAAATTTTTCTGCACTAGAAATGCGCACCCTCTCCGCTTTTAGACTCTTTGGCCTGTTTTTCTGCGCTAGAAATGAGCACTCTCTCCGCTTTTAGACTCTTTGCCCGGTTTTTCTGCGCTAGAAATGCGCACTCTCTCCGCTTTAAGACTCTTTGGTCCGTTTTTCTGAGCTAGAAATGCGCACTCTCTCCGCTTTTAGACTCTTTGGCCCGTTTCTGGCACCCAGCGTTCAAACTTTGAATCTCACATTATAAAAACCTGTTTAACAGCGGGCCAACTTTCATTCTATTTCTAAAATACCTCGGCCCGCGGGCCATTTGTGGCCCGTTTCCTTTTTTGGAGCGGCCCGCGGGCCGTAGTTTGGACACCCCTGCATTAAAGTCGTATACAGATCCTCGTTAAAAATTGGGGGTCAAGTCTTAGGGAGTTTAGAGTGGCTATGTTTTAATACCATTTTTTTTATTGCTAATATTTATATCGATAATGTATCACAGACGAATATCAGTATGATGTATCGCAATATCGATATTTTGTCCCACCCCTACTGTCACGTCTGGTGCTGTTAGCTCCTCTGTCCCTTCCACATCCAGCTCTAACGGAGGTTCTCAGGTCAACAACTACATTACCCAGAATGCACAACCCGCTGACACCTGCTTCCTCCAGGAAGTCCTGAATACTGATTACTGGCACTATAAAAGAGCACTCCACACAAACACCCACGCCGCGTATTGTAGGTTCTCCTCTTTACAAAGCGTTACTTTATCTCTTGTCTCAGTTTATCTTGTGTATGACCTTGCCTTTGTTTTCTTGACGCCGATTATTGCCTTTGCCTCTGATATTGTATTGCTTGTGTATTACCTGGACTGTGTTTTCACTACTGCCTCTTGGATTACCTCTGACATTGGATCTCTCGTGTACGAACTCTGGACTGTCTCTCATTTATAGTATGGTTTTGTCTTCATTGCTCTGGTTATTGGTGATTACCCATTTTTCTGTATCGACTACGTCTTACATCTGTTTATTTTATAATAAACACAATTTAATCAGTATCTGCACGTGTCTGTATTCTGTGCTCACCATGACACCTACAAGGTAGTGGACAGGCTGTAAATGCAACCGAAAGCTCAATGTTGTTGCTTTTGGTTTCAATCCTGTCTTGTTGTCTTTTTTAGTTGAAGCATTCCTCCGTTCATTCCGTGGCTCAGCAGGAAGTGGCAGGAAGTGGATGTTTATACTCCGCCATTACGAAACGAATGCGACCGCAGGCGTCCTTTAGCAGGGGGGCTGTTTGAACTTAACACCCCTTGTCTATGGTGATTCTTGTGATTAGCGGGAGGCGGCGGGGATGCATCCTTTTTTTGCTTTTCTTTTCTTTGCTGCTCATTCTTATCTCTCACTAGCTCTGTCTCACTTGCTCTATCTCTCTGTATGTCTCTCTGTCTTTCGGTCTTTTCCTCATGTTTCCAAGCTCTACTCACTCTCTGATGTTCTGCCACCAAATGCTAATGAGCTCAACTGGGACACTGGGATGCTAGCGAGAATCGAAGGCGACATCGAATTCTCTGAGACATGTATATATATATATACATGTCTCAGAGAATGAAATACAGAGACTGTTTCTCAGCTGGTTTTCTGGTCTTGTCACTTTGCCGTTGTCCTGAGTCTCGTAGTCTTGCTGCAGATGTTGTCTGATCTTCTGATCTCCTCCAGCCACTGCAGCCTCCCTCTGGGCTCCTCTTTGTTGGGCTAAGTTTCTGCAGCTTCTCTTGTAGACAGTTGGGTAATTCTACTGGCCTCTCTTGTTTTAAGGAGCAGAACAGCGTGACCATTCCAGAACAGCATTTTTTTTTTGTTTTTCTCAGGGACAGCTCAGACCCTTGTTCTGCTCCTTGAGTTTTTCTGTAAACTACCCAAGAGTTGCTGAACTTTGGGGTTGGAGAACTTTCTTTAGAACTAAAAGTTGCCGTCATGGTGTGCACAGAATACAGACACTCGCGGATACAGTAAAAGGGGGAAGTTTATTAACCCTTGTGTGGTGTTCGGGTCTGTGGGACCCGTTTTCATTTTTCATCAAATGATACAAAAAAAATATTTTTTCTAACTGAAACTCATTGGCATTGGCTCATTTTTTGTGAAAAACATATATCAAAACACATTTTCGATAAACACACACTGTACACGCCCCCCCCCCCCCTACACATTTATATTACATTTTATTACATGTTTGGCCAAGGGCTAATAAACATTGCTTCATTTGTAAATTTGAAACTAAACAAATTTTCTACTCATATCTTGAGTTTAATTCATTTTCTTTTACATTTTATTAAAAAAACTAATAAAAAAAAGAGTAGCACTTTTTGAAAGAAATGTAACATAAGAAAGGTAAAGGGCAAATATTAACCATGTAAGCTGTTTATATTGCTTGCAATTTAGGTGAAGCGAGCATGTGTAAAGCATTTTAATGTAGAATTGCTTAATTTTGCTGAATTAAATACAAGTAACAAAGTAAACGAGTTACAAAAATATGAACACCTCACAAGGGGTAAAACACTGGGTAGAGAAACGGGTAGTCGTACAAAAACACTTAGAGCACCGGCAAACAGAAGCAACGTAGGAATAACCATACCATGAGTGATCAAAATAATAAGTAATCAAAAAACGTCATACACAGAAAAATCCACAATCAGAGGTAATCAAAAATCGGCGTAGAGAAAAACAAAAGACAAGGTCATACACGAAATATCAGAGACAAGAAATCAGTAACGCTTTGTAATGAGGTAGAACCACAATACGCGGCACCAAGGAGTTCATGAAGCGCCCTGAAATTCCCTGGGGTAATCAATACTCTGGGCTTCCTGGCGGAAGCAGGTGATGTGTCACGTGCGTGGGTGTGTGCGTGATGTCAGCGTGTGGTGCCTTCTGGGTAGTGTAGTTGTTAGGCTGTAAACTTCCGTTGGAGCTCAGTGTGGAAGGATCAGGAGTGCCTACAGCACCAGACGTGACAGTTGCTTAACTGTCATGTTATGTTCCGGGTCAGTTTCACCCATTTTTAAAGTTTGAAGATCTGGGAAAAATAGTTAAAAGTATTTTTTTTTTCAGTATGAAACTTATTCTGTTTGCCTTAATTATTGCAATCAACATATAATATAAAAATGGTTCATCTCACATATTTGCAATCACCTCCTGCAAAAGCTACTAAAACTAAAACAAAACTGCAATGTTATGTTTTAATGTTGTTGTTACGCCCTCGCTATGTTTTCCTGTGTTTTCCCCGTTTCCTAGTGTGTTTCTCTTGTACTTTTCCATCACGTGTGTGTAATTTGTAGCTCCGCCCCTCGTTACCTGTTTCCCCAGGTGTTCAGTGTTTCATGTTACTATAAATAGCCCTCCTCTGCCACCTTGTCCTCCGTCGGTCTTTGCACCTTCCTCTGTCGTTTGTCTCGCCACGTTTGCTATTGGTTACCACGTCACGTTATTGCTCTTTCTATGTTCTTGTATTTGCACGCTATTGTTTATTTCTAGTCACGTTTATTTCCTGTTTGTTTCTTTGTTTATTTTGTATATATTTACGTATTTATTCCTTTGTATATATATCCCTAGCCCTGTTTAGTTATTATCTGTTTAGCTTAGCTCTTTGTTTGTTTTCCCTGTTTGTTTATGTAGATATATTTATTCGTGATTCCCCTGTTTGTTTATTTGTTTATTTATTTATTAAAGCTTTTGTTCTTACCCGCTTTTAAATCCGCCTCCCGTCTCATCCCAGCGTCACAGTTGTGTAAAAACTACTGTTTTATATGTTGGTCTTTCAAAAGTAATAAAGTAGTGAAACATTAAAAAAGTTTGAACATGTATTTTTTTTTTTAAATAAAAATACAAAATACTTTTTATTTTTTAATTTTTTTAAGTATCCTAATTGAACTATTACCTTTTAGAGGTACACTGAAAAAAAAATGATGCATAAAATTTAGTTTCACAATTTAGTTTTGCAACTTTCTGCATTTGCTTTTTTTAAGTAAATTTAATTTCAGATTAATGTAAGTAACTTCAACTCGGTTTCAAGACTTAAATGTTGCACAGAGTAAAGTGAACTGAACTTCAGTCAATCCTTTCTTTTAGTAAACTTTACTTCATTTCTGCATACAATATTACCTAATTACAATTACTCAATTTATACAACATTACCTAGTTATAATGACTTAATTTTAACGATATTACCTAATTACAATTACTTTATCATACAATATTACCTTATTACAATTACTTAATTTATACAATATTATTATATATAATTTTAGTTAAAACACACATTCAAATATTTACATAATCTCAAAGATTTATTTTGTAAACAGACCAAGACTCACTGTCTCAACACATAGATGGCATTTAATACATTCTTTTTAGTTTACCAGTATAAAGAATGTATTACATGCCATCCATGTGTTGAGACAGTGTAATGTGTGTGTTTTGACTATAAATATTTAAACTTTTAAACAGGTATTATAATATATTATGTATCATAAATTATTTTAGTAATATTGTATAAATGAAGTAATTGTAATTAGGTAATATTGTATGCAGAAATGAAGTAAAGTTTACTAAAAGAAAGGATTGATTTAGTAAAAAATTAATTAATTAAAGTTTACTAAAAGAAAGGATTGATTCAGTAAAAAATTAATTAATTAAAGTTTACTAAAAGAAAGGATTGATTCAGTAAAAAATTAATTAATTAAAGTTTACTAAAAGAAAGGATTGATTTAGTAAAAAATTAATTAATTAAAGTTTACTAAAAGAAAGGATTGATTTAGTAAAAAATTAATTAATTAAAGTTTACTAAAAGAAAGGATTGATTCAGTAAAAAATTAATTAATTAAAGTTTACTAAAAGAAAGGATTGATTCAGTAAAAAATTAATTAATTAAAGTTTACTAAAAGAAAGGATTGATTTAGTAAAAAAAAGGAAGTAAAGTTTACTAAAAGAAAGGATTGATTCAGTAAAAATAAAGGAAGTAAAGTTTACTAAAAGAAAGGATTGATTCAGTAAAAAAATAATTAATTAAAGTTTACTAAAAGAAAGGATTGATTCAGTAAAAAATAATTAATTAAAGTTTACTAAAAGTAAGGATTGATTTAGTAAAAATAAATGAAGTAAAGTTTTCTAAAAGAAAGGATTGATTCAGTAAAAATAAATAAAGTAAAGTTTACTAAAAGAAAGGATTGATTCAGTAAAAATAAATTTAGTAAAGTTTACTAAAAGAAAGGATTGATTCAGTAAAAATAAATGAAGTAAAGTTTACTAAAAGAAAGGATTGATTCAGTAAAAATAAATTAAGTACAGTTTACTAAAAGAAAGGATTGATTCAGTAAAAATAAATGGAGTAAAGTTTACTAAAAGAAAGGATTGATTCAGTAAAAATAAATGAAGTAAAGTTTACTAAAAGAAAGGATTGATTCAGTAAAATTAAATAAAGTAAAGTTTACTAAAAGAAAGGATTGATTCAGTAAAATTAAATAAAGTAAAGTTTACTAAAAGAAAGGATTGATTCAGTAAAAATAAATGAAGTAAAGTTCTCTTAAAGAAAGGATTTACTGAAGTTCAGTTATTCAGTTATTTACTCTCTGTAACATTTAAGTCTTGAAACCGAGTTGAATTTCAATTTTATCTGAAATTAAATTTACTTAAAAAAAGCGATTGCAGAAAGTTGCAAAACTTTTTTTTAAGTACATTTTACTCATCATTTTTTTTCAATATAGGGAATCGACTGATGGAATCCATTTGTTATAAAAAAAAAGTGAAAATATACAGGTACAAAATTCATCATTCTACTTCCTGTAATTAAAGGAATGTATCATTTAGCCCTATTCACCCTATTCTTCTTCTAGCGGTTGGCAATACTTTTCTGATATAAGAGGGGAGAAAGGTAGCGATGCCCCTTGGTTTGGCTCCATTCACCCAATTCTCTAGTATGGCTCTAAAATGGGATTAAATAGCAGCAAATCAGGCGTGAAAGTAGAATAATTTTAAAGACAAAGGATAGCTGGTGATGGCTTGAGGTGAAGGTGATGAGTCTGCTGATATAACTTTTTTTTAAGCTTACTTTTCTGGATTTAGAGGCACAATTAGGTCAATATCTTTGCTGATTCAGTCATTCAGGTTCAGCCGGTGTATTTAAACACTGAAATCAGCAGGGTCTGAAATCCCACTGTTGTAAACTCTGTTCAGTGCTTTTGTCTGATGCAGTTTGGGTTTCTAATCCTATCATCTGCAAACACACAGGCGGCTGCTGCAGGTTTTCACGCAGGTTTCCAGCTTGCAGAGCAGGTGCAGCCAATCAGCTGACTGAAGACTGAGAGCAGCTGATTAAACAAGTCAAATCAATTAAGCTTTATGGATAACAGTGTTAATTCCGACAAGAAATTTTGATTTAGTTTTAGTCCTAGTCTTGTGACGAAAATAGCATTTAGTTTTAGTCATGATTTAGTCATCTAAAATGTTTTTAGTTTTAGTCTAGTTTTAGTCGACTAAGTATCATAAGAATATAGTCGACTAAAATGTAAAGGGTGTAAATGTAAATGCTTTTTCATCAGTTCCCTTAAATTATTAACTATACGTTTATAAAAAAAAAAAAAAAAATTCATTAACCATGTGTTGTGTAATATTGTAATGTTTAAATGTAAATTATATTTATATTTATATATATATGATTTAATAAATATTATTATTGTAGGTATGTGACTATAAATATTTCACACTTACAATGTTGTTTTAGAAATTAGGTCCTAAAACATTTGAATGGTTAAATTATAGTTTGAACAGAGCTGTAGACGTAAAAATACAGCTTTTAAAGGATCTAGTTTTATCTCCAACACTATGTCAGCTGTGTTTACAGTTAAAACCTGCTCGGGTTTTGTCCTGGGTTACGTCAGGACACACCACACACCCCCCATCCCCCCCCCCCCAACCCCCGCCAATGCGTCCGCCACGATCTTACCTTCAAAACGAGTCCAAACTTAAGAGAATCCATCAATCCAGTCTCCTGTAAACCCCATTTATATACAACCAGCGCTTGAAATAATTTCAGGCAGAAAGAAATTCACATAAATTTTAACTCCTATGGTGGCCGAGAAAGCCCAGCGCAGTGCAAATTGAAAAGCGCTGCAAAAGCACAAAACACATCCATCAAAATTACAACACAGGCGCAAAAAACGCGCTGCAAATAGAAAAACGCGCTGCAAATACAACCACAACACAACGGAAGTGAGTCACAACACAACGGAATTTTCCCGGGGGACCTTAAAAGATACTGTACCAGCTAAGCTGCATCTTCAGTAACGTCTCGGACTTCACTATGTGTACAAAGGACAATAAGTGGCAAACAAGGCGTTTTGTGAAGCAGAACTTTTAATAATATGCACACAACCGTGGTAATCACAGGTAATAAACATAACTTACTTTTCAGAAGCTTGTTTGCCACTTATTGTCCTTTGTATACAGCTGGTACAGCATCTTTTAAGGTCCCCCGGGAAAATTCCGTTGTGTTGTGACTCACTTCCTTTGTGTTGTGGTTGTATTTGCAGCGCGTTTTTCTATTTGCTGCGCCTGTGTTGTAATTTTGATGGATGTGTTTTGTGCTTTTGCAGCGCTTTTCAATTTGCACTGCGCTGGGCTTTCTCGGCCACCGTAAACTCCTCATTAAAAGCGTTTTAACAAAAGTAACAAAAATATGAACACCACACAAGGGTTAAGATCAGATCACCTGTTTAATCCCACAGTGAGAAACATTTAGTTAGTGTTAAAGCAGGAACAGGTCAGAAAGGCAAAAAAAAAGTAGTAGCATAAATATAACAATAAAATAAGTAAATATATATTAACCCAAAAATGTTTGTATAAAGTTCCTTACAGCACTTTTTCATACGTTTCTCACTTTAACTCATAAACTCTGTGAGTACATCCTGGACGTCCAGGGCGTTTTGAGTTCCTGAGCTCATCACTGCACTCTTTTTTTTCCCAGAATGTACCAAACTGGCCTCTTCTGGCATCTCTCCATCTCTCCACTATCTCTCTCTGATGTATTTCTTCTTTTTTCAGGCTAATGATGGTCTGTTTCTCTTTCACTGAGAGCTCCTTTAACTGCTTGTTAAATGATGTGGTTTTGGGTTCAACAGCTTTAGAAGGCAAATGTCACACCTGGAATCAACTCCAGACCTTTTACCTGCTTAACTGATGATGGATTAATGAGGGATTAACTTTTGAGGTAATTTGTCCAATTACTTTTGAGCCTCGGGAATGAGGAGGCTTTGTATTAAAAAATGTAGAAAAATGGTTGTAATTCCTGAACAAATCATAGAAAATTGAATTGAATTAAACATAAAAAAGTCTAAACATTAGCCCTTGTGTGGTGTTCATATTTTTTTGTTACTGGTTTACTTTGTTACTTGTATTTATTTCAGCAAAATTAAGCAATTTTACATTAAAATGCTTTACACATGCTCGCTTCACCTAAATTACAAGCAATATAAACAGCTTACATGGTTAATATTTGCCCTTTACCTTTCTTATGTTACATTTCTTTCAAAAAGTGCTACTCTTTTTTTATTAGTTTTTTAATAAAATGTAAAAGAAAATGAATTAAACTCAAGATATGAGTAGAAAATTTGTTTAGTTTCAAATTTACAAATGAAGCAATGTTTATTAGCCCTTGGCCAAACATACTGTATGTAATATAAATGTGTAGGGGGGGGGGGGGGGTGTACAGTGTGTGTTTATGGAAAATGTGTTTTGATATTTATGTTTCTCACAAAAAATGAGCCAATGCCAATGAGTTTGAGTTAGAAAATATTTTTTTAGTATCATTTGATGAAAAATGAAAACGGGTCCCACAGACCCGAACACCACACAAGGGTTAATTTCATCTAGTTTTTTTTATTTCAAATCATGTAGCTGTATGTGTGTGTGTATTTTGCATGTGGATTTTGTGTGTGTGTGTGTGTTTGTGTTTATTGTGTGTGTGTGTGTGTTTGGAGGTTTGGAGGTTAGAGTCGCTGAGGGAAGCGAGTCGTTTATTCAGTGCTGCTCATTTGGACTCGTGGAGCTGCTAAAGCTGTTGATTGTCTACGTTCAGAAAGCACTAGCGCTCTGTGTATCTCTAGGGCTCTCGCGCTCTGTCTCTCTCTCTCGCGCTCTCTCGCTCTCTCTCTTTCATTTATTTATTCTCTCTCTTCTTTCCAAGCTGCTTCAGAGGCCGAGCTGTCAGCTCTTTACTCAAATCTCCACCGCGCTCTCGCTCCACTAAAGCTAGCAGTTGCCAGGACTTGGAAGGCAACTGCTGGTTCTGGAGTCAAAAAGCGAAGCGAGGCTCTCTGCAACCCGAAAAGAGGCAAAGAGTCATTTCACACCCTGATCTGAGGCCTGTTTCACCTTCTGTAGCTGAGCTGAGACTTTAATAAAGTGCAGAGGTCACCAGTAGGGACTGTAAGATTACCCATACAACCCAAATTCCCTAAAAGTTGGGATAGAATAGAACATATCGTCACTGTCCAATGAAAAACACTTATTAAAATTTTTGACGATTTTTAGTTTTCTACATAATTTCAACAGACAAACTGTCCCTTACACTGTGCCAAAATTTCTTGATGAACGGACCAATAGAAACTCTTAAAAATAACCTGAATATACTTTAAACTCTTTTTACATTAGAGACTTTCATAATAAGTTTACAAGGTTTTTTCTCTCTCCTGTTGCTGTTGTCTCTGCTCTAGGCACGTTGCAATGTTTATTGCTATCTTACACCTCACCAACAGTCTATTTTCTCGCATTCCTCCTGCATTGTTTAAATAGCAATAGTGCTTGTGTATCTACACTGATGGGAGTGGTGGTCTGGAAATTTCTGGAGTATTGCTGGTATATCTTGGCAGCAGAAAACACAGTTGCACCACTGACTGAATACAACCTAGACAGACAGCAGTCAGACAGTCAGATGTTCATTGCTATCTTGGCAGTGAATTGGCAA
This sequence comes from Astyanax mexicanus, assembly GCF_023375975.1. Lineage (NCBI taxonomy): Eukaryota > Metazoa > Chordata > Actinopteri > Characiformes > Acestrorhamphidae > Astyanax > Astyanax mexicanus. Next base: position 5,745,820 of record NC_064429.1, read on the forward strand.
CACACGTACATGCAGCAGTGCACAAACCCATAGTGAGTGCCTGTTGCCAGCTTCGCAAAATCAACAATAAACAGTATGAACAATTGTAACCAAGCAGGTCAGTTTCCTCTGCTTAAAAGCATTGGACACCTCCAGGGACCTGCACCATTAAAATAGCAATCCACCAAAGTCTTAAAGGAAATGATGAGCAAGTGACACGCTGATTGGTTTATTGGTTTAATGTTATGTCCAAAAAAAAAACAACCCATGATTAATTGATTAGTAATTAATAAGAATTAGTACATGCCTTTTGAGAGTTTCAAGCTGTGCAAAGTGTACTTTTCCCGTCGTTATGATAGCAAAGACACACTGACACGCCCTAAATCAAGCTAAAGATAGCTAAAATAGAGCCCAGAGACTCAATTAGAACCCAAAATCAGTGACATATCTCAAAAAAAAAACAAAAAAAAAACGTCGGGACAGGGCCAACAAAATGCTGAAAAAGTGAAAAAGTAAATGGTACTAATAGAAATATATATAAGTACTTGTTTCTGGAAGTGTTCCTGAGCACATGCAGTGATTTTCCCTTCAGACTTATGTTTTTAATGCAGTCGCCTGAGGGCCTGAAGATCACCAGCATTCAATACTGACTGTTGACCTTCTCTCTTATTCACAGTAATTTCTCTAAAAGATTCTCTAAAAGCTATTCTAGCAGCTCTAGTCCCTGTAGAAAAGTGTTGCCAATAGAATAGGACTCTCTGAAGCAGACCATTTTTAGACCATTAAGATACTGGCCCCATGCCTAAAGCCAGGAGTGGGCTATGAAGGGGTATAAAGCCCCCAGTATTGAGCTGTGGAGCAGTGAAACTGTGTTCTGTAAAATAATGGTGCTCCATCCAATACTTTTGAGTTGGATGAGTTGGAAACATGTGCTACTGTTGTGTTTTTGTCCCTGTCTCCTCCCTGTCTCTGCCCTAGCCCCACCCTAGCCATTAGTGTTGTCACCTTGTGTCTTGTTTGTAACCCCGCCCCCTCATTAGCGGTCCTCACACTTCTTGTGTATAAATAGCCCCTTGTATGAGTGTTTCCTTGTCGAGTCTTTTGTATCTGTGTCGTCTGTATTTGCGTGTACCAGTTTTGTAGTTTGTGTTCCTTGAATCTGTTTCTTCAGTCCGGGTCTGTTTTGTTAAGTAAGTGTGCCAAGTTTGTTAATTTTATATTCTTAGTGTTATTCTAGTTTTTTTCTGTTTCTTGTTTGTTTAGTTAAGCTTAGTTTTGTTCTTAGTTTTTTTGCGCTACCCATGTTTTTCTGTTTTTTTCATTCATCTTGTACTATTCTATTAATTAAATTGAAATATTATATATCTGCACTTACGTCCACCCTTCTCATCTGTAACATGCACTTGTGGCAGAATGCAATCAAATGTTCACAGCTTGTATAGCTTAGTTACAGATACAGGTCTGCAAAAAAAAGAAACCACTTAAATATGATTCTTCTATGAGTTTCTTCTTCTGATTTTACCAAATTAAAAACCTCTGGAATATAATCAAGAGAAAGATGGATGATCACAAGCCATCAAACCACCAAACTGAACTGCTTGAACTTTTGCACCAGGAGTAAAGCAGCATAAAGTTATCCAAAAGCAGTGTGTAAGACTGGTGGAGGAGAACATGATGCCAAGATACATGTTTAAAACTGGGATGATTAAAACCAGGGTTATTCCACCAAATATTGATTTCTGAACTCTTAAAACTTTATCAATATGAACTGTAATGCAATTTTTCTTTTATATAAGGTCTGAAACCTGCATCTTTTTTTTTCAGCCATTTCTCATTTTCTGCAAATAAATGCTCTAAATGACAATATTTGAAATTTAAGAGAAATGTTGTCTGTAGTTTATAGAATAAAACAATAATGTTCATTTTACTCAAACATAAACCTATACCTATAGCAAAATCAGAGAAACTGATTCAGAAACTGAAGTTAATTTTTTCCAGAGCTGTGTATCTAATGTCTGTCGTATCCCGTATGAAGAGAAGTTAAAAAATGATCTTCCAAAATGGATTACAGATAAAACTCTGAATCACATGACAGTGGTAACTGCAGGGAAACAAAAAAAAAAAAAAATACCAGAAAAATATCAAATATCTATGTTTGTGAGCGGCCGGCCGGGTTTAATGTCAGTTTACTGGACTCCAGCATTAACTTAAATTCTGACGAGATGCCTGCAGATGTAAACGCGTCACACTGATCTGGTATCTCTGAGATCGCTCTCGCTGGTGGTGTCGCTGTTGTTGTTTGAGGATCAGATAAGGATTTTGTTAGCACTAGCTGATCCGGGATCAGCGCGAAAGGGCAGCTTCTAATGTGCAGATGAGGGGATTATCCAGATTATCGCCAAATGTTGTGGGTTCAGATGAGTTCTGGAAGCAGAAAATGGAAGATTATGACAGTGATGTGTGTGTTTATCTAGTCTGTTTCGTGCTGAAAATGACTGGATCGAATTAAAAATGAACAAACACACTTTAAAACTTGGGTTGTTGATTATTAATTTGGCTAATTCTGATTTTGTTTGGATGAAAAGGAACAAAAACACATGAAACACACTTTCAGATTAATGATTTTTTGTCCATGCTGCTTGGTTTTAAGCAGCTCAAACTGGTACCAGAGAAGCCCTTTTGTTTTCTTGGGACCATCTTGAGTTATTTATGTTATTTTCTCAAGAAATCATCAATGTCCAATTTTGTTAAATAAAAAACTCTACCCAAAAGACCCAAAACATGACCACAAAAGCTCTGAATTCCAATGCATAACCTCTAGTAGACCTCTGAAGGTCATATCTATAAACTATAAACGTTATGATCACCATAACCAGAAGCTCCGCCTACTTCTCTACTACACAATACAGTTACTATATATTCACTAATACCACTTTACTACAACTTTACTACTGTACACAACACAAGCCTTATGTTCACCATGTCCAGAAGAAGCTCCGCCCACTTCTCTACTACACAATACAGAGTTACTATATTCACTAATACCACTTACAACTTTACTACTGTACACAACACAAGCCTTATGTTCACCATGACCAGAAGCTCCGCCCACTTCTCTACTACACAATACAGAGTTACTATATTCACTAATACCACTTACAACTTTACTACTGTACACAACACAAGCCTTATGTTCACCATGACCAGAAGAAGCTCCGCCCACTTCTCTACTACAATACAGAGTTACTATATTCACTAATACCACTTACAACTTTACTACTGTACACAACACAAGCCTTATGTTCACCATTACCAGAACCCCCGCCCACTTCTATACTTGTCAGTGTCAAGAACTTTTTTTTTTCTAATTTTTACCCTATTTTCTCCCAATTTACATGGCCAATTACCCAACCCACTTATTAGGACTCCCCCTATCACTACTAATGCCCCAACACAAGGAGGGTGAAGACTAGCACACACCTCCTCCGATACATGTGAATTCAGCCACCGCCTCTTTTTAAACTGCTGCTGATGCAGCATTACAGAGTAGCATCACAGCGCTAACACTCGGAGGAAAGCGCAGCAAATCGGTTCTGATACATCAGCTCACAGACGCAGCTTTGTGCTGATCCACATCACCCTAGGAGTGATGAGGGAAAAGAGGGCCATCTACTGTACCCACCCAGAGAGAGCAAGGCCAAATGTGCTCTCTCAGGGCTCCAGTAGCAGTAGGGCAAGCTACATGAACAGGATTCGAACCAGGAATCTCCTGATCATAGTGGCAGCGTCTAAGTTCGCTGGACCACTAGAAGTCCAGTTAAAAAAAAAAAAAAAAAAAAACATCAAAAACAATATGATGATAAAACTTGCTCTCATCAGGATTGCCCCAGGAAAGGAAAGAAGTGCAAGAGTTCCCTCTGTTGTACAGGATAAGTTCATCAAAAGTTACCAACCTCAGAAACTGCAAGTTTTTGATTGATACTGTATATTAATAAGTATTATATGCAATCTAAAGAAGACAAAGGAATTGTAAGAAATGTCAGATTTACTTTGATATTATGGAAAAAGCAATATTACACAATATAGTTTTAAAAAGGCTGCAGCTTCAAGTAATGTCTTGTTGTTTGATCGCCTGACCCCCTTTAATATGATATATTAGTGATAAAGCAGAAGATCAGAGCATAGCAGAGTTTATTGGTTGTCTCCGAGCACAGTTTATGATCGAGCGAACCCCATCTTGACCCACAGGCCCGGATCTCTCGCTCAGCAGTGAGGAAAGTCTTTTGAAGTGTCCAGGTTCACCACGCTGAGCAGACCTGCTACCTCCGGCGGTGTGGAGCTCGGCCAGGCTGCATACAGATAGATGACGGCGGAGCGGCGCTTCGATATATAAAGCTCATCTCGGTATACAGCAGATACAGCAGGAGGCTGTAATGAAGTCGGGGGGATGGGGGAAGGGGGACGGGGGACGGGCAGCTAATATATATGCAGCTCCTGTTTCTAGATCTCGGTTTGGTCATGCAATATATGGACGGAAGTGATAGCAGCAGTGTGTAGTCATTAAGGATTGATGGCATACATTTCGCTGTGGAGACATATAGTATATACAGTTGGTGACCTATATTGCAGCAGAGTAACCTATATTCCTGCAGACGTCACAAGTCATTTGTCCTTTTGAATTGGAGTCTGGATTCGTTTCGTCTTGTGACTCGGTATCATCTTCAACAACACAGTGCAAATCAGTTCGTCTGCAAATGTCACTGAGCTTCTTCACAGTGTTGTGAGTTGGGTCAGCATATTTTTAAAATTGTAAGAATAAAAAACTGTAAGATTGTAAAACTAGAAGACTAACAAACCAGAGACACGACAAAAACACGACAGGACAACGATGAAACATGCAGACACGACAGGGTCAAAAAAAAAAAGCATGACAGAAGACAAAGGAACACATGGAATATATATACAAAGTAAGAAACAGGGAACACCTGGGGAAGGAAATGAGGTGGCAGGGTACCTTCCAGAGGTGCAGAGAGAGAGGGAGAACAGAAGAAACAGACAAGGACTAGACAAGAACGGGGAAAGAACTAAGACAAAAGGGTAGAACCAGGAGCTAGGGCCTGTTACAGAGAAAGGAGTGCGTACACATGAGGACCGGACAGGAGACTGGACAGGTGATGGGAACGAGGACTGGACAGGGAACACATACTGGGACTGGACAGGGGACAAATTCTGTGACTGGACAGGGGACACATACTGGGACTGAACAGGGGGTGAGACAAGGAGGAGATGGGAACAGGGAGTGGACAATAGACAGAAAGAGAGACTGTACAAGAGGAGGAAATGCGGACTGGAAAAGAGACTGGACAGGAGATAGCAATGGAGACTGCGCAGGAGACAGAAGTAGAGACTGGACAGGAGTGAGGACAAAAGCTGGAAACAGAGACTGGGCAGGAGACAGAAACAGAGACTGGACAGGGGACAGGAAAGAGGACTTGCATTTGCATCCTGTCTCGTTCGTGTTTTGGTTCAGTTTTATTTTCCATTTAAATAAAAGAACAATACACGTTAATTAATCGTAATGATGTATATGTTTATTTGTTGAAATATCGTAATATCGTAATTATGTATATGTTTGTACGTTAATTTATCATAATCATGTAATAATTGATTTATCGTAATGATATGATATGATATGTTCATATGCTGATTCATTTTAATGATGTATATGTTTTAATCATTGATTTATCGTAATGATGTAAATGTTCATAAGCTGATTTATCATAATTATGTATGTTTAATCATTGATTCATCGTAATGATGTATATGTTCGTACGTTAATTATCATAATGATGTAATCATTGATTTATCATGATGATGTAATCATTGATTTATCATAATGATGTAATAATTGATTTATCGTAATGATGTATATGTTCGTAGGTTAATTTATCATAATGATGTAATCATTGATTTATCGTAATGATGTATATGTTTATTCATTGATTTATCGTAATGATGTAATCATTGATTTATCGTAATGATGTATATGTTTATTCATTGATTTATCGTAATGATGTATACGTTCGTACATTAATATATCGTAATGATTTAATCATTGATTTATCGTAATGATGTATATGTTCATAAGCTGATTTATCGTAATGATGTATGTTTATTCATTGATTTATCGTAACGATGTATATGTTCGTACGTTAATATTTTGTAATGATGTAATCATTGATTTATCGTAATGATGTATGTTTATTCATTGATTTATCGTAATGATGTATATGTTCGTACATTAATATATCGTAATGATTTAATCATTGATTTATCGTAATGATGTATATGTTCATAAGCTGATTTATCGTAATGATGTATGTTTATTCATTGATTTATCGTAACGATGTATATGTTCGTACGTTAATATTTTGTAATGATGTAATCATTGATTTATCGTAATGATGTATGTTTATTCATTGATTTATCGTAATGATGTATATGTTTGTACGTTAATATTTTGTAATGATGTAATCATTGATTTATCGTAACGATTTATATGTTTATTCATTGATTTATCGTAACGATGTATATGTTCGTACGTTAATATTTTGTAATGATGTATATGTTCGTACGTTAATATTTTGTAATGATGTAATCATTGATTTATCGTAACGATTTATATGTTCGTACATCAGTATATCATAATGATATATATGTTGATGTCTGTTTCCTGTGTTTGTTTTGCAGATGAAGTCGACGGAAGTGGACCAGGGCCTTTTCACAGACAGCTACTGCAAAGTGTGCAGTGCTCAGCTCATCTCCGAGTCTCAGAGAGTCGCCCACTACGAGGTCAGTGCGGACCCTCCGTCTGTCTGTTTGCCCTTTCTGCCCATCTGTCCATCTCTCCATCTGTTGGCCTGCCCAGGCATCTGTCTGTCTGTCTGTCTGTCTGTGTGTCTGTCTGTGTGTCTGTCTGTGTGTCTGTCTGGCGTGGTCATGCAGAATCAGAGCGGTGGGGTTTTCCTACGGGCCTGGCGGTCGAGAGCCGGATTGGAGCGTGAGTTAAGCTGAAAGTTATTTTAAGGTCAGGAGAATAACGCTGGCGCTGATGTGTGCTGACAAGGTAACGCAAGTTCAGTGTGTGTGCGCCTCGCTCTGGCTCTCTCCGCTGAATTAACGTCCTCACCAACAGCTGTACCACCAATAGCTGACTTTTTACCCTTTCATAGCGAAAGAAGTTGTTGGAATGGTTGTTGAAAAGCTTTATATGTGTGACTATATATGTAATGATATATTTAAAGAAGAACTTCAGTGTGAAATGAACTTGGGCTGTAGTGAAACACGATAACGTGTAAAAAAAAAAAAATGATATTCCACCTCTGCTCTCCCCCAGCATTCCCAAATACAGCGCTTTAAAACTATAACTCTCAAGAAGCTTACAATGCTAGTGATAGGGGCATAAATTTATTAATTTTCATAGCCTAAATTTCCTGCAGTATCTATCTATCTATCTATCTATCTATCTATCTATCTATCTATCTATCTATCTATCTATCTATCTATCTATCTATCTATCTATCTATCTATCTATCTATCTATCTATCTATCTATCTATCTATCTATCTATCTATCTATCTATCTATCTATCAAGCTGCCCATTCAAACAAATCAATATTTTTACATTATTTAACTTCTTTCGTAGAATTCTGAGGATCCTCACATTTAATAAAGGGACTGAGAGCTTTTAAAGTGCACAGCTACTTTATTAAAGTGCACAGCTAATTTACTAAAGTGCGGTTGTTTTAAGCAGGTGTGAAAACAGTAATTGCACTTGGGTGTGGACTAAAACAACCGGACGAAGCCTCTAGAAGTGAACTCTGAAGCAAACTGACCCAGCTATCAAATATACTCCTTTTATTTGAGCTAAGCGGCTGTTCAGGTGCAGTTTAACCTGATTTAATATCCAGATAATTAACTATACCTATGAACAAACACTGGTTCTGCTGGTGCTCACTACTTAGTATCTGGTGCTCACAACTTAGTATGTGGTGCTTACCACTTCTTACCACTTACCACTATCTGGTGCTCACAACTTTTTCGTAAAAAAGTGCACCAAACAAATACACCATGTCCCTTCAGGGGCTCCGTACAAACCAAACCAAAGGGGGAAAACTATACTATAACTATAAACTGATTTAGACCAGAGAAACGAACTACAGGTGTGAAAACAACCTTCATTTCCAGCCTCATCTGTTTTAGCATTCATTTCTGTTTGTGATTTAGATCAACCTACACGTCTGAACCTTCGTGATCTAGCTAACACACAGGACAGCGTGCAGTAGTGTGGTCAGTGTGAGGGTGGGCGTGACGATAAGCGTGTCTGACCGCAGAGTAGTAATCTAAACTAGCATCAGACTGGAATACAGTGGATCTGCTCTGACAGCTGCTGGAGATAACTAGAAGTGAATGTGTGTGTGTATGTGAGTGTATATATATATATATATACATATATATATATATATATATATATATATATATACATATATATATATATATATATATATATATATATATATATATGTATATATATATATGTGTGTGTGTGTGTGTGTGTGTGTGTGTGTGTTAGACAAGTATAAAATATTCATGATGTTTTGGTGCGTTGGTGTGTGCGGAGAGTGTGGCACGTGTCCTGGAGTCTCCTTTGGGTTGGGGTGGGATGTACATGTGTGTGTATGTGTGTGTGTATGTGTGTATGTGTGTTTGTGTGTGTGTGCTGTCTGGAAAGATGTGTTGAGGCACAGTATAGGACCAGTATGGGGAGGAGCTTTAATCCTTATCTCCCACACAAACACACATAAACACTCCACACAAGTACTGAAGTTTTTATAGAACATCAACATATTAGCAGTGATTAGCAGTGATTAGCATGGTGGTGGTGTATGAGGTGTTAGTGTGTGTTGAGCAGGTGGTACAGTGAGTGGATCAGATACAGCAGTGATTAGCATGGTGGTGGTGTATGGGGTGTTAGTGTGTGTTGAGCTGGTGGTACAGTGAGTGGATCAGATACAGCAGTGATTAGCAGTGATTAGCATGGTGGTGGTGTATGAGGTGTTAGTGTGTGTTGAGCTGGTGGTACAGTGAGTGGATCAGATACAGCAGTGATTAGCAGTGATTAGCATGGTGGTGGTGTATGAGGTGTTAGTGAGTGTTGAGCTGGTGGTACAGTGAGTGGATCAGATACAGCAGTGATTAGCAGTGATTAGCATGATGGTGGTGTATGAGGTGTTAGTGAGTGTTGAGCTGGTGGTACAGTGAGTGGATAAGATACAGCAGTGATTAGCAGTGATTAGCATGGTGGTGGTGTATGAGGTGTTAGTGTGTGTTGAGCTGGTGGTACAGTGAGTGGATCAGATACAGTAGTGATTAGCAGTGATTAGCATGGTGGTGGTGTATGGGGTGTAAGTGTGTGTTGAGCTGGTGGTACAGTGAGTGGATCAGATACAGCAGTGATTAGCAGTGATTAGCATGGTGGTGGTGTATGAGGTGTTAGTGAGTGTTGAGCTGGTGGTACAGTGAGTGGATCAGATACAGCGGTGATTAGCATGGTGGTGGTGTATGAGGTGTTAGTGTGTGTTGAGCTGGTGGTACAGTGAGTGGATCAGATACAGCAGTGATTAGCAGTGATTAGCATGGTGGTGGTGTATGAGGTGTTAGTGAGTGTTGAGCTGGTGGTACAGTGAGTGGATCAGATACAGCAGTGATTAGCAGTGATTAGCATGGTGGTGGTGTATGAGGTGTTAGTGAGTGTTGAGCTGGTGGTACAGTGAGTGGATCAGATACTGCAGTGATTAGCAGTGATTAGCATGGTGGTGGTGTATGAGGTGTTAGCGTGTGTTGAGCTGGTGGTACAGTGAGTGGATCAGATACAGCAGTGATTAGCAGTGATTAGCATGGTGGTGGTGTATGAGGTGTTAGTGTGTGTTGAGCTGGTGGTACAGTGAGTGGATCAGATACAGTAGTGATTAGCAGTGATTAGCATGGTGGTGGTGTATGGGGTGTAAGTGTGTGTTGAGCTGGTGGTACAGTGAGTGGATCAGATACAGCAGTGATTAGCAGTGATTAGCATGATGGTGGTGTATGAGGTGTTAGTGAGTGTTGAGCTGGTGGTACAGTGAGTGGATCAGATACAGCAGTGATTAGCATGGTGGTGGTGTATGAGGTGTTAGTGTGTGTTGAGCTGGTGGTACAGTGAGTGGATCAGATACAGCAGTGATTAGCAGTGATTAGCATGATGGTGGTGTATGAGGTGTTAGTGAGTGTTGAGCTGGTGGTACAGTGAGTGGATCAGATACAGCAGTGATTAGCAGTGATTAGCATGGTGGTGGTGTATGAGGTGTTAGTGTGTGTTGAGCTGGTGGTACAGTGAGTGGATCAGATACAGCAGTGATTGGCAGTGATTAGCATGGTGGTGGTGTATGAGGTGTTAGTGTGTGTTGAGCTGGTGGTACAGTGAGTGGATCAGATACAGCAGTGATTAGCAGTGATTAGCATGGTGGTGGTGTATGAGGTGTTAGTGAGTGTTGAGCTGGTGGTACAGTGAGTGAATCAGATACAGCAGTGATTAGCAGTGATTAGCATGGTGGTGGTGTATGAGGTGTTAGTGTGTGTTGAGCTGGTGGTACAGTGAGTGGATCAGATACAGCAGTGATTGGCAGTGATTAGCATGGTGGTGGTGTATGAGGTGTTAGTGTGTGTTGAGCTGGTGGTACAGTGAGTGGATCAGATACAGCAGTGATTAGCAGTGATTAGCATGGTGGTGGTGTATGAGGTGTTAGTGTGTGTTGAGCTGGTGGTACAGTGAGTGGATCAGATACAGCAGTGATTAGCAGTGATTAGCATGGTGGTGGTGGTGGTGGTGTATGAGGTGTTAGTGAGTGTTGAGCTGGTGGTACAGTGAGTGGATCAGAACACAGAAATTCAGGCCTGAAAATATGCTATATTCTCTCTCTCTCACACACACATAAACACACACACACACGCACACACACACACACAGTCATTCTCTTTTCCCTCATCGTCTTCCCCAGTCTAATTTGTTTATTTGTGATAAAGTTTAAAGGCCTTTCATCTCCATCTCTCTCTAGCTCTCTCTCGCTCTTATTCTCTCTTTCACTCTCTCTATTACCTCTTTTTTCTTTTACTCTGTCATTCTCTTTCTCTCTCTCTCTCTCTCTCTCGCTCGCTCTTACAGTCCTATTTTCTTTCGCTTGCTCTCCCATTTTGTCTCTCTCTCACTCTTTTTCTTTCTTTCTCTGGTTTTCTATTTTCTCTCTGGCTCTTATGATCTTATTCTCTTTCGATTGTTTTTCTACTCTTTCTCTTTTGCATCTCTCTCATTTTCTCTCTCCTACTCTCACTCTCTCACTCCTTCACTTGCTCTATCACCTCTTCTTTTCTCTCTCTCTTTCTTGTCTCTCCTTCTCTCTCTCTGGTTTTCTTTTCTCATATTCTCTCGCTTGCTCTCACTCTCGATCACTCATCTTTAATTGTTGTCTCATTTTCCATGCTCTCTTTCATTCTCTCTCACTCTCTCACACATTCTCTCTCTGTCAGTCATTTTCTTCACATTTGACTGTCTTTGATTTTTTCTCTCTTTCTTTCTCTCTCTTACTTGCTCTCGCTCTTACCAACTAATTTTTCACACTCTCTTCCATTCTCTCTCAATCACTCTTTTTCGCATGCTATCTCGTTTTTCTACTACCATGTTTTGCCTCTCTCTCATGTTTTCTCTCCCATTCTCACTCTCTCACCCCTTACACCCCTTCTCTCTCTTTTTCTTCTCTCTCTCTCTCTCTCTCTCTCTCTGGTTTTCTCTTTCTCATATTTATCTCATTTTCTTCTCTCTATTGTTTTCTTTCACTAACTCTCTCGATCACTCTTCTTCAATTGTTGTCTCATTTTTCTCATTCTCTCCCTTTTGCTCTTATGATCTCATGCTTTTTCGGTCACTCTTTTATTTTCTTCTCTCTTTCTCTCTCTCTTGATTTCTTAGCTTGTCACTTATTTTTTTATTTTCTCTCTCTGCCTCTTTCTTCCTCTTGCTTATTCTCTTATTCATCTTTTCTTGTTGTCTGTTGTCTTGTTTTCCACTCTTTCATTCTTTCTCACTCTTTCACACTCTCTCTCTTAATCACCATACTTCGCATGCTGTGTAATTTTTCCTCTTTTTTGCCTCTTTCTCTTATTTCTCCCCTTGTTTACTCTCTCTGTCTTAGCTCTCTCTCTCTCTCTCTCTCTCTGGTTTCTCTCTCACTTGCTCTCTTACTCTTACCATTTTATTTTCTTCTCTTTCTTTTCTCTCAATCACTCTCGATAATTTTTCTTTGCTTGCTTGTTTTCTCACTCCCATTCTCTTTCTCTAGCTCTCATTTATTTTCTCTCTCTCTCATTTTCTCTCTCAGTCCCCAGACAGTAGCGGTAGCTCTCGCGTCTCTCTCTCTCGCGCGCGTTGGTGAGATGCGGCGCTGATTAAAGCTGGGTCTGTTCTGTTCAGAACGCTGATCTACAGCCTTCCTCCATCCGCTTAATCAAGCAGCCGATTACCTTTAGATCCTGTTACCAGCCCCTCCGCACCCGACTGTCTGAAGAGTCGCTCTCTGTAGTGAAAAATGAAGCTGGCAGGTTTAATAACAGTGTGCGGCGTGTCGTGGTCACCGGTCAGGGGACTAATTCTGCACCAGCAAATACATCACGCGCATAAACATGGCCCTCGGGAACCGGCCCCGGGGAACGTCTGGGGAACCGGGCCCCGGGAAATGTCTTGGGACTCTGGGGGGTGAAGGATTGTCTGGGGGAGCTGTTATTATTTTCTGGCTGAAGTTCAGAGGTTGGGATGGTAGAGTGTTGCGGGGGGGGGGGGGGGGGGTTACATTGGGGGTGGGATGGTGGGATAATATGAAAAGAAGCTTTAACACTCGGGTCCCGGTTTTTAGGGTTTATGCTGAGAGCGCAACTATTTTCCTATGCAATGAGCTTTTAATCCTTACTTCCAGAACATCAAAGAAAAAGAGAGAGAGAGACAGAGAGAAAGAGAGAGACAGAACACCAGCAGTCGTGGTGGGAAAGTTCAAAAGCAGCAGTGCTATAAAAAGACACATAACCCTTTATCTTTTTTTATTAGGATTATCACCACACTCATTTTTCATTTATATTAAGACCATACTTATCACCTCAGTTCTGTTCCAGCGCGCTCCGAAACCTCAGGCAAACACAGCAGGGGCTTTGCCCTCACACCTGAGATAATATTAACTCTAATTCCAGCTGTTTTACCTGATATTCGCGCTGATATTAGAGATAATGACGTTGTAATTAACCCTTCCAGGCCTGTTTTTAATGGGTTTAGCCCTGTTGTACACCCTTGTGTTGCATTGTGTTTGAATGTACCACTATCTATCTATCTATCTATCTATCTATCTATCTATCTATCTATCTATCTATCTATCTATCTATCTATCTATCTATCTATCTATCTATCTATCTATCTATCCATCCATCCATCCATCCATCCATCCATCCATCCATCCATCCATCCATCCATCCATCCATCAGTCTGAAAATAGATAGGAGACCACCTAAAAATGAGAGAGTTTCATTGATTTTACCAAATTAAAAACTTCTGGAATATAATCAAGAGGAAGACGGATGATCACAAGCCATCAAACCACCAAACTGAACTGCTTGAATTTTTGCACCAGGAGTAAAGCAGCATAAAGTTATCCAAAAGCAGTGTGTAAGACTGGTGGAGGAGAACATGATGCCAAGATGCATAAAATCTGTGATTAAAACCAGGATTATTCCAACAAATATTGATTTCTGAACTTTTAAAACTTTATAAATATGAAACTTTTCTTTCGTTTTCTTTGCGTTATTTGAGGTCTGAAAACTCAGCCATTTCTCATTTTCTGCAAATAAATGTTCTAAATGACAATATTTCTATTTGGAATATAGGAAAAATGTTGTCTTTAATTTATAGTATAAAACAACAATGTTAATTTTACTCAAACATAAACCTATAAATAACAAAATCAGAAGAACTCATTCAGAAACTGAAGTGGTCTTTTTAAATATTTTTCAGAGCTGTATCTATCTATGTAACTCTGTCCACTTTGTGCAGTGTACCAGTTCCACTGACATTAAAGCGTGACACTACCACCACCACCATGTTTAACAGATGGTCCAGCGTTCTTGGGGTTGAATGTGTTCTGTGGGAGTCTTCGGCCTTGCTCTGAGTCGACCTACTGCAAGACAATACACTGAAGCTGTTCTGCTTTTACACTAAATGAGGTTAAAGGCCGTTCAGAGGTCAAAACCACTGACCTCTTTGTTTTTTTGTAGAGCAATTGGCATCTTAATAGAATAAGTCTAATCTTGTGTAGGCAATCCGCTGTATCCGCTAAGCCCTGCCAAATGCCAGCGCTTTGATCCCTTTCGGTTTTGCTACAGTGAACCTGTTTCCCTCCCTCATTCTCTCTCTCTCTTTCTCTTTTTCTTTTTCTCGCTCTCTCAGTGTGATACGCTTCTCCGAATCAGCACTCTCTGCTCTTACATATGTATGAAAGGGGAGGAAGGGGAGAAGGAACATCTCAGACTTTAATATTTGCTGTCCGTCACGCTGATATCCAGAGTCTTCAAGGACACCCCTGCCTCCTACCGAGTGGCCCTCCTTCATATAATGGTCCACTTCTGTCCATCCATCTCCCAGAGCTCGACTCGTGGAGACATTTGTTATTCAAGGCTCTCGGGTGCTGGATGTGGTTTTAGTAACACCAGAGTGTGTCGAGTACTTGATCTCACACTCAACCCAGTCCTTACTTTTATTACTGGAGTCTCTTTAACTGAATTGGGCAATTGAGTACTATTAGACACCTGTCTTTTTAGTGTGGGAGGTTTGTTTCATGGCTAAATTGGAGCAGCCTGGTGGTCAATCTTCATTAATTACACATTGCACCAGTAAGAGCAGAGTGTGAAGGTTCAATTAGCAGGGTAAGAGCACAGTTCTGCTCTAAATATTTACACAATGCACACAAAATTATGGGTGACATACCAGAGTTCAAAAGAGGACGAATTGTTGGTGCACGTCTTGCTGGAGCATCTGGTACCAAGACAGCAAGTCTTTGTGATGCATCAAGAGCCACGGTATCCAGGGTAATGTCAGCATACTACCAAAAGGACCAACCACATCCAACAGGATTAACTGTGGACGCTGTAAGAGGAAGCTGTCTGAAAGGGATGTTCGGGTGCTAACCGGGATTGTATCCAAAAAACATAAAACCACGGCTGATCAAATCACGCAGAATTCAATGTGCACCTCAACTCACAACTGTTTACACCAGAACTGTCCATCGGGACAATAAATTATTGTGGCCTAAACCCAGGTGTTTCAGTTTCATTGTCCAACTCCTGTATTTATTAACAGCCAACCTGAGTAATCTCATTCTCATACCATCTTCCTGAAAGACTTTGTTGGAACAAACAGTGAGAATGAGCCACAAATATATTTCCTATGCATACTGCTTTAAGCGCAAGGTGCTTTGTGATGCTCGTTGCTATCTTATACCCCATCAGTTCTATTTTAGCTACGTAGGAGTCAGTATCCTCTGCTGAGACGCACAAACGTGCCGTGCTGTTAAGATTAGAACGTGCCAAAGTCAGAGCTCACCCGACTCTTAAATGGAATGACAACTGCCAGTAGGGTTGCCACTTTTCAGAAATGAAAATAAGGGACGCCCACCAAAGAATATATATATATATATATATATACAGTATATATATATATAAATATATACACAGATACACATATATACACATTAATTAATAGAATTAGAACATACCTTTTGCATGTTTTTGAGCCGCGCAAGGCGTATATTTTGCACCTTCATGATACTAAAGACACTAAAGACACTAAAGACAATTGACCGCTTCGCCATAGATCGATAAAATCTTAACTTAAACTCCAAAAAAATACACTGACAGCCTGATTCAGTTACAAATTTAGGACTTGACCAAAGGAAACAAGCCTTAAAGTCATATGATATAAATCTAATTAGGGCTTATCTTATTCTCTTGGGCATACGTATTACTTTATTAGTTGATGAAGTAATAAACGCCTGTACCCTCACGAATAATGAGTGACAAATTATGACATTGTTTGTCCTCTACTCACATCACTAACACACTGAAGCCTAGATTTATTGAGTTACTGTATTAATCCTAATGCAAAAAAAAAAACACTATTTACAAATGTACTGTATTTCGAAACCTTTTAGGTCATTCCACAGGTTTTAGTAGCAGGGTTGATGAAGTTGATGCCAATTGTGGCCTTTTTTTACAGGACTATTGGGAAACTGAGCAGTTGGTGATGTTCTGTAGATGAGTTTGTAAGATGTATAGTTGAAGATGCTTCATGTTAAAGCTCCTCATAAAAAGCTGTAAGGCTAATTCAGTGACTAATTTAAAACATGACCCAGGGATATAGGCCTTTAAGTCATAGGATATCTATCTAATTAAGGCTAATCTTATTTCCTTGGGCATACAAAATTCACAAGACAACGTCACCACATTATTGTATACCGTGATGACCTACTAAATTTGTTGTTTACAGCCAGTCCTCCCAGCACTTTGTGGCTCAAACATTGCAAAAATGGCTAAAGTGCTCATTAAAACATAATATAACCTTTAAAAAAATAATAATGTTTTCTCTTGTTTGTACTTGTAGCCTGAATAGTGGGTTAAGTTGAGTTTAATGATGCTTGGACGTCCAGGGCATCCAGGTTAATGAGTAACATGCTGGAACCACCGTGAGTCATCTGTGTAACTGTGGTCTGAACACGGTCTAAACCACAGTCTAAGAATAACGCAGCAGTTCTCATTATGTTATTCTAATGATCGTCTTTCTTCTCAGTGGATGAACCCACGTAGATGTCTCTAAAGCGAGGCTACTATCTCTTTAAAGGCTCGTCTCCTGGCTCGGAGCTCTCTCCGACTCCCCTTTCCCCTCTGCTTCCTCGGCTAAGGGCTTCCCTCGCTTCTGTTCGATCGAGCGATCCGCCAGTCTGGATTAGCGAGGCAGTGTGTTGATGCTATCCACGGGGACCGTGCATCACCCGGCCTGCTGCGACTGACCTTAAAACATGTCCATTCAGAGCGGCGGGGCCGAACACTAAGCACGCTCATTCAGATCAGCCACGACCAAAACACTGGCAGCTCTTGTCAGCAGGGCTTCAGCAGTACGTTCCTATTTTAAATGTGCGCTCCGTCCCGGAGTTTTGTGTTATTTTTTGTCCTCTGACTCTGCCTGCTGCTCGTTCCCCAGCACTTACCCCACCCCCGAGGTTGCCAGCACCCACACTACACTACACTACAGCCAGCGCTTTATGCTGCAGCAAAGGAGCTAGCTTGCAGGGCTGGTTCAGTTAAACCTCAGCTGCTACACAGCTAAAAAAGCCCCAGCATGTCTGAAAAAAAGCTCAGTGACCAAAGAAGAAATAAAACAAGAGTGAATATTGGCAGTGAGTTGAAAGGTGGGAAAGTTTTAGAGCTCAAAAAAACTACAAGACCGACTCAGAGCTGCTACTTTTCTCCTGAACAGGTAATGTTATTTGGGCATTTTCCTCATAACAAGCATAACAATCGCTAGTATTTTGTCTAACTTTCCCATTCCACCTTAAATGATGTGACTAATGGCAGAGGCTGCAGAATTTAAGGTGGAACAGAAAAATTTAAGTTAATAACAGCTTATTTCAGCTCCTGATTACAGAGAACATGAGACTCTTCCACTCTTGTTGGTCTGGAGAGGTCAGTTAGGAAAAGTATTAGTGCTACATGATCCTTCAAACAGCGATTTACGAATAAAATAATCACTATATTACCTAAATTTTGTGTGTACTTTTAATGTTTTGCGGTCATTTTCCTCATAACAAGCATTAAAATCGCTAGTAGTTTGAGTAGAGTAGCTAGTTAGCTGGGCTAACTTTCCAATTCCACCTTAAAAGGTCTGATTAATAGCAGAGGCTGCAGAATTTAAGGTGGAACAGAAAAAAATTAAGTTAATAACAGCTTATTTCAGCCCCCGATTACAGAGAACATGAGGCTCTACCACTCTTGTTAGTCTAGAGAGGTCGGTTAGGAGAAGTGTTAGTGCGATAGTAGTTTGTCTCAGAGTAGCTAGCTAGCTGAGCTAACTTTCCCTTTCCACCTTAAAAAGTGTGACTGACAGCTGGGACTGCAGCATTTAAGGTGGAACAGAACAATTTAAGTTAATAACAGCTTATTTCAGCCCCTGATTACAGAGAACATGAGGCTCTACCACTCTTTTTAGTCTGGAGAGGTCATTTAAAAGAAGTGTTTTATGTGAACTTTTAATGTTTTATGGCCATTTTCCCCATAACAAGCATAAAAATGGCTAGTAGCTTGAGTAGAGTAGCTAGCTAGCTGGGCTAACTTTCCCATTACACCTTAAAAAGTGTGACTAATGGCAGAGGCTGCAGAATTTAAGGTGGAACAGAAAAAATAAAGCTAATATAGGCTCATTTTAGCCCCAGATTACAGAGAACATTAGACTCTACCACTCTTGTTAGTCTGGAGAGGTCAGTTAGGAGAAGTTTTAGTGCTGCATGACCCTTCAAACAGTGATTTACGAATAAAATAACCACTATATTACCTAAATTTTGTGTGTGTACTTTTAATGTTTTATGGCCATTTTCCTCATAACAAGCATAAAAATCGCTGGTAGTTTGTCTCAGAGTAGCTAGCTAGCTGGGCTAACTTTCCCATTCCACCTTAAATGATGTGACTGACAGCAGGGACTACAGCATTTAAGGTGGAACAGGAAAATTAAAGTTATTAACAGCTTATTTCAGCTCCTGATTACAGAGAACATGAGGCTCTACCACTCTTTTTAGTCTGGAGAGGTCAGTTAAAAGAAGTGTTTTATGTGAACTTTTAATGTTTTATGGCCATTTTCCTCATAACAAGCATAAAAATGGCTAGTAGCTTGAGTAGAGTAGCTAGCTAGCTGGGCTAACTTTCCCATTCCACCTTAAAAAGTGTGACTAATGGCAGAGGCTGCAGAATTTAAGGTGGAACAGAAAAAATAAAGCTAATATAGGCTCATTTTAGCCCCCGATCACAGAGAGCATGAGGCTACCTAGGCTTTGTGATCTTAGTTCAACTCGCTCTTCTTTAGCTTTATGGTAGTTGGTGATTTTTGTTTCAGAGTCGAGGGAAGGAACAGGCTGTGGTTTAGACTGGCACAGTTAATCACTCCTTCCGTGTCATTACCCCGCCGATGATCAGCGTCGCTGTTTAATTGCCCCTCTAAATCTGGCTGTCACAATTAGCTTCTCCACAATTACTTACGCCGCTCCCGAACAGCTTCTCCACGTTTGAGCGACTGTGTCGCAACACCGGCGACATGTTTCCAGCATGGCCCGTCCTCGCGTTTGCCATTAACTAGAGGATCATTTGGACACGACTCAAAACATCGGGATCATTTGGACGCAGCAGATGCGCGAGGCCGACTAGCTAATTGGCGTATGATATTCCGCCCACGACGTCTTAACAGCGCGGCCGAAAAATGACTAAACGAGCTTTGTATAGCGGAGGAAAAATTATAATTGGATTTCTTTCAAGATTAATGCTGTTTGTAGACAAAGAAGACAGAATATTGTGTTATTTTTTTGCGAACCCCGTGGCCAGCTGAAGTGACTAATGCTGAAATCTTCCTGATTATGCAGCAGGAACATCAAAGCAAGCCACGCTAAGCGCTATTAATGCAGCCAGGCCTGAATGCACATTTTGAAATAGCCTGTATCATATTTCTTTTTTTCCTGCAAGAGTTTAGAAATGGTGTTTAAACAGAGTAAAATAGTTTTAAAGTGTGTTTTTTTACTTCACAAACCCATATTTGGAGGCTAATCTGAGAAAAAAAAACAAAAAAAAAAACTGAAACCCCTGTAATTTTAGTGTGGGAGGTTTCATGGCTAAATTGGAGCAGCCTGGTGTTCAATCTTCATTAATTGCACATTATTGCACCAGTAAGAGCAGAGTGTGAAGGTTCAATTAGCAGGGTAGTTCTGCTCTAAATACTGCAATGCACACAACATTATGGGTGACATACCAGAGTTCAAAAGAGGACAAATTGTTGGTGCACGTCTTGCTGGCGCATCTGTGACCAAGACAAGACAGCAAGTCTTTGTGATGCATCAAGAGCCACGGTATCCAGGGTAATGTCAGCATACCACCAAGAAGGAGCAACCACATCCAACAGGATTAACTGTGGACGCTGTAAGAGGAAGCTGTCTGAAAGGGATCAACTTTTTAGTTTCTTAAAATGTGAAAAATAACAGTTATTAATCATTAGTTAATGGTGTATTATAAAGTTGTTATAAAGTGTTACCAATAATGGATTTTTTTTTTTTAAGATCTTAAAAAAATTATCTAAGACTGGTTTCGCTCTATAAATCCACATGTATGTCAGAACTGAATGAACTGGACCTTGAAGGAAATACAGTAAGTAAAAAGGGAAAAGAAGCGTACAGGCCCGTGAGGTTTCTGATTCAGTTCCTGAATGTTCTTCATGTCTTATGTTATTTACAGCAGCGGTGCATGTCAGGCGATGATGTAGGCCCCTCAGATTCCTATAGGATTAGCCTATACAGGACGCCTATAGCGCATCTCTAACACAGTTCTGTCTCTCTGCTTTACACGTGAAGACGTCTTCCTCGAGCGTCACCTCCAGAAAACATTATTCACGTTATTCTATCTAAACAGTCATGACTCATCTGAGTGATGAGCGTAACACACACACACACACACACTGACATACATACACACATATACATACATACACTACACTGCATGGATGTGTACAGTAAATGCCCTTTTTCCTATTTGCTGTCCATATAACAGTCTTCGATTGTTTTGACGTGGTGAAGAGCGACAGCCGAAGAAAATGAAATGAGGGAGGAAGAGGTGGAGGTGGAGGAGGGGGTGGTCTTCGGTTTTCAGCCCAGGGAAATGAAACAGCCGAGACCATCCAAGTCCCAAATGAGTCAGCCGTCCATTCTTGACAGATGTCTTTTTTTTTTTTGGACAGAGGAAAAAACAGGACATGCAAGATTTCAGAAAGTGAAAAATCTAGAGCTCCAACATGAAGCTCCAACACCAATTCCTGCATTTGACAGAAATTGTGCTCTTCTACTGTATATTTAACGTATGATGGCTGACTGGTGACTGTTGTCAGGGTTTAAACTAGGGCTGTGCGATAATATTGCAAATGTTTTTAAATATCGTGAACGATATTATACCCTAAAATATAGTGCTATATCACCCACCACTAATTATCACATCAGTGTTCTACTTTTTTGCTGTTTTTAATAGGGGTGTCAACTAGGGATGTGACGAGACACTAATATCATGAGACGAGACGAGACATGATACTGGGTTCACCAGAACGAGACGAGACGAGATTTAAAAATAAAATTTAAAAATAAAAAATGAAAAATTACTCGAAAACTAGAGTTTTATTTGACAAAATCGTAAAACGCAAACTTAACAGACTGGTTTCTCTCACACATTGATTCTATAAGAAATAGAAATAAGAATAAAAAATAAAAATAAAACTTTTCTAGGTCTTATATAGAGCAAACAATAAGTGCAAACCACAACCAGTCATATTAAGACTATGGTTTGTGTTTTTTTTTTCTCCTAAATCTCTTGTAATTTAACTGTGCATAACTATAACCAGTCATATTAAGACTATGCTTGAAGTGCAAACAGAGACAGAACATGTTTTTAAATACAGTACAGAGTTAAGGGATTAGTACAGCTGCCTATGAAACAGTCACGTGTAGGATTTACTTACAGTATTTATATATGGTTTGTTTCTTGTTGGTCGCTCTGTTACTGTTTATTGTTTCCACTGGAGCCAAAATGCAGCCAGACATACAACTTAAAAAGGGGGTATGCAGCCTATGCGACGCATAGGGGCGCTGCACTAAAGGGGGCGCCAAATGAAAGCCCCAAAAACATTTTGTCTCAGGAGAAACAGCCAATCAGCTTGCTGGTTTTGCGGAGCGCGGTGGGCTAGTAATGACAGAACGTTTTACAGTCCAATTTATCATGCAATCTTTATTTCAGCGCCCTGCGTTGATTTTATCTCCCCTCAAACATACAAGTTTATACTATTATTTTAATTGATAACTAATGATAACTAATAATAATTGCATTTTACATTTCTTACATTCATTCTTTTATTTACATTTAAATATCCACTATAATAATTTACGTCTGAAGAAAAACAAATGCGATTAATCGCAGTTAATCACATTTTTTTTTTTCACTAGTTTTTAACAAAATAAAAATTCACACTTTTCTCATTTCCCATTATATATCTACTCGAGACTAGAGATATATATATATATATGCGTAGATATTTGGATTGCATTATTTGTATTATGACATACTGGATACTTGACTTCTGTTACAAATCTGATACTCTGATATTTTTTTTTTTATTCTTAGTTAGAGGTATGCCATATCATATCATATACAATAATAAAATTAAATGTTCATTTTGTTGCAATATTGTATACTTGAGATTTTTTTTTTTTAATTAAGTGTTTTGTTATAAATCGTTATTGCAAAAAAGTGTTATTAAAGATATTATTTTAGGGCCATATCGCTCAACCATCGCTTAGTTCGAATTGTGGTTACTGGTCGCCTGTGTTTTCTGCTGCCAAGATAGCAATACGCCAGAAATTTACTTCCAAGCCAGCAGGCTTATCAGCATATATATACATATTTCTTAACTACTCTGACGCTATTTTAATAGCACGGGATCAAGGTGTGAAAATGAACTTTTATGGGGGGTCCTGAACGACCACGTATCTGTTTTTTCTCAGACGTCCTCTGAGAAAATTACAGGCTGAATTATCTACTGTATTATCTACTGTACTCCGCACATCTCTTTCCTCCTTCCTTTCCTCACGTTTAATAAAATAGCTATTTGTCCACTGCCGCGCACCGTAATTATACTTTGAGCTCACATTTCCATGGAGATCCATGTAAAAAACACAACGGCGAGTGGAAATGGAGGAGCTACTGAACGCGATATCACGTGGCCGAGAACGTAGTCTAACGAGAAAAAACTCACTGCTCCTCCTGTTTTTTCAATTGCAGTCCGGATGCAGGAGTTCTATCACTGAGTAAAAGCGTAAAATATTTTTTTTTACAGACATCCCCCTAAGAAATTAGTCCAGTGAGCATTGCAACACTTTTCCTCAATGTCCAATGTTTCCTCAATATCAGTCACAAAGAAGCAAAATCAGCGACTACACATTGTCACTGTTCAGAAGTAAATCAGCCACTCAGTATTTATCTTTAATCAGCTTGAGTTTACGCTCACACGCCACAACAGATCACGCAAAGCAATTCCTCATCCTTTTTCCTGAGTCTCTGAGGGAGTGCGAATGCCAGACAAACTGCGAGAGATGGTGCATATATGCAGGTGGGAGGGGGGTAAAATCCTTTGAAAACCCTGGAAGATGAAGAAGGTATGAGGTAAGAGTCTGGCAGAGACAAAAAACAAACGAAAAAAGTGTGAAATTAAGAAACACAACTAGTCCCTGGGCATTGCAGTGTTGTGTTGAGTCCAGAACTCATGCAGAATATTAAAATATGAACAGATTATTAACGATGAAACTCACACTCCCAGGAAGGATTTGTTCTTTCTGTAGAAATCATGTACTTGAATACTTTGTTTGCTTTACTTTGTATAAAATCTGGGCGCTAATTGGTCCAGCGGTCTTAAGCACTGCCACTGTGATTGGGAGATCGCTGGTTCGAATCCCAGTCATGCAGCTTGCAGGAAAAATGCAATTTCTCCATTACCTAAAAATAGGGTTGTGCAGTATCATAACCAGTGATGGGAGTAACGGCGTTGAAATGAACAGTATTAATAACGGCGTTACTTACTTTTCAGTAAGGAGTCATCTAAATTACTCTGACTGTAGCTATAACGTCGTTACCATTTCCCACACCCCGTTACTGCACGTTACTTTAGCCGCTCAATGAACTTTTTTTTAAGTGTGTGTGTATGCGAGTCACAAGGGACGGGAGGATGAGACCAGGGTTTCTCTAGGGGTCTGCAGGCTCATCCTCAGAGACAGACAGTATTCTGAAGTGAACACTTTCAATCAGGGATCTCAAACTCGCGGCCCGCAGAGCGATATTTTGTGGCCTGCGACTTGAAATCAGATTTTAGCGTTAGTGCGGAGCACACGCAAGAAAGATGCACCCTCTCCCCGTCCACCAGCCCAGCGCATCCTATTCATTTCAATAGAGAGAGCGCCCGCATGAGCGCAGCCCCGGTTAACGCAATAGTAACGCAATAGTTACTTTTACTGGTAAGTAGTTACTTTTATAGTGGAGTAACTCAGTTACTTTTTTGGAGAAGTAACTAGTAACTATTACTAATCACTGATCATAACGTTGCCCACAATTCTGACATCCTCCATGTTTTGATATAGGGCCCTATTTAAGCAATCTATATATATATATATATATATATATATATATATATATATAGTGCACAGGTCAATAATGCATCCCAACGCTGTATTTACGTCTCGCGCTGCTTGAAATGTGCAAAAGTCATGTACTAATTTTCTTAATTAATCATGGGTGTTCTCTTGGGCGTAATAACGTGAATCAGTGTGCCAGTTGCACACCTGATTTCTACACCACCACACCCATTTATTCCTAAACTCTGCGTTAAACACTTTCTTGACAGTGTGGGCGCAAGGCGTGCAAATAGACTGTTGATGGGGTGTAAGCTATCAATGAGCATCCCAACGCACCTTGTTCAGGGTTTACGATAGGGCCCTTTGTGATATTTTTAAAAAAGCAATAGGTCTATTTTGTATTTCATTTAGCGATTTACTATATTTATTTATTTCTGTTTGCATTTTACATGTACTAAATATTTTATACTTTAGTTAAGCAATAGAACACGAGAGGGAGTGTGTTATCACGAATAACATCACGGCTGTGATTCGATCGTAGGCACGAGCCGAAGGCAGTTTTTTTTTTACAAAATGAATGAAGAATATAAATCAAAGAACTTTAAAAAATTTAGTTAGAATATGCTTTAATATGGACTGTGCCTTCCGCCAAAAAGTAGTTCCACCACAACTGTAACAGAACTGAAACTTAACTACAAAACGGTGTATGGTTCATACAGACTAGCACCACGAAAGTTAGCTTGAAATTAAAATTGGGAATAAGTGAAGATGGTAACGTTAGGAGCGTGAAATAACGCTAATACTCTCCTCTCCTGCTCCGTGGAGTCGTCTTCTGGTGAACGCTGAGCATTTTTTGAGCATTTCTGCTTGTTTTGCTGGGTGGTGTTGGTTTTAGCTAGTCGGCTGGACTGTGGTTAGGTTAGCGTAGCGTGCTTTAGCTTAGCATTAGCTTAGCGTAGTTTAGCCTAGCCTGGCTGGTTAGCGTTTTGCCTGTCAGACGGCATTAGCCGAGCGATTTTCTTTTCCTTTTTTTCACTAAAGACGAGCCAGCGCTGCGGGCGAGCATGCTGCGGCTGAGCGCTAGCCTGTGCTAAGCTAACGCTGCTACGGGTGTCCTGTGTCTATATGCCGTACTCGGCAATTATCACATATATCATCACGGCTAGGACACTTCTCAACCAGTCAGATTGTGAGGTCGGAACTAACTGTTGTATAATTAGGGTAATTTTTTTTTTTTTTTCTACTGTATTTTACAGTTTCTAATGTACAACCCCAATTCCAATCAAGTTTGTACATTGTGTAAAACATGAACAAAAACAAAAAACAAAATGTGTTGCAGACTGTCCCGACTTCTTTTGAACGTGTTGCAGGCATCAGATTCAAATTGAGTGAATATATGTAAAAAAAACAAGTTTATCTGTTTGAACCTTGAATGTCTTTACGTTTTGTAGGGTAGTCAATTGCATATAGGTTGAAAAGTTTTTGGAAATGATCAAATTCAGTTTTTATTTGTGTCAGACAGCGTCCCAATACTTAATTGGCACCACAGACTGGAGTGAGACACTGATAGATAGATAGATAGATAGATAGATAGATAGATAGATAGATAGATAGATAGATAGATAGATAGATAGATAGATAGATAGATAGATAGATAGATAGATAGATAGATAGATAGATAGATAGATAGATAGATAAATTTTACTCGTAGTAAAACGTAGGAGTAATTTTAATCAACATAGATAAACCACAAAAGTACAAGAAAAAAAAAAAGGAGACAAGCCTTACCAATACATCAAAGCCTAATACACTGTCCAAAATGGATAAACGAAAGACAAAAAGGATCAGAAACCGGAGATAAAACACCACGTTTACTAGAATCAGAAACAAAAGCCAAAAATAGCTCAAACAGAGAAATAGACAATAAAAGAAATAGCGCTCAGTATGAAGCTGAAACAAAAGGGGCAACACTTTGCAAAAGGCAGCTCAAACAGACCGGTATATATATATATACAAGGGAAAATAGCTGTAAGGAATCAAAACTCAGGTGAAGCTGATTTGCCAATCTGGTGCTGATTGGCTGGCTGAGCAACGACTGGGAAGTGCATTCTGGTAATTGAAATTTTTAAATGTGGAAAAGCCTGTGAAGGAATTGAAAGGCATGAAAGGAAATCATATCGCCAAGAAAATTGTTATTGCAAAAATACCCTGAAATATTGTGATATTTTTATTTTAGGGCCATATCGACCACCCCTGTGTAGAAGAGGGCGCAGTGCTTCTGCTGAAATCCGGATGAGCTTTTCTCCGGGTTTCTCAGCACGGGGTCGATTAGAATGCAGGCGAGAGCGAGGCGCTGCCGCGATGGCCTAGTTATTTTTTCTAGCTTCTACATTGTGTAGATCACAGGCAGCACAATACACACACTCCTTCCCCAAACACTTGGATCTTAAACCCCACCCAACCCTGCGGTGCTCTGCCTGTTGAGTCAACCGGCTCCCCTGCCAAGGGCCAACAGGATCTAATGGGCCAAGAAGGGTTTATAGGACCATAGAACAGTGTTCAAACCAAGTCTAAAATGAGGTTTCAGGTTCATTGTACAAGTGCATCTCAAAAAACAGAATATCGTTAAAAAAAGATACTTTATTTCTGTTACTTAATTCAGTTCTAAGTGTGAAACACAGAGCGATCTATTATAAGTGCTTATTTATTTTATTGTTGATGATTATGAAGCTTACAGCCAGTAAATATATATATATATATATATATATATATATATATATATATATATATATATATATATATATATTTTTTTTTTTTTTTTTTTTTTTCCTTTTCTTTATGGAAATGCAGAGAAAGTATATTTAATGTGTATTTTCATAAATTTACATTCATTTTATACCTAATTTAAACTCTTCAGTATTCAGTATATTGGTTAACTTTGCTTTAGCAAATGAAATGAAAGTATCGAGAGTGAGGGAATCGCTCAATATCTGCTCTGCAATGTTTTTATCGGGGTGACCTTGCTTTTGGAATATTTTGAAACTCTTTAGATGACATTTTTTTAAGCTTTTGATGAGTCTCAGCATAGTAGCCTGATTAAAGTGTGATCTGTTGAGTGTTTCGGCTTATAGCAAGAAAAATCACCAGAGCTGTGAAATGGCAGCTAGTCAATGTTGATATTTAGAAGAAACTCTACTATTGAGAACGATCGCAGAGCACAAGACTGTAGAAATACTGTGGGAAAATGAATGGAATTTTAGTCGTTTTTAGAGCCACTTTTAACCATCATAACCATGATACAAGCCATAACCCTGACCCCCGTGATGTTGCCCTGTGGGTAATCTATAGTAGATTTAATGAAATGTGAGAATATAACATGAAGCAAGTCACACACAAGTGATTGTGTGATTGATTTGTTGTTTTTTTAGTTTTGATGATATTTTTATGTTCCATTATTGGCTCTATTAGGGCTTTTGACAAATAGCTCTCAAAGAAAATCAATCAAGGACTAAATTGTTTTCTTGTTAAACAAAGCCGTACTTTCCTGCTTATATCGCGTGTCTGCCTTTCAAAAAAGTCCATGATTTGATTTAGAGGCCAAAAACTAAAACTAAACAAAAAAATATATATATTTTTTCACATTTGTTAATTGAATAATAAATACAGTAGCAATTGCAAAAAAAAAAAAATCATTAAAAACATTGACCACTTAATCTTTTTTTAACATTACCTTAGAAGTGCTATTCTAACCATAAATTTACCTCAGCAGTGCTATTCTGATCTTGAATTTACCTCAGCAGTGCTATTCTAATGAAGAATTACACTCAGTGTGGCTATTTTAATCATGAGTTTTTCTCAGCAGTGCTATTCTAATGATGAATTTACCTCAGCAGTGTTATTCTAATTATGAATTTACCTCAGAATCGCTATTCTAATGATAAATTTACCATAGCAGTGCTATTCTAATAATAAATTTACCACAGTAGTCCTATTCTAATCATGAAATTTACCTTAGTAATGCCTTTTTACTCTTACACTCACACAACCAGTGCATCAGTTTTTTGTAATTTTTGTAAAAAATAAAAAAAAAGAAATAAAACAAATGCTGAGGCCAAATTAACTTAGCTGACTTGTAAATCTTGTAAATCTATTTTTTTTATAATGGAAAACAGCCAGTGTGTGAAGAGGTAAGTCTCTTTACTTTACATTTTTGGCCATTTCAGTATTTGGTGCATTCCCACAAAACTAATCCAAATCCAATTGGACACCTTTTGACCATCTGACTCAAAGAGAAACATTACAAAAAGACTTCCCGAGCAATGCTATTCTAATCATAAATTTACCTCAGCAGTGCTTTCCTAATCATACATTTACCTCAGTAGTGCTATTCTTATGATGAATTTCCCTCAGCAGTGCTATTCCAATCATTAGTTTACATCAGAAGTCCTATTCAAGTCATGTAAGTCATATTTACACAGTTTTTGGTAAAACAAAAGGAGGAATAATTACAGCTCATATCTTTTATCTGGGAAATAGAAATAGGAAATAGTTTTTAAAGAGAGTAAAATGATACTGAGTGTGACACACTTTATATTTAATTAATTAAACACTGCAGTATGATTTAATACAAAATGAGTCATTGTTTGGTATGAATTAGCCGGGTTCTTTACTCTTTACATTTTTGGCACTTTTTTTTGTTTTCAGTATTTTGGTCAATCCCCACAAAACTAATCCAAATCCGATTGGACACCTTTTGACCATCTGACTCAAAGAGAGAAAACTACAATCATGGAAGTCGACCATGCACTAAATGACTATTGACAGCTTCCCGGAACAGCGCATGGGGATGAATGGCAGCAGCATTCACTGGTCTGAATGAAGCAATCTGTGGGCACATGCTCCAGGATCCCCCTAATCTCTGGATGAACTGCCTGACACATTGATTGACTGATTAATTGCCGGGCGAAGCGATCCGTAGGGCTACGCTTCTCCTTTAGAAGGCCGTGTTTAGCTGGAGCAAAGGTGACGGAGGACAATAGGGTGCAGATGGCTCGCGGCTGTAAGGTTGCCTTCCGTCAGATTGGATCTCGGTACGGGAGTGCACCGACTGTGTGGCCTCCATTGGATGTTGACTGGTTTTAATTTGTGCATCCTGATGGCAGCCTCTCCCGAAGGCAGCAGGGAGCGCGTGGTATCTGATTAATTCATTACAGAACGCTTCAGGAAGCAGCGGCACCCAGCCTGAACACGACTCTTATGTGTAAGAGATGTCAGCGGCAGGTATTTTTTATAACGTATAATTATTTCTGTAGTCGACGTGCGGTTGTGAAATTCACAGCTTGATCTCTCGCTTGACGGGGAAACAGATTGAAGCAGATTGACAGTTTTGCGGCTCTGCAGGGAAAAAAAAAGCACTTTGTCGTCGGAGTCTTTGTAGTGAATCCCTGCTGGGCGAGATTCACCTGAACATGACACCTTATTGGAATTGTGTCGCATGTCGATGGATCAGTAGTAGAGTTTGTTTTAAAGAATCTCAAATGGTGTTGTAACATCTAAAGAAAGGTGCTACAAAAAATACAATAATATACTACCAAAATCCAGCTGTTAGCATCGTGGCTAACCCACTCCATCCCTGCCGAGCATGGCTGCTGTGTCTGTTAGACTCTTGGCCACAATCCTACGAAAAAAAAAGGCTGTTAGCATCTTGGCTAACCCACTTCAAACCTGCCGAGCATGGCTGCTGTGTCTGTAAGCATCTTGGCTTCAATACTACCAAATTCTAGCTGTTAGGATCGTGGATAAATTGCTCTAACACTGCCAAGCATGGCTGCTGTGTCTGTAAGCATCTTGGCTTCAATCTTACTTAATTCCAGCTGTTAGCATCACGGCAAAGCTGCTTTAACCCTGCCGAGCATGGCTGCTGTGTCTGTTAGCATCTTGGCTTCAATCTAACTAAAATCCAGCTGTTAGCATTATGGCTAACCCACTCCAACCCTGCCGAGCATGGCTGCTGTGTCTGTTAGCATCTTGGCCTCAATTCTACCAAATTCCAGCTGTTAGGATCGTGGATAAACTGCTCTAACCATGCTGAGCATGGCTTTGTGTCTGTTAACATCTTGGCTTCAGTTCTACCAAAATCTAGGATGTTAGCATTATGGCTAACCCACCCCAAACTGTCTGAGCATGGCTGCTGTGTCGGTTAGCATCTTTACCTCAATCCTACTAAGGTTCAGCTGTTAGGATCGTGGATAAACTGCTCTAACACTGCCAAGCATGGCTGCTGTGTCTGTAATCTTGGCTTTAAACCTACTTAGGTCCAGCTGTTAGCATCCTGGCTAAACTGCTCTAATTATGACAAGCCTGTTGGATGTGTCTGTAAGAATCTCAGCTTAAACCATGCCAAGGCCTGGCTTTTAGCATCATGACTATCCCACTTTGACCCTCTGAGACCAGCTGCTGTGTCTGTTAGCATATTGGCTTCAATTCTACTTAGGTCCAGCTGTTACCTTCATGACTAAATTGCTCTAATCATTACAAACCTACCGGATGTATCTGTAAGAATCTCAGCTCCAACCCTGCCAAGGCCTGCTGTGCATGTTAGCATTGGGAATTCAACCCTGACAGGCCTGGGTGTTAGAGCATGTTAGCATCATGGCTAACCCATTCCAACCTTGCTTAGCCCAGCTGCAGCTGTCTTGCTTGAAACTTCTAAACTTTTAAACATTTCGTTTATTGTATCAGTCTGTAGTTAGACGGCTTGATGTATAGAAGTTTGATTTTCTCTAAATGTTTTCGTCCTGCACTCTGCCACCTTGCATTTGCAGTGCTTGTAGTCTTGTAGTAGTGCAGTCACTGTCTTGTCTCTTAAGGAGGGGCTACGTTTTTACATGGCGGGACATGCACATGTGGTCAGACTGGCAATAATTGCAAAGGATGCCTTTACTTCACTACATCTTTAGAAAGAATTTAGTTTGCAGAAGTTTGCTTAGATTTAGGTACCTTTAATGAAGGTCATCTTCCCAGCTGGCCACCAACATCAATAGACGTTAATTACTGGTCATGACATCAGAAAATTTAAAGTGTGAACTATTCAGTCTTTTCACTTTACAGGTGCTCTTTTTGCCACTTTCAGATAAATAACATTGGTTGCCAATTATTTGCTGCTAATGTTACTAAACTAATGTTACTATACTAGTCCTGTACAGCTTGTATCTTTCGTCTGGAAAACTGGCAGTTTGTAAAGGTAGTAAACCAAAACCATGCCCTGTTCCGAGTGTCAGTCTAGCTTTGTTTTAGGGTTCGTAATCAGTCAGGAAGGCTTAACAACACACTAAAATTAGCACACAGGGCACTATCACAAACAGCTCGATTGGTTTGTTGACCATGTCTCCGAGGAGCGAATGGACCAAAGGACAAGAAACAGCCTGGTCCAGTGACCTGGATGATGCTTCTAATGAAGTATGGATTGTTCTCTTCAGCCCTGGTTACGTCAGGCGGTCCTTTAGAGTCCTTCTTGTCAGAGCCGGCGTCTAGAAACACTGTGATCCTGTCTGGACTTGGGACAACTTCAAATGAAACGATTGCTTGCTCCATCTCAGCGAGTTCCCCTGTCTGTTTCTGTTTTAATTCCTCGTCTGTTGTTCTCAGGCTGTTGTAGAGCCTTCTATTCCTCCTCCAAGGAGAGTTCATTATTGCCAGAATCCATGTCAGTCATGTCCTGCGCTTCAGTTTAAATCTCTTCGCTTGATTTCCCTCAGGCTCCCGGTCCGGTGAGGACCAGTGCCATGTGGTAACCCTGCAGACCTTCTCATATACAGGGTTTGGACAATACAACTCAAACACCTGGTTTTAGACCCTATTAATTCATTGTGGTGTTGGACAGTTCTGGTGGAGACAGGAGAGTTGAGGTGAACATTGATTTCTGCCGTGATTCTGCCTCCTTACCAGAAACTGACTGCTTTGGGTTCATTGTACAGGTGCACCTCAAAAAACTAGAATATCATTGAAAATATACTTTATTTCAGCAATTCAGTTCAAAATGTGAAACTTATACAGTATGTTATATAGATGTATTACATACAGATTCAGACATCCCAAGTTGCAAAAGTTGATTTCAGGGAGGTTACCCAAAAAAAAAAAAAAAAAAAAAAAAAAAATGCACACACCAAAGGATAATGAAAATTTACTTTATATTAATTAATTTTACTTTTTTTTAAATTACATTTAGAGTATTCAGAGGTGAAATGAGTTTCATCTTTTTTCTTTTTGGAAGGCCCTGCCTTCCTTTTTTTTTTGGAAAAAAAAGCCTTTATTTGACAAAAATTGCAGTTACAATATCACAAAAAATTGCACAACATCAAAAACATTTCATATCATATTACAATAATTATTAATATTGCCTCCGCCATGATCTGCTTTCTCTCACTCACTGAACAAATCTCGTCCGGGAGGGGGGAAAAACACTGCCCGCCCACACTAAAATCTGATTGGCTGTCTCACAGACTCTTTGCAGAGAACAGGCCAATCAGAACCCTCTCTGTTTTCTCTCTCTCCTTCCCACACGCGATTAGAGAAAAAAAGTCTGTGGCCTGTGTGCGCATTTGGGGCGCTCGTTCTGAATTCCGGGAGATTATATGTGACTCGCGGGCATCAGGGAGCCACTACCCAAATGCGGGAGACTCCCACAGCTTCAGGGTGTAAGGGTTGGTGGCCGACCAAGGCATCCTCCAGGGCAACGGAGGCTAATTACCTACACCTGCTTGCAACACCTATCTTTGGATCTTTGAAGCTCGTGAGAGCGAATCTCTGCCGGTTTTCCGAGCGAGCCCCGGCTCTTTATCTCTATCCCTTTTTCCCTTCGAGTTGGTGTAGCTGTGTAGAGCAGTGAGCTCCACAGCCGCCATCTCTAGTCTCTAGTCTGGTGGAGCAGAGCGGTGTGCTCTGTTCTGCCGCCC
Organism: Astyanax mexicanus; assembly: GCF_023375975.1. Classification (NCBI taxonomy): domain Eukaryota; kingdom Metazoa; phylum Chordata; class Actinopteri; order Characiformes; family Acestrorhamphidae; genus Astyanax; species Astyanax mexicanus. The sequence continues at coordinate 5,779,340 of NC_064429.1, forward strand.
CTCTCGAGTCTCTGTGTGTCTGTGTGTGTGTGTGTGTTTCTCACCGCGAGGCACGCGGTTTGTTTACCTTCCCTCTCCCGCGCTGTTCCTCCCCTCTCTGGTGGAGCAGCGTTTAAATCCACAAGCAGCTCAGTTCAGTTTTGTTTTCTTTGGAAGCCCTTTTGTTTAGTTAATCCTTCACCTCGTTTTATAAGAGGTAGCCGCACTTCCTCTGCGATCCTTGGTTACGTTTTTTTCCCCCTCTCTTTCACTCACGCTCGGCGTGAGGTTTGTTTTCCACCCGTTTTCCTCCTCCGCCCGTTTTCGTCGCTCCGCCCCTTTCGGCGGAGCCTTATAAGGCGATTAAAGTGGCTGCGTCCCAATCGGCTTGTTGGTTCAGCGGTTGGAGCACTGGGCTGCGGCCGCGACAGCCTGGGTTCGATCCCCACGAGGAGCGGGGTTTAATAAGGAACAACCTTATGGGCTGGAGAGCTACCGCTCCCCACCCATTACACAGGGAGACTTGGTTTGTCTGCAGATTGATCTGTTTCAGGTGTTTATTTCTTTTATTGTTGATGATTATGCTTACAGCCAATGAAAACCCAAAAATCAGTGTCTCAGAAAATTTGAATATTATATAAGACCTATTGGTACTTTTGGTAGTGTGGGCAGTGTGCCAAATCCTGCTGGAAAATGAAATCCGCATCTCTATAAAAGTTGTCAGCATTAGAGGGAAGCATGAAGTGCTGTAAGATTTGTAACACTGCACTGACAGAAAAAATGAATTGTTGTTCCTGGAAAAGATGTAATTTTAAAGGCAGCAGATGTTAATCTAAGATCTCAACGCATTTTTCTGCAGTAAAAAAGACTGGGCGATATGGCGCTAAAATAATATCACAGTGTTTCAGGGTATTTTTGCGATAGCGATACTCTTGGCGATATGATAAACATAGAATTTTCAATTTCCTAAACAGTAACTAATCGATCCCATGATTTAGTATAAAGTAATAATAGTGTAACAAATAAAAACAAATTAATTTGTTACAATATAATGTGTAATAAAATTAACAATCAACTTGCAGCATAAGTAGTACAACAATTAATAGTAAATAAAGTATATATATATATATATATATATATATATTTATATATATATTTATATATATATTTATTTATTTATTTTTTCATGCACAAACCTAGTACATACAGACCCCCATACCATGACAGACCCTGAGATTTGCAGTTATTGCTGATGACTGGTCTGGATGGTGTCACGCCGCCTCGTTCTCCTTCCACACTACCGGACTCCATTTCCCAGATTCCCGTTGATTATGACACCAACAGTATCCGTTCTACTTCACCCAATCACATTTCGCTCCGACGCTCTGATTCACCTGTGTTCTGAGTTAGTTCCGGTTCATACCCATCTAGCTCCGGTATTTAAGTCCGCAGTATGTAAACAAACACCGCGAGGTATTGTTAACTGATGTTGCATACTAAGCGTTCTCCTATCGTTTCTCGTTTTGGCTTTATGGTTACGACTCTCTTTTTGGATTATTGGTTTATGTCTTTTGTCTTGCCCTTATTGGATTTATTGTATGGTTGGACTGATACTCGGCTACGAACTCGGACTGTACTTTCGACTACGTCTTTGGTTTTCGGTGAGATCTTTGTTTGCCTGGCTTTACTGTTTCTTGTTATACTGCCTGTTAATAAACCTGTTTGCTTATTTTACTCGGCTTGCGTCACTCCTCACTACCTGGCGTTACATAATACCTCGCCGCTAGTGATGGCCGAATTAAATAATCTTCAACAGGCAGTCGGTAACCAGGGGAGGGTTCTCGAACAGCATAGCCAGTTGTTCGAGAGCCTTGCTAACACCGTTACCACTCTTACTACTCAGCAGTCTGAGCAGCACTCTCAGTTAGCTCGGATCACTACGAGCCTCCAAGATATTGCTAATCAGCTTGCTCAGCTGAGAGTAGCCACGCCAGCTAGCTTAGCCTCCGCTAACCAGGCCTCTGTTAGCTCTCCAGCTAGCGCTCCCAGCTATCCTTCGGCGGCGGCTTTTCCGGTAAGCAAACCCGATAAATATGATGGCTCTCCGGATTTGTGCAGAGGTTTCCTTTTGCAAATGTCGCTATTTTTTGCCAATTCTCTTGTGAGCGTCGATGCAGCGCGTATTTCATTTTTTATATCGCGCCTTACCGGTAGAGCTTTGGATTGGGCTACTGCTATCTGGCCTAGCATTGAGCATAGCACCTACGAACACTTTCTCAGTGAGTTTAAGCTGGTTTTTGATCACCCTCATCACGGACAATCTCAGGGGGAGTTATTAGTCCAGTTACGTCAGGGAAATCGGTCTGTTTCTGATTATGCTCTGGAATTTCGCACTCTGGCTGCTGGTAGTGGTTGGAATGAACCGGCGCTACGAGTGATGTTTCGTAACGGACTCAGGGCTGATGTGTTATCCGAATTAGCATGCAAGGACGATGGATTACCCCTTGATGAACTAATCTCGCTAGCCATTAGACTGGATCAGCTTAAACAAAGCTCTTTACCTGGTCGTAGAGCTGGTATCCCTACTCCTCATCTCGCTACGCCCCGTGCATCTGGATTTACTCCTCGGCCCACTTTCAGGGAGGAAGAACCCATGCAAGTGGATGCTACCCGTTTATCGAGTGAAGAAAAGAGGCGACGACTTCAGGCTGGATTATGCTTCTACTGTGGAAGAGCGGGGCACATGTTACGCGAGTGTCGGAGCTGCCCTCCCCGAGTTCAGCGAAAACAGTCGTCAGGCTCGTCCAACGGTGGGCAATCCCATGGTTACCATGGCAACCCGGACCGTCCATATGAGCCACCTGCTTCTGACTCGGGAAAGCGTGTGGAGGGGGTTCCACACGCTAAGAGGGTAAGCCGACTAAGCTCTGACATGTTTTCACGATCATTTATTATATCTGTTATTCTGTTCTGCCAGTCCTCTTCCTGTGTTTTTCCAGCTCTGATTGATTCCGGTGCTGAGGGGAACTTTATTAATGAGCAGCTGGCCAGAAGTCTCCAGATCCAGTTCGAGTGCCTGGAGAATCCAATGAGGCTGTCTGCGGTGGATGGGACCCCAGTAGGACAAGGAGCCGTATCCCACGTCACCACACCAGTCAAACTGAAAGTCAGCGCCCTGCATTCTGAGGAGACCAGGTTTTTTGTAATGAAGGACACTAGCTATCAGATTATTTTAGGACTTCCTTGGTTGAAGAAACACAACCCTCTGATTTCTTGGTCTAATTGTGAAATCATTTCTTGGTCTCCTTACTGTCATGATCACTGTATTACTGGTCCTAAATTGTTGATTCAGGCTACTACGGTAGAGAGCCCAGGTCAGGAATCACTTACACATATTCCTTCCGATTATGCAGATTTATCTGAAGTATTTAGCAAATCTCGTGCTACTCAACTTCCCCCACATCGTTCTTATGACTGTGCAATTGAACTTATTAATAATCAGATACCTCCTAAATCACGCATTTACCCATTAACTCAGGTTGAGGAATGCGCTATGGAGGAGTACGTTCAGGAAGCTCTAGCTCAGGGGTTTATTCGTCCTTCCACCTCTCCCGTGGCCGCATCCTTCTTCTTTGTTAAGAAGAAGGATGGAGGTCTTCGCCCCTGTATCGATTATCGCCAACTCAATGCTGTTACCAAGACATATCCGTACCCACTGCCTCTAGTTCCGGTGGCTCTTGAACAATTACGTGGAGCCTCTTTATTCACTAAGTTAGACCTACGTAGTGCCTATAATTTGGTAAGAATCAGAGAGGGTGATGAGTGGAAAACTGCCTTTTCTACCACCAGGGGGCACTATGAATATTTAGTTATGCCTTTTGGTCTCAAGAATGCCCCTTCCGTGTTTCAATCCTTCATTAATGATGTACTCCGTGATATGTTAGGACGATTTGTCATAGTATATATTGACGATATCCTTATTTACTCACCTGATCTACATACTCATGTCTCTCATGTACGTGCTGTGCTTACTCGGTTACTTCAGAATCAGCTTTTCGTCAAAGCAGAAAAATGCGAATTTCATAAGTCTACCATTTCCTTTTTAGGATATGTGATCAGTACTACTGGTATAACTATGGATGATAGGAAGGTTCAAGCTGTTGCTAATTGGCCTCTTCCCAAATCAGTCAAGGAATTACAGAGATTTCTGGGTTTTGCTAACTTTTATCGTAGATTTATACGTAATTATAGTTCAGTAGCTGCCCCACTTACAAACTTGCTAAAAGGTAATGCCCGAAAATTGGTCTGGTCAGAAGAAGCATCTGTTGCTTTCTCTTCTCTCAAGGAAGTGTTTATTACGGCCCCTTTATTGAAACATCCCGAGCCTAAGGAACCTTTCGTAGTCGAAGTTGATGCGTCCAGTGTAGGGGTTGGAGCTGTACTCTCCCAACATTTCGGTTCCCCCAGTAAGATGCACCCGGTGGCTTATTTCTCCCATAAGCTCTCCCCAGCTGAACGTAATTATGGCATTGGCGATCGTGAACTTTTGGCTATTAAGCTAGCTTTAGAGGAGTGGAGACATTGGTTGGAGGGATCATTACATCCCTTTGTAGTAATCACTGACCACAAAAATTTGGAGTATTTAAGATCCATGAAATGTTTAAACTCACGTCAGGCTCGTTGGTCTGTTTTCTTTGCACGTTTTGATTTCGTTATCACTTATCGACCAGGTTCCAGAAACACCAAGGCAGATGCTCTCTCTAGAATTTACGAGGACGAGAATTTAGAAAGCTCTGAACCCTCTACTATTCTGAAACCAGGCATTGTGGTAGCTCCCATCCGATGGGAGATCTCAGAAGAGATTGATCGGATTAACTCCACTTCACAGCCCCCTGCACAGTGTCCCTTAGATAAGACCTATGTACCTGACCAGTGTAGAGATAGACTTATCACATGGGCCCACACTTCTCTCACTTCAGGACATCCTGGTGAGACTCGAACACATGCATTATTGGAGAATCAATTTTGGTGGGAAAACATGCGCTCGGACATTCATGACTTTGTTGCTTCTTGTACTATTTGTGCTCAGTGTAAAACTCCTCGTACTCTCCCCGCTGGCAAATTAGTGCCATTGCCCGTACCTGCTCGGCCCTGGTCCCATCTTGCAGTTGATTTTGTTACAGACCTCCCTGAATCTATGGGTCAGACAGTGATCATGACAGTCATAGATCGATTCTCTCGCGGTGTTAGATTCATTCCTTTTTGTAAAATGCCCATTGCCTTAGAAACTGCTGAAGCTTTGTTTAATCATGTTTTTCGTGTGTTTGGTATCCCTGAAGATATTGTTTCCGACCGCGGTCCTCAATTCATTTCTCAAGTCTGGTCAGCCTTTATGAATAGATTAGGTATTTCTGTTAGTTTATCCTCTGGCTACCATCCTCAAAGTAACGGCCAATGTGAACGAATGAATCAGGAGCTAGGTAAATTTTTGAGGATATATTGTTCTAACAACATTCACGATTGGGCTAAATTCCTTCCTTGGGCCGAACTAGCTCAGAATTCTTTGATCAGTTCCACCACGAAATTGACTCCTTTTCAGTGTTTTTTAGGCTATCAGCCACCCATCATGCCCTGGTCAGCTGAACCCTCCAACATTCCTGCAGTTGACGATTGGATGCGTCGGAGCGAGGAAGTGTGGGAGGAGACTCACAGGCGTATTGAGGCAGTATTACAGCGACAGAAAAGACAGGCTGATCGCCTACGTCGCGAGGCCCCCCTCTATTCTCCTGGAGATCGGGTTTGGCTGTCAACCAGGGATTTCCGGCAACCAGATTCACATAAAAAACTTTCAGCTAAGTACATTGGACCTTTTAAGATTATTAAGAGAATTAATGAAGTCACCTACCGTCTTGATTTGCCTCCTCATTACCGTGTTTGTCCTTCGTTTCATGTATCTTTGTTAAAGCCGGTTATCCCTGGTCCGTTGGATGAGACGTCGCTTGGGTCGCCTCCTCCTTCTTCGGTGGCTGTGGATGGTGATCCAGTCTATGCGGTAGAACGACTGCTGGACTCCAGACGGAGAGGGGGAGCCCTGGAGTACCTGGTGGACTGGAGGGGTTACGGACCTGAGGAAAGGAGCTGGGTGCCAGCGAGGGATGTTCTGGACCCTCTAATGGTGGAGGACTTTCATCGGTCTCATCCGTCTCGTCCGGCTCCACGCCCCAGAGGTCGCCCCAGGAAGAGGTCTCCGGTTCCTCGACGGAGTAGACGTCATGGTTCGGTTTCTGCCCTTTCTTCCAGTTCCGTCCGCGGCTCCAGGAGAGGTCGTCCAAGGTCCAGGGTTCCCGTCCGTTCCGATTCTGCTTCTGCATTGCCTGTCCAGGACGCCACTGGGGGGGAGGAGGTGGTTTCCTTGCATCGTCCTCGTCCTTCGGCTCCTTCGGACTCTTTGGAGGGGGGAACTGTCACGCCGCCTCGTTCTCCTTCCACACTACCGGACTCCATTTCCCAGATTCCCGTTGATTATGACACCAACAGTATCCGTTCTACTTCACCCAATCACATTTCGCTCCGACGCTCTGATTCACCTGTGTTCTGAGTTAGTTCCGGTTCATACCCATCTAGCTCCGGTATTTAAGTCCGCAGTATGTAAACAAACACCGCGAGGTATTGTTAACTGATGTTGCATACTAAGCGTTCTCCTATCGTTTCTCGTTTTGGCTTTATGGTTACGACTCTCTTTTTGGATTATTGGTTTATGTCTTTTGTCTTGCCCTTATTGGATTTATTGTATGGTTGGACTGATACTCGGCTACGAACTCGGACTGTACTTTCGACTACGTCTTTGGTTTTCGGTGAGATCTTTGTTTGCCTGGCTTTACTGTTTCTTGTTATACTGCCTGTTAATAAACCTGTTTGCTTATTTTACTCGGCTTGCGTCACTCCTCACTACCTGGCGTTACAGATGGTGTCTGTGCACTTTTAAAAAGCTCTCAGCAACTCGTTTTAAATATCATGGCCTCTAAATTACACCAATAAAGTTTGAGGCTTCATTGGGCTTGCTAACATTATGCCCCTATCACTAGCATCCAGTGATGTCAGTAACGCGTTACTTAGTAAAGCGTTACTCTAATCTGACCGTTTTTTTCAGTAACGAGTAATCTAACGCGTTACTATTTCCAATCCAGTAATCAGATTAAAGTTACTTATTTAAGTCACTGTGCGTTACTCTCTCTCTCTCTCTCCACCTCATCTCCTCCACACACACACACACACACACCGCTCCCTTACTCATTCCCCCTCCGCTCTTCCCCAATCACACGCGTCTCACTTTCTCCCCTGTCTCTCTCTTAAAATTTGATTGGCAGAGGAGAGCGTTTAAAGATTTTACACCACACGTGATTGGAAGTTCACTGTGGCGCAGAGCGCACAATACCGTAAAGACAAGAAAAGTTCCGGTGCTTTAAATGAACACTGTCAGAATTAAATCCTTCTCAGTAGTTGGGCTTTCTTTATTTTATATATTTTTTTATAAAAACAAGTATTTATGTTTAGTAAAATCAAGAAAGACCATATTTTATTTTTTATTAAAAAAATATTTATGTTAAGTTAATTTTTTTTTTTATAAAAAAAAACTTATTTCTTTAGGAAATAGTTCAACTTAATAGAGATAAATTGTTGCTGTTAAAAATGCATTTTCCAATAAAGGGAGTTTTGGTAAAACTGGTTATAATGTTTATGTTAAGGTGGCGGGAGGTGGTGTCTGCAGCTGCTGAAAGTAACTAATAAAGTAACTTGTAAAGTAACTTAGTTACTTTTAAAATCAAGTAATCCATAAAGTAACTAAGTTACTTTTTAAAGGAGTAATCAGTAATCGGATTACTTTTTCAAAGTAACTATACCATCACTGCTAGCATCTGTATTTGGGAATGCTGGGGGTGAATGGAGGTGGGCTATTTGACAAAAGTTTGTAGTTATTATCATGTTTCACTCCAACCCAAGTCCATTTCTCACCAGATTTCTCCTTTAATCTGGTGTTGGACATGTCTTGGCCTTGATCTTGGTTCTTGATCTTGCCTGGGACTCGACAATCCAGTGCTCCAGTGCTCCCCTGCCTCTGACTGCACAGCTGAACACACCATTAGCAGTTTCATATTATCTTATTCACATTGCTGCAGGGACGGGATTTAACCTCAGAGGACCCGATTACACTTACGCCAACAGTAATCAAACAAGGCCAGCCTGTACAGCCACTCGACTTTGCCTCTCAACAGGCACAATAGGGGACAGAGCTCCCTGCGGTTATTGAACATGTATAATCAGATTTATAAAGCTTTTTATTGTGGATGTTCTTTTTTTGTGTGCATCTAATGTGATTTTCGGGGGCACTGAGACTGGAAACACATTGTCTGCCAGTGAGAGTAACCTTCAGCTGTTTCATACTGTCACTCACTTTCTCTCATTCTCTCATTTCTCTCATGTATTTATTTCTGAGGATCGGATATTCCCAGATTAACGTGCAAGCAGAGAAGGCACACAATGTTTAGCAACTGGAATTATACAGCTCCAGAAAAAAAATAAATAAAATGATACCAACTAAAAATAATGACGAAGATGGATGATCACAAGCCATCAAACCAAACTGAACTGCTTGAATTTTTGCACCAGGAGTAAAGCAGCATAAAGTTATCCAAAAGCAGTGTGTAAGACTGGTGGAGGAGAACATGATGCCAAGATGCATGAAAAAAACTGTGATTAAAAACCAACCAGGGTTATTCCACCAAATATTGATTTCTGAACTCTTAAAACTTTATGAATATGAACTTGTTTTCTTTGCATTATTTGAGGTCTGAAAGCTCTGCATCTTTTTTGTTATTTCAGCCATTTCTCATTTTTTTGCAAATAAATGCTCTAAATGACCATATTTTTATTTGTTGCTTGTAGTTTATAGAATAAAACAACAATGTTCATTTAACTCAAACGTATACCTTTTCCAGAGTCAAATGTAGGGAAAGTGGCCTTATTTTAACCTCAATTAGAAAGATCTCAAGCTTCCGTAGTTTATGCAGAAGCCTTGGAGAGGAAAGTAAATTACCTTTCCACCTAAAACAGCACTTCTGATGTATATTTATGATTAGAATAGCACTGCTGAGGTTAAATGTATCATTGGAATAGCACTACTGAGGTAAATCTATGATTAAAACAGAACTGCTGAGGTAAATCTATGATTAAAACAGCACTGCTGAGGTAAATGAATGATTGGAATAGCACTACTGATGTAAATTTATGATAAAAACAGCACTGCTGAGGTAAATGTATAATTAAAATAGCACTACTGAGGTAAATGTCTGATTTAAACAGCGCTGTTTTGGTAAATTTTTTATTTAAACAGCACTACTGAGGTAAAAATAACGATCAGAATAGCACCGCTGAGGTAAATTCATGATTAGAATAGCACTATTAATGTACATTCACAATTAAAATAGCACTGCTTAGAAAAAAATATGATTGGAACATCACTGCTGAGGTACATACATGATTAGAACAACTCTACTTGGGTGTACTTATGATAAGAATAGTATTAATGAGGTAAACCCATGATTAGAACAGCACTACTGATGCATATTTATTATAAAAGACCACTACTGAGGTAAATACTTTATATTATTAAAATATCACTGCTGGGGTGTACTTATGATAAGAATAGAATTAATGAGCTGAATCCATAATTAGAATAGCACTCCTGAGGTAAATTATTGATAAAAACGTTTATGATAAAAACACAGCTACTGAGGTAAATGTATGATTAGAACCGCTCTACATGGGTATACTTATGATAAGATTAGCATTACTGAGGTTAATATATATGATTAGAACAGCTCTACATGGTTATACCTAGGATTAGAATAGTATTACTGTGGTGGATTGATGATTAGAATAGCACTACTAAGGTACGTTTATGATAAAAACACCACTACTAAGGTAATAGTAATATTTAAATAGCACTGCTGAGGTAAAGAAATGATTAGAATAGCATTACTGAGGTAAATTTATGATCAAAATTACTTTTTTAATGTATTGCTATACGTCTGCAATTATTATTGTTAAATTACAGGTTTGTAGTTGTTTTTCTTCCATCCGGACTGCGAGGACCAGACGAGGAGTTTCCTCTTCGTCTCTCTCTCTCTCTCTCTCTCTCTCTCTCTCTCTCTCTCTCTCTCTCTCTCTCTCTCTCTCTCTCTCTCTCTGACAGTCTGCAGTCGATGCGTTCAATCTGTCATTTTTTACATCTTAGATTTATTTCATATTTCACATTTATCCACAGACGCAGTCTGAGTCAGCATCTCTCGCCTTGTAGCCGCGTTTAGAGAAGGAGGCGGAATCGTGGAGAGCATTTTCCCGCTCTCTTCCCGTTCCATGAAGAATGAAAAGCTTTCCGTACAAATTACCCAGGGTGTCACTCTTTTGTCGTTATTTTCTTTTCTTTCCTTCTCTTTCTCTCTTCTTATTCCCCCTCTCTTCTCTCTCTTCACCCCTCGCTCTTTTTTTTCCTGTGTTTTACTGCGGAGCTTCAGCAGCTCCTCGTCAGCCAGTGTTTCAGTTAAACTGCGCGAGACTGGGGATTGATTAGCATGGCGAGTTAAAACAGTCGCGCTGTCAAACCCAGGGCATCGACAGATTTGTGATCTGCGGGCGTCTGGTGTTTTACCGACTCTGCAGTAATTGTTTATCGGCCGGGCCGGCCCGTTGGCCCCGTCTCCTCGCGGTGTGTTGCGTCTGATTGGCCTTTTCTCTTCAGATTCTCTCACTCAGATCACCAGCGCAATTGTGTTCACTATTCCTCTGGGCTCCATTGCCAATTCATTGCTTGTGGTAGATAATAACTAATTTCACAGTATTGACAGAGCTCTAATTTCACCCTTGGTCATGATCAGATGCCCAGGGGAGGGATGGTGATTGCCAGTCCTGGAGTCCGGATCAGATTTTCTATTCTGCACAACGCAACATTAGCCAACGTCCAAAGTCTAGAGTCTCTGAGATCATAAAACAACAGTCAAGAAATGCAGCCTACATTAAGGGGAATGACTTGGTCGCAACTGATGTATCCTTCCAAAGACTTGTTAAATGGATACATCAAGATATCCACAGCTCTCTTCCTAAAAACACAATAAAAAAAAAAGAAAATTGGGTGAAAAAAGTTGGAATGTGAAGTAGAGTTTGTTTAAAGTTTAAAATAAAATTGTAGTAACTTTAAAGGCACAATGCAATTTTATTTTCACCCCTCGCAATGTGTTACGCTGCAGTTGCAAAAGGCAGGACATTTCTGGTGATGAATGCAACATTATCACAGTGTTATATCATATTATCACAGTATTCATTTATGGTATCACAATATTATATATATATATATATAATAATAAACTGACACTGATGTGGAATCTGGCTTGGTGGAATGTGTAGATTAGATACAGCAGTGCTGCTGGAGTTCTTAAACACCTCACTGCCACTGCTGGGCTGAGAATCATCCACCAACAGCATTCTTTATTTATGATATTGTGCTTTACTGGTGTAAAGCATGAGTCTTATCCCTGATTTCCTTTATTTTTATTTTCTCCAGAGTCGAAAACATGCAAACAAGGTGCGTCTCTACTACATGCTGCACCCGGTGGACGGAGGCTGCCCAGCCAAGAAGCTACGAACAGACAACGTGAGTAACCACGGCCTTTTTTTTTTTCAGTACAACCAGTCAATCAGTAGTATGTCCTCACACAGCACACATGTCCTGCATCACCAGCACATGTGTTTCTTTAAAAAAAAAAAAAAAGAAAGAGAGAAGCCTGCATGACTGCACATAATGCAGTCCACTGTTTAAGCAGGACTTACTGACCCCTGACCGCTAATGGACTTCCCCCGCCATTGATTTGTCCCTGAACCTCCCCGGATCCGCCTGCCTGTTGCAAATGCCTAAACGATGCTCCATTTATGGTCGAGTGAGCCTGGGATTGATACAGGCTCAGAACAATGGTGGTGTCAGTCAGTGTTCCATCAAGCGGTCCTTCAGAATGCTTTAAGCCTGGGTAAATGTGGTGCGATCTGCTTTTCGACAGTGCTAACTGTACTGGGTGTCAGCTTTTGGTCGATAAAGGGTGGAAATTGGTGAAAATGGGTGGGCTGGATTGAAGAGCATCAACATAACATTATGACCACCTTCTTGTTTCTATACCCATTATCTACCTTTTTTTGTAGCTCCACTGATTATATAGGAATGGTTTGTAGTTGGTTAATAATTACAGACTGTAGTTCTGTAGCTGTTTCTCTGTATACTTTATTATTATCCGGGACATTCAAGGATTTTGGTACATTTCAGGGCTGGTCACTTCTGAAAATTTGATCTTCAATTTGATCATTTTTAGTCATACAGGTAATAGACTATCAAAAACTTTGATTCGTCAAGCTCAGGTATCAAAGCACTTTTTTAATTAGATGCTTAAGTTGGTATGCAATACTTACAGTAACAGGGTTGCGAGTAACAGGGTTGCAAATCTAGGCTAAGTTGTGGTTTACCCCAGGAACAGATGCTAACTGTAAAATTTAGCTATGTATACAAGATCAAGGACAAACATGGTTATATAAGTATATAAAGTAAATTTGGACTCTGCTCATTATTAGTTTTACAGTATGAGTAACAGGGTGGAGTTCACTGAGTGACACACACAACTTGGACAAACATATTTGGAAAAAAAAAAACTTGTTTGAAAATTGTTAGAGCACTTACTCTTGGTCTTGCCATGTGGGCAGAAAATGTCCTTGTGATGTCACTTCCTTTGTGCCAGCAGACAAATATTTTTAACTCTTTCTCTGCAGGTTAAATTCCTTATGGTAACAGGGTTGAGCGCATGTTGTGGGACACAACTTAATAATAGCATAAAAACTGTAACATGCAAAACAATGTAGACCAAAGAAGTTGTTTTTTTAATAAGTAAAGGAGATGCAGATCAACAATATACAAGAGGAAGTCATTTATTTAAAACGGCCATTTTTTGAGGTGGTCCAAAGGTATTGGGTCTTTTGAATAATATCTAAGGAGATTATTTTTCCACCACATTTTACAGTTTGTCTTATAACAAGTACATTGTTCACAAAAAATAGTCATTTAGATATTTTGGATATGTACATTTGAAATTTAAGTGTTGGGACAGGAAATGTACCAAAATCCTGGAATGTCCCATCCTTATTTTCTCAATTATTATTTATTTGACAGTAAATTTTACATTTTATTTGTAAATCAAGGGAGCAGAGTCTGGAGGAAGAGTGGAGAGACTGCTTGAAACTGCTTGAGGTCTAGTTTGAAGATTCCACCAATCAGATGAGATGCGGATTTCATTTTCCAGCTGGACTTGGCACACTGCCAAAGACCTCAAGATTTAACACTAGACCTCGAGCAGTTTGGACTGTGTGTCTCTCCACTCTTCCTCCAGACTCTGATCCCTTGATTTAAAAATGAAATGTAAAATTTACTGATGATCAGTGATGGTCTGGAGATATTCCAGCTCTGTTTCTGCCCCATATCAGCTCTTTTTAGGCTTGGCCTTCCCTCAGGATCACTGCTCGCACTTCCTCACCATAAGCTTGTGATGGTGATGCGTATATAAAAACAGTTCACACGTGCAGAATCCTCTTGGTTGTGCTGGTCTCAGCCTCCTGCTCACCCCCCGGTGGCCCGGCAGTCTGTGCCTCCTGTGGAGTGAGCAGATGCTGCATTTACATCCCACTGCCTCCCAACAGAAGCACACACAGCTATCTGTAGGTGGTACAACGTCTGAATTCAAATGCCTGTTAGAAACCGAAGCCAGACGCTCTGAGTATAATGAAGCAATTAAAAGTTAAGTGACTTTATTTTCTGCGGGATTTATTGCAGTCGTCTGTTTGTTTTTAACAATGTTCTAGTGGTAGGCTTCAGTCTTATCTCAGGGCCCTATCGTACACCCTGCGTAAGGCGCGTCACGATGCTCATTGCTATTCTACACCCTGTCAACAGTCTAAATTTTGCAAAATTAAAATTTGTAACAATGTTCTAAGTGTTATGCTATTAATTTGATTATAACGCCACTACAGAAATACAGTCATTTGAAAAAGTTTGGGCACCCCTATTAATCTTAATCATTTTTAGTTGTAAATATTTGGGTGTTCAACCATTTCAGTTTGATATATCTAATAACTGATGGACACAGTAATATTTCAGGATTGAAATGAGGTTTATTGTACTAACAGAAAATGTGCAATATGCATTAAACCAAAATTTGACCGGTGCAAAAGTATGGGCACCCTTATCATTTTATTGATTTGAATACTCCTAACTACTTTTTACTGACTTACTGAAGCACAAAACTGGTTTGGTAACCTCATTGAGCTTTGAACTTCATAGCCAGGTGTATCCAATCATGAGAAAAGGTATTTAAGGTGGCCAATTGCAAGTTGTTCTCCTATTTGAATCTCCTCTGAAGAGTGGCATCATGGGCTCATCAAAACAACTCTCAAATGATCTAAAAACAAAGATTGTTGAACATAGTTGTTCAGGGGAAGGATACAAAAAGTTGTCTCAGAGATTTAACCTGTCAGTTTCCACTGTGAGGAACAAAGTAAGGAAATGGAAGAGCACAGGGACAGTTCTTGTTAAGCCCAGAAGTGGCAGGCCAAGAAAAATATCAGAAAGGCAGAGAAGAAGAATGGTGAGAACAGTCAAGGACAATCCACAGACCACCTCCAAAGAGCTGCAGCATCATCTTGCTGCAGATGGTGTCACTGTGCATCGCTCAACAATGCAGCGCACTTTACACAAGGAGAAGCTGTATGGGGGAGTGATGCGAAAGAAGCCATTTCTGCAAGCACGCCACAAACAGAGTCGCCTGAGGTGTGCTTTTGCTTTTTTGCAATGATTAAGATTAATAGGGGTGTCCAACCTTTTTCATATGACTGTAAATAAAGCAGTAACTTTAGTAAGTCTAAATGGAGGACAAGTCTTAGGGAGTTTGGAGCACCTATATTTCATTAAAATATCAATATTTAACATTACGTATTGATATATTGATACACAGCTCTGGGGAAAAAAACAAGAAAGCATTAAAAATATAAGTTTCTTTAATTTTACCAAATTAAAAACCTCTGGTATATAAACATAAGGAAAGTGGATGATCACAAACCATCAAACCAAACTGAACTGCTTGCATTTTTGCACCAGGAGGAAAGCAGCACAAAGTTATCCAAAAGCAGTGTGTGAAAATGGTGGAGGAGAAGAACATGATGCCAAGATGCATGAAAACTAAAGTGATTAAAAACCAGGGTTATTCCACCAAATATTGATTTCTGAACTCTATAAAACTTAACACTTAATGAAAATGAACAACAATGCTCATTTCACTCAAAAATATACCTTTAAAAATCTTTAATTTAGAAACTGAAGTGGTCTCTTATTTTTTTCCAGAGCTGTCCTAAGTCCTAAGTTGTTGAAGAAATAGACAAATATATGGGCAAATTTTAGACACATATTTTAATCCATTGTTTTAATCTTTAGTTTTTTCTTTATTGTAAATGAATACTGAAGTCATTCAGACTATAAAGGAACACATATCCCAAATACAAATATTGTCATTTAGAGCATTTATTTATTTGCAGAAAATGAAAAATGGCTGAAATAACAAAAAAAAAACAAAAAAACGCAGAGCTTTCAGACCTTAAATAACGCAAAGAAAACAAGTTTATATTCATAAAGTTTTAAGAGTTCAGAAATGTTTTAATATTTGGTGGAATAACCCTGGTGGTTTTTAATCACAGTTTTTTTATGCATCTTGGCATCATGTTCTCCTCCACCAGTCTTACACACTGCTTTTGGAGAACTTTATCCCTTTACTCCTGGTGGAGAAATCAGCAGGTTCAGCAGTTCAGTTTGGTTTGATGGCTTGTTTTAGAGTGTTTTTTAGTGATCTCTTATTTTGTTACAGAGCTGTATGTATAAGACGGCAGGGCCCAATAAAAGTGCTGGACTGGAGTTTTTTTCGTGATTAAGGTTTTGTCATTAACCTGTAACCCTTGAAAGGGGAATTCATATAAGAAACTCTTGTCCCCGGAAACCAAACCCCCCCCCCCAAAACCCCAATCATAAGCTTGACAGTGTTGAAAGTCAGCACTTCTCTGATGGGATTCTGGGGAAGCGGTGTAGAGGTGGAGGCAATTATTTTTCCAGTACGTTACTTCCTCTGATAGCTTAAAGATCAATGCGCTTTGCATGGCTGCCGTTGCGTGCACGCTGGGGCTTGATGAAAACAGTGTATTGCTGTAACGCTAAGCATTACGCTTTGGTTCTGCTCTCTTTTAGGAGCTCTGGAACTTGTAGTCCGGACCCGTTTGCTGGAGCGCAACTGTCCGTGGCTTTGTGTGCACTCTCTGATAAAGCATGAAGTGTCTCTGCTTTAATGTTCTGCAGTTTGGAAGTGAGGTAGTTGCTTGCTTTCATGTGAGAAGTAAGATTAATAAGGTACAAATATTGATCCAAATATGAATCAAGAGTTAAAAACCTCTGGAATGTAATCAAGAGGAAGATGGATGATCACAAACCATCAAACCACCAAACTGAACTGCTTGAATTTTTGCACCAGGAGTAAAGCAGCATAAAGTTATTCAAAAGCAGTGTGTAAGACTGGTGGAGGAGAACATGATGCCAAGATGCATGAAAACTGTGATTAAAAACACACAGTGTTATTCCACCAAATATTGATTTCTGAACTCTTAAAACTTTATGAATATGAACTTGTTTTATATTTTTGCATTATTTGAGGTCTGAAAGCTCTGCATCTTTTTTGTTTCTAGTTCCGTCATTTCTAATTTTCTGCTATAAGTAAATGCTCTAAATGACTTTGGGAGAAATGTTGTCTGTTGTTTATAGAATAACTGTGAATAAGATTTTACTCAAACATACACCTATAAATAGCAAAATCAGAGAAACTGATTCAGAAACTGAAGTGATCTCTTCATTTTTCCAGAGCTTTATATATGTAAATTGAGACGTGTAGGGTTAGATTAGACAAAAAGGTAATCAATAGTCATAAAATGAGTCAAGTAAGACTTAAATCAAGCAAAAATCCCTCATTTTCTGGATTCAATTTGGATACAATAACTAGACTAACTTGACTGGTGACTTTTTGTGCTTATTTTGAGTTCAAATGACTTAAAATATGGTACAAAAAAAGTCTCAGTAAGACGCAATAAGACTCAATAATTATTCCTAAAACAAGTAAAGCAATCTTTTACTCTGACACAGTGCTTAGTAAGATAAGATGTATTGCCTTAAAATGAGATGATTTCACTTCCTAATATTCAGTTTTTTGGACTGGGTTGGCCATGATGCTACACTGTAAACCCATACGTTGTTCGAACTCAAATGATTTAAGTCTGTTTTACATAAAATTAGAGATTTATAAACAATACTCAACTATATTTTGAGTTAGTTGAACATTTGTGGACACATATACTGTACTATTCAAACTGAGATCTTTGAGTTGAACCAACTTAAAATAACTGAGTTTATTCTGTTTTGCCATCAACAGCTTCTTTTCTATTGGCTTCTGTCACAATCTATTTGCATACTAGGTGAGTCCAACAGTTTCTGACTAACTCTGAAACACTCACCATCAGTGTGTAGTGATTCCCCCTGGGCTACCTTAGAAACAGTGTTGGGTACGTTACTTTGAAAAAGTAATTAGTTATAGTTACTCGTTACTTCTTCAAAAAAGTAACTGAGTTACTAACGGAGTTACTCCACTATAAAAGTAATTAGTTACCAGTAAAAGTAACTATCGCGTTACTTTTTATTATTCGCCCGTCAAAAAAAGGAAATCAATTATGCTTTTACTATTATTATTAGAAAAATAACAAACGAAAATAAACCCAAAATGTTGACAAAAATATAATCTAACGAATTTCAAAAAAACAAAACGAAATTCTCCACAGAACCAAAGAAAAATTACTAAAACTTGTAATACTGAAAAAAACGGAAAAAAAGGAAAAACGCGTCTGGGGATGAAATTAAACAAACCAAGCCACACTCAAAGGACATATGTATATATAAACAAACAAAATAATGGACAAAAACAACAATCTAATGACCGTTAAAATGGTATTAATATAACAGCTTCACCAAAAGAGAATAGAGCTTAAATCGGCCCAAAAAATCCGACCCGACCCAGCCGGAGCCCGTGCACGTTCTGCCCAAGCCCGAACCATGAACTGTCATTATGAGCCCGACCCGATCCGCCCCATAAACTGTCTGTTTTCGGGCCGTTTGAATGAGCGAAATATAATCAGAATTATGTTAATTAACACTGAAACATAGAAGCATATCTATTATTTAATTAAAATGATTTTAAAGAACAGCTACACACAGTGCTGCAGGTCAAACGCGGAGGCGTTCACGTGCGCCCAGAGCTACGTGATTACATTATTCGTTTTTATTATAGTTTAATTTAATTTTTTTTTTTTTTCTGTTCAGTAAGTTTTTAGGGTGGGCTTGCTAGTTTTTATTAGTTTTCACACATCTCATCAGAGAGATCAATCTAAGAAACATGAGAGAGAAAGAGAGAGAGTGAGAGAGAGAGAGAGAGAGAGATTTGCCTGTTCTGGTATGAGCTACTCAGAGGTAAATGTTCTCACACACTGTATCTCCTGTTTCTCTTTGATCTGCCTCGCACGCATATTGTAATCCCATTCATAGTTCTGCAGTTTCTCAGTGTTTTCTGTCGTATTTTGCGGCGCGAGCGCTTTACACAAGAACTAACGGACCACGAGTGCCGCGCGCTCGGCACAACACCTCCCGCTGTACAACTCCGCTGTACAACAGCGCTTATAAATAAAATAAACACGAAAATGAGGGTACTCTATCAGTAATTTCAGTTCGTTTTAGTTAGTTTTATAAACACAAAATACAGTTCGAGTTATGTTTTTTTCCTTTTAATTACCGTTTTTATTAGATTCAGTTAACACAAATGTTTTTTCACTTTCAGTTTTCGCTATTTCGTTCGCTTTAGTGAACAATAATAATTGGTTACTTAGCAACATTGTGATTATCACACCAGAGCTTTATATAAAATAAAAATAGGAGCCCGATTTCGGGTCGGTCCTCGGGTCAGGTGGGATTTGGGCAGAGAATCTGAGCTCTAAAAGAGAAAGCAGCAGCACCACAAAAACCGGAGCAGCTAAAAAGAGCTTAACGTCCTTAAATCGGAACTTGGGCTGTCCACGGCAATCACTCAATTAATTGGAGCACGCAAATTGTCACAATTGTGCCTCACTTCACTACGCCAAACCACCTAAACCTACAGGCACAGCGGCCAGAAGTCCACCGGAAAGAGGAGGGGTTAACCAGGGCAAAGCGAAGTTAAAAAAAAAGTTCATAGAGTGGCTAAAGTAACGTGCAGTAACGTGGTGTCGGAAATGGTAACGGCGTTATAGTTGCAGTCATAGTAATTAGTTAGATTACTCGTTACTGAAAAAAGTAACGGCGTTAGTAACGCCGTTAGTTTTAACGCCGTTACTCCCAACACTGCTTACAAATAATCATGTTCTCCTTTAGTTGTAGTAACTTGATGTTTTAATTTATGATAACTCAATTTTAGCAAAAATTAACAAACCAGCTGCCTTAAAAATGTAAGTAAACTCAACTTCTCAACGTCTGGTTTTATAATATAACAACAGTAAAAAAGTAAAATCAACTTCCTCTTTAGTTGTAATAACTTGATGTTTTAAGTTATGCTAACTCAAGTTTCATTTCTCATTAATTAACTTTTTTAAGGCAACTGGTTTCCATACATTTTTTAGGTAAATTCAACTAATCCGGTCTTACAGTGTAACAACTGGGTTCAACAAGCATGGAGCTGGATTGATTTGATGTTCAGCGGTGTTGGAGCATGTTAGCCTTGAGCTGCTGGGCTAGGAAGGTTTGTGGTGGGTTAGCCACAAAGATAACTGCCAGCCTCAGCAGGGTTAAAGCTGTGATGCTAACTGATACAGCAACCAGGCTTTAGTAGTACTAAGTAAGTGGGTTAGTCGCAATGCTAACAGGTGTCTTCGCGAGAGTTAGGTAGTTGAAACAACTTACCTGGAGAGGTTTTTTAAACAGTTTAGATGATTCTTAGAGTGTTTTTATGGCTCTAGAGACAAATTTGCAATATAAAAAAGTTTTTAGTCTCGATAGAGCATGTTATAAGAGTTATGAAGTCTTTGGTGAAAGCCCTATCATAAGCCCAGGTCTGTAAAGCATGAAGTGTCTCTGCTTTAACGTTCTGCAGTTTGGAAGCGAGGTAGTTGCTTGCTTTCACGTGAGAAGTAAGATTAATAAGCTACAAATATTGATCCAAGTCTGAATCAGGAGTTGCTGGAGTTCTGAAGCTCTGGGTTCTAGAGTTTCTGTGATTTTATCAAATTAAAAACCTATATTTGCAATACAAAAAAGTTTTTAGTCTCGATAGAGTGTGTTATAAGAGCTAGCATTGGCAGGTTATAAAGTCTTTAGTGAAGGCCCCATCATAATCCCAGGTCTGTAGCGTCTGGATCCTTGCAGATCCTTCAGTAAAGGTACGACAGGGGTGGAGACTATCTTCTGGGCAACTTTAGGGACAAACTAGAGGAAGTAAGCAAGTCTGCATAGAACCACAGTCTTTACAAAAAAAAAAAAACCTTAAAGAACATTTTTACCATTTTACTATATGACATATCCATGAGATAAAGCCATGGTCATCCAGAGAACTGTTGGAAAACCACTTAAAGCATTAGTGTACATCAGTAATAAAGACTGTTCAAGATCAGTAGAGCAAAAAATCCACCCCAGTGGATAACCCTACTCCGTCCACCAGCGCTAACGGCCGTTTAACGAGCCGCCATCGCTTCCCTCTGCACCTAATGAAACCCCAGCCACCTGGTCCAGGAGATCTCCACCTCGTCCATCTATTTAACACCAATCAGCTGTCTGTGGTGGCTACTAATAGCTACAAGCTCCCCCGAGGACTCTTTAAAACCCTCTTCTCTGTCCCCTCCGGCGCTGTAACTCGATGCAAGGGCCGTTAAAGAGGATACAATTAGTGGCCCGGGAGGCGTTTGAGGCCTATTGGATATCCCGTCTGAGGATCTGGGCCCATCTAATTAGCAGTGTTTAAATCAACCCCAGCTGGGGCTCATGTTTCCTGTGGGAGAAGAGGTGAGGTAACTCCAGCCTGCAGAGCGGACTCCTACATCTCAAGATTCACTCAGGCAAACTCTTATCCAATTGTATTTAAAGTTACAAAGACAGTCAGGATACTACTAAATGACTTCCATCTATCTTCTTATTTTCATTGTGTTTAACCCTTCGAACCCTACAGACGGATTTTCCATCCAAAATCGCTTAATTACTCAAAAATCCCTTCACACATAAACATAATCCATATATGGTTAGAAAGTGCGGAACTTACTCTTTCTGAAAATAGTGATCACATCCCAGTGCGGTAAAGCTACATCTACAAGAAACCCATTGAGAGAAAAACACCTAAAAAAGTGAAAAATCTCCTTCCCCAACCAATATTATTAACCTTTAGTGCTTCAAACATATTTATATGATGTTTCAAACCAAATAATATCAGTAAATATCAGACTCAAAAGTGACCACAGACACTTGCTTTACTCAAACTAAAGCTAGGTATGTTGTGCGCACTACTTTATATAGTTTTTTATTTTACTTGCACATTTTTACTAAGTAGTTATTTTGCACTAAACATTTTTATTTATTAAGACTAAAATAAAAAGTAAATTTTTGTGTATATTTTTCTTTGTGTGTCCTGATTAAAATACTGAAAGGCATAGGCTGCTCTGAGTGTCAGGTTTAGGTGTTTAATATCTACATGTATCCTAGAGGTGTGATTATTGATTATCAAGATAAATGAATCCGCCTGATGCTGTTTCTTCATGTATTTTGTCAAAGTAGTAATTAATAAACCATGTAATGAACTGAAATCATTAATATTCTTTTAACTCTTATGCAATAAACACTCTAGTCTAACCACTTTTGAAAAGATATCTTAGGTGTAAATATATTTAAAGTCTATATATTCAAAAATTGGTAAAATGACAGCGCTTTGAGCAAAACATGATCAGTTCCAGGAAAATATAACAATTCTGCTTCCTTTTATATTTTAAATGATTATATTTTTGAGCAGCCGTATGTCTTCTGGAGTAAAAGAGATCAGGGCATGTGTCTGTCTGATATAATTGCTGTGTTAAAAGACCTGAAAGAGGAGCTGAAAACAAAAACGAAGAAAAAACACACCAAAACAGCCTAGAGTTGTAAAAATGTAAAGTTAAGAAAACTCAAAATAGAGCCAACTAGATTTTTGAGCTTTAAAACTTTAAATTTTTGAAGAGAACCCTCAGCAATTGTTCCAACTACAAATCTTCAGTTAAGTTAATACATTTTTCATATGTATAAAAATAATACTTATTAAAGTAAAGTAAAATACAGTATTAGGTCTCACCCACTTAAAAAAACACATTATGTTTTTAGTTGGCCTATTTAAAGTTTTATTAAAAAACATTGTGTTTTACATTAATCAAACTCATGTTGTGGGTATATCTCTATATCTTTGTTATATGCAGTATATGTTATAGACCCCACTCAACTAATGATTCAAACTGAGCATGTGCAAAGTTGTTAGCTTGGCAATTTCCAAGGCCCAATCCCATTTTACCCCTTGGCCCTACCAATTTAGCCTACCCCTTCTTTTCGAGGGTGAAATCGAGGGTGAAATCGACATCAATCGACCGATACGACATCAGGAGAGCTAAAGTTCAGTAACCTAGCTGCTGCTGCTGGTGAGCTAGTTAACTTTAGGACTTTAGTTAGCGTATGTCTTCGAAAAGGTGGGAGATGTTTATTTATTATTATTAATTTATTATTGCCCTTTCCTTAATTACTCTGTGATGGGAAAATTTGCTTTTATTTATTTCTTTCCATTCTGCCTTAAATGCTGCAGCCCCTTATCCCTTTAGCTTAACAAGAATAGGGGAAGGGGAAAGTTATAGGGCCAAAGGTTGAAATGGGATTGGGCCAAATTTATACATTTTGCCAACACAGATTATTTAGTTAGATCAACTTTTAACAAGGAACTTAACCAAATCAGTCGTGGCTGAATTCTTGATGGCCGAATTCATCATAACAAGCATAAAAAAAATCACTAGTAGTTTGTCTCAGTAGATAGCTAGCTAACTTTTTAGCTACGGAGACAAACTACTAGTGATCTTTTTATGTTGTTATGAATAATTCGGCCATAAAACATTGAAACAGCACATTAAACTCTGGTAATATAGTGCTAATCTTCACTTTTAACAAGTAAAACTTACATTTGTGGGTTTCTTTGGTCGCTTGTTTCACCATCTTAACATTGATTCTCATCTCTTTGCAGTGTGGATCTGAAAAATCTGCATGAAGAGCAAACAAGCCCTATTCCTTCTCCTAACCTACCCCACCCCTCACCCCATGGCATGCACACACAAAACAGAGTGGTAGGGGTAAGTGGTGGGAACAACATAACACACCAGTGTGACTGTAGTACTGAGAATGACTCACCACCTGACCATTAAACTACAGAGTAAATGGAGGATAATAATAGACTAGTTATTTATTCATATATTTGTGTCTTCTAGAGAATAATAATAATATGTGTGAGAGAATAAACAACCTTGAATTACCTGATTTTATAAAGCACGATCTGTCCAATATATTAATCAGGATGTTTGTGGATGTTCGTGTCCCATATTGCACTGCAGCTTCTTTAATTCTCAACATCTGTCGAGCCTGAACACCTGCCGTCAAGTCAGCAGGTTGGGTGCAATGAGTCAGAACACAATCCAGACAATCCAGAAGGTTTACAGCCTCTTGCATGCTGCATAAGCAGTATTTATGTAAGCTTGTGTGGTGTAATTTATAAGCGGCGGCCACTTTATTAGAAACCTGTACATTGTACATTGGTCTTCACCACTTAAACCTAGCCCTGTGTTTTGCTATAGCCACGTCTAGGGGTAGGGTGTTCTGATTTTTGGTTGGGGAAAGTAGGTTAAGAGAAGGTTTAGGGCTACATGACCCTTTAAACTAAGATTTTTTAGAGGGACACCCCAAACATAAGGTTATGAGAATCAGCAGCAATACGCCACGGGCACAAGCAAACAAAGACACCCACAAATTTGAGCATTGTCTTTGTTAAAAGTTACAATGACTTCTGTATCACCATAGTTTAATTTGTAGTTTCACTGTTTTATGGCCATTTTGTTCAGAACAAGCATAAAAAAAATCTTAGTACAGGGTTTCCGCAAGTCCTTAAAAAGTCTTATAATGTCTTAAAATAAAATCCGGGTAATTAAGGTCTTCAATTGTCTTAACCCTTTGTGTGGTGTTTGGGTCTGTGGGACCCGTTTTCATTTTTCATCAAATGATACTAAAAATGTTTTTTTCTAACTCAAACTCATTGGCATTGGATCATTTTTTGTGAAAAATATATTTAAAAACACATTTATATTACATACAGTATGTTTGGCCAAGGGCTAATAAACATTGCTTCATTTGTAAATTTGAAACTAAACAAAATTTCTACTCATATCTTGAGTTTAATTCATTTTCTTTTACATTTTATTAAAAAACTAATAAAAAAAGAGTAGCACTTTTTAAAAGAAATGTAACATAAGAAAGGTAAAGAGCAAATATTAACCATGTAAGCTGTTTATATTGCTTGCTATTTAGGTGAAGCAAGCATGTGTAAAGCATTTTAATGTAAAAGTAAAAAAAAAACAAAGTAAACGCATAACAAAAATATGAACACCACACAAGGGTTAAATTTACTGTAAATTTGCTGTAGGTATTTCATTTTCAGACTGTGTACTTAATGCACAGGGGAAAACACTGTAAACATCTAATCTGGAGAGAGAACTAAGCTAACATACTAACGCTAGCACCAAGTAAGCTACGTTATCAAGCAGAGAACTAACGTTAGTGGCGAGCTAGCTAATATACTAACTTTAGCACGTTAGCAAGTTAGATGCATTACCTGTTCTCTTTCTGAAGACATACCTGTACGATAAAGCCCTAAAGTTATCTAGTTAACCAGCAGCAGGTAGGTTACTACTGAAATCTAGCGCTCCATGCTGCTATCACATCAGCCCAAAACCGTCACCTGATGATGTATGAGGTGCTTGAATGATGGTTTAAATTTATAGGGGGAGGATTTTAACACTTCCCCTTGGAATAGGGTTAAACCTGAAAACAAAGGGTTAATTGAAAATGGATAATTGACCATTGTATGGTCAGAGTTTATACTAAAGAGGAGTCAGGAGATTCAGGAGGTTCATTACTTCAAGCCCAGTATCCAGTAGATCAGTAGCACTAGCTCCGCCTCCCCACAGCTCTGGATATGGTCATTCCGGAGCACCCAGGTGCATTGGGTTGATGTAGCAGAGTAAACAGGCTGTTCCGGGGGAATTTGCGGAGATTGCAGCGATCCGTCTTTGTTTGTGCTGGAAGCTCGCACATCCTTCCAGGAGACAGAGATGTCAGCGGGAGGTGGATGCGGTTGGCGTGGCAACCTGTTCTCATGGAGACGATGGTGGGGCTGACTCAGTCACAAGTGTCATGCCCTATTTTTAGCCCTCCCCTGTCTTAACGTCCGGGTTAAAACGTGGCCGTGGTAAATCGGCAGGGCTGGTAATGTCCGGGCATAATCTGTAATTCGCTGAAAAACGACAACGACATTATTTTCTTGCCGTAAAGCCGTTTACGCATTTTGACAGATTCGGAGTGGTGGCCAAGCGGGGATGCGTCACAGAAATCAGCTTACTGTCATATTAGCCACAGGCGATAAAACTTTATGTGATAGATGAGCATGGGGATGAGGCATGGTGATTTTTTTTTTTCTGTGAAAACTTTGGTCATGGGTGTCGTAAGAAATTGAAGGCTTTGGACAGAGCATTAGTCTAAATTGCCATCTACCATATGCGTGAAACCATGAAAAAAAATGGAGAGAGAACGGTTTTAAGAAGTATTAACTGACATTATTTGCTAGAGAACTTCAGTCTATGTAAAAAAAAACCAATATGTTTTGGAGTTCATAGTGCCTTGCAAAAATGTTCAACCCCTTTAAAGTCATCAGATATATCTGGATTATTATTCTATGTTCTGGCATTTTCTGTGGACTTGCCCTAATTTTGGAACTATGGGTCTTTTTCAATATATAAGTATGCCCTATGGCTTTGGTGTAAGTTGTCACTGACCTGGCATAAAGTATAGAACATAAGTATGCAATTTGGTGTTGAAGTGTTACCACAGGTGACGGCTTATGAACGCCACACTTGTGTAAGTTGTGAGGTGTTATCTTGTGAGTGAGATTGGTTGAACACTGGCCAGCATGCTCATGGCAAGGCAATGTGAATAATGGAAGTTAAAGTGATGTCTGATAGTGGGTGCAGATGGATGGGATGTCCCATTTCTGAAGTTGTTGATGATGAGGACACGGGACAAGTGACACAAAGTCGTGGGACACAATATGATTTACAAAAGTTCATAGGACATATATGTTTAATGGCCAATCTTTAAATGGCTGTTGAAAAGGACCATAGCCCAAAGTGGTAAAGTGCAGTCAAGACTGGTACAATGTTTCTTGAGCACAATAAAAAGTGTTTTAACCCTTGTGTGGTGTTCGGATCAGTGGGACCCGTTTTTCATCAAATTATACAAAAAAAAAAAAATTTTCTAACTCAAACTCATTGGCATTGGCTCATTTTTGGTGGAAAACATATATCAAAACACATTTTCGATAAACACACACTGTACACCCAACCCACCCCCCTACACATTTATATTACATACAGTATGTTTGGCCAAGGGCTAATAAACATTGCTTCATTTGTAAATTTGAAACTAAACAAATTTTCTACTCATATCTTGAGTTTAATTCATTTTCTTTTACATTTTATTAAAAAACGAATAAAAAAAGAGTAGCACTTTTTGAAAGAAATGTAACATAAGAAAGGTAAAGGGCAAATATTAACCATGTAAGCTGTTTATATTTCTTGCAATTTAGGTGAAGCAAGCATGTGTAAAACATTTTAATGTAAAATTGCTTAATTTTGCTGAAATAAATACAAGTAACAAAGTAAACGAGTAACAAAAATATGAACACCACACAAGGGTTAAATTACACTCAAGTTAAATATATATACAGTACAAGCGAGTAGAATATTTTCTCTGGGGATCATCAGGATATTTGTTGTTAAATATAAGATCAGGCATTGTGTTCTTTTTGGTCAGCAGTGTTTGTTATCTTGGAACTCTCCCATGGAGACCATTTTTTACCCAGTCTCTTTATTCTTATTATTGAATCATTAACACTGATCTTAACTGAGACCTGAGTGAGATCCTGCAGTTCTTTAAATGTTGTTCTGTGTTATTTTGGGATCTCCTGGATGAGTTGTTCATGCCCTTTTGGAGTAATTTCGGTTGGCTGGTCACTCCTGGGAAGGTTCACCAGTGTTCCATAATGTTTCTCCATTAGTGAATAACAGCTCTCACTGTGGTTCTCTTGAGTCAACGACTTTTTCTCATCAGTTTTTCTACAGATCAGGGTATAATGTGTTGCATTTTCTGTTAAGGATTACCTGGTTTTCCAATACTTTTTCTGCTTTTTTATGAGGTCACCTACGGTACATTTTTTATTTTATGTGATGTCGTATGATGTAAAATTAAAGAAGGGTTTCAAAACTTGTTAACTTGTTTAACAACTACTTTTTATATTTATACGGGTTATCTGATTTCTGATTGTCTGATAGTTAAGTTTGAATGTTAGAATGATAAAAAAAAACAAAAGTAAGTTAAATCTGTAGCGGCTAAATAATGTATATTTTTATCTTATTGTTTAAAAAAGCCTTAAAACTACCAAAATAAAGCTTCAACAGAACAGCGCCTTTGTGGAGGTATTTATGAGCACACGACTCGCCAAGAGTCTCGCTTAACAGCGTTTGACGTGACGCGTATACGTGAGACAAGGCCATTAATATGACATTTGGGCCGTCGTCAGGTGTCTCGTCGGTAGACATGTTTTGACAGACAGTGCCCTCCGCTCAGCAGAGGTGCCGCGTTACCTTTGTCACCAGGAGAGATGCAAAGTGTCAAAACGTGTCACCGGTTTCAACGTAAGCTCTCCGGGTGAGACAGGAGACTTTTAGAGAGACTGAACTGGCAGAGAAACTTCCGTCTGTGTTACGTCAACCGATAATTAATGTCACAGATTCAGCCACCGAGAAAAAAGTCCACAGTTCATTCCAAGGTTACGTCCCACAGTCTGTGGACTCCAGTCTGTGGCAGGACTTGAGAACTGTAGCCCACTATAGCCCTTAGCCCACATCAATGCATTTTAATGTGGCTGGTTCTGTACAGGTTATCGCTCTAAACCGTGGCCGAAGAGCAGTTCTTATAATCTGAAAATGCCAGGCAGCCCAACTAAGATAGGGAGCTGAAATGATTGACAGTTGCATTGGCGTCCTGAACTCTGTCAAATTACCCGACACCCTGCCTGCATCCCTCGTGGCCACCGCTCTCAGTTTTCCTGCTGATGCAGTTCCTCCTGTCAAGGTAAATGGACGGATGGATTGGGTTGGGTTGGGTTTCGGAAATGGGAAATTAAACATAATAGTGAGGGAGTGTGAGTCCCTGCCCAAACTGTGACACAGTCCAAGACAAATACTAACACTACAGCAGGAGGGTGGACTTTTTTATTTTTTAACTTTTTTTATTCACTTTTTGTTCTTTTTGCTTTGATGCAATTTAAAGAAAAACTGTCTGCACTTTATCCCACTTCATATGTGAGGAAGTAACATAACACATAAATATGATGAATCCTGCACCTAAAAACTGTGGTCATACTAGACATAGTAGTTTTTTGTGACCTCCTGGATGAGTTGCCCAAGCCCTTTTGGAGGAACCATCACTGATCATCAGTAAATTTTACATTTCATTTGTAAATCAAGTGAGCAGATTCTGGAGGAAGAGTGGAGAGACATACAGTCCAAACTGCTCGAGGTCTAGTGTGAGGTTTCCACCAATCAGTGATGGTTTGGAGAGACATGTCATCTGCTGGTGTTGATCCACTGTGTTTTATTATCAAGTCTAAAGTCAGTGCAGTTTTGTTTTCCCTCAAAATCTTACAGCACTTCATGCTTCCCTCTGCTACTGACAACTTTTATGGAGATGCAGATTTTATTTTCCAGCAGGACTTGTACATATGTCTTTGTATGTTTGTATTTTACTGTTGCAGTGCAGGAATTGAATTATTATCTACACATTTTTACACATTTTTGTTTGTTAACTCAGCTCGCATGTTAATGACAGGTGGGACCAGGTTCTTTAGCCCTGTCTGGATGGGATTAGTTTCTCAGGGAGACGTCTGTGAAATATATTTTATATATATATACACTTCTACTCACTTCTAGTGATAAAACTCTTGCACCCGGACTGCAATTGAAAAAACAGGTCTGCAGTCATGTGACATCGCGTTCAGTAGCTCCTCCATTTCCACTCGCTGTTTTGTTTACGTGGATCGCCATGGAAATGTGCGCCCAAAGTGTAATTACGGTGCGTAGCAGTGGACAAATAGCTATTTTAATAAATGTGAGGGGATGAAATCACAGATGAGCGTCCGGACGGGACTAAAATTACCGGAGGACCACGAGAAGAAACTGTAGATCATTTAGCCTGTAATTTTCTCTGAGGATGTCTCAGAAAAACACGTACCGGGTCATTTCGGATGGGAATAAAATCACAGAGGACCCCCCATAAAAGAGAAAATGACCCCAGGACCCCCTGAGAAGCTAATCCTGCCCGAATAGAGCTTTTGGCTGTGTTGATACAGCAGGCAAATCAGATTTCTGTCTGGAATCAGAACATGCAGATGTTGTTTGTGGATCTAATCTCTCGGAATAAGTCGGTATCTCTGCAGCTGAGCAGTAAAGCTGATGGCTGCTGATGTTAGCGTGCACCGGCCCGGTCTCTGTACATCACAGGTGAAGAGAGCAGCGCTGACTGAACGAGATGTGACAGTCATATGCTCCACTGGCTCACATTCTCCTTTAGCCATATGCAACAGATTGCATGTGCACGCACTTGCATGCTCACACACACACACACACACACACACTCGTATCTCTTTATCCCTACTGAGCATGACAGACCGTCTGCAAGAAGCTAGCAGAGTGAAAAGCTTTGATTTTATGGAAGAATTTGAAGAGAAAATGCATCAAAATTCTGTTAATAAGCTTCAAAAAGATGCAAAATAAGCAAAATGAAATACTGGCAAAAACTAAGATATTAAGATATATATGCTTACCATTTTTTTTTTACACTAGTAATGAGTGCTGAATTTTAATCTCCTGAAAACTGTTTATTTGAGTGATTTAAAGTGCTTTCATTTATTTACAGTAAGCTTAGATTTCCACTATTTTGTCTAAGTGTGCGTTTTCAGTGAAGTTTCTGCAGCACTAAGGCTGGGTGCAGCAGCATTAGCATTAGCCGGGTCTTAAAAATGTTACCGGAACCCTGAGTGTTCCGGTAACCCAGGGCTTTATTAGGTAGCGTTTTGGCCCACGTAGCTTGTTTTAACATGATAAACATGCATACTACAATCCGATCTACAAAACGTCTCTACACTCACCTCTGAATGACAAAAGAGCTAGCGCTGCAATTAGCGGCTAATGCTGATGCTAATACTGCTGCACCCAGCCTTAGTGCTGGAGAAACTTCACTTTATGACACTGCTGTTGCAAAAATTCTAGAAGTTCAGCTTGATTTGATGGCTTGTGATCATCCAGCTTCCTCTTGATTATATTCCAGAGGTTTTTAATTTGGTAAAATAAAAAACAAATTTAAGTGGTCTTTTTTTTCAGAGCTATATATTCCTAAGCTCTGATGTTATTTTAACAGCGCGGTGCAAGGCGCAGGCTGTACGATAGGGCTCTTAGTGTTTTAGTAATTGTATAATTTTTTTATTTTTGTTTCTTTTACCTTCTGAAAACTCTCCTCAGTGCTGCTGAATGGACAGTACTGTCCAGTAATGGCACTTTTCAGACACCTTAAGTGCTAGATTGGATCAAAAGATAATTTTTTTATCATTATGTTTGATTATTCCACAGTTAGTTCCGACACTGCAATGTGATTGGCTGGGAGGCGTTTTATGAGCATTTATGACATTATCGGCCGGTAATGCACTGTAATCGAAGCTCTCCATGTATTACTCCACCGCATACAGGTAACCTAGCAGTGATGCAGCGCTTACAAACCAAATAAAAACCAAATGCGATATCATTAAACACCACTGGGAGCTGCTGGATCTCATAGAGGCACAGTGCAGAAACGCTATTGAAATGTCTTCAATAGGCGGCGCAGGAAAAGACACGATCCCACAAATAAATAAGTGAGCCCAACGAATTCGAAAATACGCATTTATACATACATTATTAGCCACTAATATCAGGTTAAGAGTTGTTATTATTAATCTAAAAGCTTAATATTTTTCAGTTAATATATTTTGGGTATTTTAAGCTAAATATAAGGTGGACTCTTGTAATTCCACAGTTCTCACCACTGGGGGCGCCGAAGTGAACAAAACTCTTCCTTTTAATTCTTAAACAAACATTTTTGTTTCAGTCAAATGAGTTACTGTAATTGAGTAGATTTTATGAGTAATTTGTCATTTTTAAAGTAGTTTTTAAAATAGGTAATTTTACTTTTACTCAAGTACATTTTGACACAAGTGATTTCCTTTGCTACATTGGAAAACTCCCCATTACTGAGTTAAAAAAATGCTATATAAAATATATAAATATATAAATATATAAAATTACAGTTTATAGTCACCTATATTACCATAACTTTTAATTTTAATAGTAAAAAAAATGGATCATAGAAACATATGCCACTTGTTTTTGGGGTGGTCTGAACAAATACTGCCTGAAAGGTTTAAATTATTATGTGGAATAATAGCTCATTAAAAACTTAAATTAAATTTATTATTTGTTTTTACTTTTTACGTCAAATAATTAAAAGTAACGATGTAACTTTTACTCAAAGTACATTTTAAATTGAGTACTTTTTTACTTTTACTTGAGTAGAATTTTAGCAAAGTAAAGGTACTTTTACTTAATTACTTACTTAATTTTTCAGTACTTTTTCCACCTCTGCTGAAAACCATTTATTTGGGTGAGCAAAGCTCTTATGTTTATTTACAGTAAGCTCAGATTTCTACAATTTTGACAGAAATGGTTGATAAAGCAAAGCATCAATGGAATTATTTTAATTGGCAGATTTTTTATAACCAAACAGATCATATTTTCTTGTCCTGTTTAACTCAAAATCTTTTAATAAACAGTGATAATGGAGCTATAGTGGTATAATCACAATAATACACTCGAGGTTGGTGCTATGACGTGTTATATTGGCACTGCTGTGATGATCTTCTACAACAGTGCCAATATTACACTATATAGCACCAACCTCGAGTGTATTATTGCTTAATTGGTGTTGGATACGTTCCCAGTCTACAGCCCTTCACACACATTAATGAAGGTATTAAATGAATTAAAACAGCCGTATTTTTATTATTATTATTATTATTATTATTATTATTATTATTATTATTATTATTATGATTATAACAGCAGTACACAGCTGATCAAAGGGCTGTCTCAAGCTGCAACATGAATTGCGTTAAATTCACCTCACCCTGCTTAAAAAAAACAGAAATCATCAGCAACACAGCGGCACGCATGACGACAGAAGCCGTACCTGGCAGGCAGTCTCGTATCTTTCGCTCAGATGGGCTTCGTGACACGCTTCCAACAATTCCAGGCATATGCTGCTCTTTAGACACAGAGGATGGGTACCTGGAAGCCTTCCAGGGAAGCGTGCCAACGAGTTTTTCACAAAAGAGCCTTTATTTTTAGAGCAACATTTCAGTTTCAGGATTTGCTGAAATGTGAAATGTTTTTTTTTTAGGTCAGATATCTCAGAGTCTGCTGCTGCTGCTGCTGCTGAAGAGCTTAACCTCCTACAGAGCTTAGCACCAGCTCAGGTTTAGCACCACTACACTCCATACCCCCCACCCACCCAATCAAGACCCTCGAGAGCTTCTGGAGAAGAGTGCACGAAATCAGGGCTGGAAGGAAATGCTTGACCTGATGAATATGTTGAAGAGACTCATTTACAGTTCCGAAAAAGATTGGATCGCTGTGCTCTAAAAAGTGATTTTGTGTTTTAGTCAGAAGAACTATATATTCATACAGTTTTCCCATTGGCTCCTGGCACCATTTACTGATGCCCAAAGCTACTTAGTCTAGACGATCATTAGTATAATATATGTGTTGATTGCCAGGCCTCAAGTTACCTTTATTTCTTTACCTTAAATATATATACAGTACAAGCTAAAAGTTTAAACACCTTCTCTTTTTCAATGTGTTTTCTTTATTTTCATGACTATTGTACATCTTTTGTAGATTCTCACTGAAGCATCAAAACTATGAATGAACACATGCGGAGTTTTTTATCTACTTAACAAAAAATGAGCTGAACCTCCACAGTCACCGGAGCTGAACCCAATCCAGATCCAGGTTTGGGGTGAGCTGGAGCACAGAGTGAAGAAGGCAAAGTGCCAACAAGTGCTAATAAACACCTCTGGGAACTCCTTCCTTCCTTCAAGACTGTTGAAAAACTTTTCATTTCAGGTGGCCACCTCTTGAAGCTCATTGGGAGAATGATGCCAAGAGTGTGCAAAGCAGTAATCAGAGCAAAGGGGGGCTTTTATTTTGAAGAAACTAGAATATAAAACATGTTTTCAGTTGTTTCACCTTTTGTTGTTAAGTACATAAAACTCCACATGTGTTCATTCATAGTTTTGATGCTTCACTGAGAATCTACAATGTAAATAGTCATGAAAATAAAGAAAACGCATTGAAAAAGAGAAGGTATGTCCAAACTTTTGGCCTGTATTGTATATATTGTGCAAATGTTTTAGGCACTCGTGAAAATTTTAGTAAATAAAAAGCTCGTAATAAAAAGCATGACGTGATTTGAGCAGAGGTGGTTTTATGTTTTTTGGATGCAATCCGGGTTAGCACCCGAACATCCCTTTCCGACAGCTTTCTCTTACAGCGTCCACAGTTAATCCTGTTGGATGTGGTTGGTCCTTCTTGGTGGTATGCTGACATTACCCTTGATACCGTGGCTCTTGATGCATCACAAAGACTTGCTGTCTTGGTCACAGATGCTCCAGCAAGACGTGCACCAACAATTTGTCCTCTTTTGAACTCTGGTGTGTCACCCATAATGTTGTAGTGTGCATTGCAATATTCAGAGCAGAACTGTGCTCTTACCCTGCTAACTGAACCTTCACACTCTTCACGCTCTTACTTGTGCAATGTGCAATTAATGAAGATTGACCACCAGGCTGCTCCAATTTAGCCATGATGAAACCTCCCACACTAAAATGACAGGTATATATATATAACTTAAAACTTAAAATTGTATATATTTACACCTTAACTAATAGGGTGTTTAATTACTT
This sequence comes from Astyanax mexicanus, assembly GCF_023375975.1. NCBI lineage: Eukaryota > Metazoa > Chordata > Actinopteri > Characiformes > Acestrorhamphidae > Astyanax > Astyanax mexicanus. The sequence continues at coordinate 5,813,983 of NC_064429.1, forward strand.
GTTTATAAACGTCTGTTTCTCCAGCAGCTCTTGTCTGGTATGGAAGCTGAGCTAATAGGATAAAATGTTGGGTCGTGTTACAGCAGGTTTAGACGGTTCAGCTCTACAACCTTTAATGATTTATAAATTATTCCTGGCTTGCTTTCTTTCCCCTTTCACTTTCACAAAGTTCTGGATGTAGCAGAGGAACTCCAGCCCCACTGGGCACTGTAACACACTCCGGGCTTACCGGATAAGCCTGGCATTTATGCGGTGGAACTGTGCCCAAGAGAAAATCGCTCCAGAAGAGCAAAGGTTACCCATCATTCCAAATTCACTGCTGGCATTTAATACCAACACAACCTGCTACACTTCCTTTCAGGATTTTAAAGCCTTGTTTTTCACACTATAAGGCGCATTATCAATAAACGTCTCTATATTTCTGGTCTATTTCCATACACTAGATTACAAGGCGCATTTTATGCAACCTAGGGCTGGGCGATATGGAGAAAAATCAATCAATATCAATATGTATCACTATATAAATCAAATCACTTAAAGGTTTCTTTTTACTCATAAGTGACAGAATAAGGGAGTTATGGCCAAAATCACTAGCAGGCTCAGAGCCTTGTTGCCAGGTGGGTAAAAGGTGCTCAGACAGCTTTTAAATTAATAAAAAAAAAAAAGTCATTATACATCCACACAGGTCCAGAACCCATCCCCCCCCCCCCCCACATGTTTGGCCTTTAAAACAAGTACAAGAGGAAAAATATATAAACTATAAAATAAAATTCAGACCCTTTACATTATTTTTCTATTTAAATTAAATTGCAATAGCACTTAGATTTTTAATAAAATTATATTTAATCAAAGAATTATTCCCCTCCCTCAATGCAGGCAACTACATAAAGCAAAATACAAGAGTATATCACATTCACAGTGTTCATTTTGACAGGTGATTTTGATACAGTTTTAGTCTTAGTCTTTTAACTAAAATGTATAATAGTTTTAGTTACATTTTAGTCTAGTTTTAGTCTAATAAATTTTGGTCATATAAAAAGTATGTTCAACATATGTTTTACTGTTTTTTCTATTTTATATTTGTTGTTATTTTGAGATTATTTACTGCTAATGTTTATTAAAAGAATAGCCTTTAAGTTTTGGCTGAGCATGCAGTTCAGCCCGCTGCCAGATCGCGTTCTGTGCCTGTTCGCAGCGCTACTTAAACATGACATAGAAAATAAAGTTTATTGAATCCTATCGTCCAGCTTATCATAGTTATCGCAATACATATATTTTCCTCGATAACTATCGATATCGCTTTATCGCCAAGCACTAATGCAACCCTAGTAAGGAACAGAGGTGTTGCCATATTTTCCTTCTAATGCAGCAGGTCTTGCCGCTGTAAAGCTAAGCTAAGTTAGGTAAACAAAACTGTAATTCTTAAAAAAAAAAAATCTTTTAAATTCAAACGAGCACTGAATGTTAATCTACACATACAGGGATTGAACAATGAAAATGAAACACCTGGTTTTAGAGCACACTAATTTATTGTCCCGACAGACAGTTCTGTTGGAAACAGGAGAGTTGAGGTGCACATTGAATTCTGCCATGATTTGATCAGCCGTGGTTTTATGTTTTTCGGATACAAAAACATTACAACGCTACGATGTACAATGTTCTTATGAACAGAGATTATTAGGCAATAACCCTTACATTTTTAAGAGTTATTATACAGTCTTATTACAGTCATTATAAGGTGTTATGCATGTCATATAATGCATTATGAATGCATTTTTAATGCATTAAGAATACAGGGTTCATAGAAATTGTGTTACCATGACTTTTTATTACATCTTCTAAAAACGAACTAGAGCCAGAGCCTTTCTACCATTCTACAGAAAAGACCATGCATCCCTGTTGGTAGACCCTACACTGAAAAAAAATAAATCTGAGCGTTAGTGAATGTAACGTAATTAAATCTGTGTTATTAACAACAAAAAAATATGTTTCTACCTTTACATGAATATATCTAGTTTTTAATTACTCCACATTTGTTCAAAATACAAGATATTGTGTATTTTTTCCTTAATATAATTTATTTCTGTAATCCCAACAAATCTTTTTAGGTACACAACAAATCTGCACAACAAACTAAAGTCTTGTTATATTTACTCGGGTTTTAGTCACTACCTGTGTCAATGCTCTTTCTACAGTGTTGGTTCATGCAGCTTTCCCATAGGCTCCTGGTCCCATATATTTGCATATTGGGTGTGGCCTCTCCATTACTTACCATCTTTGTGTTGTCTGTTGCCCAAAGCTACCTTATCCTGGGCGTGCAGTAATTATAATATACCTGTTGATTGGCAGGTGTCAGTGTTGTAGAGCTGTAAGAGCACATTAACGTTATTCTGTGTTTCTAGTGATCACAGTATGCTGGCTTTGAGCTGCAGAGTTCACTCTTTACTCAGTTTACTCCTGTATTGATCCATTATTGTACAGTTAAATAATAATATATTAAATATGTTGAGAATACCCATGGTTAACTTAAAATGATAAGTTATGTGAATATTACTAGAGTTTTATTAACTTGAAAGTGTGTGTTAAAATAAAGATGAATTGTTAGTTTATTTGACTAAACAGATCATTTTTAAAAGGACAAATTAAACACTTAAGTTGAGTTAACTCAGCTTTTTAAGGCAGCAGTGTACAAGAGGAAATTAAGTTGACAATACTTAAACGAGTCCATTGACTCTACATGGGAAATTTAAGTTGAGACTACCTGAAAAAGTATGTTAGCAGTACTGGAGTAAATTAAGTAGTAAATACAATGACTACTCTTGCTTGATCTACCTGATTATCTGATTCAAAAAGTTGACATGATTTTTATAAGTAGATCAAGCACACTATTTTTTTCAGTGTATTATCTAAACACCATAAAACTCCACTTTCAGACGTTTGAGTTAAATCCGTTTCGTCATGTCATCTGAAATTACAGCTGAGGAACACACAGTGCAGCGTTGTGGAGAAGAAAGTTTTGGAAGTCCTCTTTTCTTCCATGGTTGTTATCGCTTTCCAGAACACTCTGTTTCTGTGTGCTCTCTGAAAGAGTTTAAAGCGTGATAAATTTGTCATCTGTCTTAAACACGTCCTCGGAGATTCAGACGTACACGAGTCTCTCCGCTGAAGGTAAACAGGCAGTGTGCTGGAGACGGAGCTGCAATGAAAAAACCTTCTCCAGGGCTTTCTGAGCTTTTTCTTCTCCTTCAGAAAAGCCCGGCCTACATTTTATCCCACTTAATCCTGAGAGACCGGCCGCTCCGCTGGTGGGACGAAATTCCACGTTGGCAGCGTTCTTCGTTTCTTTGAGGGAGTGTTTTTTTTTTTTGCCTTGAGAAACTAGACACAGTGTGGAACCTGCCAACTAGTGGAAAACGAGGCGCTGCAAATGACTCTTCTAGAGATTTGACAGAAAAACAAAAAATAAAAAACACTTGTGGACGTTGTTCAGACTTAGTAAAGCTCAGTCACGGGTTACGCTTTATAATACAGCTCACGTTTTAGAGGGTAAATTCCCTTTACTTATGGCGTAACTTCTCTGGATGAACCAATAAATTCTAAATACTTACAGGCTACTACAGGTACTTTAACTGTTGGTATAAATAAAAACAACCAGGAACAAGAGTTTAACAACTAGATAACTTTCTGAAACTTGCCTTACCGTATATCACTGTAAACCCGTTCAGTGTTTGAACTCAAATGAAGTCTGTTTTACATAAAATTGGATATTTCTAAACATTACTCAACTATTTTGAGTTAGTTGAACTGAATTTGTGGGCACATATACTGTACTATTCAAACTGAGATCTTTGAGTTGAACCAACTTATAATAACTTTGAGTTTAGTCTGTTGTCATTAACAGCTTCTTTTCCATTGGCTTCTGTCACAATCTTTTAGCATACTGGGTGTGTCCAACAGTTTCTGACTAACACTCACCATCAGTGTGATCATAGTGATTCCCCCTGGGCTACCTTACAAACAAATCAACTTCCCCTTTAGTTGTAATAACTTGATGTTTTATTTTATGCTAACTCAAGTTTTTATTCCGCGTTACTAAACTTTTTTAAGGCAACCGGTTTTTCTCAATTTTTTAAAGTAAATTCAACTTATCCAGGCTTACAGTGTATGGTAATGTTTATTGAGCGAGTTTATGGACTAATATCTCCTTTTCTAGTGTATAGAAGTGTTTATTGAAGGTATTTATAGACCAATATCTGCTACTCTAGTTTATAGAAGTGTATATTGTTTTTTAGACTAATATCTCTTATTCTAGTGTATAGTAGTGTTTATTGTAGGTGTTTATTGACTAATATCTCATATTCTAGTGTATAGGAGTGTTTATTAAGGGTTTTAATTGACTAATATGTCTTATTCTAGTGTATAGTAGTGTTTATTGAAGGTATTTATTGACTAATATGTCTTATTCTAGTGTATAGGAGTGTTTATTAAGGGTTTTAATTGACTAATATGTCATATTCTAGTGTATATGAGTGTTTATTTAGGGTGTTTATCGTCTAATATTTTATAATCTAGTGTATATGAGTGTTTATTGATGGAGTTTAATTGACTAATATGTCTTATTCTAGTGTATAGGAGTGTTTATTAAGGGTATTTATTGACTAATATCTCTTATTCTAGTGTATAGGAGTGTTTATTAAGGGTATTTATTGACTAATATCTCTTATTCTAGTGTATAGGAGTGTTTATTGATCGTGTTTACAGACTAATCTCTCCTATTCTAGTGTATAGGAGTGTATATTGAGTGTGTTTATGTAAGGGCTGGTGCCCGGTCGCGGTATTCTCCGGGGCATTGGAGGGCGCGCCAGGCCAGCGCTGAGGGTTGATTGGCTAATTACCAACACCTGCTTTGAACACCTTATAAGCAGCGCCAACCAGCCACTCGGCGCTGGATCTTTGAAGCTCGTGAGAGCGAATCTATGCCGGTTTTCCGAGCGAGCCCCGGCTCTTTATTTCTTCCCTTCGTTGTTTCCCTTCGAGTTTGGTGTAGCTGTGTAGAGCAGTGAGCTCCGCAGCCGCCATCTCCCTCTCTCTAGTCTGGTGGAGCAGAACAGTGTGCTCTCCTCCGCCGTCCCTCTCTCTGAGTCTTTGTGTGACCGTGACAGCCTGGGTTCAATCCCCGCATGGAGCGGGGTTTAATAATAAGATTTATATATTTATAATATTATTTTATATCATATTAATATATATTAATAATTGTATATCAATTATTATTATTATTATTAGTATTATTAGTATTATTATTATTATTATTATTATTTCCCTTTTTCCTGTGTTTACCTGCTTTGAGATCTACTGTTCTGCAACTGGGTTCGACAACTCTCTGGGCTGGAGGGCTGCCTATCAGTAGCACTCCATCCCATTACAGAAAGATCCAGCCAAGCATGGATCCAGCAGAGCAGGCAGATCTCAATCAGGTAAAGGCTGCCTTAGGAAATCAGAGAGCGGCCATTGGGAGACATGAACAGACCCTGCAGCATATTGTGGCTCAGCAGCAGAGTCTGACTAACATGTTGACCCGGAACCCTCCCCAACCCGCACAGGTAGCTCCCTCCAGTACCAGACCACTTTCCGTCCGAGCGTGCTAAGGTGGCATACATCATCTCCCTTCTCACTGGTCGGGCATTAGCCTGGGCCACACCGGTGTGGGAGAACCACCCTGATGTCTGCGCATCAGCTGCCCTATTTGCCTCCTCTCTCTCTCGTACCTTCGACCTTCCAGTTCGAGGAGAGGAGGCTGGGTCCCGACTGTTGCACTTGCGTCAGGGAAGAAGATCTGTTGTGGAGTACGCCATCGACTTTCGCACCCTCGTAGCAGAGAGTGGGTGGAACAGCAGCGCTGGCATTTCCGCTTTCCATCATGGGCTCAGCGAGGACCTTAATGACGAACTAGCCCGTCGTGACCCTCCCGTCTCTCTTGACGACTTGATAGACCAGGCACAGCGGGTGGACAATCGCCTCAAAGAGAGACGGAGGGGCAATGACACTAGGCATTTCTCTCCTAGTCAGTCAAACCATGGTGCTAGTTCCTCCTGGGTCCATGATGGAAATGGCGAACAAGCAGTGCAGCCCATGCAGTTAGGGCACACACGTTTACCTCACAAGGAGCGTGATGCACGGATGTGAGAGGGTAGATGCCTGTATTGCGGAGGCACAGGGCATCTCCGACCCACCTGTCCTGAACTGTTAGGAAAACGTGACTCCCTGAAGGATGAGGGAACTTTGAGGGACATCACGGTTTCTCCTCAAATGCAGGGGGTGTTCCTCAGCACTACACTAGAGTGGGGCACCTCCAAGGCCCGATTACCGGCCTTAGTAGATTCGGGGGCAGCTGGCAACTTTCTGGACATCCAGTTAGCCAGAAAGTTAGCACTGCCGCTGGTTCCCCTAAAGGAACCAATGCCTGTTGAGGGCATAGATGGACGGTCGCTGGAGCCCGGACTGGTCTCTTTTCAGACTGGCCCTCTTACACTGCGAGTCGGGGCCCACTCGGAACAGATCATACTGTACCTGATTAGGGCAACTGACTTGCAATTGGTGTTGGGCTTTCCGTGGCTCCAGCGACACAACCCCCATGTGGATTGGCTGTCCAGATCAGTGCTGACCTGGGGTCCTGCCTGTCAACATGGGTGTCTGAAGCCCCCAACACCTCCCAAGACATTGGATGCTCTGTCTGATGACCAGATGCATCGCAAGGTCCCTAAGGCCTATTGGGATCTCCGGGCGGTGTTTAGTAGACAGCAGGCCCAGCTGCTACCCCCCCATCGCCCGTACGACATAGCCATCAACCTCCTCCCAGGTACCTGCCCCCCCTAGGGGGAGGCTGTTTTCACTCTCAGGGCCCGAGCGACGGGCGATGGAGGAGTACATACAGGAAGCACTGGCTCTGGGGTTCATCCGGCCGTCCACCTCTCAGGAGCAGGTTTTTTCTTCATTGGGAAGAAAGATGGGGGGTTGAGGCCCTGTATAGACTATCGGGGCCTCAACAAGATCACTATCAAGGACCGCTACCCCTTGCCCCTTATGTCCTCAGCATTTGAGGCACTGCAGCAGGCGTCCGTCTTCACCAAGTTGGACCTGCGCAGTGCCTACAACTTGGTCCGAGTCAAGCAAGGGGACGAATGGAAGACAGCGTTCATCACCCCGTCAGGGCATTACGAATACCGGGTCATGCCCTTTGGGTTGATGAACGCCCCAGCCGTCTTCCAGCGCTACATAAATGAGGTCCTCAGGGAGGTGCTAGACCGCTACGTGTTTGTCTACCTGGATGACATACTAATTTACAGCAAATCCGTAGATGAACACGTAGCCCATGTCCGCCGGGTTCTCCAGCTCCTGCTGTAGAACCACCTCTTCATCAAGCTGGAGAAGTCGGTGTTCCATGTGTAGACAGTGTCCTTTCTCGGGTTTATAGTTTCCCACAACACTCTGAGCATTGACCCGGCAAAAATTGTAGCAGTCAAGGAATGGCCTCAGCCCACCTCTGTGCGCCAGGTTCAACGCTTCCTGGGGTTTGCTAATTTCTTTCGGAGGTTCGTGAGAGGTTTTAGCACCATCGCTGCCCCTTTAACCTCCTTGACGGCTAAAACCACCAAACCTGGGCGGTTTGTGTGGACCTCCGAAGCCCAGGAAGCATTTGATACTATCCGGCGCTTATTGGTGACTGCCCATGTCCTCCAGCTGCCCGATGCCGATCTCCCATTCGTGGTGGAGGTGGACGCCTCCGAGGTAGGCATAGATGCTGTGTTATCCCAGCGTTCAGGTTCCAACGGCAAACTGCACCCGTGCACCTACTTCTCCCACCGCCTCACCCCTGCCGAACGGAGGTACGACGTGGGGGACCGCGAGCTACTGCCAGTCAAGCTCGCCCTGGAGGAGTGGAGGCACTGGCTTGAGGGAGCCAACCACCCCTTTCTGGTCTGCACGGACCATAAGAACCTGGCTTATATCCAGCAAGCCAGGCGTCTTTACCCACGCCAGGCCAGATGGGGGTTGTTCTTTACCCGTTTTGATTTTACGTTGTCGTACCGTCCGGGGTCAAAGAACATAAAACCAGATGCTCTCTCCCGCCAGTGGGAACCCCTTCCTCTTCCAGACGAACCATCCACTATTGTCTCCCCAACCAGGATCCTGGCACCCATCCGGTGGGGGTTGATGGAGGCAATTAAGCGGGGTCAAGGCACTGAACCAGACCTGGGAGGTGGCCCCCCGGGCCGGGTTTACGTGCCCTCTTCCCTCCGGAGACGGGTCCTACAGTGGGGACATGCCTCTCCCCAAGCAGCGCATCCGGGGACGACGCGCACATTGGAGCTCCTGCGGCCCCAAATAGAGAAGGATGTGCGCTCTCATGTGACCTCTTGCTTGGTGTGTGCACGGTGCAAAGACCCCAGAACCATGCCCACGGGTCTGTTGCATCCCGTAGCCGTTCCCTTGCGCCCCTGGTCTCACCTGTCCCTTGACTTCATCACGGGGTTGCCCCCCTCCCGGGTAACACTGTGATATTAGTCATTGTGGACAGGTTTTCCAAGGCTGGCCGCTTTGTCGCTCTGCCAAAGCTGCCATCCGCACAGGGAACGGCTGAAGTGCTCCTCGACCAGGTGGTCCATATTCACGGTCTGCCATCCGACATCGTGTCGGACCGTGGGCCCCAATTCACCAGCCAGTTCTGGGGGCTTTCTGCCGTTTGCTGGGCGCAGAGGTCAGCCTCTCTTCAGGGTTCCACCCCCAATCCAACGGTCAGACAGAGAGGGTCAACCAGGACCTGGAGCGTACCCTCCGCTGTCTGGCTTCGTCTGCCCCATCCACCTGGTCTGACCAGCTTAAGTGGGTGGAGTATGCCCATAACACCCTATGGCACTCGTCTCTGGGGATGTCACCCTTCGAGTGCCAGTTCGGGTATGCGCCGCCCGCCTTCCCTGGAGAGGAGGTGGAGAACGGAGTGCTTTCGGCCAACCAAATGGTTCGTCGCTGCTGTCGGGCCTGGAAGAAGGCCCGGGCCGCCCTCCTATCTGCTAGAGCATCCCAGAAACGCTATGCGGACAGGAGGCGACGGCCTGCCCCAATGTTTCGAGTAGGCCAGCGGGTCTGGCTTTCAGCCAGAGACATGCCACTCTGTGGCACTCCACAAAAACTGGCCCCACGGTATATCGATCCGTTTAAAGTGCTCCGCCAGATTAACCCGGTATCTTATGGCCTCGCCCTGCCTCCTACCCTTCGTGTCCATCCGACCTTTCACGTGTCCCGCCTTAGGCCCTACCTCTGCTCCTTGGGTCCAACCGCTCCCCCGGGTCCCCGTACCATTGGTGGTGCCCCTGCTTACACTGTCCGCCAGCTCCTGGACTCCCGAAGGGTACGCGGGGGTCTCCAGTACCTGGTCGACTGGGAGGGGTACGGTCTGGAGGAGCGGTCCTGGGTGCCCGCTAGGCACATCTTGGACCCGGACTTGGTCAGGGCTTTTCGTCGGGACCGTGCGGCGGGTTTAGGGCCGTCAGGTGCTGCCCCTCGGGGGGGGGGGGGTCCTGTAAGGGCTGGTGCCCGGTCGCAGTATTCTCCGGGGCATTGGCGGGCGCGCCAGGCCAGTGCTGAGGGTTGATTGGCTAATTACCAACACCTGCTTTGAACACCTTATAAGCAGCGCCAATCAGCCATTCAGCGCCGGATCTTTGAAGCTCGTGAGAGCGAATCTGTGCCGGTTTTCCGAGCGAGCCCCGGCTCTTTATCTCTTCCCTTCGTTGTTTCCCTTCGAGTTTGGTGTAGCTGTGTAGAGCAGTGAGCTCCGCAGCCGCCATCTCCCTCTCTCTAGTCTGGTGGAGCAGAACAGTGTGCTCTCCTCCGCCGTCCCTCTCTCTGAGTCTTTGTGTGTGTCTGTGTGTGTGTGTGGGTGTAGCAGAGGCGAGGCACGCGGTAGGCTATGCTCACCTTCTCTCTTTCCCTCGCTGTTTCTCCCCTCTCTGGTGAGACAGCATTTAATCCATAAGCACCTCAGTTCAGTTTTGTTTTCATTGGAAGCCCTTTTGTTTAGTTAATCCTTCACCTCTCATGAGAGGTAGCTCCGCTTCCGGCAATCCTTGTTTACGTTTTCTCCCCCTCACTTTCACGCACGCTAGGCGTGGCTTTTGTTTTCAACACGTTTTCACTCTCCGCCCGTTTTCGTTGCTCCGCCCCTTTCGGCGGAGGCTCTTTAAAGGGCGATTAAAGCGGCCGCATCTCAATCCGCTTGCTGGTGCAGCGGTTAGAGCACTGGACTGCGACCGTGACAGCCTGGGTTCAATCCCCGCCCGTTTAATAATAAGATTTATATATTTATAATATTATTATATATCATATTAATATATATTAACAATTGTATATCAATTATTATTATTATTATTATTATTATTTCCCTTTTTCCTGTGTTTACCTGCTTTGAGATCTACTGTTCTGCAACTGGGTTCGACAACTCTCTGGGCTGGAGGGCTGCCTATCAGTAGCACTCCATCCCATTACAGTTTATAGACTAATATCTCCTATTTTAGTGCATAGGAGTGTTTATTAAGGGTCTTTATAATCTAGGAGTGTATATTAAGTGTATGTGTTGACTAATATCTCTTATTCTAGTGTATAGTAGTGTTTATTGTGGGTGTTTATTGACTAATATCTCCTATTCTAGTGTATACGAGTGTTTATTTAGGGTGTTTATCGTCTAATATTTTATAATCTAGTGTATAGGAGTGTTTATTGATGGATGTTTATGGACTAATATTTCCTATTTTAGTGTATAGGAGTGTTTATTATGATTGTATATAGGCTAATATCTTCTATTCTAGTGTATTGAAGTATTTACTGAGGTGCTATCTCTGTGATATCCTCTATTCTAGTGTATAGGCATGTTTTGTGAGGGTGTTTATGAATGAATATCTCTTAGCTATGTTGAAAGGTGTACAGCATCAGGCTTAATGGTGGTGTAAAAGGGTAAACATCAACTTATTTATCGTAATCTCGTATCTCCGGCAGGCCTGAGTTTTCCTGTGGCTCCAAAGCACTTACCCTCATGCAAATGACTCAAACAGGGATAACTGCCAGCTGCCAATCAGGGGAAATTGTGTTCAGTGCTCTCCTGAGACTGGTAAATATGCTGTTAATGGGATGTCGCTCTGTCTGCTTTAGGGAGCACTTCTGCGGTGCAACATTTCGAGCGGCGAAGTGAAGTGTGTTGGGGTTGGAGGCGTGCTGTGTGTCGCTGCATGTAGGGCAGTGATGTAAGACAGGGGCGGTGTGTGTGTGTGTGTGTGTAGATGAAGGACAAGGGAAGGTCGTAGGGAGGTGTGTAGAGGTGGAGTGTTGATAGAGCGTCTAATAGCATCTTACACATTTTCAGATAGAGATATCTCTGAAACAGTGGCGGATGCTGGTCTTTCAAGGAGGGGAAGCTCAATTTCGGCCTACATCTTAACATATGTAGTTTTATTTATACGTAAATTCTACGCTCCCTGAGATGTTTTTTTTTTTTTGTAAACAAAAGGCATTATTTTCAAGTTTTCACTACACAACAAAAAGGTACCCATTCTTTACATTGAACAATTACATAAAAAAGACGCTATGACATGAATAAACATAAAATGATCAGTAAAAAAAAAAATCGCTAAATCTTTAAAGTTGGTAAAGGAAAAAAAGCAGGTAAATTTATTTCCTTTTTGGACAGTTTTAATTTCCTTAAATAATCCCTTTATTAATTTTAATTAGTTCAATTATTTTTAATAATAACACAATACTTACTACTGGCCCCTGTTCATTTATGTCTTGAGATAGTTTCATCAAGAGGCGTGGCCACATTTTATTTGTTACAGCAGCTCACTTTATCATCCCAGAACAGCTTAAAATACCTGTTACTTTTCCACACCTTTTACACCAAATTAATCTGAGCAGTTGATCTGCCCTGCTGTTTAACTCTTAAGTTTTTCTTCGTAAGGAAGACTATCAAATGGATTTTTACACTAAAAGATCGCTGATTCGCTCATTTCGCTGTCAATCAAAAAGGGACTCCGCCTCAGACAGATCATCCAATCATCACGCAGAAGCTGAGCGTCCGGGCCGGGCGAGGCCAGCCCACTGACCCATAGACCCCCAGAGACGCTGAGCGTCCGATGGGCGGGACAAAAACCAGCATTTATCCAATGACTCGTCTTGTTTCGCTGCGCGCTTTGCTCCACTATTGAGCTCTGTGGACGCTCAGCGTCCGCACTGTTTAAAGCAGCGCTGTGAAGCTGCGGGAATGAGTGAGAGGAAAGCCGCGGCGTTACCAGTGATAAGAAGCTGATTCTGAACTAAGTTCAGCGCGGTGTAGCGCATATTTAATCAGGGACATGTACACACAACAGTATATATTTAATCACTTATTTTTTTTTTACATTTTAGGGGAAGCTGAGCTTCCCTTGCAGTTTTAGAGCAACCACCACTGCTCTGAAATGAAGCTGGCCATGGCACAGTATCTTGTCTTTAAGTGTCTTTAAGTGTCTTTAAGTGACGAGCAGTGTCTTGTTGGATTGGCGCACCATAGTGTACGTTCAGAAAAAGTAGAATCACTGGTTGCAAGACCATGTAAACATAATGTTGAGTTGTTAAAGTGCTTGTAATGAAGAACAAAGGTAATCTAAAAAACAAGACAAAAGAACAAATCAAACCGGTGATCGTCTCTGACAAGACAATAGTGGAACTTGTTACTGAAGATGACCCACTGCTTTTGTCTTGGTGGAGATGATCAGTGAATGAGTGTTTATTATTTCGGTACCACTTTAAAATAAGACTACCTTTATAAAGGGTTAATAAATGGTTTACAATTAGTTTATTAATGTTACTAATTAGGTTGTAAATGCCTTAAAAAATCATTAATAATCAGTTTTGTTGCTGTGGGTTCACTATTTGGCAAACAACAGGTCTATGTACATTTCTACGGATGTGTTATAACTGACTATTAATGATTTTTAGGCATTTACAACCTAATTAGTAAACATTAATGAACTAAACCATTTATAAACCCTCTATAAAGGTAGTCTTATTTTAAAGTGGTACCATTATTTCTTTCATTGTTAATGATTATGGCAAAAATCAGTATCTCAGAAAATTAGAATATTATATAAGACCAATTGGTACTTTTGGCAGTGTGGGCAGTGTGCCAAGTCCTGCTGGAAAATGAAATCCGCATCTCCATAAAAGTTGTCAGTAGCAGAGGGAAGCATGAAGTGAAGTGAAGATTTTGTGGGAAAACAAAACTGCACTGACTTTAGACTTGATAATAAAACACAGTGGATCAACACCAGCAGATGACATGTCTCTCCAATATACCAAACCATCACTGATTGGTGGAAACTTCACACTAGACCTCAAGCAGTTTGGACTGTGTGTCTCTCCACTCTTCCTCCAGACTCTGATCCCTTGATTTACTTTAAATAAAATGTAAAATTTACTGATGATCAGTGATGGTTTGATATATTGGAGAGACATGTCATCTGCTGGTGTTGATCCACTGTGTTTTATTATCAAGTCGGTACCACTTTAAAATAAGATTACCTTTATAAAGGGTTTATAAATGGTTTACAATTAGTTTATTAATGGTTATTAATTAGATTGTAAATGCCTTAAAAATCATTAATAATCAGTTATAACACATACGTAGAAAGGGCAACAATGACCTGTTTTTTGCCAAATAGTGAACCCACAGCCATCTATATTGTTGCACTTTCTACGTATGTGTTATAACTGATTATTAATGATTTGTAAGGCATTTACAACCTAATTAGTAACCATTAATAAACTAATTGTAAACCATTTATGAAACCCTTTATAAAAGTAGTCTTATTTTAAATTGGTCTAAAGTCAGTGCAGTTTTGTTTTCCCACAAAATCTTACAGCACTTTATGCTTCCCTCTGCTGACAACTTTTATGAAGATGCGGATATCATTTTCCAGCAGGACTTGGCACACTGCCCACACTGCCAAAAGTACCAATTGGACTTCCAATCCTCCACTGAACAACATTGATGATAAAAAAAAAACATGAAACAAGACCTTTAGTGTAGTCCTGAAACACTCCCAAATCTCCCCACCACACAGTCTACAGGAACTGTGTGAGAATATTAGAGCTGCTTGGATCTGATGGATTACCACAAGACTCCATTAGGAACCTCTACAACTCTATACTAAGAGATCTGGTAGGCTGCATTACAGTAAATCAATATGAGAAATAGTTTCTCATAACAAATGTCTGATTTATAATTTATTGCTTCTAGTAACTTTTATCTTCCTTCCGAAGTACTGCATTTTTAAATGTCCTCCATAGGTATTATAACTATGTAAATATCTATATATAACACGTCCCCTCAGTGTATATATTTGTTCACGCACACACACATGTGCACAAACACACACACACACTGTAAATAGGACAGTGTTCTGCGGCAGCCCGTGACTCGCGAGACACACTCACTCATGGACTCGTGCACCGCCATCAGTTCTGCACTGCAGCAGAGCGGATTACACACACAATGTGAGCAAGTGTGTGTGTGTGTGTGTGTGTGTATGTGTGTGTGTGTGTGTGTGTGTGTGTGTGTGTGTGTGTGTGTGTGCACCACCGCATTTCCCTCCACATTCACACATTTCAGTGTGTGTGTGAGTGTGTGTGGAATGGTACAAAAGGTGTGAAAATGTATGCAAATGCGCGTCTCGTCTCATTCAGGCCGCTGGGAGCCGTGCTGCTGCTGCTGGGGGGCGGGGCCTGTTTCGATCACTATCAATAAAACTCCCCTGTCTGTATTTACAGCTCACACTCACCTCACCTGACCACGAGAGAGAGAGAGAGAGAGAGAGAGAGAGAGAGAGAGAGAGAGAGAGAGAGAGAAATGGAGACAGAAAGAAAGATAGAGAGAGTGAGATGGAGAGAAACATGAAGAGAGAGAGAGAGGGATTAAGAAAGTGAGAGAGACAGAGAAATAGAGAAATGGAGACAGATAGAGATAGAGAAGGAAAAAAAAAAGAACTGACAGAAAAGGAGAAAAAGAGAGAGTGAGGCAGAGAGAGCGAGAGACAGAGAAAGAGAAATGGAGACAGATAGAGATGGAGACAGAGAAAGACAGATAAAGAGAGATGGATAGAGAGAGAGAGAGAGAGAGAGAGAGAGAGAGAGATGAAGAAAGAGAGAGATGGAGATAGAGACAAAGTGAGAGACTTGACTTTTAACACCACTTTAATTAAACAAAGTGAGAGAAAGTGAGAAATGGAGACAGAGAGATAGATAGAGAGAGATGGAGATGTGGGAAGAGAGAGTGAGATGGAGAGATACATGAAGAGAGAGAGGGATTAAGAAAGAGAGAGACAAAGTGAGAGAGACAGAGAAATAGAGAAATGGAGACAGAGAGAGAGAAATGGGGAGAGACAGGGGAAAAAAAATAAGAAATTACAGAAAAGGAGAAAAAAAGAGAGAGGCAGAAAGAGCAAGAGACAGAGAAAGAGAAATGGAGACAGATAGAGATGGAGACAGAGGAAGACAGATGGAGAGAGAGACAGAGAGAGATGAAGAAAGTGAGAGATGAAGAGAAAAGGGAAGAGAGAGAGAGGGAAAAAAGAAGAAATAACAGAAAAGGAGAAAAAGAGAGAGGGACAGAGAGCGAGAGACAGAGAAAGAGAAATGGAGACAGATAGAGATGGAGACAGAGAAAGACAGATGGAGAGAGATGAAGAAAGAGAGAGATGAAGAGAGAGACAAAGTGAGGGAAAGATGAAGATAGAGAGAAATGGAGACAGATAGAGATAGATAGAGACAAATGAAGAGCGTGGAGAGAAAGTAAGATGGAGAGAGACATGAAGAAAGAGAGGGATGAATAAAGAGAGAGACAGATAGAGAGATGGAGAGAGAGGGAAAAAATAAGACATGATGGAGAAAGAGAAAAAGAAAATGAGAAAGAAAAATAGAGACAGAGAGAGAGAGATGGCGAGAGAGAGAGATAGAGGAAGAAAGAGACAAAGTGAGAGAAAGACAGAGAAAGAGAGAAATGCAGACAGAGAGAGAAATAGATAGAGAGAAATGGAGAGAGGGGGAGGGGGAGTAAGATGGAGAAAGACATGAAGAGAGAAAGGGATGGATAAAGAGAAAGATGAAGCAAGAGAGAGAGAGAGAGACAGAAAAAAAAGAGAGACATGGAGACAGGAAGAGAGGGATAGAGAGAGAGGGAGAGAAAGTGAGATAGAGAGAGAGAGACCTATCTTGTTTGCTTTCAGTCCATCTATATCCACATTCCTTCTCACCTGAATACTGATCACACTCACCTGTTCTGTTTGCAAAGTATTGCCAACCATTTTCAGCTATGCATACCGAGTGGTCTCCTGTGTTTGTCGTGTGTATATTTTTATAAAATTTCTGCTTTTTCTGACAGAGAGATAGAGATGGAGAGATGGAGAAAGAGAGAGTCAGAGCGAGAGAAAGAGAGAGAGAATCAGATTACACTCTGTGTACAGAGACGGCGAGAGGGCTCTTCACACTTGTGTTCAGTAATGTCACACTCCTCCAGCTTGAGGAACTTATAAATCACAGCCACTCTCACACTCCACCAGCAAGCAAATGAGCGTTTACACACCAGCCAACAGTATTCCTCCATTTATTTACATTCCCTCTCTCTCTATCTCTCCCTCTCTATTAATTATTTCTGCTATTTATAGGTTTATGTTTGAGTAAAATGAACATTGTTTTTTATTCTATAAACTACAGACAACATTTCTCCCAAAATCCAAATAAAAATATTGTCATTTAGAGCATTTATTTACAGAAAATGAGGGAAATGGCTGAAATGATAAAAAAGTTACAGAGCTTTCAGACCTCAAATAATGCAAAGAAAACAAAAAGTTCCTATTCATAAAGTTTTGAGAGTTCAGAAATCAATATTTGGTGGAATAACCCTGGTTTCTAATCACAGTTTTCATGCATCTTGGCATCATGTTCTCCTCCACCAGTCTCACACTGCTTTTGCAAAACATTTAAGCAGTTCAGTTTGAGGTTTGATGGCTTGTGATCATCCATCTTCCTCTTGATTATATTCCAGAGGTTTTCAATTTAGTAAAATCAAAGGAACTTAATCTGTAGTTTTCCGTAGACTAAATATATTATAGATTCATGCAAAGAAATAAATAGATTAAATCATGATTGATTCAAATTACATTATTTTGCACTTTTTACCAAATAAAATGCTAAAGGTCTCTGTGGCATTGATA
Source organism: Astyanax mexicanus (assembly GCF_023375975.1). Taxonomy (NCBI): domain Eukaryota; kingdom Metazoa; phylum Chordata; class Actinopteri; order Characiformes; family Acestrorhamphidae; genus Astyanax; species Astyanax mexicanus. Next base: position 5,831,274 of record NC_064429.1, read on the forward strand.
CTGTTTCTTTCCGCTAAACTAACGCTACTAAACTCTTTCCTCAGACTTTCCTTGTCAAACCGTGCTTCCCTAGTGTATATTTAAGGTGTCGGTAAAGCGCAGAATCAACCGGAGATCCGATTTAAACCTATAGTTACTTACACAAGATAATTAATGCTAACTATAGCTGCGGTAAACACAGCTCTAAACTCTTTAGTTGGCGTTGTCGTTCTGCTCCAAACCAGCTTCAGCGCTGTCTGTGGGCGGTCCCGCGCCGAGGTGGGAGAGGCCATGAACTCACGGGTTGACGTAGACATCTAACATCTAATTTCTCTGATCGACTCGTTTTTCTGAGGCTTTTCTTTCTTACTAGCTGCTGCAGACAATGGAGGTTGAGGAAGAGTTTCATCATGTGCAGCATCATAAACAACTCAGAGAGACCTACTGTATTTCACAAATAAAAAAAAAAGTGGATTTTAGCTGAATGACACCTTTAAATACTGGGTGCAACTTTAAAATAAGACTACCTTTATAAAGGGTTTATAAATGGTTTATAAATTAGATTAGAAGTTATGTTGATTAGGTTGTAAATGCCTTAAAACCATTGATAAAGCAGTTGCACATTCATTGAAAAGGCAACCGTGATCTGTTGTTTAGTTGACTTAGTCATTTAATTTATAGTAAATAGTTAAACATACTTATAAATATAGTAATATGACAAGTTTAATGCTGATTGATGGAAAACACAAAGTAAGATCAGTATCTAGAAAGATCTGAGACAATAGAAATGACAATAGAAATGACAATAGAAATGAGTGTGGAATCACTACTTTGCCATTTTTTAACTCACAGAATTTTAATTAATAACCAATTAATAACCATTAATAATCTCCTTTATAAACCATTCATAACCCCTTTATAAAGGCATTGTCATTTTAAAGTGGTACCAAATACTGTAATTGTTAAATTTCCCAGGCAGTTTTATACAGTATGTACAGCATGCTGGTGTTTTTACCCACAACTTCTTCGAGTTCAGATATCTGTCTCAGTAAAAGATGATGTCATGCATGGTGATATTTTTCCTTTGTCCAGCTCGTACACAAATGTCTCATCAATGCGCCTCCTCAGTTAATCAGTCTGCTGCAATCTCGCAGAGCCGCCTCAAGCTGCACAAACACCCCAAAATACCGACACTGACACAAAAGCCCTATTAAAGCTGCTGCTTTCTCTCCAGCTGTGTGCAATTAGCACTGCGGGGAATGGGAAGCATTGTTTCTTTTGTGTGACCCTGCAGCCAAAACACAATCTGAGATTTTCATTTCCTGTCCGTTATTATCGATCAGCTGCTGGTAGTTTTTCTATTCTTGACCGTTTAGTGTCTCTGGGTTTTAACATTAGGCTGGTTTGACTGGTCACTTTATTAGAAACACCTCCCTAATCTACCTTGTGCTTCCACTCACTATGGCCACTTTATTAGAAACACCTAATTATCTACCTACCTTGTGCTTCCACTCACTATGGCCACTTTATTAGAAACACCCACTTATATACCATGTGCTTCCACGTACTATGGTCACTTTATTAGAAACATTTACTTATATATTTACCTTGTGCTTCCATTCACAATGGCCACTTTATTAGAAACACCTACCTAATCTACCCAGTGTTTTCACTCACTATGGCCACTTTTATAGAAACACCTGCTTACATACCATGTGCTTCTACTCACTATGGCCACTTTATTAGAAACACCTGCTTACTACCTTGTGCTTCTACTCACTATCGCCACTTTATTAGAAACACCTACCTAATCTACCTTGCGCTTCCAATCACTAAGGCCAATTTATTAGAAACGCCTACCTACCTAATCTACCGTGTGCTTCCACTCACTATGGCCACTTTATTAGAAACACCTACCTACCTAATCTACCTTATGGTTCCACTCACTATGGCCACTTTATAAGAAACACCTGCTTACTACCTTGTGCTTCTACTCACTATCGCCACTTTATTAGAAACACCTACCTAATCTACCTTGTGCTTCCAATCACTTTGGTCAATTTATTAAAAAAACACCTACCTACCTAATCTACCCTGTGGTTTCACTCACTATGGCCACATTGTTAGAAACACCCACTTATATACCATGTGCTTCCACTTACTATGGCCAATTTATTAGAAACATCTACCTAACTAAACTACCGTGTGCTTCCACTCACCATGGCCACTTTATTAGAAACACCAACTTATCTACCTACCTTGTGCTTCCACTCACTGTGGCCACTTTATTAGAAACACTTGCTTATATACCTTGTGTTTCCACTCACTATGGCCACTTTATTAGAAACACCAACTTATCTACCTACCTTGTGTTTCCACTCACTATGGCCACTTTATTAGAAACACCCACTTATATACCATATGCTTCCACTTACTATGGCCACTTTATTAGAAACACCTACCTAATCTACCTAGTGTTTTCACTCACTATGGCCACTTTATTAGAAACACCTACTTCCTACATTGTGCTTTCACTCACTGGTTGTTTTTGTTACAGTATCAGAATCAGAATCATTAAGGCTGCATGAGTTTGATATTGTATAATAAAAGTTTATAAATGTGTGTGTGTGTGTGTGTGTGTGTGTGTGTGTGTGTGTGTGTTGCAGGGCAGTGAGGAAGGAGATGTGGATAAGAATAAGTGCTGCACGCTGTGTAACATGTCCTTCACCTCGGCTGTAGTGGCTCAGTCTCACTACCAGGGCAAAATCCACGCCAAGAGAATCAAACTGCTGCTGGGAGAACAGCCTGCAATTACAGTGAAAGGTAAACACACACACACACAGACACACGCACACACACACACACACACACACACACACACACACACACACGCACACTATACGTCCTTTCGCTACAAACTGAATAAGATCCAATGCTCCCAGGTGGTGCAACGGTCTAAGCGCTGCCATATTATATCAGAAAACACCTCCCTCCTACGATATACTTCCACTCACTGTGGCCACTTTATTGGAAACACCTACTGTATTTACTACCTTGTGCTTCCACTCAATGTGGCCACTTTATTGGAAACACCTACTGTATTTACTACCTTGTGCTTCCACTCACTGTGGCCACTTTATTGGAAACACTTAATCCCAATCAGAAGATTGTGAGCTCAGTCAATATAGATAGACAGACAGACAGACAGACAGACAGACAGACAGATAGATAGATAGATAGATAGTCCTATAACTCATCCAAAGTGTAAAGAAAAACATTGGGAATTATTTAGTAAACAATAAAGTGTCAAACAAACCAACTAAACTAAAGTAAAGCTAAGCTACACAAACAAAACTGTAATTCTTAACCAAAAAAAAAACAATTTCTCTCCTAAAACTGTTTCTTGCGTGAGTAAAGTGCTTCCGTTTATTTCCAGATTTCCACTAAGGCTGGGTGCAGCAGCTTTAGCATTAGTGGCTAACCGCAAGCCACAGTTAGAGCTAATAAATGCCACCCGACGGCGCTATACTGAGAAACCCTCAGTGTTAGCAGGAGGCAACAGGCCGATAGTACTCACTTCTGAATGGCGAAATAGCTAGCGCTTAGCGTTAGCGGCTAATGCTGAATAAGTCATATTATTTGCAATATTTTAAAGATACTGATATAAAATTGGGTTTTCTATATTAACAACCAGCTAAGACCAATCCAAAGTGCACACACTCTTGCATATACACACACAAACACACACACACACACACACACACACAACATCTGCTCACATGCACCTCTGTGTTAACACACACTGAGCTGAGAGAAAAACAGCAGGTGGCTGCATCAGTGGTTGGTTTCAAGGTTCTAGAGGTTGCTGTGTTAGATAGTGTGTGTGTGTGCGTGTGTGTGTGTGTGTGTTTGGGCTGATGCGGGTGTATTGTTTATATTTAATTACATCTCTCCATCTCTCCTGCTGATATGAGGCCCAGACCAGCTGCTGGAGGCCAACTCTCCATCACAACTCGAAAAAAAAAAAAGAAAAAAAAAAAAAAAACGAATGCAAGCATAAATTACATCACAGCCCAGCTTTGTACCATACTCTCTCTACCCATCTCTCTCTCTTTCTGCTGTACATGCATTCATGCTTCTTTCACTAACCTTAATAACCCTCACCTCACGCACATAAAGTGTCTTTGCTATCATAACGATGGGAAAAGTACACATTGCACAGCTTAAATTTAGCAAAAGGCATATAATAATTCTTGTAATTAATCATGGGTGTGATTAGATTTTGGGCATAATGTAAAATTAAACCAATCAGCGTGTCACTTACTCATCATTCCCTTCAAGAGCCAGGTGAGCTCTGATTTTGGCAGATTGCTATTTCAGCAGTGCAGCTACCTGGACATGTTTAATGCTTCTCAGCAGAGGAGCAAAAAAAGAATTCAGTTTATTGTTGATGTAAAGGTTTACATAGCTGCCAACAGGCAAGCGCTATGGTTGCTACGCTATGTAACAATTGTTGGGGATGTGCCTGTGTTGACGATTTACTGCCTAGTTAGCAATAAACATCTGTTGACTGTTGACGTCTGTCTTGGTTGTATTCAGTCAGTGGCGCACCTTTAGTTTCCATTGCCAAGAGAAATAGCAATACTCCAGAAATGTACCTTATCATAGATACATTCACAAGCACTGATGCGATTGGAGGTGGTGGATGGTGTGAAAATAGACTGTTGGCAGGGTGTAAGATAGCAATGAGCTTTGGTCCAGTCTGGAGGTTGTGTGTGTGTGTGTGTGTGTGTGTAGAGCGGTAATTGTGAGCTGTTGCTGGGTCTCTGTACTGTTGTATTATTTAGTTGTCACGCTCAGCTGTTTGAAGCTGCTGTATTTCAGGCCATATAATTACACTCATCTCCCCTCCAGTGAGACAGCACCCGGTCAATACAGAGCCACTGAGCGCACTGTTGTGTGTGTGTGTGTGTGTGTGTGAGTGCATGCATACCTCTGAGTCTGCTTTAGGATATCAGAGATAATTTACTGTTCAGTTCGGCAGTGAGGAAAACCAACAGCTTTCCTAATACTAACACACACTAGTGTGTGTGTGTGTGTGTGTCAGAGAGAGAGTGAAAGAGGGCATGTGAGGATGTTTAGTAAGTGTGTGTGTGTGTGTGTGTGTACCGCTCTGTTCCTATTGGACGAGGGTCGTCTGGATGAGCACAGGAACGAGGCACACTGGGTCATTCTTTCACTCCACATCACCGTCCACTGCCTGCTGGCCTACAGGGCTAATCGACCCAAAAGCTAAAGGAGAAGCACCCAGAGAGATTGTGCAACTTTCACATAATCAAACATTATCAAACTTGAATATCAGACAAATATAGCCTGAGTAAATATAAAAAGCACTTTTTACAAAATTATCATTGTATTTACTAAAGGTAAAAAAGCTATCTAAACAAACATGGTCTAACAAAATTACTCCAAAAGGGCATGGACAACTCATCCAGGAGGTCAAAAACAAAAAAACCCAGAACAACATTTAAACATTTAAAGAACTGCAGGATCTCACTTGTCTCAGTTAAGTTCAATGTTAATACTTCAATATTAAGAAAGAGACTAATTGAGAATTGAAGATTTCCAAGACAAATAACACGTCTCAGCAAAAATAGCAAAAATGTGAGGCTCGTCTAACTTTTACCAAAAAATCAACTTAATGATCTCCAGGACTTTGTTTCAATATTCTTTGTGCTGACGAGACAAAAATTGGACTTTTTGGAAGATGTGTACCTTGTTAAAACTGTTGTAAAATTAACACAAGCAGATAAAAGATCTCAAAAAACAACACATTGTGCCCCGATCTGAAGAAAATCAAAAACAGATAAGAAAACAAAGTCATTGATCATCTATCAGTCTGGAAAAAGGTTATAAAGTCATTTCTAAAGCTTTGGGGCTCCAGAAACCACAGTGAGAGCTATTATTCACTAATGGAGAAAACACAAATGGAAATTACTTCAAAAGGGCATGAACAACTCATCCAGGAGGTCAAAACAAAATCCAGAACAACATTTAAAGAACTGCAGGATCTCACTCGCCTCAGTTAAGGTCAGTGTTAATGATTTAATAATAAGAAAGAGACTGAGTGAAAATGCCTATTTTCAAAGTAAAAACGCTTCTGAGCAAAAATCACACAAATGTGAGGCTCGTTAGCCTTTTTAACCAAAAAATCGTCTTGACGATCTCCAGGACTTTTGTCTGATGAGACAAATATTGGACTTATTGGAAGGTGTGTGTCCTGTTCGATCTGTTGTAAAATTAACACATAATTTCAGTAAAAGAACATCATACTGAACGTCGTAAAACATGGTGGTGGTAGTGTGATGGTCTGGGGCTGCTAGAAAAACTTGCTGTAATAGATGGAAGCAGGAATTCTGCTGTTTACTAAACAATCCTGAAGATTGAGAATGTCCGTCCATCAGTTTGTGACATCAGGCTCAGGCATACCCAAGTATTTCTGCAGCAGTAGTTCTGCAGCAGGACAATGACCCAAAGCACACAAAGAAGTCCACCTCTAAATGACTCAAAGTCTAATTGAGATGCTGTGGATGATCTTTAACAGGCTGATCATGCTGGAAAATCCTCAAATGTGTCTGAATTAAAACAATTCTGTAAAGAAGAGTGGAACAAAATTCCTCCACAGAGATGTGAAAGACTTATTGCCAGTTATTGCAAAAAAAAAAAAAGCTGACTTGATGTATTGTTTCCATGCTGTCTCAGGAGGCAGTTTAGTGATGGAGGTCTCTGTAACTCAATCACAAAGGCAACAATATGTCCTGACACTGGTATAATATTGAGAATTTAGCTTTGGTGTCCTTAGTTGTTAGCTAATTATCATTTGCTCTCAATTAAAAGAAAGAAATATAGATGTTCTATATGGTAAAAAAAAAGTAACTGTATGTACAATTGAAGAAAAAATATAAATATACAAAAGAAAAAAACAAAGAACGGCAGGCAGAAATAAAGACATGAAGAAAAGAAAAAAGCTCCAAACCAGAGATAAAGGTATACTTCAGACATAAAAACACAGGAAAGGCCAGGAGCAGTGAATCCTTCAGCGGCTCGCCTCAGTCCTGATTTCCTCTCCATGGGACTCCGGTATATTGAAGCCGGAGAGGCACTGACTGTTCCAATTATGTCTCTGAGCTGATGCCTTTGCCCACGGTGCCTTCCAGCACGTACAGCCTGCCTATAGCGCAGGCTTTCTTTTTACCCCTGTAACCTTGGGTTGCTTTCCAGCGCCTTACATTTTACTTGCTAAGTGTCACTGTACCTGCTAGGTTGCCAGCACTCCACATACCCAGGCAAAAAGGTCAGAAACAGGTCACTGAAGCAACCTTGGTTCCACAACCTGTGGTACAGTTGATCCTTGAGTAGCGTGGGGTCATATTTGCTACAATCAAGCAAATCAGTCATTGCAGAAACAGGCTTAAAACCATTAGACTACACATATTTTGCTTGGCAAGACATTTTTGACAACACTCACCAGCATGCTTCATTGCAAGCTCTAGAGAAGGCAACTACTTTATATGAGGACAAGTTCATCCTGGTGCTGACCATCATATTATACTCTGCAACCGGAGAGTTGGTACATGCAACTTGAGTCGATTCCTATATTATGCTATATTAGCAAGCAGGGTGTTGACACAGGCAGCTTGAGATGATTTCCATATTATACTCGACAACAAGTGTGTTTGCCACAAGTCTCTTGGGCCAATTCCCATATTATACTCTGCAAGCGGGGTGTTGATGCAAGTGGCTCTGGCCGATTACCGTATTATATTCAGTAATCGGGGTGTTAGCGCAGGCAACTTTGGCTAATTTCCATATTACACTCTGCAACCGAAGTGTTGGCACAGGCAACTTGGGCTGATTCCCAAATTGTACTCGGCAGCCAGGGTGTTGGTACAGGCAACTTGGGCTGATTTCCATATTATACTATGCAACTGGGGTGTTGCAAAGGCAGCTCTAGTCATTTCCCATATTATACTTGGCAACCAGGGTATTGGCACAGGCAATCTGGGCTAATTCTCATATTGTACTCGGCAACCGGGGTGTTGGCACAGGCACCTTGGGCTGATTCCCATATTATACTTGACATCTGGGTAGTTGGAACAAGTGGCTTTGGCGGAAACTGGGCAGTTGGTACATGCAGCCTGGGTCAATTCCCATATTATACTCAGCAACGGGGTGTTGACACAGGCAGCTTGAGATGATTCCAATATTATACTCAGCAACCGGAGTGTTGGCACAGGCAACTTGGGCCAATTCCCATATTGTATTCGGCAACTGGGGTGTTGGCACATGCAACTTGGGTTGATTCCCATATTATACTCGACATCTGGGCAGTTGGAACAAGTGGCTTTGGCTGATTCCTACATTATACTTGGCAACCGGGGAGTTGGTACATGCAGCTCAGGATGATTCCCATATTAAACTCAGCAACAAGTGTGTTGGCACAAGTTTCTTGGGCCTGATTCCCCACATTATATTTGGCAACTGGGGAGTTGGTGCATGCAGCTTGGGTCAATTCCCTTACTTGGTAACCGGGGTGTTGGCACATGCAATTTGAGCCGATTTCCATATTATACTCTGCAACCGTGGTGTTGGCACAGGCAACTTTAGCCCTATTTCTGTATTATACTCAGCAACCAGAGTGTTGTCAAAGGCAACTTTGGCCAATTTCCATATTATACTCTGCAATCGAGGTGTTGGCACAGGCAACTTTGCTGATTCCCATATTATACTTGGCAACCAGGGTGCTGGCACAGGCAACTTTGGCCAATTTTCATACACTGCAACAAGTGTGTCTGGCACAAGTTCTTGGGCCAAAACCCATAGTACACCCAGCAACTAGGGTATTGACACAGGCAACTTTGGCCCTTTTCCATATTAGACTCTGCAACCGGGGTGTTGGTAAAGGCAACTTTGGCCAATTTCCATATTATACGCACAAGTTTCTTGGGCCGATTCCCATGTTATACTTATCAACTAGGGTTATTCCCATATTATACTTGGTAACCGGGGTGTTGGCACAGGCAATTTGAGACGTTTTTTTATTATACTCAGCAACCGGGGTGTTGGCACAGGCAACTTTGGCCAACTTTGGCCAATTTCCCAGCTGTATTACCATAGGTCTACAGTTAAACCAGAGCCAGGGTAATCTGGGTTGTTGGAATTTCCAGCTATTCAGGTGGTTTAGGAGCAAGGCTAGGAATCACTGGACTACCACACATGTTGAGTGGCAGGTAGTTTCAGAAGAAGACAGATTGTCTTGTGTTCTGTTTGCTTGTCTTTTAAGACACTAGCGATATCAACTTGTTGACAAGGTGACATATGGTTGGTTGCATGATGACTATGATGGAAACAGTCATCAGCCTGAAATGATCGGGGGTTAAGTGCTTCGCTCAAGGGCAGGGCAGATCGAGCTGCGTGTTATCGGCTGGGATTGAGCTCATAACCTTTTAGCTCATGGTTTTTTGGACTTCCTGTTTTTACTGGAGGACACCCTGAGGGGAGGCTGGACATGGCTGCAGCATGGACTGCACTGCATGCACAAAGCACAGATGCTCTGCTTGGCTTCAGGTCCCACCAGAATTGCTGGTTCTGCTGCTGCTCAGCACTCATTTATCAACCTCCTCTTGGGCCAACCTCGGTGCATATGGCCAAGCAGGGCAGAGCAATACATCAGAACCAGTGCACAGCAGTTATACCATATAGCAGAAAGTTCTAGATCCCAGTTTACAGTTGTAGGTTTAGTATAACATTGTCTGTGTAGAGCAGTTATTGTTCTTAGTACTAACATTAGTAGCTAGAGAAGTTAACATGTATATCTAGCTAACATCCGCTAAACTTAACATCTAGCTAAAATTACTGAACTTGTAAACGCCTAGAAAACAATCAGATACAGTAGCTATAAGTTAGCATAGTTAGAGTAGTTAGCATGAAGCTAACACCAGCTAGAGTAGTTCAAATCTAGTTTTAAAATCAGCTGGAGAATTTAAAATCTAGATAACATCAGCTACAGTAATTAAATTACTATTTAGCTAACATCTAGATTAGTAAGCATCTCGGTATCTAGTGTATTTAACATCAAGTTAATGTCGGCTAGAGTAGAGTTTTTGCTAATTCTATGCTAAAAAAACACATTCATGATATTTTTATTTCTGTTACTTGAAACATAAAAAGTAACAGGAATGAGCGCCAGTAACAGGAGTGATTTTTTAGTTATAAATATCAATTATTTGAACATGCAGTCAACCATTTCTTTAAAATAAACACTTTCTTGAAAGAGAAAAAAAATCAATGGAATTAGTCGACTCGCTTTTAAACATGCTTTTTAAATGTCACATGAGTTTCTAACCATCTTCAGATTAGAAACCTTGTAAAGAATTAAGTAAAGCTGCCTGAGTTTGACCGGTACATGTTTTGAATAGTTTAAAACATTCATGTGTTATTAGACTATACAAAATAAGTTTAACAAGTTTTTTTTTATTAGTTTTAATTTACAACAAGCAAATGGCACCCATTCAGTGGAATGGCTCATATATTGTTTAAATAATTAATGTATCAGGAGACACCTGGTCCACAAAAAACACCTGACAGTTAGATGTTCCAATACTTAGTTAGCTCATACAGTAAGAACAATGGGTGGGTTCAGACAGAAGGGAAATACACAGAAATAAGAAATAAAGAAATAAAAGCTGAGATTTTAGTTGATTTTAGTCATTTTTTTCAGTCTACAGCAGAAATAGAGGGATTGACCTCACAGTTCTAATAATTTTAGAGTGGACTGTATATGTTGGTGGTGTATCCAGTAGCTAGCCGTTTGTCTCGGATGATTAATGGTAATAATTAGTGCTGGATTGTACGACATGATCAGGTGCTTTGCTGTACTCTGTCTCAGAATTAAGACAGGGTTTATAGTCTGGCGCTCAACAATGGCTCAATGGCTGTGACTCTATTGTTTGCTGTGTTGTTGGTTGTAATGATATTCACCTCATGCTGTGTAGGACTAAGACAGCACATCTGCTGTTAGATGATAGCACAACTCTTTTGTTACGGTGCTTTTTGGAAGCTGAAGCTGCCTGGAGGAGCTCTGTCTGGCTTTGTCTTGTTTACGATACCTTTACAGCTAAAAAAAAAAAAAAAACCTGATTATAAAGGAAGAACCAGGTTTAGCTTGTATCTGTTTGGTATACGATAGATACTCTACGATACATACAGTATAATAAAGGTCAAAGTGAAGGACAAGGGTTCGTCTTTTAAAAGCAAAGCTTATAAAAAAATAAGTTAATAAACAATAAACGTCTATTTTCTGGTCTATTTTCATACTTTATGCGACACTAATAAGGAACACGGGTTTTGAAACGAGCGCTAAATGTTAATCTACACAGATTTCCCTCCTGAAAACTGTTTATTTGGGTGAGTAAAGCCCTTCTGTTTATTTACAGTGAGCTTAGATTTCCAGATTTCCACTAAGGCTGAGTGCAGCAGCATTAGCATTAGCTGCTAACCGCAGTTCTAGCGGGATGTAAATGCTGTCAACAGCACTACACTAAGGAACCCTGAGTGTTCCGGCAACCCAGGGCGATATTAGCTCGCGGTTCATTCCATGTAGTTTGTTTTAACACGGTCTGAAATACTCACCTCTGAACAGCAAAACAGCTAGCACCTAGCGTAGTTAACGGCTAATGCTATAACTGCTTAAGCAGTGCTGGACAGGGTTAGCAGCAGGCTACAGATCGAAAATACTCGACTCTGATTGGTGAAAGAGCCGGCACTTAGCACGGTTAAAGGCTAATGCTAATACTGCTCCAGCAGTGCTGGACAGGGTTAGCAGCAGGCTACAGATCGAAAATACTCGACTCTGATTGGTGAAAGAGCCGGCACTTAGCTTGGTTAACGGCTAATGCTAATACTGCTTCAGTATAGTAGTTGCTACAACTACTCTAGCTGTTAATAGATGTAAACTGCTGTAGTTGATGTTAGATAACTGTTATCTGCTTGTTAAGATCTCTAGCAGATGTTAGCTTGTCACTGATGTCTCTAGCTGATGTTCGGTAGATGTTAACTCTAGCTGGTAACAGCCTGGTTCAGTTTAGTTCAGGCAGGTTGTATCTAAATCTGCTCAGTTCAGCTGATCCTGGTTCAGTTCAGTTCATCCCTGTGCAGTTTAGCACAGCGTAGGTTCAGCCAGGTTCAGGCTCATTTCCATCGCCTACGGATACAGCAGAGATTGATTAGGGCCTTGTGCTGTTTTTTTTTTCTCTCTTCCTCTTTCTGTCTCCATTGCTTCCTCCCTGTCATTCTTCTTCTCTCTCTTTCTCCGTTATATCCACTGCCGCTTCCTGTCGCTGAATGATGCCACCATTAGCTGTGCCATCTGTGTCTGAAGGTTTGAGACAGTAGGGATTGTGCGTCCCTCTCTGGGACAGAGCATCAATCCCAGTGAAAGCTGCATACTCAAACAGTACACACTCTTTTGCTTCGCTTGCTGTCTTCAACCCAAAAGACCTAAGACACTTAGTTTCACCTGATAAAGTCGAGCGAAACATGCTTAGTCCAGGGGTTTACTTTATTTTTCCTTTTTTTTATACTCTGTCTCTTGGCACTCAACCTAGATGATGGGTAATTCGTAGTAACAACCATATTGCGTCTAATAGTCAATTGTAGTGGGCTCTCTCAAAGTCTGGCAACTGGACAAAATGTACCTAAATGTGGTATAGAGACATATCTAGTAGTTGTCTATCTCTCAACAAGAGGTACACTACCCAAAAGTAGTGCTCTTTTGCTTTGTTTGCTGTCTTTATTCCTCTGGACACCCCACCGGACTTGTTACAGTCAAGCAAAACATGCTTAGTCCAGGGTTTTACTTTTTTCCCCAAAGTTCTTCCCCCTCTTTCTTGGTATTCAGCCTAGATGATGGTCAATTCATAGTAACAACCTTCTTGCTTCTCCTAGTCAATTATTGTGCGCCCTATCAAAGTTTGGCAACTGGGTAAAATGTCCCTGAATGTGGTGTAGAGACATATCTAGTAGTCACGTATCTCTCACCAAGAGGTACAGTACCCAAATGTTGTACTCTTTTGCTCCGTCTGCTGCCTTTACTTCACTGGAAAATTTCCTGAAAGTCAAGCAAAACATGCTTAGTCCAGGGTTTTACTTATTTTTTTCCCAAAGTTTTTCACACTCTGGTATTTGGTCATAGAAACAACCATACTGCTTCTCTTGATTTAATAATGCAACCCCTCTCAAAGTCTGACAACTGAGCAAAAAGACCTGGAGGCATGTCGAGCACTTATTGATGTCTCACCAAGAGGTACACTACCCATTAGTAGCACTCTTTTCATTTGTTTGCTATATTCACTTTTCCAGAATCCTTAAAGCCAAGTAAAACATTCTTAGTCCAGGGTTTTACATTATTTCCCAACTTTCTTCATCCTTTCTTTTGGTATTCAGTCTAGATGATTGGTAAATCGTAATAACAACCATCCTGCTTCTCTATAGTTAATTGATGTGCATCAATTCATATAGTCAAAAGTCTGGCAACTAGGTAAAATGTCCTTGAGTGTGGATGTAGAGAGATATCTAGTAGTTATCTCTCACGAAAGGTACACTATCCAAAATGTACCACTGTTTTGCTTTTCTTGCTGTCTTCATGCCCCTGGACACACCACCGGACTTGTTACAGGCAAATGAAACATGCTTATTCCAGACTGAAAGTTTTTCAGTCTCTGGTCATCGAAACATCAACCCTGCTTCTCTTGGTTCAGTTCTCAAAGTTCTTTACCCTCTCTCTTGGGATGATGGGCAATTAAAAAACAACCATTTTGCCTTTTCTTAGTCAATAATGCACTACCTCTCAAAGTTTAGCCATTGAGCAAAATGTCTTGGAGTCTATTATAGAGGCCTGTCTAGAACTCAGTGATGTCTTTCCAAGAGGTACACTACCCAGTAGTAGCAATCTTTTGCTTTGCCTGCTCTCTTCAATTCACTGGACACTCCACCAGACAAGCACTCCAAAGCCTAGTTGAATTTGCTTAGTCCAGGGTTTTACTTTATTTACCAAAGTTCTTCACCCTCTCTCTTGGTATTTGGCCTAGATGATGGGTAATTGTCTTAGTCAATTGATGTGCGCCCGCTCTCAAAGTCTGGCAACAAGGCAAATGTCCCTAGATGTGGTGTAGAGGCATATCTAGTAGTTATATATCCCTCATCAAGAGGTACACTACCCAAAAGCAGCATTCCTTTGCTTTGCTTACTGTCTTTACTCCACTGGAGAACTCCACCAGACTCTTAGTTCGGTAATGCACACCTCTTAAAGTCTGACAACTGAGCAAAATGTCTTGGGGTCCATTGTAGAGGCATATCTAGCAGACATTGCTGCCTCACCAAGAGGTACACTATTAAAAATAATCTGCCTTTTTGCTGGACTTCTAAAAGCCAAGAAAAAATATGCTAAGTTATTGGAATTTGGACTAGATAATGGGCAACTCAAAGATACAGTTACCTCAAAGACTGGCAACTGAGCAAAATGTCCTTGAGTGTGGTATAGAGGTATGTCTAGTAGTTATTGATCTTTCACCAAGAGGTACCCAATAGTAGCAATTGTTTGCTTTGCTTGCACTACAATGGACAATCCACTGGACTTTCTTCTGGTCGAAGAAAACTTGTGCTAAGTCTAGGGTTTTACTTCTTTTTCTAAACTTTTTTTTTACCTTCTTTCCTGGTCTAGGCTTATTTCTGGGTAGTCTGGCAATGGAGCAAAATGTTGTAGAGGCATGTCTAGCACTCACTGATCTCTCACCAAGAGTTTTTTTTTTTTTTCCAAAGTTCTTCACCCTCTCTCTTGGTAGACGGCCTAGATTTCTCTAAGTCTAGTGATGTTTCGCCTTTCAGTTCAAGTCTATCAAAATTTTATTGTAGAGACATTAGCCCATTAGTAGCCCATTAGAACCACATACTTTTTTATCTTCAGACCCAAAAACCCAGCACACTTCATTTGACTCCTTATAGGCAATCGATACAAGTTTGGTCTAGGTATTTACTTTCTTTCCAAAAAATCTTCACCCTCTCTCTTGGTAGACCGCCTAGATTTCTCTAAGTCTAGTGATGTTTCGCCTTTCAGTTCAAGTCTGTCAAGTCTGTCAACCAAGAGGAAAATGTCTTAAATTTTATTGTAGAGACATTAGCCCATTAGTAGCCCATTAGAACCACATACTTTTTTATCTTCAGACCCAAAAACCCAGCACACTTCATTTGACTTCTTATAGGCAATCGATACAAGTTTGGTCTAGGTATTTACTTTCTTTCCCAAAAATCTTCACCCTCTCTCTTGGTAGACCGCCTAGATTTCTCTCAGTCTAGTGATGTTTTGCCTTTCGAAGTCTGGCAACAAGGGGGAAAAATGTCTTAAAGTGCTTTGTAGAAGCATTGTAGAGGCATTTCTAGCAGTCCGTTGTCTTTCACCAAGAGGTACACTACCCCAAAGTAGCCTCTTAGAACCACCTACCGTCTATCTTCAGACCCAAAAACCCAGGACACTCCATTGGACTTCTTATAGCCAATCGATACAAATTTGGTCTAGGTATTAACTTTCTTTCCCAAAGTTCTTCACCCTCTCTCTTGGTATTCGCACCTGAATAGGAACTGGATATGTTGCTGGATTGCAGCACAGCCCACTAAAGAGCTTGGAAGCCTCTCAAAGACAAAACCTCAAGCCTTGCCAGCTCTGGGAATGTAATGGTACTCAGTGCCTTGGGCAGAGCTTGTCAATGTTCACAGTGAAGGTCTTTCCCATGTGAGCTGTGAGTACGATGTGCTGGCCTCTAATGTACCCTCTGAGCGAGATCAATCCAGGCCATCAGGAGGCAGCCGGTATTGATTCCTGCATAACGTACATTAGCGAGGCGGAGGTAGAGGGTTGCCTCTGACCCGAGCCCTTGTTCTGATCCTGGGAGGCCCTGTAGTTTCAGCTTAACTTCAGTATTCAGACATCTTTGTAATGAGATATAAATTGAATTTGGCTATTTGCAGACAGTATATCAATACTGGGCTTAGCTGTACTCCTCTGAGAAATTTACTAGCAACATTTGCATACGTAATGTAGCAAAGCGCAATATGTGAACTGTAGTTGCTTTGCCTGACCTCTGGAATACAGTGGATGGTAGTGGATTAAAAACTAAAAACTAGATTTGTGCTTTAAGCTGCTCTACTCTGCTCTACAGAGTCACTGTCACAAAAATAAGAAGGACTTTGTTTTAGTGATCTATGGCGCACCAATCAATTGCAGATCATACAGCTGGATTTAGGGTGAGGGCACAAAAAATATGACTTGCGCATCTCGAAATGCGCAAAAGTCACGTACTAATTCTCTTAATTAATCATGGGTGTGTTTTGGGCATCACGTGAAATAAACCAATCAGTGTGCGAGTTATCATTCTTTGTTCTGTTTATTGTTGACTTAAAAGTTGGGTTTGCTCAATGCAGCTCGTTAATTTGTGTTAACAAGCTTCATGGATAAGATAGGATTGGGTGGCTGACAGTTGACTGTTGTCAGGGTTTTAATCAGTCAGTGGCGCACCTGTATTTCCTGCCACCAACATACAAAAACATGCCAGATTTTTACCTGAACTCATTTCCAGACCACCACACCCATCAGTGTAGATTTATTCCTAAACTCTGACCCTATTTTAACGACGTGGGCACAAGGCGTGAAAATAAACTGTTGACGAGGTGTAAGATAGCAACAAGCATTGTGATACAATAGAGTGCTATGAGTGTGAAAGTAATGGTGATACATGTAAGTGGAAGGTTCTATGCTCTAGTACCCTGTACCCTGGATGCAAAATGAGAATAAGTATTCTGTATGGCATCCTGCAAACTTACCCACCGATGTTTGCCTACAGATGGTCCTGTAGATCCTGCACACCTGTAAATGCATGATTTGCAATAAGTCAGGTGACCAAACAGGCCAAGGAAGTGTTTGATTCTGGCAAAGACGTTTCTGGGAAACCTTTACTTTGTGTGGGCTAGCTAGTTATCCTGCTGCCAGTTGAAAGTCCTGTAGCAAGAAGCAATATATGTGGTTGCAGGATGTCCTGCACATATCGCTGAGCTGTTAGTAGTGTCCCATGTATCACTACTAGGGGTGACCGACTGCCGTACACAAGACCCCGTGACTAATAAGATTATGTAATCTGTAATCATTTATATGCAGTACAGGCCAAAAGTTTGGACACACCTTCTCTTTTTCAATGCGTTTTCTTTATTTTCATGACTATTTACATTGTAGATTCTCACTGAAGCATCAAAACTATGAATGAACACATGTGGAGTTTTATCTACTTAACAAAAAATGAGCTGAACCTCCACAGTCACCGGCCCTGAACCCAATCCAGATGGTTTGGGGTGAGCTGGAGCACAGAGTGAAGAAGGCAAAGGAGCAACAAGTGCTAATAAACACCTCTGGGAACTCCTTCCTTCAAGACTGATGGAAAACTTTTCATTTCAGGTGGCCACCTCTTGAAGCTCATTGAGAGAATGATGCCAAGAGTGTGCAAAGCAGTAATCAGAGCAAAGGGTGGCTATTTTGAAGAAACTAGAATATAAAACATGTTTTCAGTTATTTCACCTTTTTTTTTTGTTAAGTACATAAAACTCCACATGTGTTCATTCATAGTTTTGATGCTTCAGTGAGAATCTACAATGTAAATAGTCATAAAAATAAAGAAACGCATTGAAAAAGAGAAGGTGTGTCCAAATTTTTGACTAGTTCTGAACAAACAGCCCTGGCTGCTGCTGTTTATTTAGTAGATGCATTAGGCTTTAGCTTTCTTTGTGCGGACTGCTTGTCCCAAAAGGAGAAATCGCCTAAGACAGGTAACATCCCGAACTCTTAAAAAAAAAGGCTTTGATCCTCTTCTGTTTGATCCAGCAAGTCAATGAAGTTCAGTGCAGCATATATTTTAATATATTTTAATACAGTATTCCCGACTGTTCTTGACGTTTGAGCACCAGCTTATGTAAGACTACAGGTATTATTGCATGTCCTGCATCAGTTTGGGGGATTCGTGGTGGACGTCCTTCGAAAGCAGTTCTGAACTTATTGCTTATATGCAAGCTTATGCAACAGCTTCAAAATGCCAGAAAGTTTTAAAAGAGTTCTGTAATTGCTTTCATATAAATGATGTATATTTACCAAGGACACTGCCTCTTTAATGCTGCTGTTTTTGCTTTTTCTGCAGTGAATGTAAAATTTTCCATTTTTTAAGCAGTACAGTGGCTTAGTGGCTTAGCGGTTAGCGTGTTCACCTTCCATCACTGGGGTACTTGGTTCAAGTCCCTATTTGGGTGGAGTTTCCATGTTTTCACCATGTCTGTGTGGGTTTCCTCCAGGGACTACAGTTTCCTCCCACAGCCCAAAAATATGGAGATCAAGTAAATTGGATACTCTAATATTATAAATATTCTAAAATACCTAAAATATCTAAAATATTGTTGACTCCCTGCTTGCTCTGTACATTGGCAAGAGGAGGTGAGGTCGTTACACACACAAAAATAAATGAGCTGCAGTGCAAATTCAGCTTTTCTCCAAAGCAACTTACAATAGTGAAGTACAAAAGTAATTGAAGGCAAAAACATCTTTAGATAGGGCCTGAAGGAGGTCGAAGGGAAATAATAGGATATAGGAGTGAAGGAGGGGAAGAAGGAAATGAGGTTAGAAGTAGTTAGTGTGTTAGAGGTGTTAGGAGAGTAAGTGCTCTTTGAAGAGCTCTGTCTTCAGGAGTTTATTAAAGATAGCGAGAGATTCTCCTGATCTGGTAGTAGAAGGTAGTTAGTTAGAGGTGTTAGGAGAGTAAGTGCTCTTTGAAGAGCTCTGTCTTCAGGAGTCTCTTAAAGATAGTGAGAGATTCTCCTGATCTGGTAGTAGAAGGTAGTTTGTTCCACCATTGGGGAACTCTGTATGAGAACAGTCTGGATTGCTTTGTGTGAATGTTTGGTAAAGTGAGGCAGCGGCTGGGAGGTAGCGTAAGCCTTCAGGAGTGATCAGTGCAGGTAGGAAGGAGCTGTTCTGTATCACCTTGTAGGCCATTGTAGGAGCTTTGAATTTGATACGAGCAGCAACTGGTAGCCAATGGAGCTCAATGAGCAGTGGGGTGACATGTGCTCGTTGGATTTGGCTGGTTGAAGATCAGATGTGCTGCTGCATTCTGGATCATTTGGAGTGGCTTTACTACACAGGCCCTGAGGAACGTTAGTAAGGCATTGCAGTAGTCGAGGCGTGAGATGACCACTGTTTGTACCAAGAGTTGGGCGGCCTGTTGGGTCAGAAACGGTTGAATTTTTCTGATGTTATAAAGCGCGAAGCGGCAGGATCGAGCAACTGAGGCCACATGGTGCGTGAAGAGAAGCTGGTCATCAACCATAACACCCAGGTTCCTATAGCAACCTTTGTCGGTGAGAGAGAATGAGTCGATGGTTTTGCTGGTATAACCAGAAGCTCAGTCTTTGAACACGCCAAAGTCAGAGCTCACCTGCCTCTTAAAGGGAATGACAACACTAAACACTGATTGGTTTATTTCATGTTAAGCTCAAAACACTAAGAGAATTAGTACATTAATACCTTTTGCATGTTTCAAGATGCGCAGGGCAGATTTTTTGCACTCTGACGATACCAAAGACACACCAACACGCCCTATATTCCAGCTGTGCGATATGCAATTATTTCGGTGTGCTATAGATCACTAAAATAGGGCCCTTAATATGTTCAGTTGCCATGAAACATATGCCATCTTTTCATATTTGGTAACACAAAGATCAAAGGGCAAAACAGTCTAATACAGATATTCCTATTATCAGAATTCCCACCTTTGCTGTCATAAAGCCACTTTACACAAGCTATAATGTGTAATTGTACCACTTATACAGTGGACCAGCGATGTTCTGTAGGTGGAACTCAAAGTGGCCGTTAAGTGGAAGCACACGGTGGGTGTTTCTGAAAAGGTGGAATGGTGCGTGTTGAGTTTACTGACACAAATGAGAACGTTTAGCTTCTTTCTTTTAGCGTCATTGCTAAAAAACAGAACAGCAATATGCAGGAGAAGGGAAGAGTTATAAAGTTTTTTTTTTTTGGAACACAATGTACAGGAAGACTCCGTGTCGTTATTATTATCCGCTCTTAAATCCAGTAAATGTCTGTGTATCAGCTGGAAGTCTCCGGAAAAAAATTGACTTTCCCTTCCTGCTCCTCCTGATTGCCTGAAGTGTTACCCGGAGTTACCTGGAGTTCTCTGGCGGTTTCCTCTCGCCGAGCCTCATTAAAGTTTCAAATCTGTGCCGTTGTCACTCGCTGATGTCTTTGTTTGACATAATGTAGAGAGGACAACGCTGGCCCGGAACATGCCGTCCTCTGTAAATTAAACCCTGACCAAATGCTGATTACCTGCAGTTTGTGGAGAGAGAGAAACTGAGGCATCTTGATAAGTTCCTGAGAAAACTGGGACGGCTGTGCAGTAGCAGGCAAAAAGTGCAAGAGCTCACCTGTGCAAGAGATCAAAATATCTCAAATAGAAACTAGAGCTGTCATTGTTTAAGTGTTAAGGCACTCAATTAATTTGAAATCAGTATTTTTTTTTTTAACACAAATAATTGCACCACCAAGTTTGACCCCCAATACTTCTTTTTTTTAATTGAAGCTAAACTGCTGTTAAGGCACAGTTTAATCTGATATATTATTATCAAGATAATAAACTGCTATAGACCGTTTCAGAGGGATTTTTATGAGCGTAGGAAGTGACGTGGCTGTTCCTAGACACTTCCGTTTAGCGGTAAACAGCGTTCAAAACAGTGGACGTAACTTTTTAATTTAACATGAATGCAAACTTCACCTAATCTGAGAGTCACAAACACTGAAAATCAGGTCAAATTGTTCTTGAAACAAGTAAACTACGGAGGACCAAAAATTACATAAGTATAAATAAATACACATATAAATGTATAAATATATAAATAAATAAATGAATAAATAAATTAAAGTTGAAATTAATAAATATATAAATAAGTACATGCACAAATAATTGTATAGGTAAATAAATTCATTAATAAATACATTTCTTATTTATATATTTATTTATTCATTTATATGTGCATTTCTTTATGTCAAGATTTATATATTTATTCATTTATTTATTTCAACATTTATTTATTTATACTTGTATATGTCATTTTTGGTCCTCTATAGTAAACACGCCTGCTTTCGTTTTTCACACTGCTGACCTGCCATGCAGTTACAGTGTCCGCTCACAACTCCTCCCTCCTTCTTATCTATAAATCATGCAGAGTACGTGTTGGACAGCGTCTGACTTGCTCCAACCTCAAAATACACTATAGTGATGCTTCTCTACTACAGGAACAAATATTCACAACTTTTCCACTGAGAAAGTAATTATATGCGCTCAAACTGCAGTACGCTTTCACTGCGTCTCTGGTGTAAACACACTCCGTTTCAACAATGTAGTGATTCACATCTGGGTAGGTCACCTCTGGGAAGCGTTTTAAATCAGAGGAAAAAACTTTCCTCTTAAATCCTTATCGAAAGGATCAGGAGAAGAGGTTTGATCACTTTTTACCAATTTCTGACCATATGTTTGCTCTGTTTTCGGGAGATTTGCGAAATATGCGCTCTCATTTTGACAGCTGTACACTTGAAAATAGCGCCACCGGAAGCGTCGAAGGAACAGACATGTGCAGTAGCTTTGTTATTGATTTCCTCATTGAAACGGTCTATAAACAAACACTGTCTCTGCTGCTCCATGCTGTTTAAATGTGCAGTATGTGCAGCGTTCACTGGACACATCTGCGCTGCACATCCCATTGAAAACACAGAGTTCTGTGTTAAAGCAGCTTCACACTGCACAGATATGCAGATAAACACACTGAAACACAGAATCTTCTCACTATATTTACTTTATTCTTGCTCCCGCACCAGACAGCTCTGACCAATCAGAGGAGGCGTTGTGCTCGCTTGATTTATTGGTGCGCACTATGTTGTGTTTTTGAATTGATTTTACCAAATTGAAAACCTCTGGAATATAATCAAGAGGAAGATGGATGATCACAAGCCATCAAACCACCAAACTGAACTGCTTGAATTTTTGCACCAGGAGTAAAGCAGCATAAAGTTATCCAAAAGCAGTGTGTAAGACTGGTGGAGGAGAACATGATGCCAAGATGCATGAAAACTGTGATTTAAAACTAGGGTTATTCCACCAAATACTGATTTCTGAACTGATCTTAAAACTTTATGAATATGAACTTGTTTTCTTTGCATTATCTTTTGAGGTTTGACCATATTTCTCATTTTCTAAATAATAAATGCTCTAAATGACAATATTTTATTCGGAATTTGGGAGAAATGTTGTCTGTAGTTTATAGAATAAAACAACAATGTTCATTTTACTCAAACATAAACCTATAAGTAGCAAAATCAGAGAAACTGATACAGAAACTGAAGTGGTCTCTTAATTTGTTCCAGAGCTGTATTTCGACCCAAACACGTGTACGTCGCTATATATAACCGGTGTATTTTTGTACAGTACTGTGATCTAGATTTGATCTGTTATCGTTCGCTGTTTATAGTCATTTTAAGGCCTTTGAGAGCGACTCCACTATTATTAGATTCTCTTCTGTCCTTGATTATGAAATGTACAGCTTTAAATGTTCCTTTATAATTAACCTCCACCCTGTTCCTCTGCCAGCTCTAATCCTGCTGTCTATAAATACAGCCCCCTCCAGAGCCGGGCCAGGATCCTGCTAAGTGCTTTTAAAGTGGCTTTTTTGTGGAGGATGAGCAGCTGTGTGAGCTCTCTTAATGTATAGCACATTAAATGACCTCTATGGACCTCTATGCAGCTGAAAAGGAAGATGGATAAGTCTTATTTATAAGACTTTAGCCTACACAGAAATCTTATTTTCCACCTTAATCACTTTTTAATCTTTTGATTTTCAAAAAAAATCACAGTTTTTTTTTCTATTTTCTTAGAATTTTTTATGGTAATTTTTATTTTTTTTATTTTGTCCCTCGAAAATGATTTTAATGACTGTAATATTTTTCAATGGCAGTGTGGACAGAATAAGCTTTACCTCTTTAAGCTCAGTGTGAAGATAATATGAACATTTTACATGTGCAAGAGCCAAATAAGAGTTATTTTATTTGAATAATTTAGCTAAAAACGTTAAAATATGTTGAAAATTGTTTATTAGACATTTATAATGATTGTAAAATGCATAATTCAGTAATATAAAAACTTTAAAGAACATTTCTGCTATTCTATTGGCTTCCGTCAGTAACACGTCATTTCCACTGCATGTACGTGAGTAGCCAGATTGCTGTTAGATACGTTGGAAGCAACACAGTTTTTTGACCGAGCTTCATGAGTCCAGTCTAATGTTTGCCTTTGTTTTTTATAAGTAAACCTTTGAAAAGAAGATTTGGAAGCAGCAGCAAGTGTCGTTTTTATATATATAAAATTTTATTTCAATTTGATTTTCCCCCATTTTTTCAGCAATCTAGCTAGGCCTATTGTCCCTAGTAATGCCCCAACACAACTGATACATCAGCTCACAGACGCAGCCTTGTGCTGATCATCATCACCCTAGGAGTGATGAGGGGAAAATGCATCATCTACTGTACCCACCCAGAGAGAGCAAAGCCCATTGTGCTCTCTCAGGGCTCCGGCAGCTGAGGGCAAGCTGCATGACAGGGATTAAAGCCAGTGCCCTCTGTGTCTTTAATCTTTGTCTTTTTATCTGTAATCCCAAGATTACAGGGTGGAAAGAGTTTTCATGGAAATCTTAAACAAACTTGATATTATTAGGAAATTATAAGCATAGCTAATTGAATAATTAAAAAAGGATTTTGTAGTATTTAACTACTTAAAAAAATCATTAAACTTATCCAGGCATCACTCAGGATACACCCCGCCCCCCACATAAAAGAAAACTGTGTAGGATGTGTATAAAAAGTTATTTAAACTGAAG
This sequence comes from Astyanax mexicanus, assembly GCF_023375975.1. NCBI lineage: Eukaryota > Metazoa > Chordata > Actinopteri > Characiformes > Acestrorhamphidae > Astyanax > Astyanax mexicanus. Next base: position 5,855,337 of record NC_064429.1, read on the forward strand.
TTTAATATCCCTCTATGTGTAATAATGTGATGATTCTTATTAAATCTTGATAATTGTGTTGTATCACAGTGTTTGTATGAAATTTAGACAACTATTATTTGGGCAGAAATGGTACACACCTTAAATTTAAATAATCTAAATTAATATTATTTTTAATTATTTTAAACTGTTCTGCATTGTAGATTAATACTAAAGTCATTGGAACTATGAATAAGAACATGAATCATTTAGTCCAGAACAAAAGTGTTAATAAAACCATAATATTTTTCTGTACTGAAATTTTCAAAACTTAATTTCTTAAGTTACAGGTATACAGTGAATAGTGAATATTTGATTAATATTCTAATCCAGATTATGAGAAGCAAGAAATACTCAACTAAGCAAAGAATAAAAAAAAAAACTTAAAGAAATGAAGGTCAGTCAATCCTGAAAATTCTCAAGATCTTCTCATAAAAGTATCCTCAAGTGCATTCATTGCAAAGACCTTCCAAAAACGTTGATGGATGATGAAACTGGCATTCATCAGGACCGCCCCAGAAAATGAAGAGCAAGAGTTTCATCTGTTGTTACCAGCCTCAGAAACCACAAGTTAACAGCTCCACAGATAAGAGCATCTAAATGCTTCTTCACAGAGTATTTTGGTTTGTGTAACACTGTTAAGTTTCTGCATGATTCCTGATGTGTTCCTATATAATCTGGATGACTTCAGTTTATAATTTACACTTTTGACTGAATCTGTACTTTATATTGATTTTCACCCACAAATCAATCTTTTCTTCCTGGTAGAGTAAAACCCCCGCAGTTGGAGCCGAGGCATTTTAAGAATCCGTTCCTAAAGCTGGCCGAAAGCAGAGCAGAAAGGCTCGGAGATTAACAGGAACATGGCCTCCCCCTTGCTGACCATAAAGACGTTAGCTAAAGCTGAGGCAGCTCTAATGGATGACTTTAGTCTTCCAGGCTTCTCCAGCAGAAGGCAGGGAACTTAATTTGGACACCACAGAAGAGCCATTAGGGCTGCGGTAATTACATTGGGTGAGACAGTAGTGTAGTGGGAAAGAAGTGATGATGACAAATAAAACTCTAGCCAGGACTGCAGGCTGGGAATCGGATCTGAGGGTTTTGGAAGTCAAGATGTCTTTGGGTTTTCACTCATAAAATCTAAACATCTGTGTCATCAAAACCCTGCAAGTTAACCATGAAATTATTCTGAAACTTTCCTTGACTTTGACTTGGTCTAGTTACCAATTAGTTTTTTTTTTGAGACCTCCAATAGGTTTGGTCTAGACCTGGTCACCATCATATTTGTTCTGAGACAGCTAGTTTACTTGGGCAGGTTCTAGACACCTTTCTTTGACTTTTTCTGGGCCTAGTCACCAACATATTGATGGGAGGGATCCTTCATGATGCAGGTGGCCCTTTTCCTGCATCTGGAGGTGTAGATGTCCGTGGTTCTGGGGAGGCTAACTCCAACAATTCTCTGTGCAGCCTTTACCACCCTCTGCAGAGCTTTCCTGCCACATGGCCGGTAGTCATTCAGACCTGTCACTGCGGAGCTCTTGGGGACTGAATTGATGTTGGCGGTCTTCAGGCAAGTGGGGACAACTGCCTGGATGAGGGAGGACTTGAAGATATCTGCCAAAACATCTGCAAGCTGTTCGATGTTGTCTGGGCCAGAAGCTTTTTCCGGGGGTTGATCCTTGATCCTCCTCAGCGTTCTCCTTACCTCCGCTCCTCTCCTGCTGAAGGTGTGACTCTAGTGCTAGGGGGGTGGGTTGGAGGGGGGGTTGCCAGGGTTCTCAAAGCGAGTGTAGAACTTGTTGAGACCCTCAGGGAAGGAGGGGTCTTTGGAGCTTTGTGCAACGTCAGTTTTGTAGTCTGTGCTTTTTGAACTATGTCTGGGGTCATTGTCCTGCTGCAAGGCCCATAACCTAGAGGGCAAACCAAGCTTTCTGAGATTAAGCCCTACATCACGACCCAAAACCCTTTGACAATCTTTAGATTTCAGGATGCCAGTCAAGGCATCCAGTAGCTGAGGCAGCCAAACAACCCCAAAACATCAAGTACCAACATTTGCAACCTAGTTAACGACCATTAACCTAGTTAACGACTCCTATATTTAAGGTTACAAGTCTATCTCCAGAGATCTGGATGTTTCTTTGTGAGTGTAGAACTTGTTAAGAGCCTCAGAGGGAGGGAGGGAGGGGTCTTTGTGAAACGTTGGTTTTGTAGTCCAACGTTTTGAAATCTCAGTGGAATTTTTCTGGGTGCTTTTTAAAGTATGTCTGGGGTCATTGTCCTGCTGCAAGTCCCATAACCTAGAGTGCAAACCAAGCTTTCTGACATTGAGCCCTACATTACGTCTACAGTATGTCTAGTTAATGACCATTGACCTAGTTAACGACTCCTATATTTAAGGTTACAAGTCTATCTCCAGGGATCTGGATGTTTCTTTGCGAGTGTAGAACTTGTTAAGAGCCTCAGGGAGGGAGGGGTCTTTGGATCTTTGTGCAATGTTGGTTTTGTAGTCTGTAATGTACTTGATGCGCTTCCATATGCTCTGTGAAATCTCTGTGGAATTTTTCTGGTTGCTTTTTTTCAAGTATGATTGGGGTCATTGTCCTGCTGCAAGGCCCATAACCTAGAGCTCAAACCAAGCTTTCTGACATTAAGCCCTACATCACGACCCAAAACCCTTTGACAGTCGTCAGATTTCATGATGCCAGTCAAGGCATCCAGTAACTGAGGCAGCCAAACAACCCCAAAACATCAAGTACAAACTTTTACAACCTAGATAACGACCATTAACTTAGTTAAAGACTCCTATATTTAAGGTTACAAGTCTATCTCCAGAGATCTGGATGTTTCTTTGCGAGTATAGAACTTATAGAGAGTCTCAGGGAGGGAGAGGTCTTTGAAGCTTTGTGCAACGTTGGTTTTGTAGTCCATAATGTACTTGATGCCCTTCCTTATGCTCTGTGAAATCTCTGTGGAATTTTCTGGCTGCTTTTTTTTCAAGTATGTCTGGGGTCATTGTCCTGCTGCAAGGCCCATAACCTAGAGCGCAAACCAAGCTTTCTGACATTGAGCCCTACATTACGACCCAAAACCCTTTGACAGTCTTTAGATTTCGTGATACCAGTCAAGGCATCCAGTAGCTGAGGCAGCCAAACATCCCCTATTTAATACCTAATTAACAACCATTAATAAACTCCTATTTAAAAGATTACAAGACTATCTCCAAAGATCTGGATGTTTCTTTGCGAAAAACCAACGTTGCACAAAGACTACGCCCAAGGGAGTAGTCTTTGTGCAACGTTGGTTTTGTAGTCCGTAATGTACTTGATGCCTTTCCATATGCCCTTTGGAATCTGGATTTTCTGAGCGTAAGCATCTTTTGCCCTCTTGCCCTCAGACTTTGCCCTCTAGTCATCAGACTTTTGAACTTCTCTACACAGAGCTGACCGCATCGACCATATCGACCATATTGAACATATTGACCATACTGGCCCAGCACATGGTTTGCATGTGTCCTCATGCTGGGGGCAGCAATTGGGCAATTGGTGGATGAATCATATCACCCTGTTCCTTTCCTCCTCGCAGCCCCTCAGGCAGAGTTCCACCCCCCCAGAAAGAGCCGCCATCAGCTAAATAAAGCAATCCTGTCCCAGATTGAGCAAATATCCTCAGAAGCCGTGGTCTTTGTTTCCTGGAAACGACAGTCGCTCTCTCCTTTTATTTCTGATTGATGTTTTGCTCTAAGCAAGCATGCACCTGAATCAATACCGCCATGCTTCACTGCCAGCGCTCGTATTCCTGCTGTTAAAAGTGAAAGTGATGGCTTAGCAAGCTCTGCATTACTCCAACATGCTTCTGCTTTATAACGGCGCTAAAGTCCACATTTCTATTAGCTTAACGGTGGCGCTAAACCATAAAGCACTGCAAACTGTCACGCGCAAAGTGTAAAAAAACGATATCTCTTCAAGTGCACTGTGAACAACATGCATGTATCAGGTCCAGATCTTATTCTCTGCGAACATTGGCTGGGATTCATATATATCCAGCTTCTAAAATCAGTATTTCTCCCAAAAAAATAGTGAAATAGCAGAAAAAAAGACCAAATTTATATAATTTCAAGCAAAAGACCTCAAGCAGTTTGGACTGTGTGTCTCTCCACTCTTCCTCCAGACTCTGCTCCCTTGATTTACAAATGAAATGTAAAATTTACTGATGATCAGTGATGGTTTGGAGAGACATGTCATCTGCTGGTCTAATAAATCAAGTCTAAAGTCAGTGCAGTGTTTTCCTCTGCTGACAACTCCAGTTATGGAGATGCAGATTTCATTTTCCAGCAGGACTTGGCACACTGCCCACACTGCCAAAAGTACCAATTGGTCTTAAATAATGTTCAAATTTCATTTTCATAGTATATTCAGCTTCTACAATCAGTAGTTCTCCCCCAAAAAATATTAAAATAGCAAAAATAAAAAAATTGGCCAAACAAAATTATTGTCATCCTCAACTTAATATTTGGTTCCACATTTTTTTTGCAAAAAATAACAATAATCAATCGCTTCCTATAACCATCAACAACCTTCTTGCCCCTCTCAACTGGAATTTTGGACCACTCTTCTTTAACAAACTGCTCCAAGTCTCTTATATCTAAAGGATGCTTCTCCCAACAGCAAGTTTAATATCTCTGTACAGGTGTTCACTGAGATTTACAGGGGTTGGACAATGAAACTTAAATACCTGTCTTTTTAGTGTGGGAGGTTTCATGACTAAATTGGAGCAGCCTGGTGGCCAATCTTCAGTAATGCACACAACATTGTGGGTGACATACCAGAGTTCAAAAGAGGACAAATTGTTGGTGCACGTCTTGCTGGAGCATCTGTGACCAAGACAGTGAACAAGTCTTTGTGATGTATCAAGAGCCACGGTATCCAGGGTAATGTCAGCGAGATACCACCAAGAAGGACCAACCACATCCAACAGGATTAACTGTGGACGCTGTAAGAGGAAGCTGTCTGAAAGGGATGTTCGGGTGTGTTAGAAATTCGGCTTTCAGGAATCAGGAGTCAGAATCAGGAATCAGGAGACAGCTTGAGAGATGACTTGAGTTTATTCTCGTGCAGACAGAAAATCTACACGGGCACAGCTTAGTTGGTCGTTGCTCCCTCTGTGTCCGCCTGACTAGTCCATGTGACTTGTCTGTCTGTTACTGTCTGTGTGAGACTCTCTGACCGAGACTCAACTAGACTGAGCTACTAAGACATTTCAGTAGGACTTTACATACATGAGAAACTGCTTTGAACACAGCAGGGGGAGAAAGGGTAAGGGTTTATGGAGGAGTATGTGGGGGGTGTCATCATTGGGGGTGTCTCTATCAACTTATGTTAAACAAAGGAGAGATGTGAGAGATAAGGGTGAGGGGCAAAAGGTTAGGAGTGTATAGGGAAAAAGGGGGGTTAAGGAGTGAGACAGTTGTTAGAACCTAAGAAAACTTAATAAAAGTACAATTTGTTGTTGACAGAATCTCTCAGGTGCTAACCCGGATTGTATCCAAAAAACATAAAACCACGGCTGCTCAAATCACGACAGAATTCAATGTGCACCTCAACTCTCCTGTTTCCACCAGAACTGTCCGTCACCACAATAAATTATTGTGGTCTAAAACCAGGTGTTTCAGTTTCCAGTTCTCCAACACTTTGTTCCATCCATCGCTAACTTTGATGCTATTTTAACGGCACCGGCACAAGGCGTGAAAATAAAGTGTTGACAGGGTTTAAGATGGGTGTAACAAGCATGACGACATATCTTGCGCAGGGTGCATGATAGAACCCAATGTCTACTACCCACCTCAGTATAGCTTTAATACCATCTGATGCCTCGAAGGCTCTTCACCTTCTCCTTTCAAACCCTTCCTTCAAAGCTGCACATTAATGTGTTTTCCAGTCATGCAAAGCAAACAAATCAGCCCCTCGTGTCACTCTGTGTTCATTTTCCCCATAACATGAACCCTGCATTGTCCTCAGGCAACACTAATTAAATTCCTTGCTTCCAGGCAATCTCATCTCGCGTTATATATAGAGCTGCAAAGCTCCTCAATTAGCAGCAGCAGCTGACTGAAAACCTTGGCGTGAAAAGAAAAGGAATTATGATGAAATTATCCGGCGTGGAATGAATAGCTCGGCTCGGGTTTCTTTCCCACTCCTATTGACGCTCTCCACTGAAGGGGAGCGATAGTTTCAGAGCACGTCTCCCGAATTATTTTAGTTGGGAGCTTCGCTCTCAACGCAGCCCCGCTGTTTAATTGGGCCGAATTAAATTCTGTCCAAACTGAGATGCACGGCGCGTCAAGGAGCCTTCAATAAATAAATAAAAACAAGGAAAATTACCAAAAAAGAAAAAGAACACAAAAAGCAGATCTTGGCATGGTCCAATTATCTTGGTTGTATAAAGGAATATTCTACCATATGTTCTCTTTGTTAAAACCTTCTTCTCTTCTTCATATCGACGCCGTCCAATAATAAAAAAAACAAGCATCTCAATTTTTGTCGATTTTTAGTTTACTACATAATTTAAACAGACAAACTTTCCCTTACACTGTGCCAAGATTTCTTGATGAACGGACCAATGAAACGCTTCAAAATGACTTAAAATTTACTATTTTCACATCACAGACTTCCATTGAAAGTTTAAAAGTTTTTTTTTTTCTCTCCTGTAAAGATGAACAATGACAATGTGTCATACTTGCATCTATATTTTACCAAAACAATGCTAAACCAAATACTGCATTAATCACAAGAGCATGGCTTTGAGGAAGAGGAATCCAGATGAAATAACAAAAGAACAAAAAAGGAAGAATAAACAGAACAAATAAAAGGAATGCAGATATTGGCAATGTGCAATCTACCTTGGAGGCATAAAAGAATATTCTCAAATACTGTACATTTATTTTCTTCATAGAGCAGTGCCCCAGTTTTTCCACACATGCTTTGACTTTACAAGAGAAGGGAAAGCTCTTAACATTTAATTGGATTCAACAGAAATACATTTGGTTGACAAGCATCAACAGATTGGTCTTACATGCATTAAAAATTTGGCAAAACAATGCTAAACCACACACTGTATCCATCACAAGAGCATGGTTTTGTGGACAAAACAAAGAACAACAAAGGAAGAACAAGAGTCATGGCGTGGTGGCATCTTGGTATCTTTTTGGCATTAAGGGCTATTCTCACATACATACAGTACACTTCATAAAGTGAAATGTGAAAAAACTTGTCTCTCAAAAAAGATAAATGTATATATACAGCTCTGTAAAAAAATAAGAGGTATTGTCATTTAAAGCATGTATTTGCAAAAAAATTAAAATGGTTGAAATAACAAAAAAAGATGCAGAGCTTTCAGACCTCAAATAATGCAAAGAAAACAAAAAGTTCATATTCATAAAGTTTTAAGAGTTCAGAAATCAATATTTGGTGGAACAATCCTGGTTTTTAATCAGAGTTTTTTTCATGCATCTTGGCATCATGTTCTCCTCCACCAGTCTTACACACTGCTTTTGGATAACTTTATGCTGCTTTACTCCTGGTGCAAAGATTCAAGCAGTTCAGTTTGGTGGTTTGATGGCTTGTGATCATCCATCTTCCTCTTGATTATTTTCCAGGTTTTTAGTTTGGTAAAATCAAAGAAATTCATCATTTTTAAGTGGTTGAATTTTTTTCCAGAGCTGTATATTTAATTTTCATGCAGTCATCTTTTTTTAAGACGATGCTAAACCACATACTGTATCCATCACAACAGCATGGTTTTATAGAACAGGAAAAAAATAAAAATAACAGCGAAGAAGAACGGGCAGATGGAATGAGAGGAATCTTTATTTCCTGTTGGCGTAGAGCTCTATTCTCACATGCGTTCTCTTCCTATAGCAGCACCTCATTATCTTCACACACTCGCTGATGAATTGAGGCACTTTAATAATCAGGCCTGGTTTTGCCAGCCTGCTGCTAAAGGAAGAAAAATAAACATTAGAATTTCATCCAGGATCCTCCCTGATGGTCTTGTTATGGTAATCTAATGACTCCCATTCAGACCTCATAACAAATTCCATTGGACTACATTAGTTTGTGACGGTCTTCAATAACAAACATATGAGAACTGTTAAACCAATACACAGCAAGCCTCTGATATCATCATTTCAGTGGGATCTTTATTGTTGAATATTGTTTAATCGCCCGTGTGGGTTTTAGCACTGGTTACTGTGGTTACTATGGATAAAAAATAGTAGTGGGATTGGCCATTCTAATTTAATCACATTAGTACCACTTTAAAATAAGACTACGTTTATAAAGGGTTTATAAACGGTTTACAATTAGTTTATTAATGGTTATTAATCATTAATAATCAGTTATAACACATACGTAGAAAGGGCAACAATATAGATGGCTGTGGGTTCACTATTTGGCAAACAACAGGTCATTGTTTAGTAACCATTAATAAACTCATTGTAAACCATTTATAAACCCTTTATAAAGGTAGTCTTATTTTAAAGTGGTATCATCACTTTTTCCTTCATAGTAAATGAATAGTGAAGTGATCTATCAGACTATGAAGGAACACATAAGGAATCATGTAGTACCTAAAAGTGTTAAATAAACCAAAAATACTTGATTTCTGAGGCTGGTAGCTCTGACAAACTTATCCTGTACAACAGAGGATACTCTTGCTCTTTCTTTCCTGAGGTGAACCTGATGAGTGCCAGTTCCATCATTATAGCGTTTTTATGGTCTTTTTTACGACTGCACTTGAAGATACTTTCTTCAAGATAAGTTCTTTAAATTTCCTCTTTTTGGGTTGACTGACCTTTATTTTTCTTAAAGCATTTTTTTTTACTTTACTTAGTTGAGTAGTTCTTGCTTCTCATAATCTGGATTAAAACATTACTCAAGTAGAGCTATGCACTGTATACCAACTCAAACACTACACTACAAACACTTTATTAAGAGACAAGAAATTCAGGTAATTCATTCTTGAAAAAAATAAAGCTGACTGAGAAAAAATCAACAGAGATTTATAACGCTATCTAATCTGAACAAGATGTGCTACTTTGAAGAATGTAAAATTCATAGTTTGGATGACTTTAGTATTAATTTTCAATGTAGAACATTTTAAAATACATTTTTAAGGGTTTTCAAGTAGAAAGTGGAAGTAAATAAAAAATTATTACACTTTTATTCCATCTATCTATCTATCTATCTATCTATCTATCTATCTATCTATCTATCTATCTATCTATCTATCTATCTATCTATCTATCTATCTATCTATCTATCTAATATTGAATTGTGGTCAACAGAAAAAATAAAGATACAAATTTCAGTTTCTGAATCAATTTCTCCCAAATTTCAAATAAACATATTGTCATTTAGAGCATTTATTTGCGGAAAATGAGAAAAGACTGAAATAACAAAAAAGATGCAGAGCTTTCAGACCTCAAATAATGGAAAGAAAACAAGTTCATATTCATAAAGATTTAAGTGTTCAGAAATCAATATTTGGTGAAATAATTCTGTTTTTTAATCACATTTTTGCATCTTGGCATCATGTTCTCCTCCATGTTCTACACACTGCTTTTTGGATAAAGAAAACAAAACAATAAAAAAACAGAGCAATATAAATACTCCAAAATTACCTAAAATAAAAACCTTTAAAAACTTAGCAGCTTTTTTCTCTTTGCAGTAAAGCTGCTGTTTTGGAGATACGTGTGTTTAATTGGACAGCGACGATATACAGTATCTAATGGATTATTACAGGACTCCATTAGGAACCTCTACAACTCAGTGCTATGTGCTGAGATGTCTGGCATTTTGCAGCGTTACACATGCAACACACGCTACTTCAGTATGAGTAACTAAATAAATATTGCTCATGTCACTTTATATGTTTCTGATATCTGTTTTCTTCTTTCAGATTAGCTTTAAGTGATCACTGTGAGGTTTTTAGTTTCTGGAGCAGGTACAGCATGGCATCATGTCTCATCGTTAGCACACAGGTTCTGCTCACGTCTCCAAACACAGCTGGAGAACATGTTCTACACAGCATCGCGTCGTGTCTCGATGTCAAATTACTGACAGATGCTGACAGACAGCATCCTCCCGCCTCCGTCCCGTCCCCTGTCACACCGTGAGATCCATCACTGCCCGGTTTACTGGAGCTACAGCAGATCATGTGTTTGTCAGGCTGGGTCAGGCTGCCGGGTGTTGGGTCGGATTAGTGCGACAGCAGTGTGAAGCTGACCGGCCAATCCGGCGCCGGGTCAATCAGATCTGTGCTATTGGCCGAGCAGGAGAGCTACAAAAGAACAGCCAGGCCAATCGGCTTTGTCCTGATATTAATAAGTGTGAATGACTGATACAGTGATCAACCAAAACATTATGACCACCTCTCAGTTCTACAATACTCAGAACCTCACAGGAGAGAAAACCAACACAGAGATACAGCTATTATTATTATTATTATTATTATTATTATTATTATTAATACTATTATTATTATTGTTATTATTATTATTATTATTATTATTATTACTACAGTGAGTGGATCAGATACAGCTGTGATGTTGAAGTTTTTAAACTCCACAGTGTTGCTGCAGTGTCCTGTGGGCAACAGCATCCTGTGAGCAGCATCACCCTTTGGGCACTGTCCTGTGGGCAGTGTCCTGTGGAAAGCGTCCTGTAAGTATAGTCCTGTGGTCTGTATCCTGTAGGCAGCGCCCTGTGTGCGGTATCCTGTGGGCTGCAGCGTACTGTGGGCAGCATCCTGTGGGCAACAGTATCCTGTGGGCAGTGTCCTGTGGGCAGCAGCGTCCTATGGGCAGCATCCTGTGTGGGTTTCCTGTGTTCAGTGTCCTGTGGACAGCAGTGTCCTGTGGGCAGTATACTGTGCGCAGTGGCCTGTGGGCAACAGTGTCCTGTGGGCACTGTTCTGTGGGCAACAGTATCCTGTGGGCAACAGTATCTTATGGGCAGTGTCCTTTGGGCAGCATCCTGTAGGCAGCCTCCTGTGGGTGGCATTCTGTGGGCAACAGTATCCTGTGGGCAGTGTCCTGTGGGCAGCAGCGTCCTATGGGCAGCATCCTGTGTGGGTTTCCTGTGTTCAGTGTCCTGTGGCCAGCAGTGTCCTGTGGGCAGTATACTGTGCGCAGTGGCCTGTGGGCAACAGTGTCCTGTGGGCACTGTCCTGTGGGCAACAGTATCTTGTGGGCAGTGTCCTTTGGGCAGCATCCTGTAGGCAGCCTCCTGTGGGTGGCATTCTGTGGGCAACAGTATCCTGTGGGCAGTGTCCTGTGGGCAGCAGCGTCCTATGGGCAGCATCCTGTGTGGGTTTCCTGTGTTCAGTGTCCTGTGGCCAGCAGTGTCCTGTGGGCAGTATACTGTGCGCAGTGGCCTGTGGGCAACAGTGTCCTGTGGGCACTGTCCTGTGGGCAACAGTATCTTGTGGGCAGTGTCCTTTGGGCAGCATCCTGTAGGCAGCCTCCTGTGGGTGGCATTCTGTGGGCCACAGTGTCCTGTGGGCAGTGTCCTGTGGGAAGCAGCATCCTGTGGACAGCAGAATCACGAGGCAGTGTCCTGTGGGCAGTGTGTTGTAACTGTTTATTAATGCTTTATTAAATACCTCACTCCCATCACAAAGAAATCCACGTTGTTTCCTAAACTATAGCTAATAGGTTGCTGTAGTATCCATGGTGGCGGCTATAATATTGCTAAGTGGTAGCTTAAACGTTCAAGGTGGTTGCTATGGTGTTGCTAAATGGTTGCTATAGTCTTGCTAAGTGGATGCTAGGTGGTTGCTAAGTGGGTACTAAGTGGTTTCTATGGATTTTCAGCAGTATACCTGCTTGTTGCAATTTTTTTTGATAAGTGTTGGCTCACATGTCCAAGGTGGATGCTATTTTGTTGCTAAGTAGGTATCTGTGGTGGTTGCTAGGTAGTTGCTAAGTGGATACTAATGTGTGGCTATGGTATCCGTGGTGTTGCTAAATGGATGCTTTGATATCTATTGTGGTTGCTCTTGTATTGCTAAGTGGATGCAAGGTGGTTGATAAGTGGATACTAAGTGATTTCTATGGAATTGCAGCAGCATACCTGTTTATTGCTATGGTGTTGCTAAGAAGTAGCTAACGTGTCCAAGGTGGTTGCTATGGTGTTGCTAAATGATTGATTTGGTATCTAATGTGGTTGCTATAGTGTTCCTAAGTGGATGCTAGGGAGTTGCTATGGTATCTTTGATGGCTGATATGATGTTGCTAAGTGGTAGCTAACGTGTCCAAGGTGTTTGCAATTTTGTTGCTAAATGGTTCCATTGGTATCTGTGGTGGTTGCTATGGTGTTGCTTATTGGATGCTAGTTGGTTGACAAGGTGTGGCCTCAGTATCCTTGGTGGCTATTATGATGTTGCTAAGTGTTTGCTGGAGAAATGAATTTTGAAAACTGTATATAATAATAATAATAATAATGATAATAATAATGATAATAATAAAAATAATACCACAGTTAGTTCTGACCCTGCAATGTGATTGGTTGAGAAGCATTCTATGAATGATGTTATCAGCCGGTAATGCACTGTAACCAAAGCTCTCCATGTATTACTCCGCCACATACGGGTAAACTAGCAACGATGCAGCGCTTACAAACCAAACAGGGCAGCTACAAACAGAGCAGAAATGGAACTATTTTAACTTGAAGAGTGTTTATAACCAAACCGATTGTATTTTCTCCTCCTCTTTAACTCTTTAAATCTTTTAATAAACAGTGATAATGGAACTGTGGTATAATTACATAATAATACACTCGAGGTTCATGCTATAACATGAAATATTGGCACTGCTGTGCTGCTCTACGGCACTCAGCTGCATAGAACTACGAAGTTCCCCTATATACAGTTGTGGTCAAAAGTTTACATACACTTGTAAAAAAACATAATGTTATGGCTGTCTTGAGTTTTCAATAAGTTCTACAACTCTTATTTTTCTGTGATAGAGTGATCGGAACACATACATGTTTGTCACAAAAAACAGTCATAAAATTTGGTTCTTTCATAAATTTATTATGGGTCTGCTGAAAATGTCACCAAATCTGCTGGGTCAAAAATATACATACAGCAACATTAGTATTTGGTTACATGTCCCTTGGCCATTTTCACGGCAACTAGGCGCTTTTGGTAGCCATCCACAAGCTCCTGGCAAGCTTCAGGTCGAATGTTTGACCACTCTTCTTGACAGAATTGGTGCAGTTCAGCTAAATGTGATGGTTTTCTTGCATGAACCCGTTTCTTTAGCACTGTCCACATGTTCTCAATGGGGTTTAAGTCAGGACTTTGGGAAGGCCATTCTAAAACCTTAATTCTAGCCTGGTTTAGCCATTCCTTTACCACTTTTGATGTGTGTTTTGGGTCATTGTCTTGTTGGAACACCCAACTGCGCCCAAGACCCAACCTTCGGGCTGATGGTTTTAAGTTTTCCTGCAGAATTTGGAGGTAATCCTCCTTCTTCATTATCCCATTTACTTTCTGCAAAGAACCAGTTCCACTGGCAGCAAAACATCCCCAGAGCATAATACTACCACCACCATGCTTGACAGTAGGCATGGTGTTCCTGGGATTAAAGGCCTCACCTTTTCTCCTCCAAACATATTGCTGGGTGTTGTGGCCAAACAGCTCAATTTTTGTTTCGTCTGACCAGAGAACTTTCCTCCAGAAGGTTTTATCTTTGTCCATGTGATCAGCAGCAAACTTCAGCCGAGTCTTAAGGTGCCTTTTCTGGAGCAAGGGCTTCTTTCTTGCACGGCAGCCTCTCAGTCCATGGCGATGTAAAACACGCTTGACTGTGGAGACTGACACCTGTGTTCCATCAGCTTCCAAATCCTTGCAGACCTGCTTCTTGGTGATTCTCTCGGCAGCATGTGATAGCTTGCGTTTTCTTCCTGATCGTGGCAGTGACACAACTGTTCCATGCACTTTATACTTGCGTATAATTGTCTGCACAGTTGCTCTTGGGACCTGTAGCTGCTTTGAAATGGCTCCAAGTGACTTCCCTGACTTGTTCAAGTCAATAATTCGCTTTTTCAGATCCACACTGAGTTCCTTTGACTTTCCCATTGTAGCTTTTGTAGCTGAGTCTAATCACTGGGTCAAATGAGCCCTATTTAAATGGGCTCATGAGAAGTCAACAGCTGTAGTCAATCAGAATCACTTACAAGAAGTGAAGAGGCCATGACATGAAGCTAATTTGATTGACACAACTCGCTACATCACCAAAATTGACAAATTTTGTTGCTGTATGTATATTTTTGACCCAGCAGATTTGGTGACATTTTCAGCAGACCCATAATAAATTTATGAAAGAACCAAATTTTATGACTGTTTTTTGTGACAAACATGTATGTGTTCCGATCACTCTATCACAGAAAAATAAGAGTTGTAGAACTTATTGAAAACTCAAGACAGCCATAACATTATGTTTTTTTACAAGTGTATGTAAACTTTTGACCACAACTGTATGTCATATATGTAATAATGTTATGTTAGATGGGTGCAGATGAGCAGCTGAGCAGTTAGCTCAGTGCTAATGGTCATACATGAGCAGCACATGTGTATCATGATTGATGGGCTCGGTGCTAACGCCGCTAACGAATGAGGACCTAAACAAGCTGCAGTAAGGAGGGTAAGGTCAGAGGATTGTTATTTATTTTTTTCAGCTGTGTTTTTCCTCCTGGATTGCCAGGCGTGACGCTGGCTTCCTGCTTGTGTGACAGATTAAGACAACAGCTTGTTATTCACCAGGCTGTGGCTGTGCTGCAGAGGGCAACGCTAGGATGCAGGATCCATCACAACTCGAGGGGTGGCCGGTAATTGCTACGTTCCTCTTTAGTTCACCATTTGCAGCAGGTAGCTTTTCCGGTTTTTGAAGGTTCACTGAAGAAAAGACAAAACTTGGCGGAAATAAAGCAGGAAAAAGTGTCGGAGGTTAAGTTAAGTGTACTTTTTTTTTTTCATGTGTCTTTTGTTTGTTTGTTGTATAGAATGAATGTATTGATCCACAGACACTTCTTTGAATTGTACGAGGAGATATAAAAAACAAAAACAGCTTTGGCTTTGCTGTTATGTTGGTGGGTTTCTTTAATTTACTTTAACCATTCTTTGGTAGAACGACTTGTGGGTTTAGGGTCATTGTCTTGTTGGATGGCCCACATTTTCTGGAGATTCAGATCACAGACAGATGGCCTCATGTTATCCTTTAGATTTTGCTAGCATAATTCAGTGTGCTGACAGTTTGCTGAAGAAAAAAATGAAACGTATTGTATTGAAATAAAAAAAAAAACAGGTTTTACTTTTTTTGTACACGTTTGCTTGTTGTCTCAACCGAATGTATTGATCCAGACCCATTATGGCACTGTATAAAGAGATGTATAAAAAGAATGTATGTATAAAGTATGCTCGATAAGATGAAACCGAAACTTTACATGAATCTGAAGTTTTTTTAGGAGTGTTATCTGTACAATATAAATCATATTGCTTTTTTTTTACATTATAAGCTGCAACTAAAATACTTTAATTGTCCCCAAAATTGTCAGTCCTCTATATAATCCGGTGCTCCTTATGTATGAATTATATCATTCAGGTATTAAGGAGCAGTAAAGCCACTCCACTGAAGTACAGAGTTATACAGCAGTTTCAGTTTAGTTCTCCAGCACTAAGGCTGGAGCAGTATTAGCATTAGCCGCTAACCATGCTAAGCTCTAGCTCTTTCGCTGTTCAGGGGTAAGTCTTATCGGTCTGTAGCCTGCTGCCAACCCTGGCTAGAATTGCTGGAGGAACATTAGCATTAGCCGCTTAGCATGCTAAGTGCTAGTTTTTTGTGCCAATCAGAGGCGAGTATATATATATATATATATATATATATATATATATATATATATATATATATATATATATATATTTACTGTCTTAAAACAAGCTACATGAGATGAACCACTGGCCCTGTTTAACTGGAACACTCAGGGTTCCTCAGTGCAGTTCTGTTGGGTGGCATTTACTAGCGGTTAGCCGCTAACGCTAATGCTATTGCAGCCAGCTTTAGTAGAAGTCTGGAAATTTAAGCTTACTGTATACTGTATAATAAACAGAACCGCTTTAAACAGCTTTCAAGAGAGAAAGTGGCAAGATCTGCTGAATTAGAAGGAAAACATGTCAACACCCTTGTTCCTTACTACTGACACATAATGCGCCTTGTAATCTGGTGCGCTCTATAGAGCAGAAAATACAGTACTGTAGATCACGCTATGTAGCACATATAGAATGTTGATTCTTATATTTATATATTTGTCATGCTGTCTGTCCAACAGAGGGACCACCCAGTCCTGCGAAGACGCCCTCTGAAAGCTCGCCGGTGAGTTCGCCCCGGCTGAATGGGGACTCGGATCGGTACTGCCAGCTGTGCAACGCTTGGTTCAACAACCCGGGAATGGCCCGGCAGCACTACGACGGCAAGAAACACAAGAAGAATGCAGCGCGTGCCGACCTGCTGGAGCAGCTGGGCAAGACGCTGGACATGGGCGAGATGAAAGGTAAAAAACTGTGACTTTTTCCTCCTTAAATATAAAAACTCCCTAATATTTAACATCATATCAGTTACAATAGCTTTCCTAAATGTTCTCAATAATAGTTGGAACCCAAAATATTTTCAGTTCCATGGTTTTGTATTTCATGTATGAATTTCAGCGATGGTTCCCATCAGAGTCAACAAGGGGACCAGAACAGAAAGGGTTAAACATGGGTCCCCAATGTATACTCTGCACATGACGTGTAGATGGACTGCAAGCCCAGTAGGGTTCCAGTAAACCACCCCTACAAACCCATCTGGAAGCCACCTAGACCATGTTTCACGCATGTGAGCTCCACATGAGCATGGTATCTGGGATGTAATGCCTGGAACAGCTGCCATTCATTGCCATTTTAGAGTACAAAGGACCTTACCAACTTCTGCACCAATAACACCAAGCTAAGGGGATGTCAAACAAGGTCCCCCTTGGCCACAACTCTGAACATTTTAGCATTTTGATTCAGCAACCTGAGCAAACTCAGCGACAAATTAGCCATTATGACCTGAGATGGTGCTGCCAGAAGTTTGGAAAGTAAGTTCTTTTGTTCAAACTGTCACGTCTGATGCTGTCAGTCGGCCTGCTCTAGTCCCCGTTAGCCCTAAAGACTCTAACTCCCAGCATGCTCCTACAATGGACTACAATGGACTACTCTGCTGAACATGTGACTCAGTCATGCTTTTCCTCTGCCGAGTTCTGATAGGTTGATTACTTGAAAACTCCCAGAGTCCCCCCAGTATTTAAGGCATTCTCTTCCCTTCACTCTCTGCCGAGTATTACCTGGTTCTCCAGCTCTTAAACAACGTGTTTCCTTTGCTTTCCTGTTTTTCTGATTCCTGACCTGTTTCCTCTTCCTAGACCACTCTTTTTAGCCTAGCCCTCTGTTACCGACTACCGTCTCTGTTACCGACCTCCTGCCTTGTTAGACCTCTCTCTCTCTCTGCCTAGCCCCTGTATTTATATATTCCCTTCTCTGTTACCGAACCCCTGCCTGGTCTACTTCTCTCCTGGTATGTCTTGTGTTTTTGCTACTGTGTTTTCTTTGTATATAGTCCTGGTTGTAAATAAACCACTGTTTTACATTCAGCACGTGCCTCGGACGGCATTCCCTGGTTCCTGTGTTCCTTACAGAATACTCGGCCAGAAACCTGGAGGCAGCTGAATTTGAGGCTGTAAATTCTGGTTCCTGTAATCATTGGCTGAGTATTCTGTAAGGTACAGAGTTCCTTTGCTAGTTATGGATGGTGTTGTTGAATGAAAAATAGCAAATTATACTTCTGTTTCGAACCTACGGCGTAGCGTATCCTTCCAAGAGAGAGTGCGCTACGCAGCGGGGCGCATTTATACTCCTCCGTAGGATTTAATGAAGGCCTTCCTGTTACGGAAATCAGTGGAAAGCACTGTGGTCAGTGGCTCAAAACATTATAGAAGAAGAAAGTACAGGTACAGGACTAGCTTTGCTCAGCTCAGGACTGTTCTTTAAGATATTTCCATTTACCGCAGCTTCAATCGTGCCTAATGGACTCTTTATCCAGTGTAGGCAAAGGAATGTCTTAGCCATGCCTGTACAAACTTTTAATGCTTTTAAGGAAGCTACTGTTCCTGTACCGAGTGGACAGAAGGGCCCGGTGATCGCTACTGATATAAAGTAAGTTAATAGACAACCAGAGAGCTTTTAGGAAAGAACAGGCAGCACCATGAGCACTTAGCGCTAATACGTTCACCTGTTCCTCTGCCTGACATGACTCGAGAGACGAGCGGACGGCTACATCAGCAGGGGCTGTTTTAGGATTTAATGAAGGCCTTCCTGTCACTGGACGGAAATCAGTGGAAAGCACTGGTGTAACAGCAGCTGCTTTACCATAAGACAGCTGGATGTTTTTTGGGCTGCATTCCCAGGCAGACATAAAACCCAGCAGAGGGCAGAAAAACATATTTCCAGCAGAGATTCGCTATTAGTGGCTCAGTGTAGTAGATTGTGTCCCTATCAGAACGGAAATAGAATCTGTAGATGCTTCGGTTGTTCCGAAAATTGGGGAATTCAAGCATCTCTGCCTAAAGAGCTCAGGCAGGTGCTTGTCATCTCAAGACTTGACAATTGCAACCATGTTTTGGCTGGTTTTCCAACCCATGCCATCTGCAACTCGAACAGATCCAGAATTTAGGAGTATTCCCTGAATGTATAGTCATGTCCTTAGCTCAATATTCTCTACTTTTACACACCTTTTCCTTCCGCTTTTATTTAGCTAGCTGCATAGATATAAAACCAAGGCTTTAGTCCTATTCGGATTTGATTCTTTTTCCATGGGGATGTGACATAAGAAATTATTTAATTTTAATTTCTCAGTAATTCTTGATTCTACTCTGTTCCTAAATGCGCTGTGTGAATCATTTGTTATGTATTACGATTCCATCACAATTTATCTTCTGTAAAATTAGTCAAAAAATAACATTTAAAGTTCTGCTCTGGTTCCCAACCTAATTTTGAACCAGTTTGCTGAGTTTCCACCAACAAAAGTAGGTTCCAGACCCGGAAGCGCTCATTTGCAGTGGAAACCAAAGAATACTAGTTTTATTTAGCATTAACTGTGACGCCTTCTGTTCACTGCTGCTGTACAACATCCTCTGTTTTTATCTACCCATCTAGCTATCTACCCTGCTATCTATTGACCCATCTGTCTCTACTGTACCTACTGTATCCACATACCCTTTTATCTGCATGTCAGTCTACTCTAGTGACTCTAGTGGGTTAACTGTCTTAGGTAGATTTGGTTAACTCTTTTTCTACCAAACTGGATAAAATTGTAGAGACCTAAGTGCTACTAAAGCGTAGCAGCTGTTAACAATTAGACAGGTAATGGTCAGGATGGCACCAGGATGCTTTGATTCCTGTGCCGAGACTCAACGGTTCAATAACCGTGACTCGCAGGGTTTCAACCCTCCACTAGCTGTAATCTTCTCCTGGCAGGCTTTGGTCTAGAGGAGGAGGAGGAGAAGGAGGAGATGTAGGCGAGACGATCTGCTCCCTCCCTCTTGTTCACCTTGGCCGGCGGTTTGCTAATGTCACTTGGTCATTACCCCCCCCCGGCCCATAAATGTCAGCACAGGCGCTGCCGGCCCGGGCCCTGGCTCTAATGAGGAGCGCCCTCGCCACGGCAATTATCAATTAGTAATGATGTGGCAAATCATCCTAAAGGGGCAAGCTGAGAGCGGGGGAAGGGTGGTTAGGGCGAGAGAGCAGCGAACAGAGCGAGAGAGAGAAAGAGAGAGAGAGCTGTGATATGTTTCGATGCTTGGGGAGCGGCGGAAAGCTGCGCCCAGGCCGCTTTATTCATTGGGCTGTTCAGCTGCTGGTGGCAGCCTCATCTTTCACACCATGAGCATCCACCCAGCGCTCGCTGTCTCCACCTGCCCAACTGCCTCTCGCCATTTCTCTCACTCTAATGCTGAAGAGCCTGGCTGGTACAGCTCTGCCCTTCTTCTTCTTCTTTTCCCCCCCTCAGCATCTTCTGCCGTGGCCCCTCGTTGGCTGTGCAGTGTCCTTCTCAGTGTTCAGTGAGCGCCGGTTGCCGTGCACGACACCACAGAAAGGCAGAGCAGCAGAACCGCCAGACTTTGAAGATTGCCGCATGGTAAAATATTCATAGACTCTGTTCAGAGTGCCCTGGGCCTGTGTTTGTGTTCGTGTACGGGTGTGTTTGTGTGTGTGTCCGAGTGTGAGGTACTCGTGATCCTACCACAGCTTCAAAATACAGCCTGTCCCCATCACATCAGAGACAGCGGGGTCATTCAGACCTGCCTTTTTATTTTTATCCGATTCCTAGATTAACTAAGCAGATTTCAGGCTTTCAAACACGTTTTGTAGCCAATCAGGTTGCATTTAAACAAGTATAACTGATGTTGTGAGGTGCAATCGGCCCACTACTGCCAATTTACTGCAGACACTGCATCTATCTGTCTGCCTACCTTCTATCTGACCATCTATCTTTTTGCCTACCATCTATTTCCCATCTATCTGTTTGTCTACCATTTATCTAACCATCTTTCTGTTTGTCTATCATCTATGTCCCATCTATCTGTGTGTCTACCATCTATCTAACCATCTATCTACCATCTATCTGTTTGTCTACCATCTATTTCTCATCTGTATGTCTGTCTACCATCTATCTACCCATCTATCTGTTTGTCTACCATCTATCTAACCATCTATCTACTATGTATCTGTCTGCCTACCATCTTCTACCCATCTATCTGTTTGCCTACCATCTATCTACCCCTCTATTTGTCTGCCTAACATCTATTTACCCATCTATGTCTGGCTACCATCTATCTACCTATTTATCTGTCTACCTACCATCTATTTACCCATCTACCTTTCTGCCTACCATCTATCTACCAATTTATCTGTCTGCCTACCATCTATTTACCCATTTTTCTGTCTGCCTACCATCTATTTACCAATCTATCTGTCTGGCTACTATCTATCTACCCATTTATCTGTCTGCCCATCATCTATCTACCCATCTACTGTATGTACTATTTTATCTGTCTGTCTACCACCTTCTACCCATCTAACTGTCTGCCTACCATCTATCTACCCATTTATCTGTCTGCCTACCATCTATCTACCCATCAATCTGTCTGCCTACATTCTATCTACCCATCTATCTGTCTGGCTACCATCTATCTACCCATTTATCTGTTTGCCTACCATCTATCTACCCATTTATGTCTGCCTACCATCTATTTACCCATCTATCTGTCTGGCTACCATCTATCTACCATCTATCTGTCTGCCTACCATCTATCTGTCTGCCTACCACCTATCTACCCATTTATCTGTCTGCGTATTATCTATTTACCCATCTACTGTATCTACCCTTTTATCTGTGTGTCTACCACCTTCTACACATCTAGCTGTCTGTCTACCATCTATCTACCCATCTATCTGTCTGTCTACCACCTTCTACCCATATATTTACCCATCTATCTGGCTGCCTACCATCTTCTACCCATCGATTTACCCATCTAACTGTCTGCCTACCATCTTCTACCCATCGATTTACCATCTACCTGTCGGCCTACCATCTATCTACCCATCTATCTGTCTGGCCACCATCTATCAACCCATTTATCTGTCTGCCTATCATCTATTTACCCATCTACTGTATCTACCTTTTTATCTGTCTGTCTACCACCTTCTACTCATCTACTTGTTTGTCTACCATCTATTTCTCATCTATCTATCTGCGTACCATCTACCTACCCATCTAACTGTCTGGCTACCATCTATCTAACCATCTATCTGTCTGTCTACCATCTATCTAATCATCTATCTACCATCTATCTGTCTGCCTACCATCTATCTAACCATCTATCTGTTTGTCTACCATCTATTTCCCATCTATCTGTCTGTCTACCATCTATCTATCCATCTATCTGTCTGTCTACCACCTTCTACCCATCAATTTACCCATCTATCTGTCTGCCTACCACCTTCTACCCATCAATTTACCCATCTGTCTGCCTACCATATTCTACCCATCTATCTAACATCTACCTGTGTGCCTTTCCAATATATCTATGTACACATCTATCGACTGAAACTTTATACACTTCTATCTACCCATCTGTCTCTCTGCCTGTCTGTCTGTCCACACATATATCTATCTACCCATCTATCTGCCTGCCTACCATCTATCTACCCATTTATCTGTTATACTGATCTTCAATGTTGTTTAATATAACTGCCACCATTTTTACTCTTTTTACCACCAGCAATATAGCAGAATCACCTGGCTACACCTGTTATTACCTCTAGTGTACCATATATCACACTCCGGTTCCCCCGTTCCTGCACTGAGCTGAGAGGCAGACAGTGTTTCTTTTCATCTCTCCTCCCCTCCTTTCATCCCCTCTTCCCCCTCCTCATCCTCCGCTCTCCTGCACCGCTCTGACCCCGTTCTATTATCCACTGTTTCCACACATGCTGCTGGAGGGCCACCTCTGAACACCGCCGCTTCACCCGGCAGCTCACCGGAGAACCGTCCTGATTACAGAACAATGAATTCATGGCCCTCATGCACGGTCTGCCCTCAGCCATCCGGTGGTTTTGCTTTTTTGAGCTCAGAAACGGGTCCTACGCTTACGTGTTTTCTGGCTGCTCTATCACTCGCTAAACCTGCAGTACTGCATGGAATGTGGAACAGTAAGTGGCACCCAGAGGCTAGTTTCTTTATCCCAATATCAACTAGGCATGTCACGATTCTCTAAATCATTGATTCGATTTTATTTTCCGATTTTAGGGTCACAATTTGATTTTTTTTTTTACAGCAGAGAGGCCTATGCCAGTTTTAGATTAGTCTATGGTCAGTCATTGGTTTGATTCATCAAATTTACAGTATCTTATTTCAAAAGGTAGGCTTGATATAAGTGATGCAAAGTGATACAAGTGATCTGTAATACACCACATTAGGCACACCACATTAGGCACATTAACAGTGTGCACTATTAAAACAGCAATGTGCAAAATAACAAAATAAATAATAATAAAATACAGGAACAGTCATGTACAAAATAATAGAACAGTTTGAGCCTCAACAAACTGAACTCTATCCTACTATAACAGTTAAACATGAAAAATAAGACTTGGTCCCTGAGAATGACACGTTTTTTTCTTTAATAAAGATATATTATTAACTTTATCTGAGAGAAAGATGCTCCTTAAGGTACCAAAACTATTAACATATTTGAGGCTAGACAAAACAACTGTTATTTTTATATTTTCAAGGTTAGCTTAAAGGGAGGGATCATTGATCCTCTTTTTGACTTCGAGGCTCCAACCATGCCATAATTTTGATCGATTTCGATTAAATATTGAAATCGTGACACCCCTAATATCAACAGCGTTAGCTGGATTAGATATCAGACAATTTTGTAGATCCATGAGACTGGGATCCATTTATTTAACACGATATCCGCACTGTGAGCAGCTATTCTAGGCTTCAACAAGCTGCCGTCATCCTCTCATCAACTTTCAGTGAATAATCCAGCTCAGAAAAAAAAGACTATTAGCGTCATGAATAAATGTATTCATTTAATCCTGTTAAGGTTAGCTGCTGTTTCTGTTTCTGCATTATGAAAAACCTGCTATCCTAGGCTTAATAATTCATTATCAGAATATCCTATAAAGATGATGCACATTTCAAAGAAAAAAAACTAATAGCATCATGGCAAACCTATTATAATCTATATAGCTCATTATCAGAACAACCTTGATATGATATGATCCATATATCACAGCAAATCAAAAGTCCCAATCTACCCAAAATGGTGTCATCAACCTCTCATCAACTTTCAGTGAATAATCCAGCTCAGAAAAAAAAACTATTAGCATCATGAATAAATAAAGCCTGCTTGAACCCTGTCAAAGTCAGCTGCTATGAGTGTTAGCATCCCTGCTTTAACCCAGTCAAGTCTGACTATAAGCATCATGGCAAACATATTGTAATCTATATAGCTCATTATCAGAAAAACCTTGATATGATACGATCCAAATATCACAGCCAATCACAAGTCCCAATCTACCCAACATGGTGTCATCAATCTCTCATCAACTTTTAGTGAATAATCCAGCTCAGAAAAAAAAACTATTAGCATCAAGACTAACCAGCATCAACTCTTTTGGCTCTTTTAACATGATGTTAGCATTATGGCTAATCTATTCTCTATTCTAGGCTTTATAACTCGTGTTCAGAATGTCCTACAGGCATGATACACATTTTCATAATCAGTGGCGATTGCTCTAAGACTGCAAGGGAAGCTCAGCTTCCCCTAAAATGTAAAAAAATTAAAAAATGATAATATAAATATATACTATTGTGTGTTCATGTCACTGATTAAATATGTGCTACAGCGTGCTGAACTTAGTTCAGAATCAGCTTCTTTCCTCTCACTCATTCCTGCAGCTTCACAGCTCTGCTTTAAACAGTCCACAGACTTCAATAGCGGAGCAAAGCGCGCGGCCAAACGAGACGAGTCATTGGATAAATGCTGGGCTTTGTCCCGCCCATCGGACGCTCAGCGTCTCTGGGGGTCTATGGAGCAGTGGGCTGGCCTCGGCCGGCCCGGACGCTCAGCTTCTGAGTGATGATTGGATGATCTGTCTGAGGCGGAGTCCCTTTTTGATTGACAGCGCATTGAGCGAATCCGCGATCTTTGACTAGCGACAAATCCAGCTTCTATTTCTGGTGCTTTTCTGTAGCTGCTTGTGTTTGAAGACTGACTTCTATCACTCTTTCTGACTTCTATCACTCTTTTCTATCGCAGTTTCTATCCAGCGGGTGCTGCTCAGCCTCATTAATAATAATTTAAATAATTTAAATGAAAAAAGGGATTTTTCAAGGAAATTAAAACTGTCCAAAAGGAAATAAATTTACCTGCATTTTTTCCCTTTACTAACTTTAAAGATTTTGCGTAATGTTTTTTTTTTTTTTTCTGATCATTTTATGTTTATTTATGTCATAGCGTCTTTTTAAGTAGTTGTTCAATATAAAGAATGGGTACCTTTTTGTTGTGTAGTGAAAACTTGAAAATAATGCCTTTTGTTTACAAAAAAAAAAACTCTCAGGGAGAGAAGAATTTATGTATAAATAAAACGACATATGTTAAGATGTAGGCCGAAATTGAGCTTCCCCTCCTTGAAAGACCAGCATCCGCCACTGTTCATAACAAACTCAGTCCTCACAGCTTTTGATTACCAAATAGTTTCTGCTTATGAACAACTTTAAGGCAAATAAAGATAAATTCACCACAAAAAGTGGATGTTAGCTTCAAATTGTTAGGTTTTGGAATCATACACAAGTTTAATAAAGTGTAATGCCACCACAATGCTGTTTAGATGACTACTTGAATAATCAGATTACTGCAGTGAGCGGATTATAATCTGATGATGTAAATGCACTCGTTTTTTTGAGGACAACTTGGCTTGTTTTAACATGGCAAACCCGCAGAATACAGTCTAATATACTCACCTCTGAAAGAGGTGAAAGAGGTAGCGTTACAGTTAGCGGCTAATGCTAATGCTGCTGCACCAAGCCTTAGTGCTGGAGAAACTTCATTGAAAACTCACCCTTATAACACTGTACTTCAGCGGATTGGCGCTACTGCTATTTATAGGTATATTTTTGAGTCAAATTAACATTTTTGTTTTATTCTATAAACTACAGACAACATTTCTCTCAAATTCCAAATAAAAATATTGTAATTTAAAGCATTTATTAGCAGAAAATGAGAAATGGCTGAAATAACAAAAAAAGTTTTAAGACTTCAGAAATCAATATTTGTTAGAATAACCCTGGTTTTCAATCACAGTTGTTTTCATGCATCTTGGCATCATGTTCTCCTCCACCAGTCTTACACACTGCTTTTGGATACCTTTCAAGCTTACCGCTCAGCTTGGTTTGATGGATTGTGATCATCCATCTTCCTCTTGATTATATTCCAGAGGTTTTCAATTTGGTAAAAATCAAAGAAACTCATTTTTGTCGATTTTTAGGAAAATTAAAGGATTTTAAGTGCACCTTATAGTCTGAAAAATACAATCCTAGATCTCTCTCTCTCTCTCTCTCTCTCTCTCTCTCTCTTTCTCTGAGTGCTCTTACCACTTCATCTCCACTGGTCTATTCTCAGTAGCTTCCTCTGTATTCCGCACACATGTTGTATCTCTCCAGAGTGCCACCTGCAGTCATTAATAAAGCAGAGGTGAGCTCAGCGGAGAGCGGGCTGCTCTCCGGGGATGCAGCACTCTCCGATAATGGACCGAGCTTCCCAATCTCAGCATCTGTACCGGTTCTTGTTATGCACAGTCTGCTACTCTAATCCAACAAAGAACAACCTTTAGCTCTGATTCTGGTCAGGATGAGTTCTGAGAAGGTTGCTGTGGAATAAAACATGAGGGCAGAAGGACAGACAGCAGGGCTGTATAAGGTGACCCTGATCACTGTAAAATCCTTTGTTAGCTATAGTTATCTTCTCTCAGTGGAGAGCCTACAGACCAGAGACCATCCAATGAAATGCTTTGGGTTTCTGTGATGCTCGTTGCTATCTTACACCCTGTCAACTAGGGTTGCAACGGTATGAGATTTTCACGGTATGATAACCGTCTCGGAAAATACCGCGGTATCACGGTTATCACGGTATCACAGTTTGTTACATATATTATTATTTTTTTGTTCAATTAACTATTTATTGTAGAAACTACACCATCAGGTGAAGGAAACCATGTTTTTCCACTACTCTTAAGGGCATTAAGAGTGTATATATAAAAAAAGTTGGTATATAACCAGATACTGCAGAAAGAGGGGATTTATTTCTGACATGATCCTCACAATAGAGATTTCTATTTTAAGGCTTTCACACCGAGTCTGGTTTTAACATATGAAAAACAGGCACGTCAGAATTAGAAAATGAACGCATGTAAATGAATGGCGTCTTTCACATCCAGTCCGGCCAGGACCTTTACACGGACACGTGAATCCATCGTAGCACGCACTTCACGCCTGTACCTGCGTGTCCAAATTTCGGATAACTCAGCGCTTTTGCGGGCGCTTACCGCATGGGTTGTGCACGACTACAAAGAAGTTTTATTTAGGTTATTTAGGTAAAATTATAAACTGAACACATACTTTGCGCTGCACAGCGGGGTGGTGTTCTCGGAGATGGGAGAACAGGTTTGATGTATTTCCTCCTTTAGCTGTGACTTTACGGCCACATTGATTACAAGCTTGTTGATTACAAGATTACAAGTCTGTTTTCAGGCTGTTTGAATGAGCGAAATATGATCAGAATTATGTAAATTAACACTAACATAGAAGCATAGAAATATTATTTAATAAAAATTATTTTTAAGAACAGCTAAACACAGTGCGGAGAAGTTCACGTGCGAGAGAGAGAGAGAGAGAGAGAGAGAGAGAGAGAGATTTGCGTGTTCTGATATGAGCTACTCACAGGTAAAGGTTCTCTTTTATCTCCTCGTGCTCATTTTAGTCCAATACATAATTCTGCAGTTTCTCAGTGTTTTCTGTCGTATTCTGTCGTATCGCGAGCGCTTACAACTAACACCGCGGGCCGCGAGGTGCAGCCGTGCTGCCGCTGTTATGCCGAATCCGACTCCCTGCTCAATCCGACTCCCGCTTCGCGGACAGAATCGGCACAACACCCCCCGCTGTAGAACTGCGGGAGTGAAAACAGCGCTTATAATTAAGTTAGTTAAGTTTCAGTTTTCGTTATTTGGTTCGTTTTCATTAACAATAATAATTGGTTACTTAGCATTAACATAGTGATTATCACACCAGAGCTTTATTTAAAAATAAAATATATAATTAAAAAACAGATGCCTACATCTCAGACTATTTTCTAGAGCCCAACCCGACCCGGCCCGAGGAATGTGGTGGGAAATCTCGGCCCGAACGGACCCGATCTCGGGTCGGGCCTCGGGTCAGGTCTGGTTCGGGCAGAGAATCTAAGCTCTAGTCTGATGCACTTTCTGCTGTTCTCACCGCTGTGTGCTGAGCAGCTGAAGCGGAGCAGAGTTGCGCATGCGCGGGTGAGTTTCTCCGCTGGCTTGCCTTTTACCGGTAATAAGCAAACACACACGGTATGATAACCGTGCATTTTAATACCATGGTATACCGTGAAACCGGTTACCGCTGCAACCCTACTGTCAACAGTCTGTTTTCACACCTCGCACCTGTGCTGTTAAAAAAGCATCAGAGTATGAATAAAAAAAACTGTACCACTTTAAAATAAGACTATCTTTATAAAGGGTTTATAAATGGTTTACAATTAGTCTATTAATGGTTACTAATTAGGTTGTAAATGCCTTAAAAATCATTAATAATCAGTTATACATATTACACAATATTACACATACGTAGAAAGGGCAACAATATAGATAGCTGTGGGTTCACTATTTGGCAAACAACAGGTCACTGTTGCCCTTTCTATGTATGTGTTATAACTAATTATTATTTTTTTTAGGCATTTACAACCTAATTAGTAACCATTAAGAAACTAATTATAAACCATTTATAAACCCTTTATAATGGTACCAAAAAACTGATGGTCTGGTGTGGTGGTCTGGAAGTGAGGTGTGTTTAGGTAAATTTCTGGCATGTTTTTATCTTACCGGCAAAAAAAAAAAGATGCGCCACTGACTGATTAAAACCCTGACAACAGTCATCCAATCCTATCTTAGCCATGCAGGAGTCGCAAAGTGTGCGTTGTGTGTGCTTAGCATGTCATTCTTACACGCACAAATAAAAGTGCTACAGCGCAAATTTAGCTTTTACATCAACAATAAACCACGCTGTTAAGATATGAACGCGCCAAAGTCGGAGCTCACCTGACTCTTAAAGGGAATGACAACTGACCCGCTGATTTTTTTTTTCTCACATTACGCTCAAATCATGCTTTTTACCTGTTTCGAGCCGCACAAGGCGTATTGTTTGCATCCTCAAGATACTAAAGACACGCTGACATGCCCTAAATCACGCTGCATGATGTGCAAATGAACAGTGAGCTATAGATAGCTAAAATATAACCCGAAAACAATAAAAAAAAGTGTTTGTCCTCCGCAATCCCCTGATCTAAACCTGATTATCAAAGATGAACTTAAACTTGCCGTTTTCCTGGATTGGAGATTGCACACTGTAGTCATTTGGTGTTACACTTGATATGCAGTTTACTATATTTTTGGGACAAAAAGGCGGACTTGAAATCATTTAATTTTCCCCCCAAAAATTGACAGTGCGCCTTGTAATCCGTTACTCCTTATGAATTCTACCAGTCAGGTATTATTGAGCAGTAAAGCCACTCTGCTGAAGTACAGCATTATACATGTGAGTTTTTGGTAAAGTTTCTCCAGCACTAAGGCTGGGTGCAGCAGAATTAGCATTAGCTGCTGTTAGC
The DNA here is from genome assembly GCF_023375975.1 of Astyanax mexicanus. Lineage (NCBI taxonomy): Eukaryota > Metazoa > Chordata > Actinopteri > Characiformes > Acestrorhamphidae > Astyanax > Astyanax mexicanus. The sequence continues at coordinate 5,884,964 of NC_064429.1, forward strand.
CACAGTGCTAATACAGTGCACAGTGCTCTTTGGCCACTAAGTGCTCTTTGGCTCTTTTGCTCTTTGGCCATTCAGAGGTGAGTATATTGGACTGTAGTCTGCATGTATATCGTATTAAAACAAGCTACATGGGATAAACTGCTAGCTAGCTAGCTAGCGCCCTGGAACTGGTTACTGGAATTCTCAGGCTTCTTCAGTCTAGCGCTATCGAGTTGTATTTTTGTCCCACAAGTCATGCTGTTAGCGGCTAATGCTAATGCTGCTGCACCCAGCCTTAATGCTGGAGAAACTTTACTGAAAACTCACGCAAATTCGACAAAATATTACAAATCTAAGCCCACTGTAAATAAACAAAAGCACTTTACTCACCCAAATAAACTTAATTTTTCTTTAGGATGGAAATCTGTCTAGATTATTTTTTTTTATTACAGTTTCGTGTACTTAGGCTTAGCTTCCCTATTAGAAGGGAAACATGGCGACACCCTTGCTCACTTTAATGTAGGCATCCTTACTAGTGTCGCTTAATGTGCTGTAAAATCTGATGCACCTTATGTATAATAAATATTGGGAATTAAAGTTATCCCTATAGTAAACTGTAGAAGAATAGCATGCTCATTAATTAAAATACCTGCATAGAGATGCCGTAACACATGCATAAGCTCTACCATAAGCCGTACCTTGAATAACAAGTACAATCCAAACAAATACGTATTATAAACCTTTCAATCAATTGCTATGCATACATGTGTCCCTGTGCAATCCGAGACAGATACAGTGTATTAGCATGATAAATCATGTTACGCCTCAACTAACTCAATCACCTCCGTTCACGATCAGCCTCCCTCTCGGCCTCCAGCTGATCTGGCTCTCAGTTTGACCCTGATTAAAACATCTCGGACCGGCCAGGCTGTAATTATGGATCTCCTGAAGGCAGTGGAGCAGAAAGTCTCTGGTAGCTCCCAGTCTGTCCGAACTCCTCGTCCCGTTGTTTATCCACCAGCTCGGGAAGTCTGGGCTGCAGGCCGGGCCGATATGATTGCATCAGCAATTACACCTCTTTTTTTGTTACTTCTTCTTCCCCGGCGTTTTCATTTAGTGCCATCTCCCTGCCTGTCAGTCAACCCCGCCAACAAATTGCGTCTCTCGGCACTGTTAATTGGAGGGACATGGCGGGAAATGTAATTTGGCACGTCCTGTGATCGTTTTCCGCCATGCTGGGGGGCTGGAGAGCGAATATTGCAGTTTGACACTCAACACCCTCCACAGTGAAAACAAAGCTAATAGCTTATATACCCAAACTGCTAGTCTAGCTTCTTTAAATGAAAAAATAAAAAAAAATGGAAATATGATCCTGGTATCCTTGGTAATCCTACAGTACCAATCAAACGTTTGGACACACCTTCTCCTTCTCATTCCATGTTTTTAAATGTTTAATTTCCTCCAACATTGTAAATGAATTCTGAAGTGATCCATACTGTGAAAGAACATATAAAGAATCATGTAGTACTTGGAATATAATCAAGAGGATTATGAATTTTTGCACCAGGAGTAAAGCAGCATAAAGTTATCCAAAAGCAGTGTGTAAGACTGGTGGAGGAGAACATGATGCCAAGATGCATGATTAAAAACTGTGATTAAAAACCAGGGTTATTCCACCAAATATTGATTTCTGAACTCTTAAAACTTTATGAATATGAACTTGTTTTCTTTGCATTATTTGAGGTCTGAAAGCTCTGCATCTTTTTTTTTGTTATTTCAGTCATTTCTCACTTTCTGCAAATAAATGCTCTAAATGACAATATTTTTATTAGGAATTTGGGAGAAATGTTGTCTGGACTTTATAGAATAAAACAACAATGTTCATTTTACTCAAATGTATAACTATAAATAGCAAAATCAGAGAAACTGATTCAGAAACTAAAGTGAGCTATACTCTGTGAAGCATTTAGGTGGCTCTTGCTTTTTCTTTCCTGGAGGTAGTCCTGATGAGAGCCAGTTTCATCATTATAACATTTTTGATGGTCTTTGTGATGACTGCACTTGAGGATACTTTCAACATAAGTTCTTGAACTGTTTCGTCTGATAGACCTTCATTTTTCTTAAAGTTTTTTTTTTCTTCTTTACTTTTAGTTGTGTATTTCTTGCTTCTCATAATATGGATTAGAACATCACTCAGATTCACTGTATACCAACTGTATTTTTAAGCAATAGAACACGAGAGGGAGAGTGTTATCACGAATAACATCACGTCTGTGATTTGGCCGTAGATCATCAAAGCCGTGATGTTATTCGTGATAACACACGACCTCGAGTGTTCTATTGCTTTTATACAACTTTTTTTTTTTTACAAAATGAGTAAAGAAAGTAAATCAAAGAACTTTAAGAAATTCAGTTAGAATATGCTTTAATATGGACTGTGCCTTCCGCCAAAAAGTAGTTCCACAACAACTGTAACAGAACTGAAACTTAACTACAAAACAGTGTATGGTTCATACAGACTAACACCACGAAAGTTAGCTTGAAATTAAAATTGTGAATAAGTGAAGATGGTAACGTTAGGAGGGTGAAATAACGCTAATACTCTCCTCTCCTGCTCCGTGGAGTCGTCTTCAGGTGAAAGCTGTGTGTTTTTTGAGCATTTCTGCTTGTTTTGCTGCGTGTTATTAGTTTTAGCTAGCCGGCTGGACTGTGGTTAGTGTAGGTTAGCGTAGCCTGCTTTAGATCAGCATTAGCTTAGCTTAGCGTAGCCTGGCAGGTTAAGTTAGCGTTCTGGCTGTCAGACGGCATTAGCCGAGCGATTTTCCTTCCCTTTTTTCCACAAAAGACGAGTCAGCGCTGCGGGCGAGCGCGCCGCGGCTGAGCGCTAGCCTGTGCTAAGCTAACGCTGCTGCTGGTGCCGGTGATTCAAAACTGTACTGTGTATATAAATACGCCGTTACTCTGCAACACGTCGGCGGAGTGATACAAGTTTAGTGTAAGAAGGCCGTGATGTTATCACAAATATCGGCACGGCTAGAACACTTCTCAACCAATCAGATTGTGAGGTTGGAACTTACTGTTGTATAATACTTCACAACTTTACAAACAATACTCTCAAACACATTATAGGTCCTATCTCCTAATATATTATATGTATATGTCTGATTAGTTTTATTGATTAACCAATACTCTGTGCTTCACAGGCTCACACTGAACCATTGAACCAATCAATGGGCAGTTAGGTTTTAGACTTGTTCTAACATCACTGTAACATGACACACTTCCAGTCATGCACACTGGCAGCCAATTGATTTGCATGTACAAGCTACAGTGGCTTGCAAAAGTATTCATACCTCTTGGACTTTTCCACATTTTGTCACCATACTGTCACGAATGAGGAGGGTGGACACAAGTGCAGATAATTTACAAATTTATTAAGTAAACAAGATGAAAGAAAGCGAAACAGAAAACAAACACGGGTAACGACTAAGAAAACAACACTTAACGAAACATACCTGGACTGAAAAAACAGAGATACAAAAGACCACAAAATCCAAAACTGGTAACCGCATATACAGGAAACAAGAATACAAAAGACTCGACAAGAAAACTCATACTCATACAAAGGGCTATTTATACACAAGGAGGGTGAGGACCGGTAATGAGGGGGCGGGGTTACAAACAGGACACAAGGTAACAACACTAATGGCTAGGGCGGGACTAGGGTGTAGACAGGGACCAAAACTTAACAGTAGCACATGGCTGGGAACACATGACAGGAGCACAAGGGACCAATTGAGGGAAAAACACAAGACAGACATGGGCTAAGGTGTGAGATTTACAACAAACTCAAAGTATTGCAAAAAATTCCACAAACTTCTACGACAAATCTTTTGTATTTTTTTTTATTAGTAACCACATTGTGTGTATGGAGCAGCTGTTGGATAAACCAGCTACTGCTCAAAAGTTTGGACAGCCCACACATCCAGAGTACACTAGCGTCAATAGCCGCATGCCGCAATAGCGACATGTGTTTGCACGTTGCACAACCACCTAGCAACCACTTAGCAACCACCATGGACGCCATAGCAACACCATAGCAACCAGCTACAAATCAGCCCTGCAGCCCTACAAACTCGCAGTTTCTGCAGAAACTATGCAATCTGTTTTTGATCTGCCACTGGATAACTAAGTTAGTATGGTTTTCTTTTCTTTTTCAAAGTTGTGATTTAAGATGATCGATGCCCTTCAGAATTGCACAGGATGTAAATGAAAGGCAGATCGAAGGAAGGCAGCTCTCCAATTTGGCTCTTAACTTTGATTCCTGCCATATTTAAGATGTAGAAAAATGTAGATGTATAATGCACCGCTCCACACAATAGCCATAGAGGATAATCATTTAAATGTATACAAATGAAGCTCATGCTGACAGAAAAATGTCAGAATTGATCATCTCAGCCCAGAAGCGAGAGAATCGTTCCATCGTGCATGGAGGAACAGAGAAACGAAGATCTAATGCCCTTGTCTGAGGAGTAAGTAATATAGATAGTAAAGTGCGGCCGCTCTGTCACTGGGAAATAAATACGACGGGTGGCAGCCGAGGACAGGTACAGACGAGATGGGCGCTCGCCACTTTATTGCTCATGCTGGCGGTTGGTGCGGCGGCGCGGCGCTCTGATGGATGCCCGGGCGCCTCTGCATTACTCGGAAACCTGGGGACGAGGCAGGCAGGGATGAGGGCAGGCAGAGAGGCAGGATTCAAACATCCAGCAAGACTTCCAGGTGATGAATGTGGTCAGCAGCGATATATATATATATATATATATATATATATATATATATATATATATATAAAAAGAGAAATATAGAAATCAGCAAAAAATAAGACTTTCTAGACTCGGCCGGACTGACACTCACCGCTCTACAAACTTCCTCCCTTCCTCGCTTTATTTTTTTATTTATTACAGCACTGTCCCCTGACTAATTACAGCATGTTGCATCTCATTTTGCAGTGGCAGCTACTTTTCCCTCTTGCCAGCAGGGCTTTTCTGGGAGTTGGAGGAAAAGGAAAAGTTTGTGGGAAAAGTATTTCTATATTTTGCACTTCTGCTCTTTCCTGGAGCACAAAAATAATCAGACCCTTGGGCTTTACGGGGCCGGCCTCAAGGCCAAGCTCCTCACCTGCCATCCCCCGTTTGGTACTAATGCTGCAATATGAATTTAACTGGCTTTGTTTTGGATCAGATGGATGGAAGTTGGAAAAAATGATTATGTTTATGGAGTTATGGTTCGAGGCTCTGAGGCGGCTATTAGGCAACATGACAGTAATCTTACTGGGTGGTTAATCTTTAACAGGAGGCAGCGAACAAAACTAGTATTAGTATAAGTGCTGCCTTCCCAAAGTCAACAAACCGAAGGACGAGACAGAGAGAGAGACGCAGATACTGTTGCCCAAGCATTGCAAGTTTGAATTTCTGATAATTTTCCTTCAGCATCAGCAGCCGGAGTCTGAGAGAGAACAATTAAGAACCATGCTCTCTCTGGGTGAATACAGTTGGTGGCGCTCTTTCCACTCCCATTGTGTTGTTGGGGTTGGCAAAGGGACTCGGATGGATGGAAGGAAGGATGGATGAATTCAACTGACATTCAACTAACACTGAATTGAATGTCCATTAAATTTAACTTAACCCTATGTTGAATGTAAATTATTCAAAAAGAATCTAACCTTACACCTAACCCTAACCCTTACCCTTAATCAACCCTAAAATCTAACCCTACACATAACCCTAACCTTAACCATTAATCGACCATAAAATCTAACCCTACACCTAACACTAACCTTAACCCTTAATCAACCCTAAAATCTAACCCTACACCTAACCCTAACCTTAACCATTAATCAACCATAAAATCTAACCCTACACCTAACCCTTACCTTAACCCTTAATCAACCCTAAAATCTAACCCTACACCTAACCCTAACCTTAACCCTTAATCAAACCTAAAATCTAACCCTACACCTAACCCTAACCTTAACCATTAATCAACCATAAAATCTAACCCTACACCTAACCCTAACCTTAACCATTAATCAACCATAAAATCTAACCCTACACCTAACCCTAACCTTAACCCTTAATCAACCATAAAATCTAACCCTACACCTAACACTAACCTTAACCCTTAATCAACCCTAAAATCTAACCCTACACCTAACCCTAACCTTAACCATTAATCAACCATAAAATCTAACCCTACACCTAACACTAACCTTAACCCTTAATCAACCATAAAATCTAACCCTACACCTAACCCTAACCTTAACCATTAATCAACCCTAAAATCTAACCCTACACCTAACCCTAACCTTAACCATTAATCAACCATAAAATCTAACCCTACACCTAACACTAACCTTAACCCTTAATCAACCATAAAATCTAACCCTACACCTAACCCTAACCTTAACCATTAATCAACCATAAAATCTAACCCTACACCTAACCCTAACATTAACCATTAATCAACCATACAATCTAACCCTACACCTAACCCTAACCTTAACCCTTAATCAACCCTAAAATCTAACCCTACACCTAACCCTAACCTTAACCCTTAATCAACCCTAAAATCTAACCTTATACCTAACCCTAACCCTAACCTTAACCCTTAATCAACCCTACAATCTAACCCTACACCTAACCCTAAACTTAACCCTTAATCAACCCTAAAATCTAACCATATACCTAACCCTAACCTTAACCCTTAATCAACCCTAAAATCTAACCCTACACCTAACCCTAACCTTAACCCTTAATCAACCCTAAAATCTAACCCTACACCTAACCCTAACCTTAACCCTTAATCAACCCTAAAATCTAACCCTACACCTAACCCTAACCTTAACCCTTAATCAACCCTAAAATCTAACCTTATACCTAACCCTAACCCTAACCTTAACCCTTAATCAACCCTACAATCTAACCCTACACCTAACCCTAAACTTAACCCTTAATCAACCCTAAAATCTAACCATATACCTAACCCTAACCTTAACCCTTAATCAACCCTAAAATCTAACCCTACACCTAACCCTAACCTTAACCCTTAATCAACCCTAAAATCTAACCCTACACCTAACCCTAACCTTAACCCTTAATCAACCCTAAAATCTTACCCTACACCTAACCCTAACCTTAACCCTTAATCTACTCTAAAATCTAACCCTACACCTAACCCTAACCCTAATCTTAACCTAAGCTTAAAATCTAACCCTACACCCAATTGTAGGGAAGTTGGAAAAGTGATTATGTTTTCGGGGTCGGTTTGAGGCTCTAAGGCGGCTATTAGGCAACATGACAGTGATCATACTGGGTGCTTAATCCTAAACAGGAGGCAGCAGATAAAACTAGTATCGGTAAAGTGCTGCTGTGCTCTATATGAGTCTATTTAAGAGCCAGCTGCCACCTCCAAAGTCAACAAACTAAAGAACAAGACAGAGAGAGAGAGAGACGCAGATACTGTTGCCCAAGCATTGCAAATTTGAATTTCTGGTAATTTTCCTTCAGCATCAGCAGCCAGAGTCTGAGAGAGAACAATTGAGAACAATGCTCTCTCTGGGTGAATACAGTTGGTGGCCCTCTTTCCACTCCCATTGTGTTGCTGGGGTTGGCAAAAGCAATGGATGGAAGTTTATGGAGTCGGTTTGAGGCTCTGAGGCGGCTATTAGGCAACATGACAGTGATCATACTGAGTGCTTAATCCTAAACAGGAGGCAGCAGATAAAACTAGTATCGGTAAAGTGCTGCTGTGCTCTGAGATGAGTCTATTTAAGAGCCAGCTGCCACCAACGAAGTCAACAAACCAAAGAATGAGAGAGAAAGAGAAAGAAAGACGCAGATACTGTTGCCCAAGCATTGCAAGTTTGAATTTCTGGTAATTTTCCTTCAGCATCAGCAGCCGGAGTCTGAGAGAGAACAATTGAGAACCATTCTTTCTTTGGGTGAATACAGTTGGTGGCCCTCTTTGCACTCCCATCAGTCCCACTGCGATGCTGAGGTTGGCAAAGGCACCTGAGTGCTTTGGATACAAAGTGATGCTGCATTTGTGTCAGTTTGAAAAAAAAGTGGTACCACTTTAAAATAAGACTACCTTCATAAATGATTTACAGTTAGTTTATTAATGGTTACTAATTAGGTTGTAAATGCCTTAAAAATAATTAATAATCAGTTATAACACATAATTAGAAATGGCAACAATAAATATGCTATGGGTTCACTATTTGACAAACAACAGGTCATTGTTGCCCTTTCTACGTATGTGTTATAACTATAATTATTAATGATTTTTAAGGCATTTACAACCTAATTAGTAACCATTAATAAACTAATTGTAAACCATTTATAAACCCTTTTATAAAGGTAGTCTTATTTTAAAGTGGTACCAAAAAAGTTGGTCCAAGGCTCTGAGGTGGTGAGGAAAGTCAATTTTTTTCATGCTTTAGGTACTATTAGGCAACATGAAAGTAATTGCTGAGATGAGTCTATTTATCAGCCAGCTGCCACCAACAAAGTCAAGATAAGACGACCAAAGACTTAATTTCTTTCTTTCTGAAACTTTTCTGTAAACGAAATAACTAGGTCTTTTGTACAGAAATGGTTTAGTAATATAAAACAACGTTATATACAACTCAATGAAGGCAGTCTGAGATGCTTGGTCTGGGAAGTCTGGCTTCACCTGTGGTTTGTAATGCACAGTTTGGTTGCAAAATTGACAACATAGTAGACATTTTTATCTTAATTCCTATGAAATAGAAAGTAATATTACATTTCATACCAAAAGATACCATCAAAGCAATCAAAGCACTTTATAATGTTAAGGAATGTTCTTAATAGAGAAGCTGTTCACTTTTTTTTTTTTTTTTTTTTTTTTAATAGATTCTTACATTAACAATATGTAGTAGTCCAATTTCAAGACACTGCAGATGTTTTTTTTCTGCCAGGTAAAACAAATTGTTGTTTTTTGTGGTACATTTTTGTCATGCTTGTCATTTCCAATCATGCAGCTTGCTATCAGCTACCGGAGCCCTGAGAGAGCACAATTGGTCCTGTTCTCTCTGGGTGGGTACAGTAGATGGTGCTCTTTCCCCTCATCACTCCTAGGGTGATGTCGATCAGCCCAAGGCTGCGTCTGTGAGCTGATGTATCAGAACTGAGTCGCTGTGCTTTCCTCCGAGCGTTAGCGCTGTGATACTACTCGGTAATGCAGCATCAGCAGCAGTTCAAAAAGAGGCGGAGTCTGACTTCACATGTATCAGAGGAGGCACGTCTCACGGTTTTCTTGATGGTAAACCTACAAGCAAGTTCGAGGCTTCTTCATTATCCTTGTAATGAGTCCTTTAATCATCTAAAACAGTAATAAAGGCAATTATTAACAGAAAAACTTTAAATTTAGTGTATGTTAAAGCAATCTTTCCCGTAAAACAAGGGAATATTTGACTAATTAAATATTTCCTAGCTTTTTTCTTCTTTACTGACACTGTTAGTGTACTGTTTTTTCTGATTCCACCACTGTTTGTTAGCCTGACTACCTCGATACCGCAGGTAATGCGACAAAGGCGAGGCAAATATTCAAAATGTCACCGCGCCCGTACAGAAGGCAGGAGGGAAATCAGCGAGGCAAGACTTCCTGTCAGACGCCTATCTCCGCCCCGCCGAGACTACAGAGATACGGCGGGAAACTGAGTACCTTTTCTGTATCAGCGCGGCTTTAATTGATTTCCTTTCAGCTTCACGCACAGGCATCCACACACACACACACTCTTACGCACACACACACACACATCCTCAGGGAGTGATAATCTGGAGAGTTGATCAGGCTGAGCTGGGAGACGTGGAGGATTGGTGACCGCCGGTGATCCTCAGTAAGAGGCGGAGGCGAGTGTGATAAGGCCTTATTGACCACTGTCTTGTCAACTTTCATCAGATCTGAAGGATACAGGATATTTCAGTTCCTGCTGCCAAAGGTGATGCTTCATCTGCTTCATCTCTGTCCGTCAGCCGCCGTTTATTCTTTCCACTTACAGGTCCTTCTCAAAAAATTAGCATATTGTGATAAAGTTCATTATTTTCTGTAATGTACTGATAAATATTAGACTGTCATATATTTTAGATTATATGATCATTACACACAACTGAAGTAATTTAAGCCTTTTATCGTTTTAATATGGATGATTTTGGCAAAGAAAAAGTAGAGAAAAAACAAAAATCCTAAATCTCAAAAAATGTGCACATTTCATCCGACCAATAAAAGAAAAGTGCTTTTAATACAAAAAGTACAAGAAGTCAACCTTCAAATAATTATGTTCAGTTATGCGCTCAATACTTGGTCGAGAATCCTTTTTGCAGAAATGACTGCTTCAGTGCAGCGTGGCATGGAGGCAATCAGCCTGTAGATACAGCAGTGCTGCTGGAGTTCTTAAACACCTTAGTGCCTAAACTGGACTGAGAATAGTCCACCATCACCATTACATGAACAGTAATGAAGGACAAGAGGACAACCAACACAATCCTTCTGGTTATTCTCCAAATGTAGTGATCTGTAGGCAAACCAACAACCATGCACGCCAACTTTGCTATCGTAATGACGGGAAAAGTATGCACAGAAGGCATGTACTCATTTTCTTAATTTATTTATAATAGGTTTGTTTTGGGTATAATGTGAAATAAACCAATAAGAGTGTCACTTGCCTTTAATTCCCTTTGACTCTGGCTGACCCTCTGACTTTGGCTGATTGCTATTTTAACAGCGCAGTGCTTCTGTGCTTCACAGCAGAGGAAACTGACCTGCTTGTTCATGCTGTGAAGGTGCTCCAGCAGCTCATTTATGTTATTTTACTCGACATGCTTGTTGTTGCCAAGATAGCAATAACTTTACTGAAAGAAGGCTAATACTACCACCCACAGTGGACAGAATTGCAAAAGAATTGTGTTAGTGATAGTGACCGTCTGTATCTGGCTCGAACTGTCCATGCAACTAACACATTCAGTGCAGGAGACCCCACCCAAAGGAACATATTTTAGCATTCTTTAATCTTCGGACACAATACTAGTTTGTTCTTGCAGTGTATCAGTGTTTTTTAAGTGATTTATTCTGTGTTTTTCTCCGCAGGTCTGAAACGCAGTTACACTTGTGATGTGTGCAGCGTTACGCTCAACTCCGTGGCACAGTACCATGCACACCTGCAGGGCTCCAAGCACCAAAACAAGTGAGTAAACTCCCACAATGCACCATACTAACCAGGAAATAATTTATGTTAATAAGGTAGATTAATATTAATCTCATTGATTTGTTATAAGTTAACCCTTGTGTGGTGTTCGGGTCTGTGGGACCCGTTTTCATTTTTCACCAAATGATACTAAAAGAAATATTTTTTCTAACTCAAACTCATTGGCATTGGCTCATTTTTTGTGAAAAACATATATCAAAACACATTTTCGATAAATACACACTGTACACCCCCCCTACACATTTATATTACATACAGTATGTTTGGCCAGGGGCTAATAAACATTGCTTCATTTGTAAATTTGAAACTAAACAAATTTTCTACTCATATCTTGAGTTTAATTCATTTTCTTTCACATTTTATTAAAAAAACTAATAAAAAAAGAGTAGCACTTTTTGAAAGAAATGTAACATAAGAAAGGTAAAGGGCAAATATTAACCATGTAAGCTGTTTATATTGCTTGCAATTTAGGTGAAGCAAGCATGTGTAAAGCATTTTAATGTAAAATTGCTTAATTTTGCTGAATTAAATACAAGTAACAAAGTAAACCAGTTACAAAAACATGAACACCACACAAGGGTTAAATTTACCTGCTCACCGCTTCAAAAAAAACTCCGTCTCCTCCACTTCCTGCTTCCTGTGCGCGGGTGACTTTACTCTAAGCGCTGTTTCACATTAAAAGTCCGCGCTAAATTCCGTGCTTTGTGTTTTAAAATTAATTAAACGCTTCCTCTAGGCACAGAAAATTAATCGATCATTTTTTTTTTATTAAGTAACTCAAATTACTCGAGTAATCATTTCACCCCTAATATTAAAATAATATATTCTGTAAGAATAAACGTATTTTAAGTACATTATGATGTCTGATTTTTTAGAAGTTGTGGCCAGTCTGTAATATTGGCACTGTTTGTTTATCCAGCAGCTGTTAAACTGGACGATTTACCCGAATCTAATGGTGTGAGGAGAAGGAGCGAGAGTTTGGATGTAATATATTAGGCTTGGCAGTGTTCCTGCTGCCTGCTGTCTTGCCTTGTTTAGCCCCCACTAATCTGCAGACGCATTGGAAGCCATTACTTCCTAAATTTGTCTAATTGCGCCATATTTCTCCGTGAACACGCCCGTGCAGTCAGCTGGAGCTCTTCCACGAGCAGTACTCACATTTCTAATACTGCAGTCCAGAGATCTAACCAACATCCATTAAGATCCAGGGTCAATATTTACCTTCTGTGTGCTAATGACTGTAGGTGAAGAGGGATCTGAGAATTGATTAGCACTTTTAATTTGAGACATTTAGCTCGTTTTCGTAGCACCTAGCATAAGATTGTTCATTAACATCCCAGATAGACTGAGGAATTTTGTCCTGAGCTCTGCTGATTTTTGGAAGCAGCGGCTGAAATTCGACATTGGGCATGGGGAATTGGGTGAATTGTGTTTTTTACTTGGCAACCAGGGTGTTGACACATGTGGCCTGGGCTCATACCCATATTATGCTTGGTAACCAGGATGTTTACACATGCTGTACAGGCCAGTTCCCAGATTATACTTTGCACAAGTAGCAGGATCCATTTTTAATGCTATACTCAGCAGCCGGGGTGTTGGATTAAGCAGCTTGGGTTAATTCCCACATTATACTCAGTAGCTCTTAGGGTGGCACAATCAACTTGGGCTACTGTCCATATTGCACTCAGCAGCAAGTTTGTTGGCACAATCAACTCGGGCCAATTTAAATTTTATACCCACCAACCTGAGAGTTGGCACAAGTGGCATGGGCCAGTTAACATATTACACTCAGCAGCCAGGGTTTTTGGGATTGTCCAATTCCCATATTATACATGTGCCAGCAGTCGGTGTGTTGGCACATGTTCTGCAGGCCAATTTCCATATTACACTCAGCAGCTGGTGTGTTTGCACAAGTGGCATTGTCTAATATATATGCCACACAGTCATATAAAAAGTTTGGGCACCCCTATTAATCTTAATCATTTTTAGTTCTAAATATTTGGGTGTTTGCAACTGTCACATCTTCTGCCTATTCTCTGTCTGTTCTCTTGTCTGTATGTTCTCATGTGACCCGGCTCCTCTGTGTTTCATTCCCAGTGTTTTTCCACTCACCGGTGTTCATTTGTAGCTCCGCCCCTTCGTCCCAGGTGTTTCCTGTTTCCTGTGTGTGTGCACCTCTATTTAAGGTCCGTGTTCTATTTCCCCGGTGTCGATCCTTGTATGTTTATCATCTGTCAGTGCTCCATGTGTTCCCCAGTTTCCTCAGTCCTGTTTTCAGTTTATTCCCGGTGTATTTTGTATTTGTTTTCTTTAATAAATCCCTTTTTGTTTGCATTTGCGTCCGCCTCCGCGTCCTCCCTGCACCCTCACCTGACAGAAGGATCGACCAAAAATGGATGCAGCAAACAAGTGGACCGGCTCCAGGTTGGCGATCCGCCATGCACCATGCGGGACCCCGGCGTTGGAATCCCCGAGGCCTAAAGGACGCCACAGGCCTCGGGGTAGACGTTCTAAGGGGTCCCGCCAGCAGAAAGAGGATCCCTTTACTGGGGAGGATTTTCTTGGGGGGGCGCTACAGGTTGGTGCGTTGAGCCTCGGGTCTCATCCCGTGTTTGGCAGTAGCCATGAGTACCCGAGGCAAGTGGCGCGCAGCCCGTGGGACTACCTGGGATGTGCGCCCAGTAGCTCCGAGGAGGAGGAGGAGCTCTACCCCGCACCAGCCCGTACTCCATTGCCGTTTCCCCCAGGGGCTGTACTCTACCCGGCTCTCGGCCGCACAGCTCCTAAGGCCGTCTCGACTCCCGTGATGCCCGCGGCTGAAACGCCGCGCCACCTTTTGCTCTCGGCTGAAACGCCGCGTCCCGTGATGCCCGCGGCTGAATCGCTGCGCCCCGTGAAGCTCGCGACTGAAACGCCGCGCTCCGAGAGGCTCGCGGCTGAGGCTCCGCGCTCCGAGACCCCCGTGGCTCATCCGCGCTCCGAGAAGCTCGCGGCTGAGGCTCCGTGCTCCGAGACCCCCGCGGCTCATCCGCTCCCCGAGAAAGCGCCGGCGGCAGCGCCGCTCTCTGCAGCTCCGGCTAAGCTAGCTAGCCTGCTAGCTCCACCGCGCTCTTCAGCCCAGCCGGCTTCCAGCTCTCCAGCCCGGCCGGCTTCCAGCTCTCCAGCCCGGCCTGCTTCCAGCTCTCAAGCCCCACCTGCTTCCAGCTCTCCAGCCCGGCCGGATTCCAGGTCTGCGACTCCTGCTCCAGAAGCAAGCTCCGGTCCGTTTTTTACAGCCTCGCCCACTGCTCCAGTCCTGGTGTTGGCGGCAGCCACACTCTCAACTCCCGCTACAGCGGCTTCTTCACCAGCTGTGCCAGCCGCTTCCAAGCCCGTGGTGGTAACCGCCTCCACAACAGCAGGACCCACCGCCTCTGTATCAGCGCTGCCCGCGGCTCCGGCCGCCTCTGTTTCAGTGCTGCCCGTGGCTCCGGCCGTCTCTGTTTCAGCGCTGCCCGCGGCTCCGGCCGCCTCTGGATCAGCGCTGCCCGCGGCTCCGGCCGCCTCTGACTCTGTATCCGCGGTGCCTGCCGCTCACGCCAGCAGGACCCACCGCCTCTGTATCAGCACTGCCCGCGGTTCCGGACGCCTCTGTTTCAGCGCTGCCCGCGGCTCCGGCCGCCTCTGTTTCAGCGCTGCCCGCAGCTCTGGCCGCCTCTGTGCCCGCGGCTCCGGCCGCCTCTGACTCTGTGCCCGCTGCCACCCCAGTTCACGTGCCTGGGCTGCCCGCCT